>NC_139576.1:30845044-31525878 GCF_946808225.1 Silurus aristotelis
TGTAGTCCGTCTCATCAAATTAACGTTAGTACATTATAACCCTCCTATAACATGTTACCAAACTTTGTCAATTTGCTCTAGCTGAAAAAAAGATAACTCTGCAAATAGTGACTAAGATGTATTCACAATTCAAGTTTCAGTGACACCTCAAATAATGTCAAAGTCAAAGTATGTTTGAACCAATGATATTTGCATGGGAGGATCATGGCAATATCTTTTGGGTTTAAACAAAGACAACTGTTGTCAGAGCTATTGGTTGGTCAAAATGAACACCATAAAGGATGCTTACCACAGTGAGACTAAACCATAATTTGCTAATGTATGGGTAAGACTTGGAAAGCATGTGGAAACGTCAGAGCCCTTACTGTGTGCAAGAAAAAAAATCTCATGGAATTTTTACATCAAGGGAAGATTCAAACAAGCTTTGGATTATCCCACCACAAAGAATCATTCAGCCGTTGGCTTTTTAACGCCCGAACAGGGACTTGAACCCTGGACCCTCAGATTAAAAGTCTGATGCTCTACAGACTGAACTATCCGGGCTCGGCTCAGGGACCAGCTTCGAACCCAGAGCAGTTGCGACACCTGGCCTTAATAAACTACTTGTCTCTGTGCTGGCTCAGAGGGCGAATCTCAGGAGTTTCTTGAAGCTTTTTCCAATAGTTTAATGTGCCTTTTTTGCAAGACGCCCACCACGAAGGTTATCCCCTTTTTCATGTCCAACAGCAGTAATCAAGGATGCAGGCTGGTTGAAAAATGTGACTATGTATAACTCACATAAAAAGCACCTTAAAATCTCCTTGGCCAATCTTTGTCCATAGTCTTATATATAGCATTTGCTTTTTGCAAACTAACTTTCCATTTCATCACTGACCAAATGACTGACACTGTATAGTGTAACAGATTGTTTCCTTTACATATGAAATGTAACTCCTGAATCTTACTTACACCAACAATCAGGGACTTCCAATGCGGATAATGTCAGAGCCTGCAACCTGACCGTCAGACTCAATTTGTCATTACAACCGCGACGAGATAAATGCAAAGCCTTCTCTGGGCCATGAGGCTGCTCAAAACAGCCCCTCGGACCTGGTGGCGCAACGGTAGCGCGTCTGACTCCAGATCAGAAGGTTGCGTGTTCGAATCACGTCGAGGTCATGGTGGCTGGACTCTTGCTTTTGGCCTTTATTAGCAGCTGCTCTATCTTTGATTGTCCAATGTGGAGACTTTGAATTTGTCCAAAGTGTAGTCCGTCTCATCAAATTAACGTTAGTACATTATAACCCTCCTATAACATGTTACCAAACTTTGTCAATTTGCTCTAGCTGAAAAAAAAGATAACTCTGCAAATAGTGACTAAGATGTATTCACAATTCAAGTTTCAGTGACACCTCAAATAATGTCAAAGTCAAAGTATGTTTGAACCAATGATATTTGCATGGGAGGATCATGGCAATATATTTTGGGTTTAAACAAAGACAACTGTTGTCAGAGCCACTGGTTGGTCAAAATGAACACCATAAAGGATGCTTACCACAGTGAGACTAAACCATAATTTGCTAATGTATGGGTAAGACTTGGAAAGCATGTGGAAACGTCAGAGCCCGTACTCTGTGCAAGAAAAAAAATCTCATGGGATTTTTACGTCAAGGGAAGATTCAAACAAGCTTTGGATTATCCCACCACAAAGAATCATTCAGCCGTTGGCTTTTTAACACCCGAACAGGGACTTGAACCCTGGACCCTCAGATTAAATGTCTGATGCTCTACCGACTGAGCTATCCGGGCTCGGCTCAGGTACCAGCTTCGAACCTAGAGCAGTTGCGACACCTGGCCTCAATAAACTACTTGTCTCTGTGCTGGCTCAGAGGGCGAATCACAGGAGATTCTTGAAGCTTTTTCCAATAGTTTAATGTGCCTTTTTTGCAAGACGCCCACCATGAAGGTTATCCCCTTTTTCATGTCCAACAGCAGTAATCAAGGATGCAGGCTGGTTGAAAAATGTGACTATGTATAACTCACATAAAAAGCACCTTAAAATCTCCTTTGCCAATCTTTGTCCATAGTCTTATATATAGCATTTGCTTTTTGCAAACTAACTTTCCATTTCATCACTGACCAAATGACTGACACTGAGATCATTATTTCACTGTATAGTGTAACAGATTGTTTCCTTTACATATGAAATGTAACTCCTGAATCTTACTTACACCAACAATCAGGGACTTCCAATGCGGATAATGTCAGAGCCTGCAACCTGACCGTCAGACTCAATTTGTCATTACAACCGCGTCAAGATAAATGCAAAGCCTTCTCTGGGCCATGAGGCTGTTCAAACCAGCCCCTCGGACCTCGTGGCGCAACGGTAGCGCGTCTGACTCCAGATCAGAAGGTTGCGTGTTCGAATCACGTCGAGGTCATGGTTGCTGGACTCTTGCTTTTGGCCTTTATTAGCAGCTGCTCTATCTTTGATTGTCCAATGTGGAGACTTTGAATTTGTCCAAAGTGTAGTCCGTCTCATCAAATTAACGTTAGTACATTATAACCCTCCTATAACATGTTACCAAACTTTGTCAATTTGCTCTAGCTGAAAAAAAAGATAACTCTGCAAATAGTGACTAAGATGTATTCACAATTCAAGTTTCAGTGACACCTCAAATAATGTCAAAGTCAAAGTATGTTTGAACCAATGATATTTGCATGGGAGGATCATGGCAATATATTTTGGGTTTAAACAAAGACAACTGTTGTCAGAGCCACTGGTTGGTCAAAATGAACACCATAAAGGATGCTTACCACAGTGAGACTAAACCATAATTTGCTAATGTATGGGTAAGACTTGGAAAGCATGTGGAAACGTCAGAGCCCGTACTCTGTGCAAGAAAAAAAATCTCATGGAATTTTTACGTCAAGGGAAGATTCAAACAAGCTTTGGATTATCCCATCACAAAGAATCATTCAGCCGTTGGCTTTTTAACACCCGAACAGGGACTTGAACCCTGGACCCTCAGATTAAAAGTCTGAAGCTCTACCGACTGAGCTATCCGGGCTCGGCTCAGGTACCAGCTTCGAACCTAGAGCAGTTGCGACACCTGGCCTCAATAAACTACTTGTCTCTGTGCTGGCTCAGAGGGCGAATCTCAGGAGATTCTTGAAGCTTTTTCCAATAGTTTAATGTGCCTTTTTTGCAAGACGCCCACCATGAAGGTTATCCCCTCTTTCATGTCCAACAGCAGTAATCAAGGATGCAGGCTGGTTGAAAAATGTGACTATGTATAACTCACATAAAAAGCACCTTAAAATCTCCTTGGCCAATCTTTGTCCATAGTCTTATATATAGCATTTGCTTTTTGCAAACTAACTTTCCATTTCATCACTGACCAAATGACTGACACTGTATAGTGTAACAGATTGTTTCCTTTACATATGAAATGTAACTCCTGAATCTTACTTACACCAACAATCAGGGACTTCCAATGCGGATAATGTCAGAGCCTGCAACCTGACCGTCAGACTCAATTTGTCATTACAACCGCGACGAGATAAATGCAAAGCCTTCTCTGGGCCATGAGGCTGCTCAAAACAGCCCCTCGGACCTGGTGGCGCAAAGGTAGCGCGTCTGACTCCAGATCAGAAGGTTGCGTGTTCGAATCACGTCGAGCTCATGGTGGCTGGACTCTTGCTTTTGGCCTTTATTAGCAGCTGCTCTATCTTTGATTGTCCAATGTGGAGACTTTGAATTTGTCCAAAGTGTAGTCCGTCTCATCAAATTAACGTTAGTACATTATAACCCTCCTATAACATGTTACCAAACTTTGTCAATTTGCTCTAGCTGAAAAAAAAGATAACTCTGCAAATAGTGACTAAGATGTATTCACAATTCAAGTTTCAGTGACACCTCAAATAATGTCAAAGTCAAAGTATGTTTGAACCAATGATATTTGCATGGGAGGATCATGGCAATATATTTTGGGTTTAAACAAAGACAACTGTTGTCAGAGCCACTGGTTGGTCAAAATGAACACCATAAAGGATGCTTACCACAGTGAGACTAAACCATAATTTGCTAATGTATGGGTAAGACTTGGAAAGCATGTGGAAACGTCAGAGCCCGTACTCTGTGCAAGAAAAAAAATCTCATGGAATTTTTACGTCAAGGGAAGATTCAAACAAGCTTTGGATTATCCCACCACAAAGAATCATTCAGCCGTTGGCTTTTTAACACCCGAACAGGGACTTGAACCCTGGACCCTCAGATTAAATGTCTGATGCTCTACCGACTGAGCTATCCGGGCTCGGCTCAGGTACCAGCTTCGAACCTAGAGCAGTTGCGACACCTGGCCTCAATAAACTACTTGTCTCTGTGCTGGCTCAGAGGGCGAATCACAGGAGATTCTTGAAGCTTTTTCCAATAGTTTAATGTGCCTTTTTTGCAAGACGCCCACCATGAAGGTTATCCCCTTTTTCATGTCCAACAGCAGTAATCAAGGATGCAGGCTGGTTGAAAAATGTGACTATGTATAACTCACATAAAAAGCACCTTAAAATCTCCTTTGCCAATCTTTGTCCATAGTCTTATATATAGCATTTGCTTTTTGCAAACTAACTTTCCATTTCATCACTGACCAAATGACTGACACTGAGATCATTATTTCACTGTATAGTGTAACAGATTGTTTCCTTTACATATGAAATGTAACTCCTGAATCTTACTTACACCAACAATCAGGGACTTCCAATGCGGATAATGTCAGAGCCTGCAACCTGACCGTCAGACTCAATTTGTCATTACAACCGCGTCAAGATAAATGCAAAGCCTTCTCTGGGCCATGAGGCTGTTCAAAACAGCCCCTCGGACCTCGTGGCGCAACGGTAGCGCGTCTGACTCCAGATCAGAAGGTTGCGTGTTCGAATCACGTCGAGGTCATGGTTGCTGGACTCTTGCTTTTGGCCTTTATTAGCAGCTGCTCTATCTTTGATTGTCCAATGTGGAGACTTTGAATTTGTCCAAAGTGTAGTCCGTCTCATCAAATTAACGTTAGTACATTATAACCCTCCTATAACATGTTACCAAACTTTGTCAATTTGCTCTAGCTGAAAAAAAAGATAACTCTGCAAATAGTGACTAAGATGTATTCACAATTCAAGTTTCAGTGACACCTCAAATAATGTCAAAGTCAAAGTATGTTTGAACCAATGATATTTGCATGGGAGGATCATGGCAATATATTTTGGGTTTAAACAAAGACAACTGTTGTCAGAGCCACTGGTTGGTCAAAATGAACACCATAAAGGATGCTTACCACAGTGAGACTAAACCATAATTTGCTAATGTATGGGTAAGACTTGGAAAGCATGTGGAAACGTCAGAGCCCGTACTCTGTGCAAGAAAACAAATCTCATGGAATTTTTACATCAAGGGAAGATTCAAACAAGCTTTGGATTATCCCACCACAAAGAATCATTCAGCCGTTGGCTTTTTAACGCCCGAACAGGGACTTGAACCCTGGACCCTCAGATTAAAAGTCTGATGCTCTACAGACTGAACTATCCGGGCTCGGCTCAGGTACCAGCTTCGAACCTAGAGCAGTTGCGACACCTGGCCTTAATAAACTACTTGTCTCTGTGCTGGCTCAGAGGGCGAATCTCAGGAGTTTCTTGAAGCTTTTTCCAATAGTTTAATGTGCCTTTTTTGCAAGACGCCCACCACGAAGGTTATCCCCTTTTTCATGTCCAACAGCAGTAATCAAGGATGCAGGCTGGTTGAAAAATGTGACTATGTATAACTCACATAAAAAGCACCTTAAAATCTCCTTGGCCAATCTTTGTCCATAGTCTTATATATAGCATTTGCTTTTTGCAAACTAACTTTCCATTTCATCACTGACCAAATGACTGACACTGAGTTCATTATTTCACTGTATAGTGTAACAGATTGTTTCCTTTACATATGAAATGTAACTCCTGAATCTTACTTACACCAACAATCAGGGACTTCCAATGCGGATAATGTCAGAGCCTGCAACCTGACCGTCAGACTCAATTTGTCATTACAACCGCGACGAGATAAATGCAAAGCCTTCTCTGGGCCATGAGGCTGCTCAAAACAGCCCCTCGGACCTGGTGGCGCAACGGTAGCGCGTCTGACTCCAGATCAGAAGGTTGCGTGTTCGAATCACGTCGAGGTCATGGTTGCTGGACTCTTGCTTTTGGCCTTTATTAGCAGCTGCTCTATCTTTGATTGTCCAATGTGGAGACTTTGAATTTGTCCAAAGTGTAGTCCGTCTCATCAAATTAACGTTAGTACATTATAACCCTCCTATAACATGTTACCAAACTTTGTCAATTTGCTCTAGCTGAAAAAAAAGATAACTCTGCAAATAGTGACTAAGATGTATTCACAATTCAAGTTTCAGTGACACCTCAAATAATGTCAAAGTCAAAGTATGTTTGAACCAATGATATTTGCATGGGAGGATCATGGCAATATATTTTGGGTTTAAACAAAGACAACTGTTGTCAGAGCCACTGGTTGGTCAAAATGAACACCATAAAGGATGCTTACCACAGTGAGACTAAACCATAATTTGCTAATGTATGGGTAAGACTTGGAAAGCATGTGGAAACGTCAGAGCCCTTACTGTGTGCAAGAAAACAAATCTCATGGGATTTTTACATCAAGGGAAGATTCAAACAAGCTTTGGATTATCCCACCACAAAGAATCATTCAGCCGTTGGCTTTTTAACGCCCGAACAGGGACTTGAACGCTGGACCCTCAGATTAAAAGTCTGATGCTCTACAGACTGAACTATCCGGGCTCGGCTCAGGTACCAGCTTCGAACCTAGAGCAGTTGCGACACCTGGCCTTAATAAACTACTTGTCTCTGTGCTGGCTCAGAGGGCGAATCTCAGGAGTTTCTTGAAGCTTTTTCCAATAGTTTAATGTGCCTTTTTTGCAAGACGCCCACCACGAAGGTTATCCCCTTTTTCATGTCCAACAGCAGTAATCAAGGATGCAGGCTGGTTGAAAAATGTGACTATGTATAACTCACATAAAAAGCACCTTAAAATCTCCTTGGCCAATCTTTGTCCATAGTCTTATATATAGCATTTGCTTTTTGCAAACTAACTTTCCATTTCATCACTGACCAAATGACTGACACTGAGTTCATTATTTCACTGTATAGTGTAACAGATTGTTTCCTTTACATATGAAATGTAACTCCTGAATCTTACTTACACCAACAATCAGGGACTTCCAATGCGGATAATGTCAGAGCCTGCAACCTGACCGTCAGACTCAATTTGTCATTACAACCGCGACGAGATAAATGCAAAGCCTTCTCTGGGCCATGAGGCTGCTCAAAACAGCCCCTCGGACCTGGTGGCGCAACGGTAGCGCGTCTGACTCCAGATCAGAAGGTTGCGTGTTCGAATCACGTCGAGGTCATGGTTGCTGGACTCTTGCTTTTGGCCTTTATTAGCAGCTGCTCTATCTTTGATTGTCCAATGTGGAGACTTTGAATTTGTCCAAAGTGTAGTCCGTCTCATCAAATTAACGTTAGTACATTATAACCCTCCTATAACATGTTACCAAACTTTGTCAATTTGCTCTAGCTGAAAAAAAAGATAACTCTGCAAATAGTGACTAAGATGTATTCACAATTCAAGTTTCAGTGACACCTCAAATAATGTCAAAGTCAAAGTATGTTTAAACCAATGATATTTGCATGGGAGGATCATGGCAATATATTTTGGGTTTAAACAAAGACAACTGTTGTCAGAGCCACTGGTTGGTCAAAATGAACACCATAAAGGATGCTTACCACAGTGAGACTAAACCATAATTTGCTAATGTATGGGTAAGACTTGGAAAGCATGTGGAAACGTCAGAGCCCGTACTCTGTGCAAGAAAAAAAATCTCATGGAATTTTTACGTCAAGGGAAGATTCAAACAAGCTTTGGATTATCCCACCACAAAGAATCATTCAGCCGTTGGCTTTTTAACACCCAAACAGGGACTTGAACCCTGGACCCTCAGATTAAAAGTCTGATGCTCTACCGACTGAGCTATCCGGGCTCGGCTCAGGTACCAGCTTCGAACCTAGAGCAGTTGCGACACCTGGCCTCAATAAACTACTTGTCTCTGTGCTGGCTCAGAGGGCGAATCTCAGGAGATTCTTGAAGCTTTTTCCAATAGTTTAATGTGCCTTTTTTGCAAGACGCCCACCATGAAGGTTATCCCCTTTTTCATGTCCAACAGCAGTAATCAAGGATGCAGGCTGGTTGAAAAATGTGACTATGTATAACTCACATAAAAAGCACCTTAAAATCTCCTTTGCCAATCTTTGTCCATAGTCTTATATATAGCATTTGCTTTTTGCAAACTAACTTTCCATTTCATCACTGACCAAATGACTGACACTGAGATCATTATTTCACTGTATAGTGTAACAGATTGTTTCCTTTACATATGAAATGTAACTCCTGAATCTTACTTACACCAACAATCAGGGACTTCCAATGCGGATAATGTCAGAGCCTGCAACCTGACCGTCAGACTCAATTTGTCATTACAACCGCGTCAAGATAAATGCAAAGCCTTCTCTGGGCCATGAGGCTGGTCAAAACAGCCCCTCGGACCTGGTGGCGCAGCGGTAGGGCGTCTGACTCCAGATCAGACGCTTGCGTGTTCGAATCACGTCGAGGTCATGGTTGCTGGACTCTTGCTTTTGGCCTTTATTAGCAGCTGCTCTATCTTTGATTGTCCAATGTGGAGACTTTGAATTTGTCCAAAGTGTAGTCCGTCTCATCAAATTAACGTTAGTACATTATAACCCTCCTATAACATGTTACCAAACTTTGTCAATTTGCTCTAGCTGAAAAAAAGATAACTCTGCAAATAGTGACTAAGATGTATTCACAATTCAAGTTTCAGTGACACCTCAAATAATGTCAAAGTCAAAGTATGTTTGAACCAATGATATTTGCATGGGAGGATCATGGCAATATCTTTTGGGTTTAAACAAAGACAACTGTTGTCAGAGCTATTGGTTGGTCAAAATGAACACCATAAAGGATGCTTACCACAGTGAGACTAAACCATAATTTGCTAATGTATGGGTAAGACTTGGAAAGCATGTGGAAACGTCAGAGCCCTTACTGTGTGCAAGAAAACAAATCTCATGGAATTTTTACATCAAGGGAAGATTCAAACAAGCTTTGGATTATCCCACCACAAAGAATCATTCAGCCGTTGGCTTTTTAACGCCCGAACAGGGACTTGAACCCTGGACCCTCAGATTAAAAGTCTGATGCTCTACAGACTGAACTATCCGGGCTCGGCTCAGGTACCAGCTTCGAACCTAGAGCAGTTGCGACACCTGGCCTCAATAAACTACTTGTCTCTGTGCTGGCTCAGAGGGCGAATCTCAGGAGTTTCTTGAAGCTTTTTCCAATAGTTTAATGTGCCTTTTTTGCAAGACGCCCACCACGAAGGTTATCCCCTTTTTCATGTCCAACAGCAGTAATCAAGGATGCAGGCTGGTTGAAAAATGTGACTATGTATAACTCACATAAAAAGCACCTTAAAATCTCCTTTGCCAATCTTTGTCCATAGTCTTATATATAGCATTTGCTTTTTGCAAACTAACTTTCCATTTCATCACTGACCAAATGACTGACACTGAGTTCATTATTTCACTGTATAGTGTAACAGATTGTTTCCTTTACATATGAAATGTAACTCCTGAATCTTACTTACACCAACAATCAGGGACTTCCAATGTGGATAATGTCAGAGCCTGCAACCTGACCGTCAGACTCAATTTGTCATTACAACCGCGACGAGATAAATGCAAAGCCTTCTCTGGGCCATGAGGCTGCTCAAAACAGCCCCTCGGACCTGGTGGCGCAACGGTAGCGCGTCTGACTCCAGATCAGAAGGTTGCGTGTTCGAATCACGTCGAGGTCATGGTGGCTGGACTCTTGCTTTTGGCCTTTATTAGCAGCTGCTCTATCTTTGATTGTCCAATGTGGAGACTTTGAATTTGTCCAAAGTGTAGTCCGTCTCATCAAATTAACGTTAGTACATTATAACCCTCCTATAACATGTTACCAAACTTTGTCAATTTGCTCTAGCTGAAAAAAAAGATAACTCTGCAAATAGTGACTAAGATGAATTCACAATTCAAGTTTCAGTGACACCTCAAATAATGTCAAAGTCAAAGTATGTTTGAACCAATGATATTTGCATGGGAGGATCATGGCAATATATTTTGGGTTTAAACAAAGACAACTGTTGTCAGAGCCACTGGTTGGTCAAAATGAACACCATAAAGGATGCTTACCACAGTGAGACTAAACCATAATTTGCTAATGTATGGGTAAGACTTGGAAAGCATGTGGAAACGTCAGAGCCCGTACTCTGTGCAAGAAAAAAAATCTCATGGAATTTTTACGTCAAGGGAAGATTAAAACAAGCTTTGGATTATCCCACCACAAAGAATCATTCAGCCGTTGGCTTTTTAACACCCGAACAGGGACTTGAACCCGGGACCCTCAGATTAAAAATCTGATGCTCTACCGACTGAGCTATCCGGGCTCGGCTCAGGTACCAGCTTCGAACCTAGAGCAGTTGCGACACCTGGCCTCAATAAACTACTTGTCTCTGTGCTGGCTCAGAGGGCGAATCTCAGGAGATTCTTGAAGCTTTTTCCAATAGTTTAATGTGCCTTTTTTGCAAGACGCCCACCATGAAGGTTATCCCCTTTTTCATGTCCAACAGCAGTAATCAAGGATGCAGGCTGGTTGAAAAATGTGACTATGTATAACTCACATAAAAAGCACCTTAAAATCTCCTTTGCCAATCTTTGTCCATAGTCTTATATATAGCATTTGCTTTTTGCAAACTAACTTTCCATTTCATCACTGACCAAATGACTGACACTGAGTTCATTATTTCACTGTATAGTGTAACAGATTGTTTCCTTTACATATGAAATGTAACTCCTGAATCTTACTTACACCAACAATCAGGGACTTCCAATGCGGATAATGTCAGAGCCTGCAACCTGACCGTCAGACTCAATTTGTCATTACAACCGCGTCAAGATAAATGCAAAGCCTTCTCTGGGCCATGAGGCTGGTCAAAACAGCCCCTCGGACCTGGTGGAGCAGCGGTAGGGCGTCTGACTCCAGATCAGACGCTTGCGTGTTCGAATCACGTCGAGGTCATGGTTGCTGGACTCTTGCTTTTGGCCTTTATTAGCAGCTGCTCTATCTTTGATTGTCCAATGTGGAGACTTTGAATTTGTCCAAAGTGTAGTCCGTCTCATCAAATTAACGTTAGTACATTATAACCCTCCTATAACATGTTACCAAACTTTGTCAATTTGCTCTAGCTGAAAAAAAGATAACTCTGCAAATAGTGACTAAGATGTATTCACAATTCAAGTTTCAGTGACACCTCAAATAATGTCAAAGTCAAAGTATGTTTGAACCAATGATATTTGCATGGGAGGATCATGGCAATATCTTTTGGGTTTAAACAAAGACAACTGTTGTCAGAGCTATTGGTTGGTCAAAATGAACACCATAAAGGATGCTTACCACAGTGAGACTAAACCAAATTTTGCTAATGTATGGGTAAGACTTGGAAAGCATGTGGAAACGTCAGAGCCCTTACTGTGTGCAAGAAAACAAATCTCATGGAATTTTTACATCAAGGGAAGATTCAAACAAGCTTTGGATTATCCCACCACAAAGAATCATTCAGCCGTTGGCTTTTTAACGCCCGAACAGGGACTTGAACCCTGGACCCTCAGATTAAAAGTCTGATGCTCTACAGACTGAACTATCCGGGCTCGGCTCAGGTACCAGCTTCGAACCTAGAGCAGTTGCGACACCTGGCCTCAATAAACTACTTGTCTCTGTGCTGGCTCAGAGGGCGAATCTCAGGAGTTTTTTGAAGCTTTTTCCAATAGTTTAATGTGCCTTTTTTGCAAGACGCCCACCACGAAGGTTATCCCCTTTTTCATGTCCAACAGCAGTAATCAAGGATGCAGGCTGGTTGAAAAATGTGACTATGTATAACTCACATAAAAAGCACCTTAAAATCTCCTTTGCCAATCTTTGTCCATAGTCTTATATATAGCATTTGCTTTTTGCAAACTAACTTTCCATTTCATCACTGACCAAATGACTGACACTGTATAGTGTAACAGATTGTTTCCTTTACATATGAAATGTAACTCCTGAATCTTACTTACACCAACAATCAGGGACTTCCAATGCGGATAATGTCAGAGCCTGCAACCTGACCGTCAGACTCAATTTGTCATTACAACCGCGTCAAGATAAATGCAAAGCCTTCTCTGGGCCATGAGGCTGCTCAAAACAGCCCCTCGGACCTGGTGGCGCAGCGTTAGGGCGTCTGACTCCAGATCAGACGGTTGCGTGTTCGAATCACGTCGAGGTCATGGTTGCTGGACTCTTGCTTTTGGCCTTTATTAGCAGCTGCTCTATCTTTGATTGTCCAATGTGGAGACTTTGAATTTGTCCAAAGTGTAGTCCGTCTCATCAAATTAACGTTAGTACATTATAACCCTCCTATAACATGTTACCAAACTTTGTCAATTTGCTCTAGCTGAAAAAAAGATAACTCTGCAAATAGTGACTAAGATGTATTCACAATTCAAGTTTCAGTGACACCTCAAATAATGTCAAAGTCAAAGTATGTTTGAACCAATGATATTTGCATGGGAGGATCATGGCAATATATTTTGGGTTTAAACAAAGACAACTGTTGTCAGAGCCACTGGTTGGTCAAAATGAACACCATAAAGGATGCTTACCACAGTGAGACTAAACCATAATTTGCTAATGTATGGGTAAGACTTGGAAAGCATGTGGAAACGTCAGAGCCCTTACTGTGTGCAAGAAAAAAAATCTCATGGAATTTTTACATCAAGGGAAGATTCAAACAAGCTTTGGATTATCCCACCACAAAGAATCATTCAGCCGTTGGCTTTTTAACGCCCGAACAGGGACTTGAACCCTGGACCCTCAGATTAAAAGTCTGATGCTCTACAGACTGAACTATCCGGGCTCGGCTCAGGTACCAGCTTCGAACCTAGAGCAGTTGCGACACCTGGCCTTAATAAACTACTTGTCTCTGTGCTGGCTCAGAGGGCGAATCTCAGGAGTTTCTTGAAGCTTTTTCCAATAGTTTAATGTGCCTTTTTTGCAAGACGCCCACCACGAAGGTTATCCCCTTTTTCATGTCCAACAGCAGTAATCAAGGATGCAGGCTGGTTGAAAAATGTGACTATGTATAACTCACATAAAAAGCACCTTAAAATCTCCTTTGCCAATCTTTGTCCATAGTCTTATATATAGCATTTGCTTTTTGCAAACTAACTTTCCATTTCATCACTGACCAAATGACTGACACTGTATAGTGTAACAGATTGTTTCCTTTACATATGAAATGTAACTCCTGAATCTTACTTACACCAACAATCAGGGACTTCCAATGCGGATAATGTCAGAGCCTGCAACCTGACCGTCAGACTCAATTTGTCATTACAACCGCGACGAGATAAATGCAAAGCCTTCTCTGGGCCATGAGGCTGCTCAAAACAGCCCCTCGGACCTGGTGGCGCAACGGTAGCGCGTCTGACTCCAGATCAGAAGGTTGCGTGTTCGAATCACGTCGAGGTCATGGTGGCTGGACTCTTGCTTTTGGCCTTTATTAGCAGCTGCTCTATCTTTGATTGTCCAATGTGGAGACTTTGAATTTGTCCAAAGTGTAGTCCGTCTCATCAAATTAACGTTAGTACATTATAACCCTCCTATAACATGTTACCAAACTTTGTCAATTTGCTCTAGCTGAAAAAAAAGATAACTCTGCAAATAGTGACTAAGATGTATTCACAATTCAAGTTTCAGTGACACCTCAAATAATGTCAAAGTCAAAGTATGTTTGAACCAATGATATTTGCATGGGAGGATCATGGCAATATATTTTGGGTTTCAACAAAGACAACTGTTGTCAGAGCCACTGGTTGGTCAAAATGAACACCATAAAGGATGCTTACCACAGTGAGACTAAACCATAATTTGCTAATGTATGGGTAAGACTTGGAAAGCATGTGGAAACGTCAGAGCCTGTACTCTGTGCAAGAAAAAAAATCTCATGGAATTTTTACGTCAAGGGAAGATTCAAACAAGCTTTGGATTATCCCACCACAAAGAATCATTCAGCCGTTGGCTTTTTAACACCCAAACAGGGACTTGAACCCTGGACCCTCAGATTAAAAGTCTGATGCTCTACCGACTGAGCTATCCGGGCTCGGCTCAGATACCAGTTTCGAACCTAGAGCAGTTGCGACACCTGGCCTCAATAAACTACTTGTCTCTGTGCTGGCTCAGAGGGCGAATCTCAGGAGATTCTTGAAGCTTTTTCCAATAGTTTAATGTGCCTTTTTTGCAAGACGCCCACCATGAAGGTTATCCCCTTTTTCATGTCCAACAGCAGTAATCAAGGATGCAGGCTGGTTGAAAAATGTGACTATGTATAACTCACATAAAAAGCACCTTAAAATCTCCTTTGCCAATCTTTGTCCATAGTCTTATATATAGCATTTGCTTTTTGCAAACTAACTTTCCATTTCATCACTGACCAAATGACTGACACTGAGATCATTATTTCACTGTATAGTGTAACAGATTGTTTCCTTTACATATGAAATGTAACTCCTGAATCTTACTTACACCAACAATCAGGGACTTCCAATGCGGATAATGTCAGAGCCTGCAACCTGACCGTCAGACTCAATTTGTCATTACAACCGCGTCAAGATAAATGCAAAGCCTTCTCTGGGCCATGAGGCTGCTCAAAACAGCCCCTCGGACCTGGTGGAGCAGCGGTAGGGCGTCTGACTCCAGATCAGACGGTTGCGTGTTCGAATCACGTCGAGGTCATGGTTGCTGGACTCTTGCTTTTGGCCTTTATTAGCAGCTGCTCTATCTTTGATTGTCCAATGTGGAGACTTTGAATTTGTCCAAAGTGTAGTCCGTCTCATCAAATTAACGTTAGTACATTATAACCCTCCTATAACATGTTACCAAACTTTGTCAATTTGCTCTAGCTGAAAAAAAGATAACTCTGCAAATAGTGACTAAGATGTATTCACAATTCAAGTTTCAGTGACACCTCAAATAATGTCAAAGTCAAAGTATGTTTGTACCAATGATATTTGCATGGGAGGATCATGGCAATATCTTTTGGGTTTAAACAAAGACAACTGTTGTCAGAGCTATTGGTTGGTCAAAATGAACACCATAAAGGATGCTTACCACAGTGAGACTAAACCATAATTTGCTAATGTATGGGTAAGACTTGGAAAGCATGTGGAAACGTCAGAGCCCTTACTGTGTGCAAGAAAAAAAATCTCATGGAATTTTTACATCAAGGGAAGATTCAAACAAGCTTTGGATTATCCCACCACAAAGAATCATTCAGCCGTTGGCTTTTTAACGCCCGAACAGGGACTTGAACCCTGGACCCTCAGATTAAAAGTCTGATGCTCTACAGACTGAACTATCCGGGCTCGGCTCAGGTACCAGCTTCGAACCTAGAGCAGTTGCGACACCTGGCCTTAATAAACTACTTGTCTCTGTGCTGGCTCAGAGGGCGAATCTCAGGAGTTTCTTGAAGCTTTTTCCAATAGTTTAATGTGCCTTTTTTGCAAGACGCCCACCACGAAGGTTATCCCCTTTTTCATGTCCAACAGCAGTAATCAAGGATGCAGGCTGGTTGAAAAATGTGACTATGTATAACTCACATAAAAAGCACCTTAAAATCTCCTTGGCCAATCTTTGTCCATAGTCTTATATATAGCATTTGCTTTTTGCAAACTAACTTTCCATTTCATCACTGACCAAATGACTGACACTGTATAGTGTAACAGATTGTTTCCTTTACATATGAAATGTAACTCCTGAATCTTACTTACACCAACAATCAGGGACTTCCAATGCGGATAATGTCAGAGCCTGCAACCTGACCGTCAGACTCAATTTGTCATTACAACCGCGACGAGATAAATGCAAAGCCTTCTCTGGGCCATGAGGCTGCTCAAAACAGCCCCTCGGACCTGGTGGCGCAACGGTAGCGCGTCTGACTCCAGATCAGAAGGTTGCGTGTTCGAATCACGTCGAGGTCATGGTGGCTGGACTCTTGCTTTTGGCCTTTATTAGCAGCTGCTCTATCTTTGATTGTCCAATGTGGAGACTTTGAATTTGTCCAAAGTGTAGTCCGTCTCATCAAATTAACGTTAGTACATTATAACCCTCCTATAACATGTTACCAAACTTTGTCAATTTGCTCTAGCTGAAAAAAAAGATAACTCTGCAAATAGTGACTAAGATGTATTCACAATTCAAGTTTCAGTGACACCTCAAATAATGTCAAAGTCAAAGTATGTTTGAACCAATGATATTTGCATGGGAGGATCATGGCAATATATTTTGGGTTTAAACAAAGACAACTGTTGTCAGAGCCACTGGTTGGTCAAAATGAACACCATAAAGGATGCTTACCACAGTGAGACTAAACCATAATTTGCTAATGTATGGGTAAGACTTGGAAAGCATGTGGAAACGTCAGAGCCCGTACTCTGTGCAAGAAAAAAAATCTCATGGAATTTTTACGTCAAGGGAAGATTCAAACAAGCTTTGGATTATCCCACCACAAAGAATCATTCAGCCGTTGGCTTTTTAACACCCAAACAGGGACTTGAACCCTGGACCCTCAGATTAAAAGTCTGATGCTCTACCGACTGAGCTATCCGGGCTCGGCTCAGATACCAGTTTCGAACCTAGAGCAGTTGCGACACCTGGCCTCAATAAACTACTTGTCTCTGTGCTGGCTCAGAGGGCGAATCTCAGGAGATTCTTGAAGCTTTTTCCAATAGTTTAATGTGCCTTTTTTGCAAGACGCCCACCATGAAGGTTATCCCCTTTTTCATGTCCAACAGCAGTAATCAAGGATGCAGGCTGGTTGAAAAATGTGACTATGTATAACTCACATAAAAAGCACCTTAAAATCTCCTTTGCCAATCTTTGTCCATAGTCTTATATATAGCATTTGCTTTTTGCAAACTAACTTTCCATTTCATCACTGACCAAATGACTGACACTGAGATCATTATTTCACTGTATAGTGTAACAGATTGTTTCCTTTACATATGAAATGTAACTCCTGAATCTTACTTACACCAACAATCAGGGACTTCCAATGCGGATAATGTCAGAGCCTGCAACCTGACCGTCAGACTCAATTTGTCATTACAACCGCGTCAAGATAAATGCAAAGCCTTCTCTGGGCCATGAGGCTGCTCAAAACAGCCCCTCGGACCTGGTGGAGCAGCGGTAGGGCGTCTGACTCCAGATCAGACGGTTGTGTGTTCGAATCACGTCGAGGTCATGGTTGCTGGACTCTTGCTTTTGGCCTTTATTAGCAGCTGCTCTATCTTTGATTGTCCAATGTGGAGACTTTGAATTTGTCCAAAGTGTAGTCCGTCTCATCAAATTAACGTTAGTACATTATAACCCTCCTATAACATGTTACCAAACTTTGTCAATTTGCTCTAGCTGAAAAAAAGATAACTCTGCAAATAGTGACTAAGATGTATTCACAATTCAAGTTTCAGTGACACCTCAAATAATGTCAAAGTCAAAGTATGTTTGTACCAATGATATTTGCATGGGAGGATCATGGCAATATCTTTTGGGTTTAAACAAAGACAACTGTTGTCAGAGCTATTGGTTGGTCAAAATGAACACCATAAAGGATGCTTACCACAGTGAGACTAAACCATAATTTGCTAATGTATGGGTAAGACTTGGAAAGCATGTGGAAACGTCAGAGCCCTTACTGTGTGCAAGAAAAAAAATCTCATGGAATTTTTACATCAAGGGAAGATTCAAACAAGCTTTGGATTATCCCACCACAAAGAATCATTCAGCCGTTGGCTTTTTAACGCCCGAACAGGGACTTGAACCCTGGACCCTCAGATTAAAAGTCTGATGCTCTACAGACTGAACTATCCGGGCTCGGCTCAGGTACCAGCTTCGAACCTAGAGCAGTTGCGACACCTGGCCTTAATAAACTACTTGTCTCTGTGCTGGCTCAGAGGGCGAATCTCAGGAGTTTCTTGAAGCTTTTTCCAATAGTTTAATGTGCCTTTTTTGCAAGACGCCCACCACGAAGGTTATCCCCTTTTTCATGTCCAACAGCAGTAATTAAGGATGCAGGCTGGTTGAAAAATGTGACTATGTATAACTCACATAAAAAGCACCTTAAAATCTCCTTGGCCAATCTTTGTCCATAGTCTTATATATAGCATTTGCTTTTTGCAAACTAACTTTCCATTTCATCACTGACCAAATGACTGACACTGTATAGTGTAACAGATTGTTTCCTTTACATATGAAATGTAACTCCTGAATCTTACTTACACCAACAATCAGGGACTTCCAATGCGGATAATGTCAGAGCCTGCAACCTGACCGTCAGACTCAATTTGTCATTACAACCGCGACGAGATAAATGCAAAGCCTTCTCTGGGCCATGAGGCTGCTCAAAACAGCCCCTCGGACCTGGTGGCGCAACGGTAGCGCGTCTGACTCCAGATCAGAAGGTTGCGTGTTCGAATCACGTCGAGGTCATGGTGGCTGGACTCTTGCTTTTGGCCTTTATTAGCAGCTGCTCTATCTTTGATTGTCCAATGTGGAGACTTTGAATTTGTCCAAAGTGTAGTCCGTCTCATCAAATTAACGTTAGTACATTATAACCCTCCTATAACATGTTACCAAACTTTGTCAATTTGCTCTAGCTGAAAAAAAAGATAACTCTGCAAATAGTGACTAAGATGTATTCACAATTCAAGTTTCAGTGACACCTCAAATAATGTCAAAGTCAAAGTATGTTTGAACCAATGATATTTGCATGGGAGGATCATGGCAATATATTTTGGGTTTAAACAAAGACAACTGTTGTCAGAGCCACTGGTTGGTCAAAATGAACACCATAAAGGATGCTTACCACAGTGAGACTAAACCATAATTTGCTAATGTATGGGTAAGACTTGGAAAGCATGTGGAAACGTCAGAGCCCGTACTCTGTGCAAGAAAAAAAATCTCATGGAATTTTTACGTCAAGGGAAGATTCAAACAAGCTTTGGATTATCCCACCACAAAGAATCATTCAGCCGTTGGCTTTTTAACACCCAAACAGGGACTTGAACCCTGGACCCTCAGATTAAAAGTCTGATGCTCTACCGACTGAGCTATCCGGGCTCGGCTCAGATACCAGTTTCGAACCTAGAGCAGTTGCGACACCTGGCCTCAATAAACTACTTGTCTCTGTGCTGGCTCAGAGGGCGAATCTCAGGAGATTCTTGAAGCTTTTTCCAATAGTTTAATGTGCCTTTTTTGCAAGACGCCCACCATGAAGGTTATCCCCTTTTTCATGTCCAACAGCAGTAATCAAGGATGCAGGCTGGTTGAAAAATGTGACTATGTATAACTCACATAAAAAGCACCTTAAAATCTCCTTTGCCAATCTTTGTCCATAGTCTTATATATAGCATTTGCTTTTTGCAAACTAACTTTCCATTTCATCACTGACCAAATGACTGACACTGAGATCATTATTTCACTGTATAGTGTAACAGATTGTTTCCTTTACATATGAAATGTAACTCCTGAATCTTACTTACACCAACAATCAGGGACTTCCAATGCGGATAATGTCAGAGCCTGCAACCTGACCGTCAGACTCAATTTGTCATTACAACCGCGACGAGATAAATGCAAAGCCTTCTCTGGGCCATGAGGCTGCTCAAAACAGCCCCTCGGACCTGGTGGCGCAACGGTAGCGCGTCTGACTCCAGATCAGAAGGTTGCGTGTTCGAATCACGTCGAGGTCATGGTGGCTGGACTCTTGCTTTTGGCCTTTATTAGCAGCTGCTCTATCTTTGATTGTCCAATGTGGAGACTTTGAATTTGTCCAAAGTGTAGTCCGTCTCATCAAATTAACGTTAGTACATTATAACCCTCCTATAACATGTTACCAAACTTTGTCAATTTGCTCTAGCTGAAAAAAAGATAACTCTGCAAATAGTGACTAAGATGTATTCACAATTCAAGTTTCAGTGACACCTCAAATAATGTCAAAGTCAAAGTATGTTTGAACCAATAATATTTGCATGGGAGGATCATGGCAATATCTTTTGGGTTTAAACAAAGACAACTGTTGTCAGAGCTATTGGTTGGTCAAAATGAACACCATAAAGGATGCTTACCACAGTGAGACTAAACCATAATTTGCTAATGTATGGGTAAGACTTGGAAAGCATGTGGAAACGTCAGAGCCCTTACTGTGTGCAAGAAAAAAAATCTCATGGAATTTTTACATCAAGGGAAGATTCAAACAAGCTTTGGATTATCCCACCACAAAGAATCATTCAGCCGTTGGCTTTTTAACGCCCGAACAGGGACTTGAACCCTGGACCCTCAGATTAAAAGTCTGATGCTCTACAGACTGAACTATCCGGGCTCGGCTCAGGTACCAGCTTCGAACCTAGAGCAGTTGCGACACCTGGCCTTAATAAACTACTTGTCTCTGTGCTGGCTCAGAGGGCGAATCTCAGGAGTTTCTTGAAGCTTTTTCCAATAGTTTAATGTGCCTTTTTTGCAAGACGCCCACCACGAAGGTTATCCCCTTTTTCATGTCCAACAGCAGTAATTAAGGATGCAGGCTGGTTGAAAAATGTGACTATGTATAACTCACATAAAAAGCACCTTAAAATCTCCTTGGCCAATCTTTGTCCATAGTCTTATATATAGCATTTGCTTTTTGCAAACTAACTTTCCATTTCATCACTGACCAAATGACTGACACTGTATAGTGTAACAGATTGTTTCCTTTACATATGAAATGTAACTCCTGAATCTTACTTACACCAACAATCAGGGACTTCCAATGCGGATAATGTCAGAGCCTGCAACCTGACCGTCAGACTCAATTTGTCATTACAACCGCGACGAGATAAATGCAAAGCCTTCTCTGGGCCATGAGGCTGCTCAAAACAGCCCCTCGGACCTGGTGGCGCAACGGTAGCGCGTCTGACTCCAGATCAGAAGGTTGCGTGTTCGAATCACGTCGAGGTCATGGTGGCTGGACTCTTGCTTTTGGCCTTTATTAGCAGCTGCTCTATCTTTGATTGTCCAATGTGGAGACTTTGAATTTGTCCAAAGTGTAGTCCGTCTCATCAAATTAACGTTAGTACATTATAACCCTCCTATAACGTTACCAAACTTTGTCAATTTGCTCTAGCTGAAAAAAAGATAACTCTGCAAATAGTGACTAAGATGTATTCACAATTCAAGTTTCAGTGACACCTCAAATAATGTCAAAGTCAAAGTATGTTTGAACCAATAATATTTGCATGGGAGGATCATGGCAATATCTTTTGGGTTTAAACAAAGACAACTGTTGTCAGAGCTATTGGTTGGTCAAAATGAACACCATAAAGGATGCTTACCACAGTGAGACTAAACCATAATTTGCTAATGTATGGGTAAGACTTGGAAAGCATGTGGAAACGTCAGAGCCCTTACTGTGTGCAAGAAAAAAAATCTCATGGAATTTTTACATCAAGGGAAGATTCAAACAAGCTTTGGATTATCCCACCACAAAGAATCATTCAGCCGTTGGCTTTTTAACGCCCGAACAGGGACTTGAACCCTGGACCCTCAGATTAAAAGTCTGATGCTCTACAGACTGAACTATCCGGGCTCGGCTCAGGTACCAGCTTCGAACCTAGAGCAGTTGCGACACCTGGCCTTAATAAACTACTTGTCTCTGTGCTGGCTCAGAGGGCGAATCTCAGGAGTTTCTTGAAGCTTTTTCCAATAGTTTAATGTGCCTTTTTTGCAAGACGCCCACCACGAAGGTTATCCCCTTTTTCATGTCCAACAGCAGTAATTAAGGATGCAGGCTGGTTGAAAAATGTGACTATGTATAACTCACATAAAAAGCACCTTAAAATCTCCTTGGCCAATCTTTGTCCATAGTCTTATATATAGCATTTGCTTTTTGCAAACTAACTTTCCATTTCATCACTGACCAAATGACTGACACTGTATAGTGTAACAGATTGTTTCCTTTACATATGAAATGTAACTCCTGAATCTTACTTACACCAACAATCAGGGACTTCCAATGCGGATAATGTCAGAGCCTGCAACCTGACCGTCAGACTCAATTTGTCATTACAACCGCGACGAGATAAATGCAAAGCCTTCTCTGGGCCATGAGGCTGCTCAAAACAGCCCCTCGGACCTGGTGGCGCAACGGTAGTGCGTCTGACTCCAGATCAGAAGGTTGCGTGTTCGAATCACGTCGAGGTCATGGTGGCTGGACTCTTGCTTTTGGCCTTTATTAGCAGCTGCTCTATCTTTGATTGTCCAATGTGGAGACTTTGAATTTGTCCAAAGTGTAGTCCGTCTCATCAAATTAACGTTAGTACATTATAACCCTCCTATAACATGTTACCAAACTTTGTCAATTTGCTCTAGCTGAAAAAAAAGATAACTCTGCAAATAGTGACTAAGATGTATTCACAATTCAAGTTTCAGTGACACCTCAAATAATGTCAAAGTCAAAGTATGTTTGAACCAATGATATTTGCATGGGAGGATCATGGCAATATATTTTGGGTTTAAACAAAGACAACTGTTGTCAGAGCTATTGGTTGGTCAAAATGAACACCATAAAGGATGCTTACCACAGTGAGACTAAACCATAATTTGCTAATGTATGGGTAAGACTTGGAAAGCATGTGGAAACGTCAGAGCCCTTACTGTGTGCAAGAAAAAAAATCTCATGGAATTTTTACATCAAGGGAAGATTCAAACAAGCTTTGGATTATCCCACCACAAAGAATCATTCAGCCGTTGGCTTTTTAACGCCCGAACAGGGACTTGAACCCTGGACCCTCAGATTAAAAGTCTGATGCTCTACAGACTGAACTATCCGGGCTCGGCTCAGGTACCAGCTTCGAACCTAGAGCAGTTGCGACACCTGGCCTTAATAAACTACTTGTCTCTGTGCTGGCTCAGAGGGCGAATCTCAGGAGTTTCTTGAAGCTTTTTCCAATAGTTTAATGTGCCTTTTTTGCAAGACGCCCACCACGAAGGTTATCCCCTTTTTCATGTCCAACAGCAGTAATTAAGGATGCAGGCTGGTTGAAAAATGTGACTATGTATAACTCACATAAAAAGCACCTTAAAATCTCTTAGGCCAATCTTTGTCCATAGTCTTATATATAGCATTTGCTTTTTGCAAACTAACTTTCCATTTCATCACTGACCAAATGACTGACACTGTATAGTGTAACAGATTGTTTCCTTTACATATGAAATGTAACTCCTGAATCTTACTTACACCAACAATCAGGGACTTCCAATGCGGATAATGTCAGAGCCTGCAACCTGACCGTCAGACTCAATTTGTCATTACAACCGCGACGAGATAAATGCAAAGCCTTCTCTGGGCCATGAGGCTGCTCAAAACAGCCCCTCGGACCTGGTGGCGCAACGGTAGCGCGTCTGACTCCAGATCAGAAGGTTGCGTGTTCGAATCACGTCGAGGTCATGGTGGCTGGACTCTTGCTTTTGGCCTTTATTAGCAGCTGCTCTATCTTTGATTGTCCAATGTGGAGACTTTGAATTTGTCCAAAGTGTAGTCCGTCTCATCAAATTAACGTTAGTACATTATAACCCTCCTATAACATGTTACCAAACTTTGTCAATTTGCTCTAGCTGAAAAAAAGATAACTCTGCAAATAGTGACTAAGATGTATTCACAATTCAAGTTTCAGTGACACCTCAAATAATGTCAAAGTCAAAGTATGTTTGAACCAATAATATTTGCATGGGAGGATCATGGCAATATCTTTTGGGTTTAAACAAAGACAACTGTTGTCAGAGCTATTGGTTGGTCAAAATGAACACCATAAAGGATGCTTACCACAGTGAGACTAAACCATAATTTGCTAATGTATGGGTAAGACTTGGAAAGCATGTGGAAACGTCAGAGCCCTTACTGTGTGCAAGAAAAAAAATCTCATGGAATTTTTACATCAAGGGAAGATTCAAACAAGCTTTGGATTATCCCACCACAAAGAATCATTCAGCTGTTGGCTTTTTAACGCCCGAACAGGGACTTGAACCCTGGACCCTCAGATTAAAAGTCTGATGCTCTACAGACTGAACTATCCGGGCTCGGCTCAGGTACCAGCTTCGAACCTAGAGCAGTTGCGACACCTGGCCTTAATAAACTACTTGTCTCTGTGCTGGCTCAGAGGGCGAATCTCAGGAGTTTCTTGAAGCTTTTTCCAATAGTTTAATGTGCCTTTTTTGCAAGACGCCCACCACGAAGGTTATCCCCTTTTTCATGTCCAACAGCAGTAATTAAGGATGCAGGCTGGTTGAAAAATGTGACTATGTATAACTCACATAAAAAGCACCTTAAAATCTCCTTGGCCAATCTTTGTCCATAGTCTTATATATAGCATTTGCTTTTTGCAAACTAACTTTCCATTTCATCACTGACCAAATGACTGACACTGTATAGTGTAACAGATTGTTTCCTTTACATATGAAATGTAACTCCTGAATCTTACTTACACCAACAATCAGGGACTTCCAATGCGGATAATGTCAGAGCCTGCAACCTGACCGTCAGACTCAATTTGTCATTACAACCGCGACGAGATAAATGCAAAGCCTTCTCTGGGCCATGAGGCTGCTCAAAACAGCCCCTCGGACCTGGTGGCGCAACGGTAGCGCGTCTGACTCCAGATCAGAAGGTTGCGTGTTCGAATCACGTCGAGGTCATGGTGGCTGGACTCTTGCTTTTGGCCTTTATTAGCAGCTGCTCTATCTTTGATTGTCCAATGTGGAGACTTTGAATTTGTCCAAAGTGTAGTCCGTCTCATCAAATTAACGTTAGTACATTATAACCCTCCTATAACATGTTACCAAACTTTGTCAATTTGCTCTAGCTGAAAAAAAAGATAACTCTGCAAATAGTGACTAAGATGTATTCACAATTCAAGTTTCAGTGACACCTCAAATAATGTCAAAGTCAAAGTATGTTTGAACCAATGATATTTGCATGGGAGGATCATGGCAATATATTTTGGGTTTAAACAAAGACAACTGTTGTCAGAGCTATTGGTTGGTCAAAATGAACACCATAAAGGATGCTTACCACAGTGAGACTAAACCATAATTTGCTAATGTATGGGTAAGACTTGGAAAGCATGTGGAAACGTCAGAGCCCTTACTGTGTGCAAGAAAAAAAATCTCATGGAATTTTTACATTAAGGGAAGATTCAAACAAGCTTTGGATTATCCCACCACAAAGAATCATTCAGCCGTTGGCTTTTTAACGCCCGAACAGGGACTTGAACCCTGGACCCTCAGATTAAAAGTCTGATGCTCTACAGACTGAACTATCCGGGCTCGGCTCAGGTACCAGCTTCGAACCTAGAGCAGTTGCGACACCTGGCCTTAATAAACTACTTGTCTCTGTGCTGGCTCAGAGGGCGAATCTCAGGAGTTTCTTGAAGCTTTTTCCAATAGTTTAATGTGCCTTTTTTGCAAGACGCCCACCACGAAGGTTATCCCCTTTTTCATGTCCAACAGCAGTAATTAAGGATGCAGGCTGGTTGAAAAATGTGACTATGTATAACTCACATAAAAAGCACCTTAAAATCTCCTTGGCCAATCTTTGTCCATAGTCTTATATATAGCATTTGCTTTTTGCAAACTAACTTTCCATTTCATCACTGACCAAATGACTGACACTGTATAGTGTAACAGATTGTTTCCTTTACATATGAAATGTAACTCCTGAATCTTACTTACACCAACAATCAGGGACTTCCAATGCGGATAATGTCAGAGCCTGCAACCTGACCGTCAGACTCAATTTGTCATTACAACCGCGACGAGATAAATGCGAAGCCTTCTCTGGGCCATGAGGCTGCTCAAAACAGCCCCTCGGACCTGGTGGCGCAACGGTAGCGCGTCTGACTCCAGATCAGAAGGTTGCGTGTTCGAATCACGTCGAGGTCATGGTGGCTGGACTCTTGCTTTTGGCCTTTATTTGCAGCTGCTCTATCTTTGATTGTCCAATGTGGAGACTTTGAATTTGTCCAAAGTGTAGTCCGTCTCATCAAATTAACGTTAGTACATTATAACCCTCCTATAACATGTTACCAAACTTTGTCAATTTGCTCTAGCTGAAAAAAAAGATAACTCTGCAAATAGTGACTAAGATGTATTCACAATTCAAGTTTCAGTGACACCTCAAATAATGTCAAAGTCAAAGTATGTTTGAACCAATGATATTTGCATGGGAGGATCATGGCAATATATTTTGGGTTTAAACAAAGACAACTGTTGTCAGAGCCACTGGTTGGTCAAAATGAACACCATAAAGGATGCTTACCACAGTGAGACTAAACCATAATTTGCTAATGTATGGGTAAGACTTGGAAAGCATGTGGAAACGTCAGAGCCCGTACTCTGTGCAAGAAAACAAATCTCATGGAATTTTTACATCAAGGGAAGATTCAAACAAGCTTTGGATTATCCCACCACAAAGAATCATTCAGCCGTTGGCTTTTTAACACCCAAACAGGGACTTGAACCCTGGACCCTCAGATTAAAAGTCTGATGCTCTACCGACTGAACTATCCGGGCTCGGCTCAGATACCAGCTTCGAACCTAGAGCAGTTGCGACACCTGGCCTCAATAAACTACTTGTCTCTGTGCTGGCTCAGAGGGCGAATCTCAGGAGATTCTTGAAGCTTTTTCCAATAGTTTAATGTGCCTTTTTTGCAAGACGCCCACCATGAAGGTTATCCCCTTTTTCATGTCCAACAGCAGTAATCAAGGATGCAGGCTGGTTGAAAAATGTGACTATGTATAACTCACATAAAAAGCACCTTAAAATCTCCTTGGCCAATCTTTGTCCATAGTCTTATATATAGCATTTGCTTTTTGCAAACTAACTTTCCATTTCATCACTGACCAAATGACTGACACTGAGATCATTATTTCACTGTATAGTGTAACAGATTGTTTCCTTTACATATGAAATGTAACTCCTGAATCTTACTTACACCAACAATCAGGGACTTCCAATGCGGATAATGTCAGAGCCTGCAACCTGACCGTCAGACTCAATTTGTCATTACAACCGCGTCAAGATAAATGCAAAGCCTTCTCTGGGCCATGAGGCTGCTCAAAACAGCCCCTCGAACCTGGTGGAGCAGCGGTAGGGCGTCTGACTCCAGATCAGACGGTTGCGTGTTCGAATCACGTCGAGGTCATGGTTGCTGGACTCTTGCTTTTGGCCTTTATTAGCAGCTGCTCTATCTTTGATTGTCCAATGTGGAGACTTTGAATTTGTCCAAAGTGTAGTCCGTCTCATCAAATTAACGTTAGTACATTATAACCCTCCTATAACATGTTACCAAACTTTGTCAATTTGCTCTAGCTGAAAAAAAGATAACTCTGCAAATAGTGACTAAGATGTATTCACAATTCAAGTTTCAGTGACACCTCAAATAATGTCAAAGTCAAAGTATGTTTGAACCAATAATATTTGCATGGGAGGATCATGGCAATATCTTTTGGGTTTAAACAAAGACAACTGTTGTCAGAGCTATTGGTTGGTCAAAATGAACACCATAAAGGATGCTTACCACAGTGAGACTAAACCATAATTTGCTAATGTATGGGTAAGACTTGGAAAGCATGTGGAAACGTCAGAGCCCTTACTGTGTGCAAGAAAAAAAATCTCATGGAATTTTTACATCAAGGGAAGATTCAAACAAGCTTTGGATTATCCCACCACAAAGAATCATTCAGCCGTTGGCTTTTTAACGCCCGAACAGGGACTTGAACCCTGGACCCTCAGATTAAAAGTCTGATGCTCTACAGACTGAACTATCCGGGCTCGGCTCAGGTACCAGCTTCGAACCTAGAGCAGTTGCGACACCTGGCCTTAATAAACTACTTGTCTCTGTGCTGGCTCAGAGGGCGAATCTCAGGAGTTTCTTGAAGCTTTTTCCAATAGTTTAATGTGCCTTTTTTGCAAGACGCCTACCACGAAGGTTATCCCCTTTTTCATGTCCAACAGCAGTAATTAAGGATGCAGGCTGGTTGAAAAATGTGACTATGTATAACTCACATAAAAAGCACCTTAAAATCTCCTTGGCCAATCTTTGTCCATAGTCTTATATATAGCATTTGCTTTTTGCAAACTAACTTTCCATTTCATCACTGACCAAATGACTGACACTGTATAGTGTAACAGATTGTTTCCTTTACATATGAAATGTAACTCCTGAATCTTACTTACACCAACAATCAGGGACTTCCAATGCGGATAATGTCAGAGCCTGCAACCTGACCGTCAGACTCAATTTGTCATTACAACCGCGACGAGATAAATGCAAAGCCTTCTCTGGGCCATGAGGCTGCTCAAAACAGCCCCTCGGACCTGGTGGCGCAACGGTAGCGCGTCTGACTCCAGATCAGAAGGTTGCGTGTTCGAATCACATCGAGGTCATGGTGGCTGGACTCTTGCTTTTGGCCTTTATTAGCAGCTGCTCTATCTTTGATTGTCCAATGTGGAGACTTTGAATTTGTCCAAAGTGTAGTCCGTCTCATCAAATTAACGTTAGTACATTATAACCCTCCTATAACATGTTACCAAACTTTGTCAATTTGCTCTAGCTGAAAAAAAAGATAACTCTGCAAATAGTGACTAAGATGTATTCACAATTCAAGTTTCAGTGACACCTCAAATAATGTCAAAGTCAAAGTATGTTTGAACCAATGATATTTGCATGGGAGGATCATGGCAATATATTTTGGGTTTAAACAAAGACAACTGTTGTCAGAGCTATTGGTTGGTCAAAATGAACACCATAAAGGATGCTTACCACAGTGAGACTAAACCATAATTTGCTAATGTATGGGTAAGACTTGGAAAGCATGTGGAAACGTCAGAGCCCTTACTGTGTGCAAGAAAAAAAATCTCATGGAATTTTTACATCAAGGGAAGATTCAAACAAGCTTTGGATTATCCCACCACAAAGAATCATTCAGCCGTTGGCTTTTTAACGCCCGAACAGGGACTTGAACCCTGGACCCTCAGATTAAAAGTCTGATGCTCTACAGACTGAACTATCCGGGCTCGGCTCAGGTACCAGCTTCGAACCTAGAGCAGTTGCGACACCTGGCCTTAATAAACTACTTGTCTCTGTGCTGGCTCAGAGGGCGAATCTCAGGAGTTTCTTGAAGCTTTTTCCAATAGTTTAATGTGCCTTTTTTGCAAGACGCCCACCACGAAGGTTATCCCCTTTTTCATGTCCAACAGCAGTAATTAAGGATGCAGGCTGGTTGAAAAATGTGACTATGTATAACTCACATAAAAAGCACCTTAAAATCTCCTTGGCCAATCTTTGTCCATAGTCTTATATATAGCATTTGCTTTTTGCAAACTAACTTTCCATTTCATCACTGACCAAATGACTGACACTGTATAGTGTAACAGATTGTTTCCTTTACATATGAAATGTAACTCCTGAATCTTACTTACACCAACAATCAGGGACTTCCAATGCGGATAATGTCAGAGCCTGCAACCTGACCGTCAGACTCAATTTGTCATTACAACCGCGTCAAGATAAATGCAAAGCCTTCTCTGGGCCATGAGGCTGCTCAAAACAGCCCCTCGGACCTGGTGGAGCAGCGGTAGGGCGTCTGACTCCAGATCAGACGGTTGCGTGTTCGAATCACGTCGAGGTCATGGTTGCTGGACTCTTGCTTTTGGCCTTTATTAGCAGCTGCTCTATCTTTGATTGTCCAATGTGGAGACTTTGAATTTGTCCAAAGTGTAGTCCGTCTCATCAAATTAACGTTAGTACATTATAACCCTCCTATAACATGTTACCAAACTTTGTCAATTTGCTCTAGCTGAAAAAAAGATAACTCTGCAAATAGTGACTAAGATGTATTCACAATTCAAGTTTCAGTGACACCTCAAATAATGTCAAAGTCAAAGTATGTTTGTACCAATGATATTTGCATGGGAGGATCATGGCAATATCTTTTGGGTTTAAACAAAGACAACTGTTGTCAGAGCTATTGGTTGGTCAAAATGAACACCATAAAGGATGCTTACCACAGTGAGACTAAACCATAATTTGCTAATGTATGGGTAAGACTTGGAAAGCATGTGGAAACGTCAGAGCCCTTACTGTGTGCAAGAAAAAAAATCTCACGGAATTTTTACATCAAGGGAAGATTCAAACAAGCTTTGGATTATCCCACCACAAAGAATCATTCAGCCGTTGGCTTTTTAACGCCCGAACAGGGACTTGAACCCTGGACCCTCAGATTAAAAGTCTGATGCTCTACAGACTGAACTATCCGGGCTCGGCTCAGGGACCAGCTTCGAACCCAGAGCAGTTGCGACACCTGGCCTTAATAAACTACTTGTCTCTGTGCTGGCTCAGAGGGCGAATCTCAGGAGTTTCTTGAAGCTTTTTCCAATAGTTTAATGTGCCTTTTTTGCAAGACGCCCACCACGAAGGTTATCCCCTTTTTCATGTCCAACAGCAGTAATCAAGGATGCAGGCTGGTTGAAAAATGTGACTATGTATAACTCACATAAAAAGCACCTTAAAATCTCCTTGGCCAATCTTTGTCCATAGTCTTATATATAGCATTTGCTTTTTGCAAACTAACTTTCCATTTCATCACTGACCAAATGACTGACACTGTATAGTGTAACAGATTGTTTCCTTTACATATGAAATGTAACTCCTGAATCTTACTTACACCAACAATCAGGGACTTCCAATGCGGATAATGTCAGAGCCTGCAACCTGACCGTCAGACTCAATTTGTCATTACAACCGCGACGAGATAAATGCAAAGCCTTCTCTGGGCCATGAGGCTGCTCAAAACAGCCCCTCGGACCTGGTGGCGCAACGGTAGCGCGTCTGACTCCAGATCAGAAGGTTGCGTGTTCGAATCACGTCGAGGTCATGGTGGCTGGACTCTTGCTTTTGGCCTTTATTAGCAGCTGCTCTATCTTTGATTGTCCAATGTGGAGACTTTGAATTTGTCCAAAGTGTAGTCCGTCTCATCAAATTAACGTTAGTACATTATAACCCTCCTATAACATGTTACCAAACTTTGTCAATTTGCTCTAGCTGAAAAAAAAGATAACTCTGCAAATAGTGACTAAGATGTATTCACAATTCAAGTTTCAGTGACACCTCAAATAATGTCAAAGTCAAAGTATGTTTGAACCAATGATATTTGCATGGGAGGATCATGGCAATATATTTTGGGTTTAAACAAAGACAACTGTTGTCAGAGCTATTGGTTGGTCAAAATGAACACCATAAAGGATGCTTACCACAGTGAGACTAAACCATAATTTGCTAATGTATGGGTAAGACTTGGAAAGCATGTGGAAACGTCAGAGCCCTTACTGTGTGCAAGAAAAAAAATCTCATGGAATTTTTACATCAAGGGAAGATTCAAACAAGCTTTGGATTATCCCACCACAAAGAATCATTCAGCCGTTGGCTTTTTAACGCCCGAACAGGGACTTGAACCCTGGACCCTCAGATTAAAAGTCTGATGCTCTACAGACTGAACTATCCGGGCTCGGCTCAGGTACCAGCTTCGAACCTAGAGCAGTTGCGACACCTGGCCTTAATAAACTACTTGTCTCTGTGCTGGCTCAGAGGGCGAATCTCAGGAGTTTCTTGAAGCTTTTTCCAATAGTTTAATGTGCCTTTTTTGCAAGACGCCCACCACGAAGGTTATCCCCTTTTTCATGTCCAACAGCAGTAATTAAGGATGCAGGCTGGTTGAAAAATGTGACTATGTATAACTCACATAAAAAGCACCTTAAAATCTCCTTGGCCAATCTTTGTCCATAGTCTTATATATAGCATTTGCTTTTTGCAAACTAACTTTCCATTTCATCACTGACCAAATGACTGACACTGTATAGTGTAACAGATTGTTTCCTTTACATATGAAATGTAACTCCTGAATCTTACTTACACCAACAATCAGGGACTTCCAATGCGGATAATGTCAGAGCCTGCAACCTGACCGTCAGACTCAATTTGTCATTACAACCGCGTCAAGATAAATGCAAAGCCTTCTCTGGGCCATGAGGCTGCTCAAAACAGCCCCTCGGACCTGGTGGAGCAGCGGTAGGGCGTCTGACTCCAGATCAGACGGTTGCGTGTTCGAATCACGTCGAGGTCATGGTTGCTGGACTCTTGCTTTTGGCCTTTATTAGCAGCTGCTCTATCTTTGATTGTCCAATGTGGAGACTTTGAATTTGTCCAAAGTGTAGTCCGTCTCATCAAATTAACGTTAGTACATTATAACCCTCCTATAACATGTTACCAAACTTTGTCAATTTGCTCTAGCTGAAAAAAAGATAACTCTGCAAATAGTGACTAAGATGTATTCACAATTCAAGTTTCAGTGACACCTCAAATAATGTCAAAGTCAAAGTATGTTTGTACCAATGATATTTGCATGGGAGGATCATGGCAATATCTTTTGGGTTTAAACAAAGACAACTGTTGTCAGAGCTATTGGTTGGTCAAAATGAACACCATAAAGGATGCTTACCACAGTGAGACTAAACCATAATTTGCTAATGTATGGGTAAGACTTGGAAAGCATGTGGAAACGTCAGAGCCCTTACTGTGTGCAAGAAAAAAAATCTCACGGAATTTTTACATCAAGGGAAGATTCAAACAAGCTTTGGATTATCCCACCACAAAGAATCATTCAGCCGTTGGCTTTTTAACGCCCGAACAGGGACTTGAACCCTGGACCCTCAGATTAAAAGTCTGATGCTCTACAGACTGAACTATCCGGGCTCGGCTCAGGGACCAGCTTCGAACCCAGAGCAGTTGCGACACCTGGCCTTAATAAACTACTTGTCTCTGTGCTGGCTCAGAGGGCGAATCTCAGGAGTTTCTTGAAGCTTTTTCCAATAGTTTAATGTGCCTTTTTTGCAAGACGCCCACCACGAAGGTTATCCCCTTTTTCATGTCCAACAGCAGTAATCAAGGATGCAGGCTGGTTGAAAAATGTGACTATGTATAACTCACATAAAAAGCACCTTAAAATCTCCTTGGCCAATCTTTGTCCATAGTCTTATATATAGCATTTGCTTTTTGCAAACTAACTTTCCATTTCATCACTGACCAAATGACTGACACTGTATAGTGTAACAGATTGTTTCCTTTACATATGAAATGTAACTCCTGAATCTTACTTACACCAACAATCAGGGACTTCCAATGCGGATAATGTCAGAGCCTGCAACCTGACCGTCAGACTCAATTTGTCATTACAACCGCGACGAGATAAATGCAAAGCCTTCTCTGGGCCATGAGGCTGCTCAAAACAGCCCCTCGGACCTGGTGGCGCAACGGTAGCGCGTCTGACTCCAGATCAGAAGGTTGCGTGTTCGAATCACGTCGAGGTCATGGTGGCTGGACTCTTGCTTTTGGCCTTTATTAGCAGCTGCTCTATCTTTGATTGTCCAATGTGGAGACTTTGAATTTGTCCAAAGTGTAGTCCGTCTCATCAAATTAACGTTAGTACATTATAACCCTCCTATAACATGTTACCAAACTTTGTCAATTTGCTCTAGCTGAAAAAAAAGATAACTCTGCAAATAGTGACTAAGATGTATTCACAATTCAAGTTTCAGTGACACCTCAAATAATGTCAAAGTCAAAGTATGTTTGAACCAATGATATTTGCATGGGAGGATCATGGCAATATATTTTGGGTTTAAACAAAGACAACTGTTGTCAGAGCTATTGGTTGGTCAAAATGAACACCATAAAGGATGCTTACCACAGTGAGACTAAACCATAATTTGCTAATGTATGGGTAAGACTTGGAAAGCATGTGGAAACGTCAGAGCCCTTACTGTGTGCAAGAAAAAAAATCTCATGGAATTTTTACATCAAGGGAAGATTCAAACAAGCTTTGGATTATCCCACCACAAAGAATCATTCAGCCGTTGGCTTTTTAACGCCCGAACAGGGACTTGAACCCTGGACCCTCAGATTAAAAGTCTGATGCTCTACAGACTGAACTATCCGGGCTCGGCTCAGGTACCAGCTTCGAACCTAGAGCAGTTGCGACACCTGGCCTTAATAAACTACTTGTCTCTGTGCTGGCTCAGAGGGCGAATCTCAGGAGTTTCTTGAAGCTTTTTCCAATAGTTTAATGTGCCTTTTTTGCAAGACGCCCACCACGAAGGTTATCCCCTTTTTCATGTCCAACAGCAGTAATTAAGGATGCAGGCTGGTTGAAAAATGTGACTATGTATAACTCACATAAAAAGCACCTTAAAATCTCCTTGGCCAATCTTTGTCCATAGTCTTATATATAGCATTTGCTTTTTGCAAACTAACTTTCCATTTCATCACTGACCAAATGACTGACACTGTATAGTGTAACAGATTGTTTCCTTTACATATGAAATGTAACTCCTGAATCTTACTTACACCAACAATCAGGGACTTCCAATGCGGATAATGTCAGAGCCTGCAACCTGACCGTCAGACTCAATTTGTCATTACAACCGCGACGAGATAAATGCAAAGCCTTCTCTGGGCCATGAGGCTGCTCAAAACAGCCCCTCGGACCTGGTGGAGCAACAGTAGCGCGTCTGACTCCAGATCAGAAGGTTGCGTGTTCGAATCACGTCGAGGTCATGGTGGCTGGACTCTTGCTTTTGGCCTTTATTTGCAGCTGCTCTATCTTTGATTGTCCAATGTGGAGACTTTGAATTTGTCCAAAGTGTAGTCCGTCTCATCAAATTAACGTTAGTACATTATAACCCTCCTATAACATGTTACCAAACTTTGTCAATTTGCTCTAGCTGAAAAAAAAGATAACTCTGCAAATAGTGACTAAGATGTATTCACAATTCAAGTTTCAGTGACACCTCAAATAATGTCAAAGTCAAAGTATGTTTGAACCAATGATATTTGCATGGGAGGATCATGGCAATATATTTTGGGTTTAAACAAAGACAACTGTTGTCAGAGCCACTGGTTGGTCAAAATGAACACCATAAAGGATGCTTACCACAGTGAGACTAAACCATAATTTGCTAATGTATGGGTAAGACTTGGAAAGCATGTGGAAACGTCAGAGCCCGTACTCTGTGCAAGAAAACAAATCTCATGGAATTTTTACATCAAGGGAAGATTCAAACAAGCTTTGGATTATCCCACCACAAAGAATCATTCAGCTGTTGGCTTTTTAACACCCAAACAGGGACTTGAACCCTGGACCCTCAGATTAAAAGTCTGATGCTCTACCGACTGAGCTATCCGGGCTCGGCTCAGATACCAGCTTCGAACCTAGAGCAGTTGCGACACCTGGCCTCAATAAACTACTTGTCTCTGTGCTGGCTCAGAGGGCGAATCTCAGGAGATTCTTGAAGCTTTTTCCAATAGTTTAATGTGCCTTTTTTGCAAGACGCCCACCATGAAGGTTATCCCCTTTTTCATGTCCAACAGCAGTAATCAAGGATGCAGGCTGGTTGAAAAATGTGACTATGTATAACTCACATAAAAAGCACCTTAAAATCTCCTTTGCCAATCTTTGTCCATAGTCTTATATATAGCATTTGCTTTTTGCAAACTAACTTTCCATTTCATCACTGACCAAATGACTGACACTGAGATCATTATTTCACTGTATAGTGTAACAGATTGTTTCCTTTACATATGAAATGTAACTCCTGAATCTTACTTACACCAACAATCAGGGACTTCCAATGCGGATAATGTCAGAGCCTGCAACCTGACCGTCAGACTCAATTTGTCATTACAACCGCGACGAGATAAATGCAAAGCCTTCTCTGGGCCATGAGGCTGCTCAAAACAGCCCCTCGGACCTGGTGGCGCAACGGTAGCGCGTCTGACTCCAGATCAGAAGGTTGCGTGTTCGAATCACGTCGAGGTCATGGTGGCTGGACTCTTGCTTTTGGCCTTTATTAGCAGCTGCTCTATCTTTGATTGTCCAATGTGGAGACTTTGAATTTGTCCAAAGTGTAGTCCGTCTCATCAAATTAACGTTAGTACATTATAACCCTCCTATAACATGTTACCAAACTTTGTCAATTTGCTCTAGCTGAAAAAAAAGATAACTCTGCAAATAGTGACTAAGATGTATTCACAATTCAAGTTTCAGTGACACCTCAAATAATGTCAAAGTCAAAGTATGTTTGAACCAATGATATTTGCATGGGAGGATCATGGCAATATATTTTGGGTTTAAACAAAGACAACTGTTGTCAGAGCCACTGGTTGGTCAAAATGAACACCATAAAGGATGCTTACCACAGTGAGACTAAACCATAATTTGCTAATGTATGGGTAAGACTTGGAAAGCATGTGGAAACGTCAGAGCCCGTACTCTGTGCAAGAAAAAAAATCTCATGGAATTTTTACGTCAAGGGAAGATTCAAACAAGCTTTGGATTATCCCACCACAAAGAATCATTCAGCCGTTGGCTTTTTAACACCCAAACAGGGACTTGAACCCTGGACCCTCAGATTAAAAGTCTGATGCTCTACCGACTGAGCTATCCAGGCTCGGCTCAGGTACCAGCTTCGAACCTAGAGCAGTTGCGACACCTGGCCTCAATAAACTACTTGTCTCTGTGCTGGCTCAGAGGGCGAATCTCAGGAGATTCTTGAAGCTTTTTCCAATAGTTTAATGTGCCTTTTTTGCAAGACGCCCACCATGAAGGTTATCCCCTTTTTCATGTCCAACAGCAGTAATCAAGGATGCAGGCTGGTTGAAAAATGTGACTATGTATAACTCACATAAAAAGCACCTTAAAATCTCCTTTGCCAATCTTTGTCCATAGTCTTATATATAGCATTTGCTTTTTGCAAACTAACTTTCCATTTCATTACTGACCAAATGACTGACACTGAGATCATTATTTCACTGTATAGTGTAACAGATTGTTTCCTTTACATATGAAATGTAACTCCTGAATCTTACTTACACCAACAATCAGGGACTTCCAATGCGGATAATGTCAGAGCCTGCAACCTGACCGTCAGACTCAATTTGTCATTACAACCGCGTCAAGATAAATGCAAAGCCTTCTCTGGGCCATGAGGCTGCTCAAAACAGCCCCTCGGACCTGGTGGAGCAGCGGTAGGGCGTCTGACTCCAGATCAGACGGTTGCGTGTTCGAATCACGTCGAGGTCATGGTGGCTGGACTCTTGCTTTTGGCCTTTATTAGCAGCTGCTCTATCTTTGATTGTCCAATGTGGAGACTTTGAATTTGTCCAAAGTGTAGTCCGTCTCATCAAATTAACGTTAGTACATTATAACCCTCCTATAACATGTTACCAAACTTTGTCAATTTGCTCTAGCTGAAAAAAAAGATAACTCTGCAAATAGTGACTAAGATGTATTCACAATTCAAGTTTCAGTGACACCTCAAATAATGTCAAAGTCAAAGTATGTTTGAACCAATGATATTTGCATGGGAGGATCATGGCAATATCTTTTGGGTTTAAACAAAGACAACTGTTGTCAGAGCCACTGGTTGGTCAAAATGAACACCATAAAGGATGCTTACCACAGTGAGACTAAACCATAATTTGCTAATGTATGGGTAAGACTTGGAAAGCATGTGGAAACGTCAGAGCCCGTACTCTGTGCAAGAAAAAAAATCTCATGGAATTTTTACGTCAAGGGAAGATTCAAACAAGCTTTGGATTATCCCAACACAAAGAATCATTCAGCCGTTGGCTTTTTAACACCCAAACAGGGACTTGAACCCTGGACCCTCAGATTAAAAGTCTGATGCTCTACCGACTGAGCTATCCGGGCTCGGCTCAGGTACCAGCTTCGAACCTAGAGCAGTTGCGACACCTGGCCTCAATAAACTACTTGTCTCTGTGCTGGCTCAGAGGGCAAATCACAGGAGATTCTTGAAGCTTTTTCCAATAGTTTAATGTGCCTTTTTTGCAAGACGCCCACCATGAAGGTTATCCCCTTTTTCATGTCCAACAGCAGTAATCAAGGATGCAGGCTGGTTGAAAAATGTGACTATGTATAACTCACATAAAAAGCACCTTAAAATCTCCTTTGCCAATCTTTGTCCATAGTCTTATATATAGCATTTGCTTTTTGCAAACTAACTTTCCATTTCATCACTGACCAAATGACTGACACTGAGATCATTATTTCACTGTATAGTGTAACAGATTGTTTCCTTTACATATGAAATGTAACTCCTGAATCTTACTTACACCAACAATCAGGGACTTCCAATGCGGATAATGTCAGAGCCTGCAACCTGACCGTCAGACTCAATTTGTCATTACAACCGCGTCAAGATAAATGCAAAGCCTTCTCTGGGCCATGAGGCTGGTCAAAACAGCCCCTCGGACCTGGTGGCGCAGCGGTAGGGCGTCTGACTCCAGATCAGACGCTTGCGTGTTCGAATCACGTCGAGGTCATGGTTGCTGGACTCTTGCTTTTGGCCTTTATTAGCAGCTGCTCTATCTTTGATTGTCCAATGTGGAGACTTTGAATTTGTCCAAAGTGTAGTCCGTCTCATCAAATTAACGTTAGTACATTATAACCCTCCTATAACATGTTACCAAACTTTGTCAATTTGCTCTAGCTGAAAAAAAGATAACTCTGCAAATAGTGACTAAGATGTATTCACAATTCAAGTTTCAGTGACACCTCAAATAATGTCAAAGTCAAAGTATGTTTGAACCAATGATATTTGCATGGGAGGATCATGGCAATATCTTTTGGGTTTAAACAAAGACAACTGTTGTCAGAGCTATTGGTTGGTCAAAATGAACACCATAAAGGATGCTTACCACAGTGAGACTAAACCATAATTTGCTAATGTATGGGTAAGACTTGGAAAGCATGTGGAAACGTCAGAGCCCTTACTGTGTGCAAGAAAACAAATCTCATGGAATTTTTACATCAAGGGAAGATTCAAACAAGCTTTGGATTATCCCACCACAAAGAATCATTCAGCCGTTGGCTTTTTAACGCCCGAACAGGGACTTGAACCCTGGACCCTCAGATTAAAAGTCTGATGCTCTACAGACTGAACTATCCGGGCTCGGCTCAGGTACCAGCTTCGAACCTAGAGCAGTTGCGACACCTGGCCTTAATAAACTACTTGTCTCTGTGCTGGCTCAGAGGGCGAATCTCAGGAGTTTCTTGAAGCTTTTTCCAATAGTTTAATGTGCCTTTTTTGCAAGACGCCCACCACGAAGGTTATCCCCTTTTTCATGTCCAACAGCAGTAATCAAGAATGCAGGCTGGTTGAAAAATGTGACTATGTATAACTCACATAAAAAGCACCTTAAAATCTCCTTGGCCAATCTTTGTCCATAGTCTTATATATAGCATTTGCTTTTTGCAAACTAACTTTCCATTTCATCACTGACCAAATGACTGACACTGAGTTCATTATTTCACTGTATAGTGTAACAGATTGTTTCCTTTACATATGAAATGTAACTCCTGAATCTTACTTACACCAACAATCAGGGACTTCCAATGCGGATAATGTCAGAGCCTGCAACCTGACCGTCAGACTCAATTTGTCATTACAACCGCGACGAGATAAATGCAAAGCCTTCTCTGGGCCATGAGGCTGCTCAAAACAGCCCCTCGGACCTGGTGGCGCAACGGTAGCGCGTCTGACTCCAGATCAGAAGGTTGCGTGTTCGAATCACGTCGAGGTCATGGTGGCTGGACTCTTGCTTTTGGCCTTTATTAGCAGCTGCTCTATCTTTGATTGTCCAATGTGGAGACTTTGAATTTGTCCAAAGTGTAGTCCGTCTCATCAAATTAACGTTAGTACATTATAACCCTCCTATAACATGTTACCAAACTTTGTCAATTTGCTCTAGCTGAAAAAAAAGATAACTCTGCAAATAGTGACTAAGATGTATTCACAATTCAAGTTTCAGTGACACCCCAAATAATGTCAAAGTCAAAGTATGTTTGAACCAATGATATTTGCATGGGAGGATCATGGCAATATATTTTGGGTTTAAACAAAGACAACTGTTGTCAGAGCCACTGGTTGGTCAAAATGAACACCATAAAGGATGCTTACCACAGTGAGACTAAACCATAATTTGCTAATGTATGGGTAAGACTTGGAAAGCATGTGGAAACGTCAGAGCCCGTACTCTGTGCAAGAAAAAAAATCTCATGGAATTTTTACGTCAAGGGAAGATTCAAACAAGCTTTGGATTATCCCACCACAAAGAATCATTCAGCCGTTGGCTTTTTAACACCCAAACAGGGACTTGAACCCTGGACCCTCAGATTAAAAGTCTGATGCTCTACCGACTGAGCTATCCAGGCTCGGCTCAGGTACCAGCTTCGAACCTAGAGCAGTTGCGACACCTGGCCTCAATAAACTACTTGTCTCTGTGCTGGCTCAGAGGGCGAATCTCAGGAGATTCTTGAAGCTTTTTCCAATAGTTTAATGTGCCTTTTTTGCAAGACGCCCACCATGAAGGTTATCCCCTTTTTCATGTCCAACAGCAGTAATCAAGGATGCAGGCTGGTTGAAAAATGTGACTATGTATAACTCACATAAAAAGCACCTTAAAATCTCCTTTGCCAATCTTTGTCCATAGTCTTATATATAGCATTTGCTTTTTGCAAACTAACTTTCCATTTCATCACTGACCAAATGACTGACACTGAGATCATTATTTCACTGTATAGTGTAACAGATTGTTTCCTTTACATATGAAATGTAACTCCTGAATCTTACTTACACCAACAATCAGGGACTTCCAATGCGGATAATGTCAGAGCCTGCAACCTGACCGTCAGACTCAATTTGTCATTACAACCGCGTCAAGATAAATGCAAAGCCTTCTCTGGGCCATGAGGCTGGTCAAAACAGCCCCTCGGACCTGGTGGCGCAGCGGTAGGGCGTCTGACTCCAGATCAGACGCTTGCGTGTTCGAATCACGTCGAGGTCATGGTTGCTGGACTCTTGCTTTTGGCCTTTATTAGCAGCTGCTCTATCTTTGATTGTCCAATGTGGAGACTTTGAATTTGTCCAAAGTGTAGTCCGTCTCATCAAATTAACGTTAGTACATTATAACCCTCCTATAACATGTTACCAAACTTTGTCAATTTGCTCTAGCTGAAAAAAAGATAACTCTGCAAATAGTGACTAAGATGTATTCACAATTCAAGTTTCAGTGACACCTCAAATAATGTCAAAGTCAAAGTATGTTTGAACCAATGATATTTGCATGGGAGGATCATGGCAATATCTTTTGGGTTTAAACAAAGACAACTGTTGTCAGAGCTATTGGTTGGTCAAAATTAACACCATAAAGGATGCTTACCACAGTGAGACTAAACCATAATTTGCTAATGTATGGGTAAGACTTGGAAAGCATGTGGAAACGTCAGAGCCCTTACTGTGTGCAAGAAAACAAATCTCATGGAATTTTTACATCAAGGGAAGATTCAAACAAGCTTTGGATTATCCCACCACAAAGAATCATTCAGCCGTTGGCTTTTTAACGCCCGAACAGGGACTTGAACCCTGGACCCTCAGATTAAAAGTCTGATGCTCTACAGACTGAACTATCCGGGCTCGGCGCAGGTACCAGCTTCGAACCTAGAGCAGTTGCGACACCTGGCCTCAATAAACTACTTGTCTCTGTGCTGGCTCAGAGGGCGAATCTCAGGAGTTTCTTGAAGCTTTTTCCAATAGTTTAATGTGCCTTTTTTGCAAGACGCCCACCACGAAGGTTATCCCCTTTTTCATGTCCAACAGCAGTAATCAAGGATGCAGGCTGGTTGAAAAATGTGACTATGTATAACTCACATAAAAAGCACCTTAAAATCTCCTTTGCCAATCTTTGTCCATAGTCTTATATATAGCATTTGCTTTTTGCAAACTAACTTTCCATTTCATCACTGACCAAATGACTGACACTGAGTTCATTATTTCACTGTATAGTGTAACAGATTGTTTCCTTTACATATGAAATGTAACTCCTGAATCTTACTTACACCAACAATCAGGGACTTCCAATGTGGATAATGTCAGAGCCTGCAACCTGACCGTCAGACTCAATTTGTCATTACAACCGCGACGAGATAAATGCAAAGCCTTCTCTGGGCCATGAGGCTGCTCAAAACAGCCCCTCGGACCTGGTGGCGCAACGGTAGCGCGTCTGACTCCAGATCAGAAGGTTGCGTGTTCGAATCACGTCGAGGTCATGGTGGCTGGACTCTTGCTTTTGGCCTTTATTAGCAGCTGCTCTATCTTTGATTGTCCAATGTGGAGACTTTGAATTTGTCCAAAGTGTAGTCCGTCTCATCAAATTAACGTTAGTACATTATAACCCTCCTATAACATGTTACCAAACTTTGTCAATTTGCTCTAGCTGAAAAAAAAGATAACTCTGCAAATAGTGACTAAGATGTATTCACAATTCAAGTTTCAGTGACACCTCAAATAATGTCAAAGTCAAAGTATGTTTGAACCAATGATATTTGCATGGGAGGATCATGGCAATATCTTTTGGGTTTAAACAAAGACAACTGTTGTCAGAGCCACTGGTTGGTCAAAATGAACACCATAAAGGATGCTTACCACAGTGAGACTAAACCATAATTTGCTAATGTATGGGTAAGACTTGGAAAGCATGTGGAAACGTCAGAGCCCGTACTCTGTGCAAGAAAAAAAATCTCATGGAATTTTTACGTCAAGGGAAGATTCAAACAAGCTTTGGATTATCCCAACACAAAGAATCATTCAGCCGTTGGCTTTTTAACACCCAAACAGGGACTTGAACCCTGGACCCTCAGATTAAAAGTCTGATGCTCTACCGACTGAGCTATCCGGGCTCGGCTCAGGTACCAGCTTCGAACCTAGAGCAGTTGCGACACCTGGCCTCAATAAACTACTTGTCTCTGTGCTGGCTCAGAGGGCGAATCACAGGAGATTCTTGAAGCTTTTTCCAATAGTTTAATGTGCCTTTTTTGCAAGACGCCCACCATGAAGGTTATCCCCTTTTTCATGTCCAACAGCAGTAATCAAGGATGCAGGCTGGTTGAAAAATGTGACTATGTATAACTCACATAAAAAGCACCTTAAAATCTCCTTTGCCAATCTTTGTCCATAGTCTTATATATAGCATTTGCTTTTTGCAAACTAACTTTCCATTTCATCACTGACCAAATGACTGACACTGAGATCATTATTTCACTGTATAGTGTAACAGATTGTTTCCTTTACATATGAAATGTAACTCCTGAATCTTACTTACACCAACAATCAGGGACTTCCAATGCGGATAATGTCAGAGCCTGCAACCTGACCGTCAGACTCAATTTGTCATTACAACCGCGTCAAGATAAATGCAAAGCCTTCTCTGGGCCATGAGGCTGGTCAAAACAGCCCCTCGGACCTGGTGGCGCAGCGGTAGGGCGTCTGACTCCAGATCAGACGCTTGCGTGTTCGAATCACGTCGAGGTCATGGTTGCTGGACTCTTGCTTTTGGCCTTTATTAGCAGCTGCTCTATCTTTGATTGTCCAATGTGGAGACTTTGAATTTGTCCAAAGTGTAGTCCGTCTCATCAAATTAACGTTAGTACATTATAACCCTCCTATAACATGTTACCAAACTTTGTCAATTTGCTCTAGCTGAAAAAAAGATAACTCTGCAAATAGTGACTAAGATGTATTCACAATTCAAGTTTCAGTGACACCTCAAATAATGTCAAAGTCAAAGTATGTTTGAACCAATGATATTTGCATGGGAGGATCATGGCAATATCTTTTGGGTTTAAACAAAGACAACTGTTGTCAGAGCTATTGGTTGGTCAAAATGAACACCATAAAGGATGCTTACCACAGTGAGACTAAACCATAATTTGCTAATGTATGGGTAAGACTTGGAAAGCATGTGGAAACGTCAGAGCCCTTACTGTGTGCAAGAAAACAAATCTCATGGAATTTTTACATCAAGGGAAGATTCAAACAAGCTTTGGATTATCCCACCACAAAGAATCATTCAGCCGTTGGCTTTTTAACGCCCGAACAGGGACTTGAACCCTGGACCCTCAGATTAAAAGTCTGATGCTCTACAGACTGAACTATCCGGGCTCGGCTCAGGTACCAGCTTCGAACCTAGAGCAGTTGCGACACCTGGCCTCAATAAACTACTTGTCTCTGTGCTGGCTCAGAGGGCGAATCTCAGGAGTTTCTTGAAGCTTTTTCCAATAGTTTAATGTGCCTTTTTTGCAAGACGCCCACCACGAAGGTTATCCCCTTTTTCATGTCCAACAGCAGTAATCAAGGATGCAGGCTGGTTGAAAAATGTGACTATGTATAACTCACATAAAAAGCACCTTAAAATCTCCTTTGCCAATCTTTGTCCATAGTCTTATATATAGCATTTGCTTTTTGCAAACTAACTTTCCATTTCATCACTGACCAAATGACTGACACTGAGTTCATTATTTCACTGTATAGTGTAACAGATTGTTTCCTTTACATATGAAATGTAACTCCTGAATCTTACTTACACCAACAATCAGGGACTTCCAATGCGGATAATGTCAGAGCCTGCAACCTGACCGTCAGACTCAATTTGTCATTACAACCGCGACGAGATAAATGCAAAGCCTTCTCTGGGCCATGAGGCTGCTCAAAACAGCCCCTCGGACCTGGTGGCGCAACGGTAGCGCGTCTGACTCCAGATCAGAAGGTTGCGTGTTCGAATCACGTCGAGGTCATGGTGGCTGGACTCTTGCTTTTGGCCTTTATTAGCAGCTGCTCTATCTTTGATTGTCCAATGTGGAGACTTTGAATTTGTCCAAAGTGTAGTCCGTCTCATCAAATTAACGTTAGTACATTATAACCCTCCTATAACATGTTACCAAACTTTGTCAATTTGCTCTAGCTGAAAAAAAAGATAACTCTGCAAATAGTGACTAAGATGTATTCACAATTCAAGTTTCAGTGACACCTCAAATAATGTCAAAGTCAAAGTATGTTTGAACCAATGATATTTGCATGGGAGGATCATGGCAATATATTTTGGGTTTAAACAAAGACAACTGTTGTCAGAGCCACTGGTTGGTCAAAATGAACACCATAAAGGATGCTTACCACAGTGAGACTAAACCATAATTTGCTAATGTATGGGTAAGACTTGGAAAGCATGTGGAAACGTCAGAGCCCGTACTCTGTGCAAGAAAAAAAATCTCATGGAATTTTTACGTCAAGGGAAGATTCAAACAAGCTTTGGATTATCCCACCACAAAGAATCATTCAGCCGTTGGCTTTTTAACACCCGAACAGGGACTTGAACCCTGGACCCTCAGATTAAAAGTCTGATGCTCTACCGACTGAGCTATCCGGGCTCGGCTCAGGTACCAGCTTCGAACCTAGAGCAGTTGCGACACCTGGCCTCAATAAACTACTTGTCTCTGTGCTGGCTCAGAGGGCGAATCTCAGGAGATTCTTGAAGCTTTTTCCAATAGTTTAATGTGCCTTTTTTGCAAGACGCCCACCATGAAGGTTATCCCCTTTTTCATGTCCAACAGCAGTAATCAAGGATGCAGGCTGGTTGAAAAATGTGACTATGTATAACTCACATAAAAAGCACCTTAAAATCTCCTTTGCCAATCTTTGTCCATAGTCTTATATATAGCATTTGCTTTTTGCAAACTAACTTTCCATTTCATCACTGACCAAATGACTGACACTGAGATCATTATTTCACTGTATAGTGTAACAGATTGTTTCCTTTACATATGAAATGTAACTCCTGAATCTTACTTACACCAACAATCAGGGACTTCCAATGCGGATAATGTCAGAGCCTGCAACCTGACCGTCAGACTCAATTTGTCATTACAACCGCGTCAAGATAAATGCAAAGCCTTCTCTGGGCCATGAGGCTGGTCAAAACAGCCCCTCGGACCTGGTGGCGCAGCGGTAGGGCGTCTGACTCCAGATCAGACGCTTGCGTGTTCGAATCACGTCGAGGTCATGGTTGCTGGACTCTTGCTTTTGGCCTTTATTAGCAGCTGCTCTATCTTTGATTGTCCAATGTGGAGACTTTGAATTTGTCCAAAGTGTAGTCCGTCTCATCAAATTAACGTTAGTACATTATAACCCTCCTATAACATGTTACCAAACTTTGTCAATTTGCTCTAGCTGAAAAAAAGATAACTCTGCAAATAGTGACTAAGATGTATTCACAATTCAAGTTTCAGTGACACCTCAAATAATGTCAAAGTCAAAGTATGTTTGAACCAATGATATTTGCATGGGAGGATCATGGCAATATCTTTTGGGTTTAAACAAAGACAACTGTTGTCAGAGCTATTGGTTGGTCAAAATGAACACCATAAAGGATGCTTACCACAGTGAGACTAAACCATAATTTGCTAATGTATGGGTAAGACTTGGAAAGCATGTGGAAACGTCAGAGCCCTTACTGTGTGCAAGAAAACAAATCTCATGGAATTTTTACATCAAGGGAAGATTCAAACAAGCTTTGGATTATCCCACCACAAAGAATCATTCAGCCGTTGGCTTTTTAACACCCGAACAGGGACTTGAACCCTGGACCCTCAGATTAAAAGTCTGATGCTCTACAGACTGAACTATCCGGGCTCGGCTCAGGTACCAGCTTCGAACCTAGAGCAGTTGCGACACCTGGCCTCAATAAACTACTTGTCTCTGTGCTGGCTCAGAGGGCGAATCTCAGGAGTTTCTTGAAGCTTTTTCCAATAGTTTAATGTGCCTTTTTTGCAAGACGCCCACCACGAAGGTTATCCCCTTTTTCATGTCCAACAGCAGTAATCAAGGATGCAGGCTGGTTGAAAAATGTGACTATGTATAACTCACATAAAAAGCACCTTAAAATCTCCTTTGCCAATCTTTGTCCATAGTCTTATATATAGCATTTGCTTTTTGCAAACTAACTTTCCATTTCATCACTGACCAAATGACTGACACTGAGTTCATTATTTCACTGTATAGTGTAACAGATTGTTTCCTTTACATATGAAATGTAACTCCTGAATCTTACTTACACCAACAATCAGGGACTTCCAATGTGGATAATGTCAGAGCCTGCAACCTGACCGTCAGACTCAATTTGTCATTACAACCGCGACGAGATAAATGCAAAGCCTTCTCTGGGCCATGAGGCTGCTCAAAACAGCCCCTCGGACCTGGTGGCGCAACGGTAGCGCGTCTGACTCCAGATCAGAAGGTTGCGTGTTCGAATCACGTCGAGGTCATGGTGGCTGGACTCTTGCTTTTGGCCTTTATTAGCAGCTGCTCTATCTTTGATTGTCCAATGTGGAGACTTTGAATTTGTCCAAAGTGTAGTCCGTCTCATCAAATTAACGTTAGTACATTATAACCCTCCTATAACATGTTACCAAACTTTGTCAATTTGCTCTAGCTGAAAAAAAAGATAACTCTGCAAATAGTGACTAAGATGTATTCACAATTCAAGTTTCAGTGACACCTCAAATAATGTCAAAGTCAAAGTATGTTTGAACCAATGATATTTGCATGGGAGGATCATGGCAATATATTTTGGGTTTAAACAAAGACAACTGTTGTCAGAGCCACTGGTTGGTCAAAATGAACACCATAAAGGATGCTTACCACAGTGAGACTAAACCATAATTTGCTAATGTATGGGTAAGACTTGGAAAGCATGTGGAAACGTCAGAGCCCGTACTCTGTGCAAGAAAAAAAATCTCATGGAATTTTTACGTCAAGGGAAGATTCAAACAAGCTTTGGATTATCCCACCACAAAGAATCATTCAGCCGTTGGCTTTTTAACACCCGAACAGGGACTTGAACCCTGGACCCTCAGATTAAAAGTCTGATGCTCTACCGACTGAGCTATCCGGGCTCGGCTCAGGTACCAGCTTCGAACCTAGAGCAGTTGCGACACCTGGCCTCAATAAACTACTTGTCTCTGTGCTGGCTCAGAGGGCGAATCTCAGGAGATTCTTGAAGCTTTTTCCAATAGTTTAATGTGCCTTTTTTGCAAGACGCCCACCATGAAGGTTATCCCCTTTTTCATGTCCAACAGCAGTAATCAAGGATGCAGGCTGGTTGAAAAATGTGACTATGTATAACTCACATAAAAAGCACCTTAAAATCTCCTTTGCCAATCTTTGTCCATAGTCTTATATATAGCATTTGCTTTTTGCAAACTAACTTTCCATTTCATCACTGACCAAATGACTGACACTGAGATCATTATTTCACTGTATAGTGTAACAGATTGTTTCCTTTACATATGAAATGTAACTCCTGAATCTTACTTACACCAACAATCAGGGACTTCCAATGCGGATAATGTCAGAGCCTGCAACCTGACCGTCAGACTCAATTTGTCATTACAACCGCGTCAAGATAAATGCAAAGCCTTCTCTGGGCCATGAGGCTGGTCAAAACAGCCCCTCGGACCTGGTGGCGCAGCGGTAGGGCGTCTGACTCCAGATCAGACGCTTGCGTGTTCGAATCACGTCGAGGTCATGGTTGCTGGACTCTTGCTTTTGGCCTTTATTAGCAGCTGCTCTATCTTTGATTGTCCAATGTGGAGACTTTGAATTTGTCCAAAGTGTAGTCCGTCTCATCAAATTAACGTTAGTACATTATAACCCTCCTATAACATGTTACCAAACTTTGTCAATTTGCTCTAGCTGAAAAAAAGATAACTCTGCAAATAGTGACTAAGATGTATTCACAATTCAAGTTTCAGTGACACCTCAAATAATGTCAAAGTCAAAGTATGTTTGAACCAATGATATTTGCATGGGAGGATCATGGCAATATCTTTTGGGTTTAAACAAAGACAACTGTTGTCAGAGCTATTGGTTGGTCAAAATGAACACCATAAAGGATGCTTACCACAGTGAGACTAAACCATAATTTGCTAATGTATGGGTAAGACTTGGAAAGCATGTGGAAACGTCAGAGCCCTTACTGTGTGCAAGAAAACAAATCTCATGGAATTTTTACATCAAGGGAAGATTCAAACAAGCTTTGGATTATCCCACCACAAAGAATCATTCAGCCGTTGGCTTTTTAACGCCCGAACAGGGACTTGAACCCTGGACCCTCAGATTAAAAGTCTGATGCTCTACAGACTGAACTATCCGGGCTCGGCTCAGGTACCAGCTTCGAACCTAGAGCAGTTGCGACACCTGGCCTCAATAAACTACTTGTCTCTGTGCTGGCTCAGAGGGCGAATCTCAGGAGTTTCTTGAAGCTTTTTCCAATAGTTTAATGTGCCTTTTTTGCAAGACGCCCACCACGAAGGTTATCCCCTTTTTCATGTCCAACAGCAGTAATCAAGGATGCAGGCTGGTTGAAAAATGTGACTATGTATAACTCACATAAAAAGCACCTTAAAATCTCCTTTGCCAATCTTTGTCCATAGTCTTATATATAGCATTTGCTTTTTGCAAACTAACTTTCCATTTCATCACTGACCAAATGACTGACACTGAGTTCATTATTTCACTGTATAGTGTAACAGATTGTTTCCTTTACATATGAAATGTAACTCCTGAATCTTACTTACACCAACAATCAGGGACTTCCAATGTGGATAATGTCAGAGCCTGCAACCTGACCGTCAGACTCAATTTGTCATTACAACCGCGACGAGATAAATGCAAAGCCTTCTCTGGGCCATGAGGCTGCTCAAAACAGCCCCTCGGACCTGGTGGCGCAACGGTAGCGCGTCTGACTCCAGATCAGAAGGTTGCGTGTTCGAATCACGTCGAGGTCATGGTGGCTGGACTCTTGCTTTTGGCCTTTATTAGCAGCTGCTCTATCTTTGATTGTCCAATGTGGAGACTTTGAATTTGTCCAAAGTGTAGTCCGTCTCATCAAATTAACGTTAGTACATTATAACCCTCCTATAACATGTTACCAAACTTTGTCAATTTGCTCTAGCTGAAAAAAAAGATAACTCTGCAAATAGTGACTAAGATGTATTCACAATTCAAGTTTCAGTGACACCTCAAATAATGTCAAAGTCAAAGTATGTTTGAACCAATGATATTTGCATGGGAGGATCATGGCAATATATTTTGGGTTTAAACAAAGACAACTGTTGTCAGAGCCACTGGTTGGTCAAAATGAACACCATAAAGGATGCTTACCACAGTGAGACTAAACCATAATTTGCTAATGTATGGGTAAGACTTGGAAAGCATGTGGAAACGTCAGAGCCCGTACTCTGTGCAAGAAAAAAAATCTCATGGAATTTTTACGTCAAGGGAAGATTCAAACAAGCTTTGGATTATCCCACCACAAAGAATCATTCAGCCGTTGGCTTTTTAACACCCGAACAGGGACTTGAACCCTGGACCCTCAGATTAAAAGTCTGATGCTCTACCGACTGAGCTACCCGGGCTCGGCTCAGGTACCAGCTTCGAACCTAGAGCAGTTGCGACACCTGGCCTCAATAAACTACTTGTCTCTGTGCTGGCTCAGAGGGCGAATCTCAGGAGATTCTTGAAGCTTTTTCCAATAGTTTAATGTGCCTTTTTTGCAAGACGCCCACCATGAAGGTTATCCCCTTTTTCATGTCCAACAGCAGTAATCAAGGATGCAGGCTGGTTGAAAAATGTGACTATGTATAACTCACATAAAAAGCACCTTAAAATCTCCTTTGCCAATCTTTGTCCATAGTCTTATATATAGCATTTGCTTTTTGCAAACTAACTTTCCATTTCATCACTGACCAAATGACTGACACTGAGATCATTATTTCACTGTATAGTGTAACAGATTGTTTCCTTTACATATGAAATGTAACTCCTGAATCTTACTTACACCAACAATCAGGGACTTCCAATGCGGATAATGTCAGAGCCTGCAACCTGACCGTCAGACTCAATTTGTCATTACAACCGCGTCAAGATAAATGCAAAGCCTTCTCTGGGCCATGAGGCTGGTCAAAACAGCCCCTCGGACCTGGTGGCGCAGCGGTAGGGCGTCTGACTCCAGATCAGACGCTTGCGTGTTCGAATCACGTCGAGGTCATGGTTGCTGGACTCTTGCTTTTGGCCTTTATTAGCAGCTGCTCTATCTTTGATTGTCCAATGTGGAGACTTTGAATTTGTCCAAAGTGTAGTCCGTCTCATCAAATTAACGTTAGTACATTATAACCCTCCTATAACATGTTACCAAACTTTGTCAATTTGCTCTAGCTGAAAAAAAGATAACTCTGCAAATAGTGACTAAGATGTATTCACAATTCAAGTTTCAGTGACACCTCAAATAATGTCAAAGTCAAAGTATGTTTGAACCAATGATATTTGCATGGGAGGATCATGGCAATATCTTTTGGGTTTAAACAAAGACAACTGTTGTCAGAGCTATTGGTTGGTCAAAATGAACACCATAAAGGATGCTTACCACAGTGAGACTAAACCATAATTTGCTAATGTATGGGTAAGACTTGGAAAGCATGTGGAAACGTCAGAGCCCTTACTGTGTGCAAGAAAACAAATCTCATGGAATTTTTACATCAAGGGAAGATTCAAACAAGCTTTGGATTATCCCACCACAAAGAATCATTCAGCCGTTGGCTTTTTAACGCCCGAACAGGGACTTGAACCCTGGACCCTCAGATTAAAAGTCTGATGCTCTACAGACTGAACTATCCGGGCTCGGCTCAGGTACCAGCTTCGAACCTAGAGCAGTTGCGACACCTGGCCTCAATAAACTACTTGTCTCTGTGCTGGCTCAGAGGGCGAATCTCAGGAGTTTCTTGAAGCTTTTTCCAATAGTTTAATGTGCCTTTTTTGCAAGACGCCCACCACGAAGGTTATCCCCTTTTTCATGTCCAACAGCAGTAATCAAGGATGCAGGCTGGTTGAAAAATGTGACTATGTATAACTCACATAAAAAGCACCTTAAAATCTCCTTTGCCAATCTTTGTCCATAGTCTTATATATAGCATTTGCTTTTTGCAAACTAACTTTCCATTTCATCACTGACCAAATGACTGACACTGAGTTCATTATTTCACTGTATAGTGTAACAGATTGTTTCCTTTACATATGAAATGTAACTCCTGAATCTTACTTACACCAACAATCAGGGACTTCCAATGTGGATAATGTCAGAGCCTGCAACCTGACCGTCAGACTCAATTTGTCATTACAACCGCGACGAGATAAATGCAAAGCCTTCTCTGGGCCATGAGGCTGCTCAAAACAGCCCCTCGGACCTGGTGGCGCAACGGTAGCGCGTCTGACTCCAGATCAGAAGGTTGCGTGTTCGAATCACGTCGAGGTCATGGTGGCTGGACTCTTGCTTTTGGCCTTTATTAGCAGCTGCTCTATCTTTGATTGTCCAATGTGGAGACTTTGAATTTGTCCAAAGTGTAGTCCGTCTCATCAAATTAACGTTAGTACATTATAACCCTCCTATAACATGTTACCAAACTTTGTCAATTTGCTCTAGCTGAAAAAAAAGATAACTCTGCAAATAGTGACTAAGATGTATTCACAATTCAAGTTTCAGTGACACCTCAAATAATGTCAAAGTCAAAGTATGTTTGAACCAATGATATTTGCATGGGAGGATCATGGCAATATATTTTGGGTTTAAACAAAGACAACTGTTGTCAGAGCCACTGGTTGGTCAAAATGAACACCATAAAGGATGCTTACCACAGTGAGACTAAACCATAATTTGCTAATGTATGGGTAAGACTTGGAAAGCATGTGGAAACGTCAGAGCCCGTACTCTGTGCAAGAAAAAAAATCTCATGGAATTTTTACGTCAAGGGAAGATTCAAACAAGCTTTGGATTATCCCACCACAAAGAATCATTCAGCCGTTGGCTTTTTAACACCCGAACAGGGACTTGAACCCTGGACCCTCAGATTAAAAGTCTGATGCTCTACCGACTGAGCTATCCGGGCTCGGCTCAGGTACCAGCTTCGAACCTAGAGCAGTTGCGACACCTGGCCTCAATAAACTACTTGTCTCTGTGCTGGCTCAGAGGGCGAATCTCAGGAGATTCTTGAAGCTTTTTCCAATAGTTTAATGTGCCTTTTTTGCAAGACGCCCACCATGAAGGTTATCCCCTTTTTCATGTCCAACAGCAGTAATCAAGGATGCAGGCTGGTTGAAAAATGTGACTATGTATAACTCACATAAAAAGCTACTTAAAATCTCCTTTGCCAATCTTTGTCCATAGTCTTATATATAGCATTTGCTTTTTGCAAACTAACTTTCCATTTCATCACTGACCAAATGACTGACACTGAGATCATTATTTCACTGTATAGTGTAACAGATTGTTTCCTTTACATATGAAATGTAACTCCTGAATCTTACTTACACCAACAATCAGGGACTTCCAATGCGGATAATGTCAGAGCCTGCAACCTGACCGTCAGACTCAATTTGTCATTACAACCGCGTCAAGATAAATGCAAAGCCTTCTCTGGGCCATGAGGCTGGTCAAAACAGCCCCTCGGACCTGGTGGCGCAGCGGTAGGGCGTCTGACTCCAGATCAGACGCTTGCGTGTTCGAATCACGTCGAGGTCATGGTTGCTGGACTCTTGCTTTTGGCCTTTATTAGCAGCTGCTCTATCTTTGATTGTCCAATGTGGAGACTTTGAATTTGTCCAAAGTGTAGTCCGTCTCATCAAATTAACGTTAGTACATTATAACCCTCCTATAACATGTTACCAAACTTTGTCAATTTGCTCTAGCTGAAAAAAAGATAACTCTGCAAATAGTGACTAAGATGTATTCACAATTCAAGTTTCAGTGACACCTCAAATAATGTCAAAGTCAAAGTATGTTTGAACCAATGATATTTGCATGGGAGGATCATGGCAATATCTTTTGGGTTTAAACAAAGACAACTGTTGTCAGAGCTATTGGTTGGTCAAAATGAACACCATAAAGGATGCTTACCACAGTGAGACTAAACCATAATTTGCTAATGTATGGGTAAGACTTGGAAAGCATGTGGAAACGTCAGAGCCCTTACTGTGTGCAAGAAAACAAATCTCATGGAATTTTTACATCAAGGGAAGATTCAAACAAGCTTTGGATTATCCCACCACAAAGAATCATTCAGCCGTTGGCTTTTTAACGCCCGAACAGGGACTTGAACCCTGGACCCTCAGATTAAAAGTCTGATGCTCTACAGACTGAACTATCCGGGCTCGGCTCAGGTACCAGCTTCGAACCTAGAGCAGTTGCGACACCTGGCCTCAATAAACTACTTGTCTCTGTGCTGGCTCAGAGGGCGAATCTCAGGAGTTTCTTGAAGCTTTTTCCAATAGTTTAATGTGCCTTTTTTGCAAGACGCCCACCACGAAGGTTATCCCCTTTTTCATGTCCAACAGCAGTAATCAAGGATGCAGGCTGGTTGAAAAATGTGACTATGTATAACTCACATAAAAAGCACCTTAAAATCTCCTTTGCCAATCTTTGTCCATAGTCTTATATATAGCATTTGCTTTTTGCAAACTAACTTTCCATTTCATCACTGACCAAATGACTGACACTGAGTTCATTATTTCACTGTATAGTGTAACAGATTGTTTCCTTTACATATGAAATGTAACTCCTGAATCTTACTTACACCAACAATCAGGGACTTCCAATGTGGATAATGTCAGAGCCTGCAACCTGACCGTCAGACTCAATTTGTCATTACAACCGCGACGAGATAAATGCAAAGCCTTCTCTGGGCCATGAGGCTGCTCAAAACAGCCCCTCGGACCTGGTGGCGCAACGGTAGCGCGTCTGACTCCAGATCAGAAGGTTGCGTGTTCGAATCACGTCGAGGTCATGGTGGCTGGACTCTTGCTTTTGGCCTTTATTAGCAGCTGCTCTATCTTTGATTGTCCAATGTGGAGACTTTGAATTTGTCCAAAGTGTAGTCCGTCTCATCAAATTAACGTTAGTACATTATAACCCTCCTATAACATGTTACCAAACTTTGTCAATTTGCTCTAGCTGAAAAAAAAGATAACTCTGCAAATAGTGACTAAGATGTATTCACAATTCAAGTTTCAGTGACACCTCAAATAATGTCAAAGTCAAAGTATGTTTGAACCAATGATATTTGCATGGGAGGATCATGGCAATATATTTTGGGTTTAAACAAAGACAACTGTTGTCAGAGCCACTGGTTGGTCAAAATGAACACCATAAAGGATGCTTACCACAGTGAGACTAAACCATAATTTGCTAATGTATGGGTAAGACTTGGAAAGCATGTGGAAACGTCAGAGCCCGTACTCTGTGCAAGAAAAAAAATCTCATGGAATTTTTACGTCAAGGGAAGATTCAAACAAGCTTTGGATTATCCCACCACAAAGAATCATTCAGCCGTTGGCTTTTTAACACCCGAACAGGGACTTGAACCCTGGACCCTCAGATTAAAAGTCTGATGCTCTACCGACTGAGCTATCCGGGCTCGGCTCAGGTACCAGCTTCGAACCTAGAGCAGTTGCGACACCTGGCCTCAATAAACTACTTGTCTCTGTGCTGGCTCAGAGGGCGAATCTCAGGAGATTCTTGAAGCTTTTTCCAATAGTTTAATGTGCCTTTTTTGCAAGACGCCCACCATGAAGGTTATCCCCTTTTTCATGTCCAACAGCAGTAATCAAGGATGCAGGCTGGTTGAAAAATGTGACTATGTATAACTCACATAAAAAGCACCTTAAAATCTCCTTTGCCAATCTTTGTCCATAGTCTTATATATAGCATTTGCTTTTTGCAAACTAACTTTCCATTTCATCACTGACCAAATGACTGACACTGAGATCATTATTTCACTGTATAGTGTAACAGATTGTTTCCTTTACATATGAAATGTAACTCCTGAATCTTACTTACACCAACAATCAGGGACTTCCAATGCGGATAATGTCAGAGCCTGCAACCTGACCGTCAGACTCAATTTGTCATTACAACCGCGTCAAGATAAATGCAAAGCCTTCTCTGGGCCATGAGGCTGGTCAAAACAGCCCCTCGGACCTGGTGGCGCAGCGGTAGGGCGTCTGACTCCAGATCAGACGCTTGCGTGTTCGAATCACGTCGAGGTCATGGTTGCTGGACTCTTGCTTTTGGCCTTTATTAGCAGCTGCTCTATCTTTGATTGTCCAATGTGGAGACTTTGAATTTGTCCAAAGTGTAGTCCGTCTCATCAAATTAACGTTAGTACATTATAACCCTCCTATAACATGTTACCAAACTTTGTCAATTTGCTCTAGCTGAAAAAAAGATAACTCTGCAAATAGTGACTAAGATGTATTCACAATTCAAGTTTCAGTGACACCTCAAATAATGTCAAAGTCAAAGTATGTTTGAACCAATGATATTTGCATGGGAGGATCATGGCAATATCTTTTGGGTTTAAACAAAGACAACTGTTGTCAGAGCTATTGGTTGGTCAAAATGAACACCATAAAGGATGCTTACCACAGTGAGACTAAACCATAATTTGCTAATGTATGGGTAAGACTTGGAAAGCATGTGGAAACGTCAGAGCCCTTACTGTGTGCAAGAAAACAAATCTCATGGAATTTTTACATCAAGGGAAGATTCAAACAAGCTTTGGATTATCCCACCACAAAGAATCATTCAGCCGTTGGCTTTTTAACGCCCGAACAGGGACTTGAACCCTGGACCCTCAGATTAAAAGTCTGATGCTCTACAGACTGAACTATCCGGGCTCGGCTCAGGTACCAGCTTCGAACCTAGAGCAGTTGCGACACCTGGCCTCAATAAACTACTTGTCTCTGTGCTGGCTCAGAGGGCGAATCTCAGGAGTTTCTTGAAGCTTTTTCCAATAGTTTAATGTGCCTTTTTTGCAAGACGCCCACCACGAAGGTTATCCCCTTTTTCATGTCCAACAGCAGTAATCAAGGATGCAGGCTGGTTGAAAAATGTGACTATGTATAACTCACATAAAAAGCACCTTAAAATCTCCTTTGCCAATCTTTGTCCATAGTCTTATATATAGCATTTGCTTTTTGCAAACTAACTTTCCATTTCATCACTGACCAAATGACTGACACTGAGTTCATTATTTCACTGTATAGTGTAACAGATTGTTTCCTTTACATATGAAATGTAACTCCTGAATCTTACTTACACCAACAATCAGGGACTTCCAATGTGGATAATGTCAGAGCCTGCAACCTGACCGTCAGACTCAATTTGTCATTACAACCGCGACGAGATAAATGCAAAGCCTTCTCTGGGCCATGAGGCTGCTCAAAACAGCCCCTCGGACCTGGTGGCGCAACGGTAGCGCGTCTGACTCCAGATCAGAAGGTTGCGTGTTCGAATCACGTCGAGGTCATGGTGGCTGGACTCTTGCTTTTGGCCTTTATTAGCAGCTGCTCTATCTTTGATTGTCCAATGTGGAGACTTTGAATTTGTCCAAAGTGTAGTCCGTCTCATCAAATTAACGTTAGTACATTATAACCCTCCTATAACATGTTACCAAACTTTGTCAATTTGCTCTAGCTGAAAAAAAAGATAACTCTGCAAATAGTGACTAAGATGTATTCACAATTCAAGTTTCAGTGACACCTCAAATAATGTCAAAGTCAAAGTATGTTTGAACCAATGATATTTGCATGGGAGGATCATGGCAATATATTTTGGGTTTAAACAAAGACAACTGTTGTCAGAGCCACTGGTTGGTCAAAATGAACACCATAAAGGATGCTTACCACAGTGAGACTAAACCATAATTTGCTAATGTATGGGTAAGACTTGGAAAGCATGTGGAAACGTCAGAGCCCGTACTCTGTGCAAGAAAAAAAATCTCATGGAATTTTTACGTCAAGGGAAGATTCAAACAAGCTTTGGATTATCCCACCACAAAGAATCATTCAGCCGTTGGCTTTTTAACACCCGAACAGGGACTTGAACCCTGGACCCTCAGATTAAAAGTCTGATGCTCTACCGACTGAGCTATCCGGGCTCGGCTCAGGTACCAGCTTCGAACCTAGAGCAGTTGCGACACCTGGCCTCAATAAACTACTTGTCTCTGTGCTGGCTCAGAGGGCGAATCTCAGGAGATTCTTGAAGCTTTTTCCAATAGTTTAATGTGCCTTTTTTGCAAGACGCCCACCATGAAGGTTATCCCCTTTTTCATGTCCAACAGCAGTAATCAAGGATGCAGGCTGGTTGAAAAATGTGACTATGTATAACTCACATAAAAAGCTACTTAAAATCTCCTTTGCCAATCTTTGTCCATAGTCTTATATATAGCATTTGCTTTTTGCAAACTAACTTTCCATTTCATCACTGACCAAATGACTGACACTGAGATCATTATTTCACTGTATAGTGTAACAGATTGTTTCCTTTACATATGAAATGTAACTCCTGAATCTTACTTACACCAACAATCAGGGACTTCCAATGCGGATAATGTCAGAGCCTGCAACCTGACCGTCAGACTCAATTTGTCATTACAACCGCGTCAAGATAAATGCAAAGCCTTCTCTGGGCCATGAGGCTGGTCAAAACAGCCCCTCGCACCTGGTGGCGCAGCGGTAGGGCGTCTGACTCCAGATCAGACGCTTGCGTGTTCGAATCACGTCGAGGTCATGGTTGCTGGACTCTTGCTTTTGGCCTTTATTAGCAGCTGCTCTATCTTTGATTGTCCAATGTGGAGACTTTGAATTTGTCCAAAGTGTAGTCCGTCTCATCAAATTAACGTTAGTACATTATAACCCTCCTATAACATGTTACCAAACTTTGTCAATTTGCTCTAGCTGAAAAAAAGATAACTCTGCAAATAGTGACTAAGATGTATTCACAATTCAAGTTTCAGTGACACCTCAAATAATGTCAAAGTCAAAGTATGTTTGAACCAATGATATTTGCATGGGAGGATCATGGCAATATCTTTTGGGTTTAAACAAAGACAACTGTTGTCAGAGCTATTGGTTGGTCAAAATGAACACCATAAAGGATGCTTACCACAGTGAGACTAAACCATAATTTGCTAATGTATGGGTAAGACTTGGAAAGCATGTGGAAACGTCAGAGCCCTTACTGTGTGCAAGAAAACAAATCTCATGGAATTTTTACATCAAGGGAAGATTCAAACAAGCTTTGGATTATCCCACCACAAAGAATCATTCAACCGTTGGCTTTTTAACGCCCGAACAGGGACTTGAACCCTGGACCCTCAGATTAAAAGTCTGATGCTCTACAGACTGAACTATCCGGGCTCGGCTCAGGTACCAGCTTCGAACCTAGAGCAGTTGCGACACCTGGCCTCAATAAACTACTTGTCTCTGTGCTGGCTCAGAGGGCGAATCTCAGGAGTTTCTTGAAGCTTTTTCCAATAGTTTAATGTGCCTTTTTTGCAAGACGCCCACCACGAAGGTTATCCCCTTTTTCATGTCCAACAGCAGTAATCAAGGATGCAGGCTGGTTGAAAAATGTGACTATGTATAACTCACATAAAAAGCACCTTAAAATCTCCTTTGCCAATCTTTGTCCATAGTCTTATATATAGCATTTGCTTTTTGCAAACTAACTTTCCATTTCATCACTGACCAAATGACTGACACTGAGTTCATTATTTCACTGTATAGTGTAACAGATTGTTTCCTTTACATATGAAATGTAACTCCTGAATCTTACTTACACCAACAATCAGGGACTTCCAATGTGGATAATGTCAGAGCCTGCAACCTGACCGTCAGACTCAATTTGTCATTACAACCGCGTCAAGATAAATGCAAAGCCTTCTCTGGGCCATGAGGCTGCTCAAAACAGCCCCTCGGACCTGGTGGCGCAACGGTAGCGCGTCTGACTCCAGATCAGAAGGTTGCGTGTTCGAATCACGTCGAGGTCATGGTGGCTGGACTCTTGCTTTTGGCCTTTATTAGCAGCTGCTCTATCTTTGATTGTCCAATGTGGAGACTTTGAATTTGTCCAAAGTGTAGTCCGTCTCATCAAATTAACGTTAGTACATTATAACCCTCCTATAACATGTTACCAAACTTTGTCAATTTGCTCTAGCTGAAAAAAAAGATAACTCTGCAAATAGTGACTAAGATGTATTCACAATTCAAGTTTCAGTGACACCTCAAATAATGTCAAAGTCAAAGTATGTTTGAACCAATGATATTTGCATGGGAGGATCATGGCAATATATTTTGGGTTTAAACAAAGACAACTGTTGTCAGAGCCACTGGTTGGTCAAAATGAACACCATAAAGGATGCTTACCACAGTGAGACTAAACCATAATTTGCTAATGTATGGGTAAGACTTGGAAAGCATGTGGAAACGTCAGAGCCCGTACTCTGTGCAAGAAAAAAAATCTCATGGAATTTTTACGTCAAGGGAAGATTCAAACAAGCTTTGGATTATCCCACCACAAAGAATCATTCAGCCGTTGGCTTTTTAACACCCGAACAGGGACTTGAACCCGGGACCCTCAGATTAAAAATCTGATGCTCTACCGACTGAGCTATCCGGGCTCGGCTCAGGTACCAGCTTCGAACCTAGAGCAGTTGCGACACCTGGCCTCAATAAACTACTTGTCTCTGTGCTGGCTCAGAGGGCGAATCTCAGGAGATTCTTGAAGCTTTTTCCAATAGTTTAATGTGCCTTTTTTGCAAGACGCCCACCATGAAGGTTATCCCCTTTTTCATGTCCAACAGCAGTAATCAAGGATGCAGGCTGGTTGAAAAATGTGACTATGTATAACTCACATAAAAAGCACCTTAAAATCTCCTTTGCCAATCTTTGTCCATAGTCTTATATATAGCATTTGCTTTTTGCAAACTAACTTTCCATTTCATCACTGACCAAATGACTGACACTGAGTTCATTATTTCACTGTATAGTGTAACAGATTGTTTCCTTTACATATGAAATGTAACTCCTGAATCTTACTTACACCAACAATCAGGGACTTCCAATGCGGATAATGTCAGAGCCTGCAACCTGACCGTCAGACTCAATTTGTCATTACAACCGCGTCAAGATAAATGCAAAGCCTTCTCTGGGCCATGAGGCTGCTCAAAACAGCCCCTCGGACCTGGTGGCGCAGCGTTAGGGCGTCTGACTCCAGATCAGACGGTTGCGTGTTCGAATCACGTCGAGGTCATGGTTGCTGGACTCTTGCTTTTGGCCTTTATTAGCAGCTGCTCTATCTTTGATTGTCCAATGTGGAGACTTTGAATTTGTCCAAAGTGTAGTCCGTCTCATCAAATTAACGTTAGTACATTATAACCCTCCTATAACATGTTACCAAACTTTGTCAATTTGCTCTAGCTGAAAAAAAGATAACTCTGCAAATAGTGACTAAGATGTATTCACAATTCAAGTTTCAGTGACACCTCAAATAATGTCAAAGTCAAAGTATGTTTGAACCAATGATATTTGCATGGGAGGATCATGGCAATATCTTTTGGGTTTAAACAAAGACAACTGTTGTCAGAGCTATTGGTTGGTCAAAATGAACACCATAAAGGATGCTTACCACAGTGAGACTAAACCATAATTTGCTAATGTATGGGTAAGACTTGGAAAGCATGTGGAAACGTCAGAGCCCTTACTGTGTGCAAGAAAACAAATCTCATGGAATTTTTACATCAAGGGAAGATTCAAACAAGCTTTGGATTATCCCACCACAAAGAATCATTCAGCCGTTGGCTTTTTAACGCCCGAACAGGGACTTGAACCCTGGACCCTCAGATTAAAAGTCTGATGCTCTACAGACTGAACTATCCGGGCTCGGCTCAGGTACCAGCTTCGAACCTAGAGCAGTTGCGACACCTGGCCTCAATAAACTACTTGTCTCTGTGCTGGCTCAGAGGGCGAATCTCAGGAGTTTCTTGAAGCTTTTTCCAATAGTTTAATGTGCCTTTTTTGCAAGACGCCCACCACGAAGGTTATCCCCTTTTTCATGTCCAACAGCAGTAATCAAGGATGCAGGCTGGTTGAAAAATGTGACTATGTATAACTCACATAAAAAGCACCTTAAAATCTCCTTTGCCAATCTTTGTCCATAGTCTTATATATAGCATTTGCTTTTTGCAAACTAACTTTCCATTTCATCACTGACCAAATGACTGACACTGAGTTCATTATTTCACTGTATAGTGTAACAGATTGTTTCCTTTACATATGAAATGTAACTCCTGAATCTTACTTACACCAACAATCAGGGACTTCCAATGTGGATAATGTCAGAGCCTGCAACCTGACCGTCAGACTCAATTTGTCATTACAACCGCGACGAGATAAATGCAAAGCCTTCTCTGGGCCATGAGGCTGCTCAAAACAGCCCCTCGGACCTGGTGGCGCAACGGTAGCGCGTCTGACTCCAGATCAGAAGGTTGCGTGTTCGAATCACGTCGAGGTCATGGTGGCTGGACTCTTGCTTTTGGCCTTTATTAGCAGCTGCTCTATCTTTGATTGTCCAATGTGGAGACTTTGAATTTGTCCAAAGTGTAGTCCGTCTCATCAAATTAACGTTAGTACATTATAACCCTCCTATAACATGTTACCAAACTTTGTCAATTTGCTCTAGCTGAAAAAAAAGATAACTCTGCAAATAGTGACTAAGATGTATTCACAATTCAAGTTTCAGTGACACCTCAAATAATGTCAAAGTCAAAGTATGTTTGAACCAATGATATTTGCATGGGAGGATCATGGCAATATATTTTGGGTTTAAACAAAGACAACTGTTGTCAGAGCCACTGGTTGGTCAAAATGAACACCATAAAGGATGCTTACCACAGTGAGACTAAACCATAATTTGCTAATGTATGGGTAAGACTTGGAAAGCATGTGGAAACGTCAGAGCCCGTACTCTGTGCAAGAAAAAAAATCTCATGGAATTTTTACGTCAAGGGAAGATTAAAACAAGCTTTGGATTATCCCACCACAAAGAATCATTCAGCCGTTGGCTTTTTAACACCCGAACAGGGACTTGAACCCGGGACCCTCAGATTAAAAATCTGATGCTCTACCGACTGAGCTATCCGGGCTCGGCTCAGGTACCAGCTTCGAACCTAGAGCAGTTGCGACACCTGGCCTCAATAAACTACTTGTCTCTGTGCTGGCTCAGAGGGCGAATCTCAGGAGATTCTTGAAGCTTTTTCCAATAGTTTAATGTGCCTTTTTTGCAAGACGCCCACCATGAAGGTTATCCCCTTTTTCATGTCCAACAGCAGTAATCAAGGATGCAGGCTGGTTGAAAAATGTGACTATGTATAACTCACATAAAAAGCACCTTAAAATCTCCTTTGCCAATCTTTGTCCATAGTCTTATATATAGCATTTGCTTTTTGCAAACTAACTTTCCATTTCATCACTGACCAAATGACTGACACTGAGTTCATTATTTCACTGTATAGTGTAACAGATTGTTTCCTTTACATATGAAATGTAACTCCTGAATCTTACTTACACCAACAATCAGGGACTTCCAATGCGGATAATGTCAGAGCCTGCAACCTGACCGTCAGACTCAATTTGTCATTACAACCGCGTCAAGATAAATGCAAAGCCTTCTCTGGGCCATGAGGCTGCTCAAAACAGCCCCTCGGACCTGGTGGCGCAGCGTTAGGGCGTCTGACTCCAGATCAGACGGTTGCGTGTTCGAATCACGTCGAGGTCATGGTTGCTGGACTCTTGCTTTTGGCCTTTATTAGCAGCTGCTCTATCTTTGATTGTCCAATGTGGAGACTTTGAATTTGTCCAAAGTGTAGTCCGTCTCATCAAATTAACGTTAGTACATTATAACCCTCCTATAACATGTTACCAAACTTTGTCAATTTGCTCTAGCTGAAAAAAAGATAACTCTGCAAATAGTGACTAAGATGTATTCACAATTCAAGTTTCAGTGACACCTCAAATAATGTCAAAGTCAAAGTATGTTTGTACCAATGATATTTGCATGGGAGGATCATGGCAATATCTTTTGGGTTTAAACAAAGACAACTGTTGTCAGAGTTATTGGTTGGTCAAAATGAACACCATAAAGGATGCTTACCACAGTGAGACTAAACCATAATTTGCTAATGTATGGGTAAGACTTGGAAAGCATGTGGAAACGTCAGAGCCCTTACTGTGTGCAAGAAAAAAAATCTCATGGAATTTTTACATCAAGGGAAGATTCAAACAAGCTTTGGATTATCCCACCACAAAGAATCATTCAGCCGTTGGCTTTTTAACGCCCGAACAGGGACTTGAACCCTGGACCCTCAGATTAAAAGTCTGATGCTCTACAGACTGAACTATCCGGGCTCGGCTCAGGTACCAGCTTCGAACCTAGAGCAGTTGCGACACCTGGCCTTAATAAACTACTTGTCTCTGTGCTGGCTCAGAGGGCGAATCTCAGGAGTTTCTTGAAGCTTTTTCCAATAGTTTAATGTGCCTTTTTTGCAAGACGCCCACCACGAAGGTTATCCCCTTTTTCATGTCCAACAGCAGTAATCAAGGATGCAGGCTGGTTGAAAAATGTGACTATGTATAACTCACATAAAAAGCACCTTAAAATCTCCTTGGCCAATCTTTGTCCATAGTCTTATATATAGCATTTGCTTTTTGCAAACTAACTTTCCATTTCATCACTGACCAAATGACTGACACTGTATAGTGTAACAGATTGTTTCCTTTACATATGAAATGTAACTCCTGAATCTTACTTACACCAACAATCAGGGACTTCCAATGCGGATAATGTCAGAGCCTGCAACCTGACCGTCAGACTCAATTTGTCATTACAACCGCGTCAAGATAAATGCAAAGCCTTCTCTGGGCCATGAGGCTGCTCAAAACAGCCCCTCGGACCTGGTGGCGCAGCGTTAGGGCGTCTGACTCCAGATCAGACGGTTGCGTGTTCGAATCACGTCGAGGTCATGGTTGCTGGACTCTTGCTTTTGGCCTTTATTAGCAGCTGCTCTATCTTTGATTGTCCAATGTGGAGACTTTGAATTTGTCCAAAGTGTAGTCCGTCTCATCAAATTAACGTTAGTACATTATAACCCTCCTATAACATGTTACCAAACTTTGTCAATTTGCTCTAGCTGAAAAAAAGATAACTCTGCAAATAGTGACTAAAATGTATTCACAATTCAAGTTTCAGTGACACCTCAAATAATGTCAAAGTCAAAGTATGTTTGTACCAATGATATTTGCATGGGAGGATCATGGCAATATCTTTTGGGTTTAAACAAAGACAACTGTTGTCAGAGCTATTGGTTGGTCAAAATGAACACCATAAAGGATGCTTACCACAGTGAGACTAAACCATAATTTGCTAATGTATGGGTAAGACTTGGAAAGCATGTGGAAACGTCAGAGCCCTTACTGTGTGCAAGAAAAAAAATCTCATGGAATTTTTACATCAAGGGAAGATTCAAACAAGCTTTGGATTATCCCACCACAAAGAATCATTCAGCCGTTGGCTTTTTAACGCCCGAACAGGGACTTGAACCCTGGACCCTCAGATTAAAAGTCTGATGCTCTACAGACTGAACTATCCGGGCTCGGCTCAGGTACCAGCTTCGAACCTAGAGCAGTTGCGACACCTGGCCTTAATAAACTACTTGTCTCTGTGCTGGCTCAGAGGGCGAATCTCAGGAGTTTCTTGAAGCTTTTTCCAATAGTTTAATGTGCCTTTTTTGCAAGACGCCCACCACGAAGGTTATCCCCTTTTTCATGTCCAACAGCAGTAATCAAGGATGCAGGCTGGTTGAAAAATGTGACTATGTATAACTCACATAAAAAGCACCTTAAAATCTCCTTGGCCAATCTTTGTCCATAGTCTTATATATAGCATTTGCTTTTTGCAAACTAACTTTCCATTTCATCACTGACCAAATGACTGACACTGTATAGTGTAACAGATTGTTTCCTTTACATATGAAATGTAACTCCTGAATCTTACTTACACCAACAATCAGGGACTTCCAATGCGGATAATGTCAGAGCCTGCAACCTGACCGTCAGACTCAATTTGTCATTACAACCGCGACGAGATAAATGCAAAGCCTTCTCTGGGCCATGAGGCTGCTCAAAACAGCCCCTCGGACCTGGTGGCGCAACGGTAGCGCGTCTGACTCCAGATCAGAAGGTTGCGTGTTCGAATCACGTTGATGTCATGGTGGCTGGACTCTTGCTTTTGGCCTTTATTAGCAGCTGCTCTATCTTTGATTGTCCAATGTGGAGACTTTGAATTTGTCCAAAGTGTAGTCCGTCTCATCAAATTAACGTTAGTACATTATAACCCTCCTATAACATGTTACCAAACTTTGTCAATTTGCTCTAGCTGAAAAAAAAGATAACTCTGCAAATAGTGACTAAGATGTATTCACAATTCAAGTTTCAGTGACACCTCAAATAATGTCAAAGTCAAAGTATGTTTGAACCAATGATATTTGCATGGGAGGATCATGGCAATATATTTTGGGTTTAAACAAAGACAACTGTTGTCAGAGCCACTGGTTGGTCAAAATGAACACCATAAAGGATGCTTACCACAGTGAGACTAAACCATAATTTGCTAATGTATGGGTAAGACTTGGAAAGCATGTGGAAACGTCAGAGCCCGTACTCTGTGCAAGAAAACAAATCTCATGGAATTTTTACGTCAAGGGAAGATTCAAACAAGCTTTGGATTATCCCACCACAAAGAATCATTCAGCCGTTGGCTTTTTAACACCCAAACAGGGACTTGAACCCTGGACCCTCAGATTAAAAGTCTGATGCTCTACCGACTGAGCTATTCGGGCTCGGCTCAGATACCAGCTTCGAACCTAGAGCAGTTGCGACACCTGGCCTCAATAAACTACTTGTCTCTGTGCTGGCTCAGAGGGCGAATCTCAGGAGATTCTTGAAGCTTTTTCCAATAGTTTAATGTGCCTTTTTTGCAAGACGCCCACCATGAAGGTTATCCCCTTTTTCATGTCCAACAGCAGTAATCAAGGATGCAGGCTGGTTGAAAAATGTGACTATGTATAACTCACATAAAAAGCACCTTAAAATCTCCTTTGCCAATCTTTGTCCATAGTCTTATATATAGCATTTGCTTTTTGCAAACTAACTTTCCATTTCATCACTGACCAAATGACTGACACTGAGATCATTATTTCACTGTATAGTGTAACAGATTGTTTCCTTTACATATGAAATGTAACTCCTGAATCTTACTTACACCAACAATCAGGGACTTCCAATGCGGATAATGTCAGAGCCTGCAACCTGACCGTCAGACTCAATTTGTCATTACAACCGCGTCAAGATAAATGCAAAGCCTTCTCTGGGCCATGAGGCTGCTCAAAACAGCCCCTCGGACCTGGTGGAGCAGCGGTAGGGCGTCTGACTCCAGATCAGACGGTTGCGTGTTCGAATCACGTCGAGGTCATGGTTGCTGGACTCTTGCTTTTGGCCTTTATTAGCAGCTGCTCTATCTTTGATTGTCCAATGTGGAGACTTTGAATTTGTCCAAAGTGTAGTCCGTCTCATCAAATTAACGTTAGTACATTATAACCCTCCTATAACATGTTACCAAACTTTGTCAATTTGCTCTAGCTGAAAAAAAGATAACTCTGCAAATAGTGACTAAGATGTATTCACAATTCAAGTTTCAGTGACACCTCAAATAATGTCAAAGTCAAAGTATGTTTGAACCAATAATATTTGCATGGGAGGATCATGGCAATATCTTTTGGGTTTAAACAAAGACAACTGTTGTCAGAGCTATTGGTTGGTCAAAATGAACACCATAAAGGATGCTTACCACAGTGAGACTAAACCATAATTTGCTAATGTATGGGTAAGACTTGGAAAGCATGTGGAAACGTCAGAGCCCTTACTGTGTGCAAGAAAAAAAATCTCACGGAATTTTTACATCAAGGGAAGATTCAAACAAGCTTTGGATTATCCCACCACAAAGAATCATTCAGCCGTTGGCTTTTTAACGCCCGAACAGGGACTTGAACCCTGGACCCTCAGATTAAAAGTCTGATGCTCTACAGACTGAACTATCCGGGCTCGGCTCAGGTACCAGCTTCGAACCTAGAGCAGTTGCGACACCTGGCCTTAATAAACTACTTGTCTCTGTGCTGGCTCAGAGGGCGAATCTCAGGAGTTTCTTGAAGCTTTTTCCAATAGTTTAATGTGCCTTTTTTGCAAGACGCCCACCACGAAGGTTATCCCCTTTTTCATGTCCAACAGCAGTAATTAAGGATGCAGGCTGGTTGAAAAATGTGACTATGTATAACTCACATAAAAAGCACCTTAAAATCTCCTTGGCCAATCTTTGTCCATAGTCTTATATATAGCATTTGCTTTTTGCAAACTAACTTTCCATTTCATCACTGACCAAATGACTGACACTGTATAGTGTAACAGATTGTTTCCTTTACATATGAAATGTAACTCCTGAATCTTACTTACACCAACAATCAGGGACTTCCAATGCGGATAATGTCAGAGCCTGCAACCTGACCGTCAGACTCAATTTGTCATTACAACCGCGACGAGATAAATGCAAAGCCTTCTCTGGGCCATGAGGCTGCTCAAAACAGCCCCTCGGACCTGGTGGCGCAACGGTAGCGCGTCTGACTCCAGATCAGAAGGTTGCGTGTTCGAATCACGTCGAGGTCATGGTGGCTGGACTCTTGCTTTTGGCCTTTATTAGCAGCTGCTCTATCTTTGATTGTCCAATGTGGAGACTTTGAATTTGTCCAAAGTGTAGTCCGTCTCATCAAATTAACGTTAGTACATTATAACCCTCCTATAACATGTTACCAAACTTTGTCAATTTGCTCTAGCTGAAAAAAAAGATAACTCTGCAAATAGTGACTAAGATGTATTCACAATTCAAGTTTCAGTGACACCTCAAATAATGTCAAAGTCAAAGTATGTTTGAACCAATGATATTTGCATGGGAGGATCATGGCAATATATTTTGGGTTTAAACAAAGACAACTGTTGTCAGAGCTATTGGTTGGTCAAAATGAACACCATAAAGGATGCTTACCACAGTGAGACTAAACCATAATTTGCTAATGTATGGGTAAGACTTGGAAAGCATGTGGAAACGTCAGAGCCCGTACTCTGTGCAAGAAAACAAATCTCATGGAATTTTTACATCAAGGGAAGATTCAAACAAGCTTTGGATTATCCCACCACAAAGAATCATTCAGCCGTTGGCTTTTTAACACCCAAACAGGGACTTGAACCCTGGACCCTCAGATTAAAAGTCTGATGCTCTACCGACTGAGCTATCCGGGCTCGGCTCAGATACCAGCTTCGAACCTAGAGCAGTTGCGACACCTGGCCTCAATAAACTACTTGTCTCTGTGCTGGCTCAGAGGGCGAATCTCAGGAGATTCTTGAAGCTTTTTCCAATAGTTTAATGTGCCTTTTTTGCAAGACGCCCACCATGAAGGTTATCCCCTTTTTCATGTCCAACAGCAGTAATCAAGGATGCAGGCTGGTTGAAAAATGTGACTATGTATAACTCACATAAAAAGCACCTTAAAATCTCCTTTGCCAATCTTTGTCCATAGTCTTATATATAGCATTTGCTTTTTGCAAACTAACTTTCCATTTCATCACTGACCAAATGACTGACACTGAGATCATTATTTCACTGTATAGTGTAACAGATTGTTTCCTTTACATATGAAATGTAACTCCTGAATCTTACTTACACCAACAATCAGGGACTTCCAATGCGGATAATGTCAGAGCCTGCAACCTGACCGTCAGACTCAATTTGTCATTACAACCGCGACGAGATAAATGCAAAGCCTTCTCTGGGCCATGAGGCTGCTCAAAACAGCCCCTCGGACCTGGTGGCGCAACGGTAGCGCGTCTGACTCCAGATCAGAAGGTTGCGTGTTCGAATCACGTCGAGGTCATGGTGGCTGGACTCTTGCTTTTGGCCTTTATTAGCAGCTGCTCTATCTTTGATTGTCCAATGTGGAGACTTTGAATTTGTCCAAAGTGTAGTCCGTCTCATCAAATTAACGTTAGTACATTATAACCCTCCTATAACATGTTACCAAACTTTGTCAATTTGCTCTAGCTGAAAAAAAAGATAACTCTGCAAATAGTGACTAAGATGTATTCACAATTCAAGTTTCAGTGACACCTCAAATAATGTCAAAGTCAAAGTATGTTTGAACCAATGATATTTGCATGGGAGGATCATGGCAATATATTTTGGGTTTAAACAAAGACAACTGTTGTCAGAGCTATTGGTTGGTCAAAATGAACACCATAAAGGATGCTTACCACAGTGAGACTAAACCATAATTTGCTAATGTATGGGTAAGACTTGGAAAGCATGTGGAAACGTCAGAGCCCGTACTCTGTGCAAGAAAACAAATCTCATGGAATTTTTACATCAAGGGAAGATTCAAACAAGCTTTGGATTATCCCACCACAAAGAATCATTCAGCCGTTGGCTTTTTAACACCCAAACAGGGACTTGAACCCTGGACCCTCAGATTAAAAGTCTGATGCTCTACCGACTGAGCTATCCGGGCTCGGCTCAGATACCAGCTTCGAACCTAGAGCAGTTGCGACACCTGGCCTCAATAAACTACTTGTCTCTGTGCTGGCTCAGAGGGCGAATCTCAGGAGATTCTTGAAGCTTTTTCCAATAGTTTAATGTGCCTTTTTTGCAAGACGCCCACCATGAAGGTTATCCCCTTTTTCATGTCCAACAGCAGTAATCAAGGATGCAGGCTGGTTGAAAAATGTGACTATGTATAACTCACATAAAAAGCACCTTAAAATCTCCTTTGCCAATCTTTGTCCATAGTCTTATATATAGCATTTGCTTTTTGCAAACTAACTTTCCATTTCATCACTGACCAAATGACTGACACTGAGATCATTATTTCACTGTATAGTGTAACAGATTGTTTCCTTTACATATGAAATGTAACTCCTGAATCTTACTTACACCAACAATCAGGGACTTCCAATGCGGATAATGTCAGAGCCTGCAACCTGACCGTCAGACTCAATTTGTCATTACAACCGCGACGAGATAAATGCAAAGCCTTCTCTGGGCCATGAGGCTGCTCAAAACAGCCCCTCGGACCTGGTGGCGCAACAGTAGCGCGTCTGACTCCAGATCAGAAGGTTGCGTGTTCGAATCACGTCGAGGTCATGGTGGCTGGACTCTTGCTTTTGGCCTTTATTAGCAGCTGCTCTATCTTTGATTGTCCAATGTGGAGACTTTGAATTTGTCCAAAGTGTAGTCCGTCTCATCAAATTAACGTTAGTACATTATAACCCTCCTATAACATGTTACCAAACTTTGTCAATTTGCTCTAGCTGAAAAAAAGATAACTCTGCAAATAGTGACTAAGATGTATTCACAATTCAAGTTTCAGTGACACCTCAAATAATGTCAAAGTCAAAGTATGTTTGTACCAATGATATTTGCATGGGAGGATCATGGCAATATCTTTTGGGTTTAAACAAAGACAACTGTTGTCAGAGCTATTGGTTGGTCAAAATGAACACCATAAAGGATGCTTACCACAGTGAGACTAAACCATAATTTGCTAATGTATGGGTAAGACTTGGAAAGCATGTGGAAACGTCAGAGCCCTTACTGTGTGCAAGAAAAAAAATCTCACGGAATTTTTACATCAAGGGAAGATTCAAACAAGCTTTGGATTATCCCACCACAAAGAATCATTCAGCCGTTGGCTTTTTAACGCCCGAACAGGGACTTGAACCCTGGACCCTCAGATTAAAAGTCTGATGCTCAACAGACTGAACTATCCGGGCTCGGCTCAAGTACCAGCTTCGAACCTAGAGCAGTTGCGACACCTGGCCTTAATAAACTACTTGTCTCTGTGCTGGCTCAGAGGGCGAATCTCAGGAGTTTCTTGAAGCTTTTTCCAATAGTTTAATGTGCCTTTTTTGCAAGACGACCACCACGAAGGTTATCCCCTTTTTCATGTCCAACAGCAGTAATCAAGGATGCAGGCTGGTTGAAAAATGTGACTATGTATAACTCACATAAAAAGCACCTTAAAATCTCCTTGGCCAATCTTTGTCCATAGTCTTATATATAGCATTTGCTTTTTGCAAACTAACTTTCCATTTCATCACTGACCAAATGACTGACACTGTATAGTGTAACAGATTGTTTCCTTTACATATGAAATGTAACTCCTGAATCTTACTTACACCAACAATCAGGGACTTCCAATGCGGATAATGTCAGAGCCTGCAACCTGACCGTCAGACTCAATTTGTCATTACAACCGCGACGAGATAAATGCAAAGCCTTCTCTGGGCCATGAGGCTGCTCAAAACAGCCCCTCGGACCTGGTGGCGCAACAGTAGCGCGTCTGACTCCAGATCAGAAGGTTGCGTGTTCGAATCACGTCGAGGTCATGGTGGCTGGACTCTTGCTTTTGGCCTTTATTAGCAGCTGCTCTATCTTTGATTGTCCAATGTGGAGACTTTGAATTTGTCCAAAGTGTAGTCCGTCTCATCAAATTAACGTTAGTACATTATAACCCTCCTATAACATGTTACCAAACTTTGTCAATTTGCTCTAGCTGAAAAAAAGATAACTCTGCAAATAGTGACTAAGATGTATTCACAATTCAAGTTTCAGTGACACCTCAAATAATGTCAAAGTCAAAGTATGTTTGTACCAATGATATTTGCATGGGAGGATCATGGCAATATCTTTTGGGTTTAAACAAAGACAACTGTTGTCAGAGCTATTGTTTGGTCAAAATGAACACCATAAAGGATGCTTACCACAGTGAGACTAAACCATAATTTGCTAATGTATGGGTAAGACTTGGAAAGCATGTGGAAACGTCAGAGCCCTTACTGTGTGCAAGAAAAAAAATCTCACGGAATTTTTACATCAAGGGAAGATTCAAACAAGCTTTGGATTATCCCACCACAAAGAATCATTCAGCCGTTGGCTTTTTAACGCCCGAACAGGGACTTGAACCCTGGACCCTCAGATTAAAAGTCTGATGCTCAACAGACTGAACTATCCGGGCTCGGCTCAAGTACCAGCTTCGAACCTAGAGCAGTTGCGACACCTGGCCTTAATAAACTACTTGTCTCTGTGCTGGCTCAGAGGGCGAATCTCAGGAGTTTCTTGAAGCTTTTTCCAATAGTTTAATGTGCCTTTTTTGCAAGACGACCACCACGAAGGTTATCCCCTTTTTCATGTCCAACAGCAGTAATCAAGGATGCAGGCTGGTTGAAAAATGTGACTATGTATAACTCACATAAAAAGCACCTTAAAATCTCCTTGGCCAATCTTTGTCCATAGTCTTATATATAGCATTTGCTTTTTGCAAACTAACTTTCCATTTCATCACTGACCAAATGACTGACACTGTATAGTGTAACAGATTGTTTCCTTTACATATGAAATGTAACTCCTGAATCTTACTTACACCAACAATCAGGGACTTCCAATGCGGATAATGTCAGAGCCTGCAACCTGACCGTCAGACTCAATTTGTCATTACAACCGCGACGAGATAAATGCAAAGCCTTCTCTGGGCCATGAGGCTGCTCAAAACAGCCCCTCGGACCTGGTGGCGCAACGGTAGCGCGTCTGACTCCAGATCAGAAGGTTGCGTGTTCGAATCACGTCGAGGTCATGGTGGCTGGACTCTTGCTTTTGGCCTTTATTAGCAGCTGCTCTATCTTTGATTGTCCAATGTGGAGACTTTGAATTTGTCCAAAGTGTAGTCCGTCTCATCAAATTAACGTTAGTACATTATAACCCTCCTATAACATGTTACCAAACTTTGTCAATTTGCTCTAGCTGAAAAAAAAGATAACTCTGCAAATAGTGACTAAGATGTATTCACAATTCAAGTTTCAGTGACACCTCAAATAATGTCAAAGTCAAAGTATGTTTGAACCAATGATATTTGCATGGGAGGATCATGGCAATATATTTTGGGTTTAAACAAAGACAACTGTTGTCAGAGCTATTGGTTGGTCAAAATGAACACCATAAAGGATGCTTACCACAGTGAGACTAAACCATAATTTGCTAATGTATGGGTAAGACTTGGAAAGCATGTGGAAACGTCAGAGCCCGTACTCTGTGCAAGAAAACAAATCTCATGGAATTTTTACATCAAGGGAAGATTCAAACAAGCTTTGGATTATCCCACCACAAAGAATCATTCAGCCGTTGGCTTTTTAACACCCAAACAGGGACTTGAACCCTGGACCCTCAGATTAAAAGTCTGATGCTCTACCGACTGAGCTATCCGGGCTCGGCTCAGATACCAGCTTCGAACCTAGAGCAGTTGCGACACCTGGCCTCAATAAACTACTTGTCTCTGTGCTGGCTCAGAGGGCGAATCTCAGGAGATTCTTGAAGCTTTTTCCAATAGTTTAATGTGCCTTTTTTGCAAGACGCCCACCATGAAGGTTATCCCCTTTTTCATGTCCAACAGCAGTAATCAAGGATGCAGGCTGGTTGAAAAATGTGACTATGTATAACTCACATAAAAAGCACCTTAAAATCTCCTTTGCCAATCTTTGTCCATAGTCTTATATATAGCATTTGCTTTTTGCAAACTAACTTTCCATTTCATCACTGACCAAATGACTGACACTGTATAGTGTAACAGATTGTTTCCTTTACATATGAAATGTAACTCCTGAATCTTACTTACACCAACAATCAGGGACTTCCAATGCGGATAATGTCAGAGCCTGCAACCTGACCGTCAGACTCAATTTGTCATTACAACCGCGACGAGATAAATGCAAAGCCTTCTCTGGGCCATGAGGCTGCTCAAAACAGCCCCACGGACCTGGTGGCGCAACGGTAGCGTGTCTGACTCCAGATCAGAAGGTTGCGTGTTCGAATCACGTCGAGGTCATGGTGGCTGGACTCTTGCTTTTGGCCTTTATTAGCAGCTGCTCTATCTTTGATTGTCCAATGTGGAGACTTTGAATTTGTCCAAAGTGTAGTCCGTCTCATCAAATTAACGTTAGTACATTATAACCCTCCTATAACATGTTACCAAACTTTGTCAATTTGCTCTAGCTGAAAAAAAAGATAACTCTGCAAATAGTGACTAAGATGTATTCACAATTCAAGTTTCAGTGACACCTCAAATAATGTCAAAGTCAAAGTATGTTTGAACCAATGATATTTGCATGGGAGGATCATGGCAATATATTTTGGGTTTAAACAAAGACAACTGTTGTCAGAGCTATTGGTTGGTCAAAATGAACACCATAAAGGATGCTTACCACAGTGAGACTAAACCATAATTTGCTAATGTATGGGTAAGACTTGGAAAGCATGTGGAAACGTCAGAGCCCTTACTGTGTGCAAGAAAAAAAATCTCATGGAATTTTTACATCAAGGGAAGATTCAAACAAGCTTTGGATTATCCCACCACAAAGAATCATTCAGCCGTTGGCTTTTTAACGCCCGAACAGGGACTTGAACCCTGGACCCTCAGATTAAAAGTCTGATGCTCTACAGACTGAACTATCCGAGCTCGGCTCAGGTACCAGCTTCGAACCTAGAGCAGTTGCGACACCTGGCCTTAATAAACTACTTGTCTCTGTGCTGGCTCAGAGGGCGAATCTCAGGAGTTTCTTGAAGCTTTTTCCAATAGTTTAATGTGCCTTTTTTGCAAGACGCCCACCACGAAGGTTATCCCCTTTTTCATGTCCAACAGCAGTAATTAAGGATGCAGGCTGGTTGAAAAATGTGACTATGTATAACTCACATAAAAAGCACCTTAAAATCTCCTTGGCCAATCTTTGTCCATAGTCTTATATATAGCATTTGCTTTTTGCAAACTAACTTTCCATTTCATCACTGACCAAATGACTGACACTGTATAGTGTAACAGATTGTTTCCTTTACATATGAAATGTAACTCCTGAATCTTACTTACACCAACAATCAGGGACTTCCAATGCGGATAATGTCAGAGCCTGCAACCTGACCGTCAGACTCAATTTGTCATTACAACCGCGACGAGATAAATGCAAAGCCTTCTCTGGGCCATGAGGCTGCTCAAAACAGCCCCTCGGACCTGGTGGCGCAACGGTAGCGCGTCTGACTCCAGATCAGAAGGTTGCGTGTTCGAATCACGTCGAGGTCATGGTGGCTGGACTCTTGCTTTTGGCCTTTATTAGCAGCTGCTCTATCTTTGATTGTCCAATGTGGAGACTTTGAATTTGTCCAAAGTGTAGTCCGTCTCATCAAATTAACGTTAGTACATTATAACCCTCCTATAACATGTTACCAAACTTTGTCAATTTGCTCTAGCTGAAAAAAAAGATAACTCTGCAAATAGTGACTAAGATGTATTCACAATTCAAGTTTCAGTGACACCTCAAATAATGTCAAAGTCAAAGTATGTTTGAACCAATGATATTTGCATGGGAGGATCATGGCAATATATTTTGGGTTTAAACAAAGACAACTGTTGTCAGAGCCACTGGTTGGTCAAAATGAACACCATAAAGGATGCTTACCACAGTGAGACTAAACCATAATTTGCTAATGTATGGGTAAGACTTGGAAAGCATGTGGAAACGTCAGAGCCCATACTCTGTGCAAGAAAACAAATCTCATGGAATTTTTACATCAAGGGAAGATTCAAACAAGCTTTGGATTATCCCACCACAAAGAATCATTCAGCCGTTGGCTTTTTAACACCCAAACAGGGACTTGAACCCTGGACCCTCAGATTAAAAGTCTGATGCTCTACCGACTGAGCTATCCGGGCTCGGCTCAGATACCAGCTTCGAACCTAGAGCAGTTGCGACACCTGGCCTCAATAAACTACTTGTCTCTGTGCTGGCTCAGAGGGCGAATCTCAGGAGATTCTTGAAGCTTTTTCCAATAGTTTAATGTGCCTTTTTTGCAAGACGCCCACCATGAAGGTTATCCCCTTTTTCATGTCCAACAGCAGTAATCAAGGATGCAGGCTGGTTGAAAAATGTGACTATGTATAACTCACATAAAAAGCACCTTAAAATCTCCTTTGCCAATCTTTGTCCATAGTCTTATATATAGCATTTGCTTTTTGCAAACTAACTTTCCATTTCATCACTGACCAAATGACTGACACTGAGATCATTATTTCACTGTATAGTGTAACAGATTGTTTCCTTTACATATGAAATGTAACTCCTGAATCTTACTTACACCAACAATCAGGGACTTCCAATGCGGATAATGTCAGAGCCTGCAACCTGACCGTCAGACTCAATTTGTCATTACAACCGCGTCAAGATAAATGCAAAGCCTTCTCTGGGCCATGAGGCTGCTCAAAACAGCCCCTCGGACCTGGTGGCGCAGCGTTAGGGCGTCTGACTCCAGATCAGACGGTTGCGTGTTCGAATCACGTCGAGGTCATGGTTGCTGGACTCTTGCTTTTGGCCTTTATTAGCAGCTGCTCTATCTTTGATTGTCCAATGTGGAGACTTTGAATTTGTCCAAAGTGTAGTCCGTCTCATCAAATTAACGTTAGTACATTATAACCCTCCTATAACATGTTACCAAACTTTGTCAATTTGCTCTAGCTGAAAAAAAGATAACTCTGCAAATAGTGACTAAGATGTATTCACAATTCAAGTTTCAGTGACACCTCAAATAATGTCAAAGTCAAAGTATGTTTGAACCAATAATATTTGCATGGGAGGATCATGGCAATATCTTTTGGGTTTAAACAAAGACAACTGTTGTCAGAGCTATTGGTTGGTCAAAATGAACACCATAAAGGATGCTTACCACAGTGAGACTAAACCATAATTTGCTAATGTATGGGTAAGACTTGGAAAGCATGTGGAAACGTCAGAGCCCTTACTGTGTGCAAGAAAAAAAATCTCATGGAATTTTTACATCAAGGGAAGATTCAAACAAGCTTTGGATTATCCCACCACAAAGAATCATTCAGCCGTTGGCTTTTTAACGCCCGAACAGGGACTTGAACCCTGGACCCTCAGATTAAAAGTCTGATGCTCTACAGACTGAACTATCCGGGCTCGGCTCAGGTACCAGCTTCGAACCTAGAGCAGTTGCGACACCTGGCCTTAATAAACTACTTGTCTCTGTGCTGGCTCAGAGGGCGAATCTCAGGAGTTTCTTGAAGCTTTTTCCAATAGTTTAATGTGCCTTTTTTGCAAGACGCCCACCACAAAGGTTATCCCCTTTTTCATGTCCAACAGCAGTAATTAAGGATGCAGGCTGGTTGAAAAATGTGACTATGTATAACTCACATAAAAAGCACCTTAAAATCTCCTTGGCCAATCTTTGTCCATAGTCTTATATATAGCATTTGCTTTTTGCAAACTAACTTTCCATTTCATCACTGACCAAATGACTGACACTGTATAGTGTAACAGATTGTTTCCTTTACATATGAAATGTAACTCCTGAATCTTACTTACACCAACAATCAGGGACTTCCAATGCGGATAATGTCAGAGCCTGCAACCTGACCGTCAGACTCAATTTGTCATTACAACCGCGACGAGATAAATGCAAAGCCTTCTCTGGGCCATGAGGCTGCTCAAAACAGCCCCTCGGACCTGGTGGCGCAACGGTAGCGCGTCTGACTCCAGATCAGAAGGTTGCGTGTTCGAATCACGTCGAGGTCATGGTGGCTGGACTCTTGCTTTTGGCCTTTATTAGCAGCTGCTCTATCTTTGATTGTCCAATGTGGAGACTTTGAATTTGTCCAAAGTGTAGTCCGTCTCATCAAATTAACGTTAGTACATTATAACCCTCCTATAACATGTTACCAAACTTTGTCAATTTGCTCTAGCTGAAAAAAAAGATAACTCTGCAAATAGTGACTAAGATGTATTCACAATTCAAGTTTCAGTGACACCTCAAATAATGTCAAAGTCAAAGTATGTTTGAACCAATGATATTTGCATGGGAGGATCATGGCAATATATTTTGGGTTTAAACAAAGACAACTGTTGTCAGAGCTATTGGTTGGTCAAAATGAACACCATAAAGGATGCTTACCACAGTGAGACTAAACCATAATTTGCTAATGTATGGGTAAGACTTGGAAAGCATGTGGAAACGTCAGAGCCCGTACTCTGTGCAAGAAAACAAATCTCATGGAATTTTTACATCAAGGGAAGATTCAAACAAGCTTTGGATTATCCCACCACAAAGAATCATTCAGCCGTTGGCTTTTTAACACCCAAACAGGGACTTGAACCCTGGACCCTCAGATTAAAAGTCTGATGCTCTACCGACTGAGCTATCCGGGCTCGGCTCAGATACCAGCTTCGAACCTAGAGCAGTTGCGACACCTGGCCTCAATAAACTACTTGTCTCTGTGCTGGCTCAGAGGGCGAATCTCAGGAGATTCTTGAAGCTTTTTCCAATAGTTTAATGTGCCTTTTTTGCAAGACGCCCACCATGAAGGTTATCCCCTTTTTCATGTCCAACAGCAGTAATCAAGGATGCAGGCTGGTTGAAAAATGTGACTATGTATAACTCACATAAAAAGCACCTTAAAATCTCCTTTGCCAATCTTTGTCCATAGTCTTATATATAGCATTTGCTTTTTGCAAACTAACTTTCCATTTCATCACTGACCAAATGACTGACACTGAGATCATTATTTCACTGTATAGTGTAACAGATTGTTTCCTTTACATATGAAATGTAACTCCTGAATCTTACTTACACCAACAATCAGGGACTTCCAATGCGGATAATGTCAGAGCCTGCAACCTGACCGTCAGACTCAATTTGTCATTACAACCGCGACGAGATAAATGCAAAGCCTTCTCTGGGCCATGAGGCTGCTCAAAACAGCCCCTCGGACCTGGTGGCGCAACGGTAGCGCGTCTGACTCCAGATCAGAAGGTTGCGTGTTCGAATCACGTCGAGGTCATGGTGGCTGGACTCTTGCTTTTGGCCTTTATTAGCAGCTGCTCTATCTTTGATTGTCCAATGTGGAGACTTTGAATTTGTCCAAAGTGTAGTCCGTCTCATCAAATTAACGTTAGTACATTATAACCCTCCTATAACATGTTACCAAACTTTGTCAATTTGCTCTAGCTGAAAAAAAAGATAACTCTGCAAATAGTGACTAAGATGTATTCACAATTCAAGTTTCAGTGACACCTCAAATAATGTCAAAGTCAAAGTATGTTTGAACCAATGATATTTGCATGGGAGGATCATGGCAATATATTTTGGGTTTAAACAAAGACAACTGTTGTCAGAGCTATTGGTTGGTCAAAATGAACACCATAAAGGATGCTTACCACAGTGAGACTAAACCATAATTTGCTAATGTATGGGTAAGACTTGGAAAGCATGTGGAAACGTCAGAGCCCGTACTCTGTGCAAGAAAACAAATCTCATGGAATTTTTACATCAAGGGAAGATTCAAACAAGCTTTGGATTATCCCACCACAAAGAATCATTCAGCCGTTGGCTTTTTAACACCCAAACAGGGACTTGAACCCTGGACCCTCAGATTAAAAGTCTGATGCTCTACCGACTGAGCTATCCGGGCTCGGCTCAGATACCAGCTTCGAACCTAGAGCAGTTGCGACACCTGGCCTCAATAAACTACTTGTCTCTGTGCTGGCTCAGAGGGCGAATCTCAGGAGATTCTTGAAGCTTTTTCCAATAGTTTAATGTGCCTTTTTTGCAAGACGCCCACCATGAAGGTTATCCCCTTTTTCATGTCCAACAGCAGTAATCAAGGATGCAGGCTGGTTGAAAAATGTGACTATGTATAACTCACATAAAAAGCACCTTAAAATCTCCTTTGCCAATCTTTGTCCATAGTCTTATATATAGCATTTGCTTTTTGCAAACTAACTTTCCATTTCATCACTGACCAAATGACTGACACTGTATAGTGTAACAGATTGTTTCCTTTACATATGAAATGTAACTCCTGAATCTTACTTACACCAACAATCAGGGACTTCCAATGCGGATAATGTCAGAGCCTGCAACCTGACCGTCAGACTCAATTTGTCATTACAACCGCGACGAGATAAATGCAAAGCCTTCTCTGGGCCATGAGGCTGCTCAAAACAGCCCCTCGGACCTGGTGGCGCAACGGTAGCGTGTCTGACTCCAGATCAGAAGGTTGCGTGTTCGAATCACGTCGAGGTCATGGTGGCTGGACTCTTGCTTTTGGCCTTTATTAGCAGCTGCTCTATCTTTGATTGTCCAATGTGGAGACTTTGAATTTGTCCAAAGTGTAGTCCGTCTCATCAAATTAACGTTAGTACATTATAACCCTCCTATAACATGTTACCAAACTTTGTCAATTTGCTCTAGCTGAAAAAAAAGATAACTCTGCAAATAGTGACTAAGATGTATTCACAATTCAAGTTTCAGTGACACCTCAAATAATGTCAAAGTCAAAGTATGTTTGAACCAATGATATTTGCATGGGAGGATCATGGCAATATATTTTGGGTTTAAACAAAGACAACTGTTGTCAGAGCTATTGGTTGGTCAAAATGAACACCATAAAGGATGCTTACCACAGTGAGACTAAACCATAATTTGCTAATGTATGGGTAAGACTTGGAAAGCATGTGGAAACGTCAGAGCCCTTACTGTGTGCAAGAAAAAAAATCTCATGGAATTTTTACATCAAGGGAAGATTCAAACAAGCTTTGGATTATCCCACCACAAAGAATCATTCAGCCGTTGGCTTTTTAACGCCCGAACAGGGACTTGAACCCTGGACCCTCAGATTAAAAGTCTGATGCTCTACAGACTGAACTTTCCGAGCTCGGCTCAGGTACCAGCTTCGAACCTAGAGCAGTTGCGACACCTGGCCTTAATAAACTACTTGTCTCTGTGCTGGCTCAGAGGGCGAATCTCAGGAGTTTCTTGAAGCTTTTTCCAATAGTTTAATGTGCCTTTTTTGCAAGACGCCCACCACGAAGGTTATCCCCTTTTTCATGTCCAACAGCAGTAATTAAGGATGCAGGCTGGTTGAAAAATGTGACTATGTATAACTCACATAAAAAGCACCTTAAAATCTCCTTGGCCAATCTTTGTCCATAGTCTTATATATAGCATTTGCTTTTTGCAAACTAACTTTCCATTTCATCACTGACCAAATGACTGACACTGTATAGTGTAACAGATTGTTTCCTTTACATATGAAATGTAACTCCTGAATCTTACTTACACCAACAATCAGGGACTTCCAATGCGGATAATGTCAGAGCCTGCAACCTGACCGTCAGACTCAATTTGTCATTACAACCGCGACGAGATAAATGCAAAGCCTTCTCTGGGCCATGAGGCTGCTCAAAACAGCCCCTCGGACCTGGTGGCGCAACGGTAGCGCGTCTGACTCCAGATCAGAAGGTTGCGTGTTCGAATCACGTCGAGGTCATGGTGGCTGGACTCTTGCTTTTGGCCTTTATTAGCAGCTGCTCTATCTTTGATTGTCCAATGTGGAGACTTTGAATTTGTCCAAAGTGTAGTCCGTCTCATCAAATTAACGTTAGTACATTATAACCCTCCTATAACATGTTACCAAACTTTGTCAATTTGCTCTAGCTGAAAAAAAAGATAACTCTGCAAATAGTGACTAAGATGTATTCACAATTCAAGTTTCAGTGACACCTCAAATAATGTCAAAGTCAAAGTATGTTTGAACCAATGATATTTGCATGGGAGGATCATGGCAATATATTTTGGGTTTAAACAAAGACAACTGTTGTCAGAGCCACTGGTTGGTCAAAATGAACACCATAAAGGATGCTTACCACAGTGAGACTAAACCATAATTTGCTAATGTATGGGTAAGACTTGGAAAGCATGTGGAAACGTCAGAGCCCATACTCTGTGCAAGAAAACAAATCTCATGGAATTTTTACATCAAGGGAAGATTCAAACAAGCTTTGGATTATCCCACCACAAAGAATCATTCAGCCGTTGGCTTTTTAACACCCAAACAGGGACTTAAACCCTGGACCCTCAGATTAAAAGTCTGATGCTCTACCGACTGAGCTATCCGGGCTCGGCTCAGATACCAGCTTCGAACCTAGAGCAGTTGCGACACCTGGCCTCAATAAACTACTTGTCTCTGTGCTGGCTCAGAGGGCGAATCTCAGGAGATTCTTGAAGCTTTTTCCAATAGTTTAATGTGCCTTTTTTGCAAGACGCCCACCATGAAGGTTATCCCCTTTTTCATGTCCAACAGCAGTAATCAAGGATGCAGGCTGGTTGAAAAATGTGACTATGTATAACTCACATAAAAAGCACCTTAAAATCTCCTTTGCCAATCTTTGTCCATAGTCTTATATATAGCATTTGCTTTTTGCAAACTAACTTTCCATTTCATCACTGACCAAATGACTGACACTGAGATCATTATTTCACTGTATAGTGTAACAGATTGTTTCCTTTACATATGAAATGTAACTCCTGAATCTTACTTACACCAACAATCAGGGACTTCCAATGCGGATAATGTCAGAGCCTGCAACCTGACCGTCAGACTCAATTTGTCATTACAACCGCGTCAAGATAAATGCAAAGCCTTCTCTGGGCCATGAGGCTGCTCAAAACAGCCCCTCGGACCTGGTGGCGCAGCGTTAGGGCGTCTGACTCCAGATCAGACGGTTGCGTGTTCGAATCACGTCGAGGTCATGGTTGCTGGACTCTTGCTTTTGGCCTTTATTAGCAGCTGCTCTATCTTTGATTGTCCAATGTGGAGACTTTGAATTTGTCCAAAGTGTAGTCCGTCTCATCAAATTAACGTTAGTACATTATAACCCTCCTATAACATGTTACCAAACTTTGTCAATTTGCTCTAGCTGAAAAAAAGATAACTCTGCAAATAGTGACTAAGATGTATTCACAATTCAAGTTTCAGTGACACCTCAAATAATGTCAAAGTCAAAGTATGTTTGAACCAATAATATTTGCATGGGAGGATCATGGCAATATCTTTTGGGTTTAAACAAAGACAACTGTTGTCAGAGCTATTGGTTGGTCAAAATGAACACCATAAAGGATGCTTACCACAGTGAGACTAAACCATAATTTGCTAATGTATGGGTAAGACTTGGAAAGCATGTGGAAACGTCAGAGCCCTTACTGTGTGCAAGAAAAAAAATCTCATGGAATTTTTACATCAAGGGAAGATTCAAACAAGCTTTGGATTATCCCACCACAAAGAATCATTCAGCCGTTGGCTTTTTAACGCCCGAACAGGGACTTGAACCCTGGACCCTCAGATTAAAAGTCTGATGCTCTACAGACTGAACTATCCGGGCTCGGCTCAGGTACCAGCTTCGAACCTAGAGCAGTTGCGACACCTGGCCTTAATAAACTACTTGTCTCTGTGCTGGCTCAGAGGGCGAATCTCAGGAGTTTCTTGAAGCTTTTTCCAATAGTTTAATGTGCCTTTTTTGCAAGACGCCCACCACAAAGGTTATCCCCTTTTTCATGTCCAACAGCAGTAATTAAGGATGCAGGCTGGTTGAAAAATGTGACTATGTATAACTCACATAAAAAGCACCTTAAAATCTCCTTGGCCAATCTTTGTCCATAGTCTTATATATAGCATTTGCTTTTTGCAAACTAACTTTCCATTTCATCACTGACCAAATGACTGACACTGTATAGTGTAACAGATTGTTTCCTTTACATATGAAATGTAACTCCTGAATCTTACTTACACCAACAATCAGGGACTTCCAATGCGGATAATGTCAGAGCCTGCAACCTGACCGTCAGACTCAATTTGTCATTACAACCGCGACGAGATAAATGCAAAGCCTTCTCTGGGCCATGAGGCTGCTCAAAACAGCCCCTCGGACCTGGTGGCGCAACGGTAGCGCGTCTGACTCCAGATCAGAAGGTTGCGTGTTCGAATCACGTCGAGGTCATGGTGGCTGGACTCTTGCTTTTGGCCTTTATTAGCAGCTGCTCTATCTTTGATTGTCCAATGTGGAGACTTTGAATTTGTCCAAAGTGTAGTCCGTCTCATCAAATTAACGTTAGTACATTATAACCCTCCTATAACATGTTACCAAACTTTGTCAATTTGCTCTAGCTGAAAAAAAAGATAACTCTGCAAATAGTGACTAAGATGTATTCACAATTCAAGTTTCAGTGACACCTCAAATAATGTCAAAGTCAAAGTATGTTTGAACCAATGATATTTGCATGGGAGGATCATGGCAATATATTTTGGGTTTAAACAAAGACAACTGTTGTCAGAGCTATTGGTTGGTCAAAATGAACACCATAAAGGATGCTTACCACAGTGAGACTAAACCATAATTTGCTAATGTATGGGTAAGACTTGGAAAGCATGTGGAAACGTCAGAGCCCGTACTCTGTGCAAGAAAACAAATCTCATGGAATTTTTACATCAAGGGAAGATTCAAACAAGCTTTGGATTATCCCACCACAAAGAATCATTCAGCCGTTGGCTTTTTAACACCCAAACAGGGACTTGAACCCTGGACCCTCAGATTAAAAGTCTGATGCTCTACCGACTGAGCTATCCGGGCTCGGCTCAGATACCAGCTTCGAACCTAGAGCAGTTGCGACACCTGGCCTCAATAAACTACTTGTCTCTGTGCTGGCTCAGAGGGCGAATCTCAGGAGATTCTTGAAGCTTTTTCCAATAGTTTAATGTGCCTTTTTTGCAAGACGCCCACCATGAAGGTTATCCCCTTTTTCATGTCCAACAGCAGTAATCAAGGATGCAGGCTGGTTGAAAAATGTGACTATGTATAACTCACATAAAAAGCACCTTAAAATCTCCTTTGCCAATCTTTGTCCATAGTCTTATATATAGCATTTGCTTTTTGCAAACTAACTTTCCATTTCATCACTGACCAAATGACTGACACTGAGATCATTATTTCACTGTATAGTGTAACAGATTGTTTCCTTTACATATGAAATGTAACTCCTGAATCTTACTTACACCAACAATCAGGGACTTCCAATGCGGATAATGTCAGAGCCTGCAACCTGACCGTCAGACTCAATTTGTCATTACAACCGCGACGAGATAAATGCAAAGCCTTCTCTGGGCCATGAGGCTGCTCAAAACAGCCCCTCGGACCTGGTGGCGCAACGGTAGCGCAACGGTAGCGCGTCTGACTCCAGATCAGAAGGTTGCGTGTTCGAATCACGTCGAGGTCATGGTGGCTGGACTCTTGCTTTTGGCCTTTATTAGCAGCTGCTCTATCTTTGATTGTCCAATGTGGAGACTTTGAATTTGTCCAAAGTGTAGTCCGTCTCATCAAATTAACGTTAGTACATTATAACCCTCCTATAACATGTTACCAAACTTTGTCAATTTGCTCTAGCTGAAAAAAAAGATAACTCTGCAAATAGTGACTAAGATGTATTCACAATTCAAGTTTCAGTGACACCTCAAATAATGTCAAAGTCAAAGTATGTTTGAACCAATGATATTTGCATGGGAGGATCATGGCAATATATTTTGGGTTTAAACAAAGACAACTGTTGTCAGAGCTATTGGTTGGTCAAAATGAACACCATAAAGGATGCTTACCACAGTGAGACTAAACCATAATTTGCTAATGTATGGGTAAGACTTGGAAAGCATGTGGAAACGTCAGAGCCCGTACTCTGTGCAAGAAAACAAATCTCATGGAATTTTTACATCAAGGGAAGATTCAAACAAGCTTTGGATTATCCCACCACAAAGAATCATTCAGCCGTTGGCTTTTTAACACCCAAACAGGGACTTGAACCCTGGACCCTCAGATTAAAAGTCTGATGCTCTACCGACTGAGCTATCCGGGCTCGGCTCAGATACCAGCTTCGAACCTAGAGCAGTTGCGACACCTGGCCTCAATAAACTACTTGTCTCTGTGCTGGCTCAGAGGGCGAATCTCAGGAGATTCTTGAAGCTTTTTCCAATAGTTTAATGTGCCTTTTTTGCAAGACGCCCACCATGAAGGTTATCCCCTTTTTCATGTCCAACAGCAGTAATCAAGGATGCAGGCTGGTTGAAAAATGTGACTATGTATAACTCACATAAAAAGCACCTTAAAATCTCCTTTGCCAATCTTTGTCCATAGTCTTATATATAGCATTTGCTTTTTGCAAACTAACTTTCCATTTCATCACTGACCAAATGACTGACACTGAGATCATTATTTCACTGTATAGTGTAACAGATTGTTTCCTTTACATATGAAATGTAACTCCTGAATCTTACTTACACCAACAATCAGGGACTTCCAATGCGGATAATGTCAGAGCCTGCAACCTGACCGTCAGACTCAATTTGTCATTACAACCGCGACGAGATAAATGCAAAGCCTTCTCTGGGCCATGAGGCTGCTCAAAACAGCCCCTCGGACCTGGTGGCGCAACGGTAGCGCGTCTGACTCCAGATCAGAAGGTTGCGTGTTCGAATCACGTCGAGGTCATGGTGGCTGGACTCTTGCTTTTGGCCTTTATTAGCAGCTGCTCTATCTTTGATTGTCCAATGTGGAGACTTTGAATTTGTCCAAAGTGTAGTCCGTCTCATCAAATTAACGTTAGTACATTATAACCCTCCTATAACATGTTACCAAACTTTGTCAATTTGCTCTAGCTGAAAAAAAAGATAACTCTGCAAATAGTGACTAAGATGTATTCACAATTCAAGTTTCAGTGACACCTCAAATAATGTCAAAGTCAAAGTATGTTTGAACCAATGATATTTGCATGGGAGGATCATGGCAATATATTTTGGGTTTAAACAAAGACAACTGTTGTCAGAGCTATTGGTTGGTCAAAATGAACACCATAAAGGATGCTTACCACAGTGAGACTAAACCATAATTTGCTAATGTATGGGTAAGACTTGGAAAGCATGTGGAAACGTCAGAGCCCGTACTCTGTGCAAGAAAACAAATCTCATGGAATTTTTACATCAAGGGAAGATTCAAACAAGCTTTGGATTATCCCACCACAAAGAATCATTCAGCCGTTGGCTTTTTAACACCCAAACAGGGACTTGAACCCTGGACCCTCAGATTAAAAGTCTGATGCTCTACCGACTGAGCTATCCGGGCTCGGCTCAGATACCAGCTTCGAACCTAGAGCAGTTGCGACACCTGGCCTCAATAAACTACTTGTCTCTGTGCTGGCTCAGAGGGCGAATCTCAGGAGATTCTTGAAGCTTTTTCCAATAGTTTAATGTGCCTTTTTTGCAAGACGCCCACCATGAAGGTTATCCCCTTTTTCATGTCCAACAGCAGTAATCAAGGATGCAGGCTGGTTGAAAAATGTGACTATGTATAACTCACATAAAAAGCACCTTAAAATCTCCTTTGCCAATCTTTGTCCATAGTCTTATATATAGCATTTGCTTTTTGCAAACTAACTTTCCATTTCATCACTGACCAAATGACTGACACTGTATAGTGTAACAGATTGTTTCCTTTACATATGAAATGTAACTCCTGAATCTTACTTACACCAACAATCAGGGACTTCCAATGCGGATAATGTCAGAGCCTGCAACCTGACCGTCAGACTCAATTTGTCATTACAACCGCGACGAGATAAATGCAAAGCCTTCTCTGGGCCATGAGGCTGCTCAAAACAGCCCCTCGGACCTGGTGGCGCAACGGTAGCGTGTCTGACTCCAGATCAGAAGGTTGCGTGTTCGAATCACGTCGAGGTCATGGTGGCTGGACTCTTGCTTTTGGCCTTTATTAGCAGCTGCTCTATCTTTGATTGTCCAATGTGGAGACTTTGAATTTGTCCAAAGTGTAGTCCGTCTCATCAAATTAACGTTAGTACATTATAACCCTCCTATAACATGTTACCAAACTTTGTCAATTTGCTCTAGCTGAAAAAAAAGATAACTCTGCAAATAGTGACTAAGATGTATTCACAATTCAAGTTTCAGTGACACCTCAAATAATGTCAAAGTCAAAGTATGTTTGAACCAATGATATTTGCATGGGAGGATCATGGCAATATATTTTGGGTTTAAACAAAGACAACTGTTGTCAGAGCTATTGGTTGGTCAAAATGAACACCATAAAGGATGCTTACCACAGTGAGACTAAACCATAATTTGCTAATGTATGGGTAAGACTTGGAAAGCATGTGGAAACGTCAGAGCCCTTACTGTGTGCAAGAAAAAAAATCTCATGGAATTTTTACATCAAGGGAAGATTCAAACAAGCTTTGGATTATCCCACCACAAAGAATCATTCAGCCGTTGGCTTTTTAACGCCCGAACAGGGACTTGAACCCTGGACCCTCAGATTAAAAGTCTGATGCTCTACAGACTGAACTTTCCGAGCTCGGCTCAGGTACCAGCTTCGAACCTAGAGCAGTTGCGACACCTGGCCTTAATAAACTACTTGTCTCTGTGCTGGCTCAGAGGGCGAATCTCAGGAGTTTCTTGAAGCTTTTTCCAATAGTTTAATGTGCCTTTTTTGCAAGACGCCCACCACGAAGGTTATCCCCTTTTTCATGTCCAACAGCAGTAATTAAGGATGCAGGCTGGTTGAAAAATGTGACTATGTATAACTCACATAAAAAGCACCTTAAAATCTCCTTGGCCAATCTTTGTCCATAGTCTTATATATAGCATTTGCTTTTTGCAAACTAACTTTCCATTTCATCACTGACCAAATGACTGACACTGTATAGTGTAACAGATTGTTTCCTTTACATATGAAATGTAACTCCTGAATCTTACTTACACCAACAATCAGGGACTTCCAATGCGGATAATGTCAGAGCCTACAACCTGACCGTCAGACTCAATTTGTCATTACAACCGCGACGAGATAAATGCAAAGCCTTCTCTGGGCCATGAGGCTGCTCAAAACAGCCCCTCGGACCTGGTGGCGCAACGGTAGCGCGTCTGACTCCAGATCAGAAGGTTGCGTGTTCGAATCACGTCGAGGTCATGGTGGCTGGACTCTTGCTTTTGGCCTTTATTAGCAGCTGCTCTATCTTTGATTGTCCAATGTGGAGACTTTGAATTTGTCCAAAGTGTAGTCCGTCTCATCAAATTAACGTTAGTACATTATAACCCTCCTATAACATGTTACCAAACTTTGTCAATTTGCTCTAGCTGAAAAAAAAGATAACTCTGCAAATAGTGACTAAGATGTATTCACAATTCAAGTTTCAGTGACACCTCAAATAATGTCAAAGTCAAAGTATGTTTGAACCAATGATATTTGCATGGGAGGATCATGGCAATATATTTTGGGTTTAAACAAAGACAACTGTTGTCAGAGCTATTGGTTGGTCAAAATGAACACCATAAAGGATGCTTACCACAGTGAGACTAAACCATAATTTGCTAATGTATGGGTAAGACTTGGAAAGCATGTGGAAACGTCAGAGCCCGTACTCTGTGCAAGAAAACAAATCTCATGGAATTTTTACATCAAGGGAAGATTCAAACAAGCTTTGGATTATCCCACCACAAAGAATCATTCAGCCGTTGGCTTTTTAACACCCAAACAGGGACTTGAACCCTGGACCCTCAGATTAAAAGTCTGATGCTCTACCGACTGAGCTATCCGGGCTCGGCTCAGATACCAGCTTCGAACCTAGAGCAGTTGCGACACCTGGCCTCAATAAACTACTTGTCTCTGTGCTGGCTCAGAGGGCGAATCTCAGGAGATTCTTGAAGCTTTTTCCAATAGTTTAATGTGCCTTTTTTGCAAGACGCCCACCATGAAGGTTATCCCCTTTTTCATGTCCAACAGCAGTAATCAAGGATGCAGGCTGGTTGAAAAATGTGACTATGTATAACTCACATAAAAAGCACCTTAAAATCTCCTTTGCCAATCTTTGTCCATAGTCTTATATATAGCATTTGCTTTTTGCAAACTAACTTTCCATTTCATCACTGACCAAATGACTGACACTGTATAGTGTAACAGATTGTTTCCTTTACATATGAAATGTAACTCCTGAATCTTACTTACACCAACAATCAGGGACTTCCAATGCGGATAATGTCAGAGCCTGCAACCTGACCGTCAGACTCAATTTGTCATTACAACCGCGACGAGATAAATGCAAAGCCTTCTCTGGGCCATGAGGCTGCTCAAAACAGCCCCTCGGACCTGGTGGCGCAACGGTAGCGTGTCTGACTCCAGATCAGAAGGTTGCGTGTTCGAATCACGTCGAGGTCATGGTGGCTGGACTCTTGCTTTTGGCCTTTATTAGCAGCTGCTCTATCTTTGATTGTCCAATGTGGAGACTTTGAATTTGTCCAAAGTGTAGTCCGTCTCATCAAATTAACGTTAGTACATTATAACCCTCCTATAACATGTTACCAAACTTTGTCAATTTGCTCTAGCTGAAAAAAAAGATAACTCTGCAAATAGTGACTAAGATGTATTCACAATTCAAGTTTCAGTGACACCTCAAATAATGTCAAAGTCAAAGTATGTTTGAACCAATGATATTTGCATGGGAGGATCATGGCAATATATTTTGGGTTTAAACAAAGACAACTGTTGTCAGAGCTATTGGTTGGTCAAAATGAACACCATAAAGGATGCTTACCACAGTGAGACTAAACCATAATTTGCTAATGTATGGGTAAGACTTGGAAAGCATGTGGAAACGTCAGAGCCCTTACTGTGTGCAAGAAAAAAAATCTCATGGAATTTTTACATCAAGGGAAGATTCAAACAAGCTTTGGATTATCCCACCACAAAGAATCATTCAGCCGTTGGCTTTTTAACGCCCGAACAGGGACTTGAACCCTGGACCCTCAGATTAAAAGTCTGATGCTCTACAGACTGAACTTTCCGAGCTCGGCTCAGGTACCAGCTTCGAACCTAGAGCAGTTGCGACACCTGGCCTTAATAAACTACTTGTCTCTGTGCTGGCTCAGAGGGCGAATCTCAGGAGTTTCTTGAAGCTTTTTCCAATAGTTTAATGTGCCTTTTTTGCAAGACGCCCACCACGAAGGTTATCCCCTTTTTCATGTCCAACAGCAGTAATTAAGGATGCAGGCTGGTTGAAAAATGTGACTATGTATAACTCACATAAAAAGCACCTTAAAATCTCCTTGGCCAATCTTTGTCCATAGTCTTATATATAGCATTTGCTTTTTGCAAACTAACTTTCCATTTCATCACTGACCAAATGACTGACACTGTATAGTGTAACAGATTGTTTCCTTTACATATGAAATGTAACTCCTGAATCTTACTTACACCAACAATCAGGGACTTCCAATGCGGATAATGTCAGAGCCTGCAACCTGACCGTCAGACTCAATTTGTCATTACAACCGCGACGAGATAAATGCAAAGCCTTCTCTGGGCCATGAGGCTGCTCAAAACAGCCCCTCGGACCTGGTGGCGCAACGGTAGCGCGTCTGACTCCAGATCAGAAGGTTGCGTGTTCGAATCACGTCGAGGTCATGGTGGCTGGACTCTTGCTTTTGGCCTTTATTAGCAGCTGCTCTATCTTTGATTGTCCAATGTGGAGACTTTGAATTTGTCCAAAGTGTAGTCCGTCTCATCAAATTAACGTTAGTACATTATAACCCTCCTATAACATGTTACCAAACTTTGTCAATTTGCTCTAGCTGAAAAAAAAGATAACTCTGCAAATAGTGACTAAGATGTATTCACAATTCAAGTTTCAGTGACACCTCAAATAATGTCAAAGTCAAAGTATGTTTGAACCAATGATATTTGCATGGGAGGATCATGGCAATATATTTTGGGTTTAAACAAAGACAACTGTTGTCAGAGCCACTGGTTGGTCAAAATGAACACCATAAAGGATGCTTACCACAGTGAGACTAAACCATAATTTGCTAATGTATGGGTAAGACTTGGAAAGCATGTGGAAACGTCAGAGCCCATACTCTGTGCAAGAAAACAAATCTCATGGAATTTTTACATCAAGGGAAGATTCAAACAAGCTTTGGATTATCCCACCACAAAGAATCATTCAGCCGTTGGCTTTTTAACACCCAAACAGGGACTTAAACCCTGGACCCTCAGATTAAAAGTCTGATGCTCTACCGACTGAGCTATCCGGGCTCGGCTCAGATACCAGCTTCGAACCTAGAGCAGTTGCGACACCTGGCCTCAATAAACTACTTGTCTCTGTGCTGGCTCAGAGGGCGAATCTCAGGAGATTCTTGAAGCTTTTTCCAATAGTTTAATGTGCCTTTTTTGCAAGACGCCCACCATGAAGGTTATCCCCTTTTTCATGTCCAACAGCAGTAATCAAGGATGCAGGCTGGTTGAAAAATGTGACTATGTATAACTCACATAAAAAGCACCTTAAAATCTCCTTTGCCAATCTTTGTCCATAGTCTTATATATAGCATTTGCTTTTTGCAAACTAACTTTCCATTTCATCACTGACCAAATGACTGACACTGAGATCATTATTTCACTGTATAGTGTAACAGATTGTTTCCTTTACATATGAAATGTAACTCCTGAATCTTACTTACACCAACAATCAGGGACTTCCAATGCGGATAATGTCAGAGCCTGCAACCTGACCGTCAGACTCAATTTGTCATTACAACCGCGTCAAGATAAATGCAAAGCCTTCTCTGGGCCATGAGGCTGCTCAAAACAGCCCCTCGGACCTGGTGGCGCAGCGTTAGGGCGTCTGACTCCAGATCAGACGGTTGCGTGTTCGAATCACGTCGAGGTCATGGTTGCTGGACTCTTGCTTTTGGCCTTTATTAGCAGCTGCTCTATCTTTGATTGTCCAATGTGGAGACTTTGAATTTGTCCAAAGTGTAGTCCGTCTCATCAAATTAACGTTAGTACATTATAACCCTCCTATAACATGTTACCAAACTTTGTCAATTTGCTCTAGCTGAAAAAAAGATAACTCTGCAAATAGTGACTAAGATGTATTCACAATTCAAGTTTCAGTGACACCTCAAATAATGTCAAAGTCAAAGTATGTTTGAACCAATAATATTTGCATGGGAGGATCATGGCAATATCTTTTGGGTTTAAACAAAGACAACTGTTGTCAGAGCTATTGGTTGGTCAAAATGAACACCATAAAGGATGCTTACCACAGTGAGACTAAACCATAATTTGCTAATGTATGGGTAAGACTTGGAAAGCATGTGGAAACGTCAGAGCCCTTACTGTGTGCAAGAAAAAAAATCTCATGGAATTTTTACATCAAGGGAAGATTCAAACAAGCTTTGGATTATCCCACCACAAAGAATCATTCAGCCGTTGGCTTTTTAACGCCCGAACAGGGACTTGAACCCTGGACCCTCAGATTAAAAGTCTGATGCTCTACAGACTGAACTATCCGGGCTCGGCTCAGGTACCAGCTTCGAACCTAGAGCAGTTGCGACACCTGGCCTTAATAAACTACTTGTCTCTGTGCTGGCTCAGAGGGCGAATCTCAGGAGTTTCTTGAAGCTTTTTCCAATAGTTTAATGTGCCTTTTTTGCAAGACGCCCACCACAAAGGTTATCCCCTTTTTCATGTCCAACAGCAGTAATTAAGGATGCAGGCTGGTTGAAAAATGTGACTATGTATAACTCACATAAAAAGCACCTTAAAATCTCCTTGGCCAATCTTTGTCCATAGTCTTATATATAGCATTTGCTTTTTGCAAACTAACTTTCCATTTCATCACTGACCAAATGACTGACACTGTATAGTGTAACAGATTGTTTCCTTTACATATGAAATGTAACTCCTGAATCTTACTTACACCAACAATCAGGGACTTCCAATGCGGATAATGTCAGAGCCTGCAACCTGACCGTCAGACTCAATTTGTCATTACAACCGCGACGAGATAAATGCAAAGCCTTCTCTGGGCCATGAGGCTGCTCAAAACAGCCCCTCGGACCTGGTGGCGCAACGGTAGCGCGTCTGACTCCAGATCAGAAGGTTGCGTGTTCGAATCACGTCGAGGTCATGGTGGCTGGACTCTTGCTTTTGGCCTTTATTAGCAGCTGCTCTATCTTTGATTGTCCAATGTGGAGACTTTGAATTTGTCCAAAGTGTAGTCCGTCTCATCAAATTAACGTTAGTACATTATAACCCTCCTATAACATGTTACCAAACTTTGTCAATTTGCTCTAGCTGAAAAAAAAGATAACTCTGCAAATAGTGACTAAGATGTATTCACAATTCAAGTTTCAGTGACACCTCAAATAATGTCAAAGTCAAAGTATGTTTGAACCAATGATATTTGCATGGGAGGATCATGGCAATATATTTTGGGTTTAAACAAAGACAACTGTTGTCAGAGCTATTGGTTGGTCAAAATGAACACCATAAAGGATGCTTACCACAGTGAGACTAAACCATAATTTGCTAATGTATGGGTAAGACTTGGAAAGCATGTGGAAACGTCAGAGCCCGTACTCTGTGCAAGAAAACAAATCTCATGGAATTTTTACATCAAGGGAAGATTCAAACAAGCTTTGGATTATCCCACCACAAAGAATCATTCAGCCGTTGGCTTTTTAACACCCAAACAGGGACTTGAACCCTGGACCCTCAGATTAAAAGTCTGATGCTCTACCGACTGAGCTATCCGGGCTCGGCTCAGATACCAGCTTCGAACCTAGAGCAGTTGCGACACCTGGCCTCAATAAACTACTTGTCTCTGTGCTGGCTCAGAGGGCGAATCTCAGGAGATTCTTGAAGCTTTTTCCAATAGTTTAATGTGCCTTTTTTGCAAGACGCCCACCATGAAGGTTATCCCCTTTTTCATGTCCAACAGCAGTAATCAAGGATGCAGGCTGGTTGAAAAATGTGACTATGTATAACTCACATAAAAAGCACCTTAAAATCTCCTTTGCCAATCTTTGTCCATAGTCTTATATATAGCATTTGCTTTTTGCAAACTAACTTTCCATTTCATCACTGACCAAATGACTGACACTGAGATCATTATTTCACTGTATAGTGTAACAGATTGTTTCCTTTACATATGAAATGTAACTCCTGAATCTTACTTACACCAACAATCAGGGACTTCCAATGCGGATAATGTCAGAGCCTGCAACCTGACCGTCAGACTCAATTTGTCATTACAACCGCGACGAGATAAATGCAAAGCCTTCTCTGGGCCATGAGGCTGCTCAAAACAGCCCCTCGGACCTGGTGGCGCAACGGTAGCGCGTCTGACTCCAGATCAGAAGGTTGCGTGTTCGAATCACGTCGAGGTCATGGTGGCTGGACTCTTGCTTTTGGCCTTTATTAGCAGCTGCTCTATCTTTGATTGTCCAATGTGGAGACTTTGAATTTGTCCAAAGTGTAGTCCGTCTCATCAAATTAACGTTAGTACATTATAACCCTCCTATAACATGTTACCAAACTTTGTCAATTTGCTCTAGCTGAAAAAAAAGATAACTCTGCAAATAGTGACTAAGATGTATTCACAATTCAAGTTTCAGTGACACCTCAAATAATGTCAAAGTCAAAGTATGTTTGAACCAATGATATTTGCATGGGAGGATCATGGCAATATATTTTGGGTTTAAACAAAGACAACTGTTGTCAGAGCTATTGGTTGGTCAAAATGAACACCATAAAGGATGCTTACCACAGTGAGACTAAACCATAATTTGCTAATGTATGGGTAAGACTTGGAAAGCATGTGGAAACGTCAGAGCCCGTACTCTGTGCAAGAAAACAAATCTCATGGAATTTTTACATCAAGGGAAGATTCAAACAAGCTTTGGATTATCCCACCACAAAGAATCATTCAGCCGTTGGCTTTTTAACACCCAAACAGGGACTTGAACCCTGGACCCTCAGATTAAAAGTCTGATGCTCTACCGACTGAGCTATCCGGGCTCGGCTCAGATACCAGCTTCGAACCTAGAGCAGTTGCGACACCTGGCCTCAATAAACTACTTGTCTCTGTGCTGGCTCAGAGGGCGAATCTCAGGAGATTCTTGAAGCTTTTTCCAATAGTTTAATGTGCCTTTTTTGCAAGACGCCCACCATGAAGGTTATCCCCTTTTTCATGTCCAACAGCAGTAATCAAGGATGCAGGCTGGTTGAAAAATGTGACTATGTATAACTCACATAAAAAGCACCTTAAAATCTCCTTTGCCAATCTTTGTCCATAGTCTTATATATAGCATTTGCTTTTTGCAAACTAACTTTCCATTTCATCACTGACCAAATGACTGACACTGAGATCATTATTTCACTGTATAGTGTAACAGATTGTTTCCTTTACATATGAAATGTAACTCCTGAATCTTACTTACACCAACAATCAGGGACTTCCAATGCGGATAATGTCAGAGCCTGCAACCTGACCGTCAGACTCAATTTGTCATTACAACCGCGACGAGATAAATGCAAAGCCTTCTCTGGGCCATGAGGCTGCTCAAAACAGCCCCTCGGACCTGGTGGCGCAACGGTAGCGCGTCTGACTCCAGATCAGAAGGTTGCGTGTTCGAATCACGTCGAGGTCATGGTGGCTGGACTCTTGCTTTTGGCCTTTATTAGCAGCTGCTCTATCTTTGATTGTCCAATGTGGAGACTTTGAATTTGTCCAAAGTGTAGTCCGTCTCATCAAATTAACGTTAGTACATTATAACCCTCCTATAACATGTTACCAAACTTTGTCAATTTGCTCTAGCTGAAAAAAAAGATAACTCTGCAAATAGTGACTAAGATGTATTCACAATTCAAGTTTCAGTGACACCTCAAATAATGTCAAAGTCAAAGTATGTTTGAACCAATGATATTTGCATGGGAGGATCATGGCAATATATTTTGGGTTTAAACAAAGACAACTGTTGTCAGAGCTATTGGTTGGTCAAAATGAACACCATAAAGGATGCTTACCACAGTGAGACTAAACCATAATTTGCTAATGTATGGGTAAGACTTGGAAAGCATGTGGAAACGTCAGAGCCCGTACTCTGTGCAAGAAAACAAATCTCATGGAATTTTTACATCAAGGGAAGATTCAAACAAGCTTTGGATTATCCCACCACAAAGAATCATTCAGCCGTTGGCTTTTTAACACCCAAACAGGGACTTGAACCCTGGACCCTCAGATTAAAAGTCTGATGCTCTACCGACTGAGCTATCCGGGCTCGGCTCAGATACCAGCTTCGAACCTAGAGCAGTTGCGACACCTGGCCTCAATAAACTACTTGTCTCTGTGCTGGCTCAGAGGGCGAATCTCAGGAGATTCTTGAAGCTTTTTCCAATAGTTTAATGTGCCTTTTTTGCAAGACGCCCACCATGAAGGTTATCCCCTTTTTCATGTCCAACAGCAGTAATCAAGGATGCAGGCTGGTTGAAAAATGTGACTATGTATAACTCACATAAAAAGCACCTTAAAATCTCCTTTGCCAATCTTTGTCCATAGTCTTATATATAGCATTTGCTTTTTGCAAACTAACTTTCCATTTCATCACTGACCAAATGACTGACACTGTATAGTGTAACAGATTGTTTCCTTTACATATGAAATGTAACTCCTGAATCTTACTTACACCAACAATCAGGGACTTCCAATGCGGATAATGTCAGAGCCTGCAACCTGACCGTCAGACTCAATTTGTCATTACAACCGCGACGAGATAAATGCAAAGCCTTCTCTGGGCCATGAGGCTGCTCAAAACAGCCCCTCGGACCTGGTGGCGCAACGGTAGCGTGTCTGACTCCAGATCAGAAGGTTGCGTGTTCGAATCACGTCGAGGTCATGGTGGCTGGACTCTTGCTTTTGGCCTTTATTAGCAGCTGCTCTATCTTTGATTGTCCAATGTGGAGACTTTGAATTTGTCCAAAGTGTAGTCCGTCTCATCAAATTAACGTTAGTACATTATAACCCTCCTATAACATGTTACCAAACTTTGTCAATTTGCTCTAGCTGAAAAAAAAGATAACTCTGCAAATAGTGACTAAGATGTATTCACAATTCAAGTTTCAGTGACACCTCAAATAATGTCAAAGTCAAAGTATGTTTGAACCAATGATATTTGCATGGGAGGATCATGGCAATATATTTTGGGTTTAAACAAAGACAACTGTTGTCAGAGCTATTGGTTGGTCAAAATGAACACCATAAAGGATGCTTACCACAGTGAGACTAAACCATAATTTGCTAATGTATGGGTAAGACTTGGAAAGCATGTGGAAACGTCAGAGCCCTTACTGTGTGCAAGAAAAAAAATCTCATGGAATTTTTACATCAAGGGAAGATTCAAACAAGCTTTGGATTATCCCACCACAAAGAATCATTCAGCCGTTGGCTTTTTAACGCCCGAACAGGGACTTGAACCCTGGACCCTCAGATTAAAAGTCTGATGCTCTACAGACTGAACTTTCCGAGCTCGGCTCAGGTACCAGCTTCGAACCTAGAGCAGTTGCGACACCTGGCCTTAATAAACTACTTGTCTCTGTGCTGGCTCAGAGGGCGAATCTCAGGAGTTTCTTGAAGCTTTTTCCAATAGTTTAATGTGCCTTTTTTGCAAGACGCCCACCACGAAGGTTATCCCCTTTTTCATGTCCAACAGCAGTAATTAAGGATGCAGGCTGGTTGAAAAATGTGACTATGTATAACTCACATAAAAAGCACCTTAAAATCTCCTTGGCCAATCTTTGTCCATAGTCTTATATATAGCATTTGCTTTTTGCAAACTAACTTTCCATTTCATCACTGACCAAATGACTGACACTGTATAGTGTAACAGATTGTTTCCTTTACATATGAAATGTAACTCCTGAATCTTACTTACACCAACAATCAGGGACTTCCAATGCGGATAATGTCAGAGCCTACAACCTGACCGTCAGACTCAATTTGTCATTACAACCGCGACGAGATAAATGCAAAGCCTTCTCTGGGCCATGAGGCTGCTCAAAACAGCCCCTCGGACCTGGTGGCGCAACGGTAGCGCGTCTGACTCCAGATCAGAAGGTTGCGTGTTCGAATCACGTCGAGGTCATGGTGGCTGGACTCTTGCTTTTGGCCTTTATTAGCAGCTGCTCTATCTTTGATTGTCCAATGTGGAGACTTTGAATTTGTCCAAAGTGTAGTCCGTCTCATCAAATTAACGTTAGTACATTATAACCCTCCTATAACATGTTACCAAACTTTGTCAATTTGCTCTAGCTGAAAAAAAAGATAACTCTGCAAATAGTGACTAAGATGTATTCACAATTCAAGTTTCAGTGACACCTCAAATAATGTCAAAGTCAAAGTATGTTTGAACCAATGATATTTGCATGGGAGGATCATGGCAATATATTTTGGGTTTAAACAAAGACAACTGTTGTCAGAGCCACTGGTTGGTCAAAATGAACACCATAAAGGATGCTTACCACAGTGAGACTAAACCATAATTTGCTAATGTATGGGTAAGACTTGGAAAGCATGTGGAAACGTCAGAGCCCGTACTCTGTGCAAGAAAACAAATCTCATGGAATTTTTACATCAAGGGAAGATTCAAACAAGCTTTGGATTATCCCACCACAAAGAATCATTCAGCCGTTGGCTTTTTAACACCCAAACAGGGACTTGAACCCTGGACCCTCAGATTAAAAGTCTGATGCTCTACCGACTGAGCTATCCGGGCTCGGCTCAGATACCAGCTTCGAACCTAGAGCAGTTGCGACACCTGGCCTCAATAAACTACTTGTCTCTGTGCTGGCTCAGAGGGCGAATCTCAGGAGATTCTTGAAGCTTTTTCCAATAGTTTAATGTGCCTTTTTTGCAAGACGCCCACCATGAAGGTTATCCCCTTTTTCATGTCCAACAGCAGTAATCAAGGATGCAGGCTGGTTGAAAAATGTGACTATGTATAACTCACATAAAAAGCACCTTAAAATCTCCTTTGCCAATCTTTGTCCATAGTCTTATATATAGCATTTGCTTTTTGCAAACTAACTTTCCATTTCATCACTGACCAAATGACTGACACTGAGATCATTATTTCACTGTATAGTGTAACAGATTGTTTCCTTTACATATGAAATGTAACTCCTGAATCTTACTTACACCAACAATCAGGGACTTCCAATGCGGATAATGTCAGAGCCTGCAACCTGACCGTCAGACTCAATTTGTCATTACAACCGCGTCAAGATAAATGCAAAGCCTTCTCTGGGCCATGAGGCTGCTCAAAACAGCCCCTCGGACCTGGTGGAGCAGCGGTAGGGCGTCTGACTCCAGATCAGACGGTTGCGTGTTCGAATCACGTCGAGGTCATGGTTGCTGGACTCTTGCTTTTGGCCTTTATTAGCAGCTGCTCTATCTTTGATTGTCCAATGTGGAGACTTTGAATTTGTCCAAAGTGTAGTCCGTCTCATCAAATTAACGTTAGTACATTATAACCCTCCTATAACATGTTACCAAACTTTGTCAATTTGCTCTAGCTGAAAAAAAGATAACTCTGCAAATAGTGACTAAGATGTATTCACAATTCAAGTTTCAGTGACACCTCAAATAATGTCAAAGTCAAAGTATGTTTGTACCAATGATATTTGCATGGGAGGATCATGGCAATATCTTTTGGGTTTAAACAAAGACAACTGTTGTCAGAGCTATTGGTTGGTCAAAATGAACACCATAAAGGATGCTTACCACAGTGAGACTAAACCATAATTTGCTAATGTATGGGTAAGACTTGGAAAGCATGTGGAAACGTCAGAGCCCTTACTGTGTGCAAGAAAAAAAATCTCACGGAATTTTTACATCAAGGGAAGATTCAAACAAGCTTTGGATTATCCCACCACAAAGAATCATTCAGCCGTTGGCTTTTTAACGCCCGAACAGGGACTTGAACCCTGGACCCTCAGATTAAAAGTCTGATGCTCTACAGACTGAACTATCCGGGCTCGGCTCAGGTACCAGCTTCAAACCTAGAGCAGTTGCGACACCTGGCCTTAATAAACTACTTGTCTCTGTGCTGGCTCAGAGGGCGAATCTCAGGAGTTTCTTGAAGCTTTTTCCAATAGTTTAATGTGCCTTTTTTGCAAGACGCCCACCACGAAGGTTATCCCCTTTTTCATGTCCAACAGCAGTAATCAAGGATGCAGGCTGGTTGAAAAATGTGACTATGTATAACTCACATAAAAAGCACCTTAAAATCTCCTTGGCCAATCTTTGTCCATAGTCTTATATATAGCATTTGCTTTTTGCAAACTAACTTTCCATTTCATCACTGACCAAATGACTGACACTGTATAGTGTAACAGATTGTTTCCTTTACATATGAAATGTAACTCCTGAATCTTACTTACACCAACAATCAGGGACTTCCAATGCGGATAATGTCAGAGCCTGCAACCTGACCGTCAGACTCAATTTGTCATTACAACCGCGACGAGATAAATGCAAAGCCTTCTCTGGGCCATGAGGCTGCTCAAAACTGCCCCTCGGACCTGGTGGCGCAACGGTAGCGCGTCTGACTCCAGATCAGAAAGTTGCGTGTTCGAATCACGTCGAGGTCATGGTGGCTGGACTCTTGCTTTTGGCCTTTATTAGCAGCTGCTCTATCTTTGATTGTCCAATGTGGAGACTTTGAATTTGTCCAAAGTGTAGTCCGTCTCATCAAATTAACGTTAGTACATTATAACCCTCCTATAACATGTTACCAAACTTTGTCAATTTGCTGTAGCTGAAAAAAAGATAACTCTGCAAATAGTGACTAAGATGTATTCACAATTCAAGTTTCAGTGACACCTCAAATAATGTCAAAGTCAAAGTATGTTTGAACCAATGATATTTGCATGGGAGGATCATGGCAATATCTTTTGGGTTTAAACAAAGACAACTGTTGTCAGAGCTATTGGTTGGTCAAAATGAACACCATAAAGGATGCTTACCACAGTGAGACTAAACCATAATTTGCTAATGTATGGGTAAGACTTGGAAAGCATGTGGAAACGTCAGAGCCCTTACTGTGTGCAAGAAAAAAAATCTCATGGAATTTTTACATCAAGGGAAGATTCAAACAAGCTTTGGATTATCCCACCACAAAGAATCATTCAGCCGTTGGCTTTTTAACGCCCGAACAGGGACTTGAACCCTGGACCCTCAGATTAAAAGTCTGATGCTCTACAGACTGAACTATCCGGGCTCGGCTCAGGTACCAGCTTCGAACCTAGAGCAGTTGCGACACCTGCCCTTAATAAACTACTTGTCTCTGTGCTGGCTCAGAGGGCGAATCTCAGGAGTTTCTTGAAGCTTTTTCCAATAGTTTAATGTGCCTTTTTTTGCAAGACGCCCACCACGAAGGTTATCCCCTTTTTCATGTCCAACAGCAGTAATTAAGGATGCAGGCTGGTTGAAAAATGTGACTATGTATAACTCATAAAAAGCACCTTAAAATCTACTTGGCCAATCTTTGTCCATAGTCTTATATATAGCATTTGCTTTTTGCAAACTAACTTTCCATTTCATCACTGACCAAATGACTGACACTGTATAGTGTAACAGATTGTTTCCTTTACATATGAAATGTAACTCCTGAATCTTACTTACACCAACAATCAGGGACTTCCAATGCGGATAATGTCAGAGCCTGCAACCTGACCGTCAGACTCAATTTGTCATTACAACCGCGACGAGATAAATGCAAAGCCTTCTCTGGGCCATGAGGCTGCTCAAAACAGCCCCTCGGACCTGGTGGCGCAACGGTAGCGCGTCTGACTCCAGATCAGAAGGTTGCGTGTTCGAATCACGTCGAGGTCATGGTGGCTGGACTCTTGCTTTTGGCCTTTATTAGCAGCTGCTCTATCTTTGATTGTCCAATGTGGAGACTTTGAATTTGTCCAAAGTGTAGTCCGTCTCATCAAATTAACGTTAGTACATTATAACCCTCCTATAACATGTTACCAAACTTTGTCAATTTGCTCTAGCTGAAAAAAAAGATAACTCTGCAAATAGTGACTAAGATGTATTCACAATTCAAGTTTCAGTGACACCTCAAATAATGTCAAAGTCAAAGTATGTTTGAACCAATGATATTTGCATGGGAGGATCATGGCAATATATTTTGGGTTTAAACAAAGACAACTGTTGTCAGAGCCACTGGTTGGTCAAAATGAACACCATAAAGGATGCTTACCACAGTGAGACTAAACCATAATTTGCTAATGTATGGGTAAGACTTGGAAAGCATGTGGAAACGTCAGAGCCCGTACTCTGTGCAAGAAAAAAAAATCTCACGGAATTTTTACGTCAAGGGAAGATTCAAACAAGCTTTGGATTATCCCACCACAAAGAATCATTCAGCCGTTGGCTTTTTAACACCCAAACAGGGACTTGAACCCTGGACCCTCAGATTAAAAGTCTGATGCTCTACCGACTGAGCTATCCGGGCTCGGATCAGGTACCAGCTTCGAACCTAGAGCAGTTGCGACACCTGGCCTCAATAAACTACTTGTCTCTGTGCTGGCTCAGAGGGCGAATCTCAGGAGATTCTTGAAGCTTTTTCCAATAGTTTAATGTGCCTTTTTGCAAGACGCCCACCATGAAGGTTATCCCCTTTTTCATGTCCAACAGCAGTAATCAAGGATGCAGGCTGGTTGAAAAATGTGACTATGTATAACTCACATAAAAAGCACCTTAAAATCTCCTTTGCCAATCTTTGTCCATAGTCTTATATATAGCATTTGCTTTTTGCAAACTAACTTTCCATTTCATCACTGACCAAATGACTGACACTGAGATCATTATTTCACTGTATAGTGTAACAGATTGTTTCCTTTACATATGAAATGTAACTCCTGAATCTTACTTACACCAACAATCAGGGACTTCCAATGCGGATAATGTCAGAGCCTGCAACCTGACCGTCAGACTCAATTTGTCATTACAACCGCGACGAGATAAATGCAAAGCCTTCTCTGGGCCATGAGGCTGCTCAAAACAGTCCCTCGGACCTGGTGGCGCAACAGTAGCGCGTCTGACTCCAGATCAGAAGGTTGCGTGTTCGAATCACGTCGAGGTCATGGTGGCTGGACTCTTGCTTTTGGCCTTTATTAGCAGCTGCTCTATCTTTGATTGTCCAATGTGGAGACTTTGAATTTGTCCAAAGTGTAGTCCGTCTCATCAAATTAACGTTAGTACATTATAACCCTCCTATAACATGTTACCAAACTTTGTCAATTTGCTCTAGCTGAAAAAAAAGATAACTCTGCAAATAGTGACTAAGATGTATTCACAATTCAAGTTTCAGTGACACCTCAAATAATGTCAAAGTCAAAGTATGTTTGAACCAATGATATTTGCATGGGAGGATCATGGCAATATATTTTGGGTTTAAACAAAGACAACTGTTGTCAGAGCCACTGGTTGGTCAAAATGAACACCATAAAGGATGCTTACCACAGTGAGACTAAACCATAATTTGCTAATGTATGGGTAAGACTTGGAAAGCATGTGGAAACGTCAGAGCCCGTACTCTGTGCAAGAAAAAAAAAATCTCACGGAATTTTTACGTCAAGGGAAGATTCAAACAAGCTTTGGATTATCCCACCACAAAGAATCATTCAGCCGCTGGCTTTTTAACACCCAAACAGGGACTTGAACCCTGGACCCTCAGATTAAAAGTCTGATGCTCTACCGACTGAGCTATCCGGGCTCGGATCAGGTACCAGCTTCGAACCTAGAGCAGTTGCGACACCTGGCCTCAATAAACTACTTGTCTCTGTGCTGGCTCAGAGGGCGAATCTCAGGAGATTCTTGAAGCTTTTTCCAATAGTTTAATGTGCCTTTTTTGCAAGACGCCCACCATGAAGGTTATCCCCTTTTTCATGTCCAACAGCAGTAATCAAGGATGCAGGCTGGTTGAAAAATGTGACTATGTATAACTCACATAAAAAGCACCTTAAAATCTCCTTTGCCAATCTTTGTCCATAGTCTTATATATAGCATTTGCTTTTTGCAAACTAACTTTCCATTTCATCACTGACCAAATGACTGACACTGAGATCATTATTTCACTGTATAGTGTAACAGATTGTTTCCTTTACATATGAAATGTAACTCCTGAATCTTACTTACACCAACAATCAGGGACTTCCAATGCGGATAATGTCAGAGCCTGCAACCTGACCGTCAGACTCAATTTGTCATTACAACCGCGACGAGATAAATGCAAAGCCTTCTCTGGGCCATGAGGCTGCTCAAAACAGCCCCTCGGACCTGGTGGCGCAACGGTAGCGCGTCTGACTCCAGATCAGAAGGTTGCGTGTTCGAATCACGTCGAGGTCATGGTGGCTGGACTCTTGCTTTTGGCCTTTATTAGCAGCTGCTCTATCTTTGATTGTCCAATGTGGAGACTTTGAATTTGTCCAAAGTGTAGTCCGTCTCATCAAATTAACGTTAGTACATTATAACCCTCCTATAACATGTTACCAAACTTTGTCAATTTGCTCTAGCTGAAAAAAAAGATAACTCTGCAAATAGTGACTAAGATGTATTCACAATTCAAGTTTCAGTGACACCTCAAATAATGTCAAAGTCAAAGTATGTTTGAACCAATGATATTTGCATGGGAGGATCATGGCAATATATTTTGGGTTTAAACAAAGACAACTGTTGTCAGAGCCACTGGTTGGTCAAAATGAACACCATAAAGGATGCTTACCACAGTGAGACTAAACCATAATTTGCTAATGTATGGGTAAGACTTGGAAAGCATGTGGAAACGTCAGAGCCCGTACTCTGTGCAAGAAAACAAATCTCATGGAATTTTTACATCAAGGGAAGATTCAAACAAGCTTTGGATTATCCCACCACAAAGAATCATTCAGCCGTTGGCTTTTTAACACCCAAACAGGGACTTGAACCCTGGACCCTCAGATTAAAAGTCTGATGCTCTACCGACTGAGCTATCCGGGCTCGGCTCAGATACCAGCTTCGAACCTAGAGCAGTTGCGACACCTGGCCTCAATAAACTACTTGTCTCTGTGCTGGCTCAGAGGGCGAATCTCAGGAGATTCTTGAAGCTTTTTCCAAAAGTTTAATGTGCCTTTTTTGCAAGACGCCCACCATGAAGGTTATCCCCTTTTTCATGTCCAACAGCAGTAATCAAGGATGCAGGCTGGTTGAAAAATGTGACTATGTATAACTTACATAAAAAGCACCTTAAAATCTCCTTTGCCAATCTTTGTCCATAGTCTTATATATAGCATTTGCTTTTTGCAAACTAACTTTCCATTTCATCACTGACCAAATGACTGACACTGAGATCATTATTTCACTGTATAGTGTAACAGATTGTTTCCTTTACATATGAAATGTAACTCCTGAATCTTACTTACACCAACAATCAGGGACTTCCAATGCGGATAATGTCAGAGCCTGCAACCTGACCGTCAGACTCAATTTGTCATTACAACCGCGTCAAGATAAATGCAAAGCCTTCTCTGGGCCATGAGGCTGCTCAAAACAGCCCCTCGGACCTGGTGGAGCAGCGGTAGGGCGTCTGACTCCAGATCAGACGGTTGCGTGTTCGAATCACGTCGAGGTCATGGTTGCTGGACTCTTGCTTTTGGCCTTTATTAGCAGCTGCTCTATCTTTGATTGTCCAATGTGGAGACTTTGAATTTGTCCAAAGTGTAGTCCGTCTCATCAAATTAACGTTAGTACATTATAACCCTCCTATAACATGTTACCAAACTTTGTCAATTTGCTCTAGCTGAAAAAAAGATAACTCTGCAAATAGTGACTAAGATGTATTCACAATTCAAGTTTCAGTGACACCTCAAATAATGTCAAAGTCAAAGTATGTTTGTACCAATGATATTTGCATGGGAGGATCATGGCAATATCTTTTGGGTTTAAACAAAGACAACTGTTGTCAGAGCTATTGGTTGGTCAAAATGAACACCATAAAGGATGCTTACCACAGTGAGACTAAACCATAATTTGCTAATGTATGGGTAAGACTTGGAAAGCATGTGGAAACGTCAGAGCCCTTACTCTGTGCAAGAAAAAAAATCTCACGGAATTTTTACATCAAGGGAAGATTCAAACAAGCTTTGGATTATCCCACCACAAAGAATCATTCAGCCGTTGGCTTTTTAACGCCCGAACAGGGACTTGAACCCTGGACCCTCAGATTAAAAGTCTGATGCTCTACAGACTGAACTATCCGGGCTCGGCTCAGGTACCAGCTTCAAACCTAGAGCAGTTGCGACACCTGGCCTTAATAAACTACTTGTCTCTGTGCTGGCTCAGAGGGCGAATCTCAGGAGTTTCTTGAAGCTTTTTCCAATAGTTTAATGTGCCTTTTTTGCAAGACGCCCACCACAAAGGTTATCCCCTTTTTCATGTCCAACAGCAGTAATCAAGGATGCAGGCTGGTTGAAAAATGTGACTATGTATAACTCACATAAAAAGCACCTTAAAATCTCCTTGGCCAATCTTTGTCCATAGTCTTATATATAGCATTTGCTTTTTGCAAACTAACTTTCCATTTCATCACTGACCAAATGACTGACACTGTATAGTGTAACAGATTGTTTCCTTTACATATGAAATGTAACTCCTGAATCTTACTTACACCAACAATCAGGGACTTCCAATGCGGATAATGTCAGAGCCTGCAACCTGACCGTCAGACTCAATTTGTCATTACAACCGCGACGAGATAAATGCAAAGCCTTCTCTGGGCCATGAGGCTGCTCAAAACTGCCCCTCGGACCTGGTGGCGCAACGGTAGCGCGTCTGACTCCAGATCAGAAGGTTGCGTGTTCGAATCACGTCGAGGTCATGGTGGCTGGACTCTTGCTTTTGGCCTTTATTAGCAGCTGCTCTATCTTTGATTGTCCAATGTGGAGACTTTGAATTTGTCCAAAGTGTAGTCCGTCTCATCAAATTAACGTTAGTACATTATAACCCTCCTATAACATGTTACCAAACTTTGTCAATTTGCTCTAGCTGAAAAAAAGATAACTCTGCAAATAGTGACTAAGATGTATTCACAATTCAAGTTTCAGTGACACCTCAAATAATGTCAAAGTCAAAGTATGTTTGAACCAATGATATTTGCATGGGAGGATCATGGCAATATCTTTTGGGTTTAAACAAAGACAACTGTTGTCAGAGCTATTGGTTGGTCAAAATGAACACCATAAAGGATGCTTACCACAGTGAGACTAAACCATAATTTGCTAATGTATGGGTAAGACTTGGAAAGCATGTGGAAACGTCAGAGCCCTTACTGTGTGCAAGAAAAAAAATCTCATGGAATTTTTACATCAAGGGAAGATTCAAACAAGCTTTGGATTATCCCACCACAAAGAATCATTCAGCCGTTGGCTTTTTAACGCCCGAACAGGGACTTGAACCCTGGACCCTCAGATTAAAAGTCTGATGCTCTACAGACTGAACTATCCGGGCTCGGCTCAGGTACCAGCTTCGAACCTAGAGCAGTTGCGACACCTGGCCTTAATAAACTACTTGTCTCTGTGCTGGCTCAGAGGGCGAATCTCAGGAGTTTCTTGAAGCTTTTTCCAATAGTTTAATGTGCCTTTTTTTGCAAGACGCCCACCACGAAGGTTATCCCCTTTTTCATGTCCAACAGCAGTAATTAAGGATGCAGGCTGGTTGAAAAATGTGACTATGTATAACTCATAAAAAGCACCTTAAAATCTCCTTTGCCAATCTTTGTCCATAGTCTTATATATAGCATTTGCTTTTTGCAAACTAACTTTCCATTTCATCACTGACCAAATGACTGACACTGTATAGTGTAACAGATTGTTTCCTTTACATATGAAATGTAACTCCTGAATCTTACTTACACCAACAATCAGGGACTTCCAATGCGGATAATGTCAGAGCCTGCAACCTGACCGTCAGACTCAATTTGTCATTACAACCGCGACGAGATAAATGCAAAGCCTTCTCTGGGCCATGAGGTTGCTCAAAACAGCCCCTCGGACCTGGTGGCGCAACAGTAGCGCGTCTGACTCCAGATCAGAAGGTTGCGTGTTCGAATCACGTCGAGGTCATGGTGGCTGGACTCTTGCTTTTGGCCTTTATTAGCAGCTGCTCTATCTTTGATTGTCCAATGTGGAGACTTTGAATTTGTCCAAAGTGTAGTCCGTCTCATCAAATTAACGTTAGTACATTATAACCCTCCTATTACATGTTACCAAACTTTGTCAATTTGCTCTAGCTGAAAAAAAAGATAACTCTGCAAATAGTGACTAAGATGTATTCACAATTCAAGTTTCAGTGACACCTCAAATAATGTCAAAGTCAAAGTATGTTTGAACCAATGATATTTGCATGGGAGGATCATGGCAATATATTTTGGGTTTAAACAAAGACAACTGTTGTCAGAGCCACTGGTTGGTCAAAATGAACACCATAAAGGATGCTTACCACAGTGAGACTAAACCATAATTTGCTAATGTATGGGTAAGACTTGGAAAGCATGTGGAAACGTCAGAGCCCGTACTCTGTGCAAGAAAAAAAATCTCATGGAATTTTTACGTCAAGGGAAGATTCAAACAAGCTTTGGATTATCCCACCACAAAGAATCATTCAGCCGTTGGCTTTTTAACACCCAAACAGGGACTTGAACCCTGGACCCTCAGATTAAAAGTCTGATACTCTACCGACTGAGCTATCCGGGCTCGGATCAGGTACCAGCTTCGAACCTAGAGCAGTTGCGACACCTGGCCTCAATAAACTACTTGTCTCTGTGCTGGCTCAGAGGGCGAATCTCAGGAGATTCTTGAAGCTTTTTCCAATAGTTTAATGTGCCTTTTTTGCAAGACGCCCACCATGAAGGTTATCCCCTTTTTCATGTCCAACAGCAGTAATCAAGGATGCAGGCTGGTTGAAAAATGTGACTATGTATAACTCACATAAAAAGCACCTTAAAATCTCCTTTGCCAATCTTTGTCCATAGTCTTATATATAGCATTTGCTTTTTGCAAACTAACTTTCCATTTCATCACTGACCAAATGACTGACACTGAGATCATTATTTCACTGTATAGTGTAACAGATTGTTTCCTTTACATATGAAATGTAACTCCTGAATCTTACTTACACCAACAATCAGGGACTTCCAATGCGGATAATGTCAGAGCCTGCAACCTGACCGTCAGACTCAATTTGTCATTACAACCGCGACGAGATAAATGCAAAGCCTTCTCTGGGCCATGAGGCTGCTCAAAACAGCCCCTCGGACCTGGTGGCGCAACAGTAGCGCGTCTGACTCCAGATCAGAAGGTTGCGTGTTCGAATCACGTCGAGGTCATGGTGGCTGGACTCTTGCTTTTGGCCTTTATTAGCAGCTGCTCTATCTTTGATTGTCCAATGTGGAGACTTTGAATTTGTCCAAAGTGTAGTCCGTCTCATCAAATTAACGTTAGTACATTATAACCCTCCTATAACATGTTACCAAACTTTGTCAATTTGCTCTAGCTGAAAAAAAAGATAACTCTGCAAATAGTGACTAAGATGTATTCACAATTCAAGTTTCAGTGACACCTCAAATAATGTCAAAGTCAAAGTATGTTTGAACCAATGATATTTGCATGGGAGGATCATGGCAATATATTTTGGGTTTAAACAAAGACAACTGTTGTCAGAGCCACTGGTTGGTCAAAATGAACACCATAAAGGATGCTTACCACAGTGAGACTAAACCATAATTTGCTAATGTATGGGTAAGACTTGGAAAGCATGTGGAAACGTCAGAGCCCGTACTCTGTGCAAGAAATAAAATCTCATGGAATTTTTAAGTCAAGGGAAGATTCAAACAAGCTTTGGATTATCCCACCACAAAGAATCATTCAGCCGTTGGCTTTTTAACACCCGAACAGGGACTTGAACCCTGGACCCTCAGATTAAAAGTCTGATGCTCTACCGACTGAGCTATCCGGGCTCGGCTCAGGTACCAGCTTCGAACCTAGAGCAGTTGCGACACCTGGCCTCAATAAACTACTTGTCTCTGTGCTGGCTCAGAGGGCGAATCTCAGGAGTTTCTTGAAGCTTTTTCCAATAGTTTATTGTGCCTTTTTTGCAAGACGCCCACCCCGAAGGTTATCCCCTTTTTCATGTCCAACAGCAGTAATCAAGGATGCAGGCTGGTTGAAAAATGTGACTATGTATAACTCACATAAAAAGCACCTTAAAATCTCCTTTGCCAATCTTTGTCCATAGTCTTATATATAGCATTTGCTTTTTGCAAACTAACTTTCCATTTCATCACTGACCAAATGACTGACACTGAGTTCATTATTTCACTGTATAGTGTAACAGATTGTTTCCTTTACATATGAAATGTAACTCCTGAATCTTACTTACACCAACAATCAGGGACTTCCAATGCGGATAATGTCAGAGCCTGCAACCTGACCGTCAGACTCAATTTGTCATTACAACCGCGACGAGATAAATGCAAAGCCTTCTGTGGGCCATGAGGCTGCTCAAAACAGCCCCTCGGACCTCGTGGCGCAACGGTAGCGCGTCTGACTCCAGATCAGAAGGTTGCGTGTTCGAATCACGTCGAGGTCATGGTTGCTTGACTCTTGCTTTTGGCCTTTATTAGCAGCTGCTCTATCTTTGATTGTCCAATGTGGAGACTTTGAATTTGTCCAAAGTGTAGTCCGTCTCATCAAATTAACGTTAGTACATTATAACCCTCCTATAACATGTTACCAAACTTTGTCAATTTGCTCTAGCTGAAAAAAAAAAATAACTCTGCAAATAGTGACTAAGATGTATTCACAATTCAAGTTTCAGTGACACCTCAAATAATGTCAAAGTCAAAGTATGTTTGAACCAATGATATTTGCATGGGAGGATCATGGCAATATCTTTTGGGTTTAAACAAAGACAACTGTTGTCAGAGCTATTGGTTGGTCAAAATGAACACCATAAAGGATGCTTACCACAGTGAGACTAAACCATAATTTGCTAATGTATGGGTAAGACTTGGAAAGCATGTGGAAACGTCAGAGCCCGTACTCTGTGCAAGAAAACAAATCTCATGGAATTTTTACATCAAGGGAAGATTCAAACAAGCTTTGGATTATCCCACCACAAAGAATCATTCAGCCGTTGGCTTTTTAACACCCGAACAGGGACTTGAACCCTGGACCCTCAGATTAAAAGTCTGATGCTCTACAGACTGAGCTATCCGGGCTCGGCTCAGGTACCAGCTTCGAACCTAGAGCAGTTGCGACACCTGGCCTCAATAAACTACTTGTCTCTGTGCTGGCTCAGAGGGCGAATCTCAGGAGTTTCTTGAAGCTTTTTCCAATAGTTTAATGTGCCTTTTTTGCAAGACGCCCACCACGAAGGTTATCCCCTTTTTCATGTCCAACAGCAGTAATCAAGGATGCAGGCTGGTTGAAAAATGTGACTATGTATAACTCACATAAAAAGCACCTTAAAATCTCCTTTGCCAATCTTTGTCCATAGTCTTATATATAGCATTTGCTTTTTGCAAACTAACTTTCCATTTCATCACTGACCAAATGACTGACACTGAGTTCATTATTTCACTGTATAGTGTAACAGATTGTTTCCTTTACATATGAAATGTAACTCCTGAATCTTACTTACACCAACAATCAGGGACTTCCAATGCGGATAATGTCAGAGCCTGCAACCTGACCGTCAGACTCAATTTGTCATTATAACCGCGACGAGATAAATGCAAAGCCTTCTGTGGGCCATGAGGCTGGTCAAAACAGCCCCTCGGACCTCGTGGCGCAACGGTAGTGCGTCTGACTCCAGATCAGAAGGTTGCGTGTTCGAATCACGTCGAGGTCATGGTTGCTGGACTCTTGCTTTTGGCCTTTATTAGCAGCTGCTCTATCTTTGATTGTCCAATGTGGAGACTTTGAATTTGTCCAAAGTGTAGTCCGTCTCATCAAATTAACGTTAGTACATTATAACCCTCCTATAACATGTTACCAAACTTTGTCAATTTGCTCTAGCTGAAAAAAAGATAACTCTGCAAATAGTGACTAAGATGTATTCACAATTCAAGTTTCAGTGACACCTCAAATAATGTCAAAGTCAAAATATGTTTGAACCAATGATATTTGCATGGGAGGATCATGGCAATATATTTTGGGTTTAAACAAAGACAACTGTTGTCAGAGCCACTGGTTGGTCAAAATGAACACCATAAAGGATGCTTACCACAGTGAGACTAAACCATAATTTGCTAATGTATGGGTAAGACTTGGAAAGCATGTGGAAACGTCAGAGCCCGTACTCTGTGCAAGAAAACAAATCTCATGGAATTTTTACTTCAAGGGAAGATTCAAACAAGCTTTGGATTATCCCACCACAAAGAATCATTCAGCCGTTGGCTTTTCAACGCCCGAACAGGGACTTGAACCCTGGACCCTCAGATTAAAAGTCTGATGCTCTACAGACTGAGCTATCCGGGCTCGGCTCAGGTACCAGCTTCGAACCGAGAGCAGTTGCGACACCTGGCCTCAATAAACTACTTGTCTCTGTGCTGGCTCAGAGGGCAAATCTCAGGAGTTTCTTGAAGCTTTTTCCAATAGTTTAATGTGCCTTTTTTGCAAGACGCCCAAAACGAAGGTTATCCCCTTTTTCATGTCCAACAGCAGTAATCAAGGATGCAGGCTGGTTGAAAAATGTGACTATGTATAACTCACATAAAAAGCACCTTAAAATCTCCTTTGCCAATCTTTGTCCATAGTCTTATATATAGCATTTGCTTTTTGCAAACTAACTTTCCATTTCATCACTGACCAAATGACTGACACTGAGTTCATTATTTCACTGTATAGTGTAACAGATTGTTTCCTTTACATATGAAATGTAACTCCTGAATCTTACTTACACCAACAATCAGGGACTTCCAATGCGGATAATGTCAGAGCCTGCAACCTGACCGTCAGACTCAATTTGTCATTACAACCGCGACGAGATAAATGCAAAGCCTTCTGTGGGCCATGAGGCTGGTCAAAACAGCCCCTCGGACCTGGTGGCGCAACGGTAGCGCGTCTGACTCCAGATCAGAAGGTTGCGTGTTCGAATCACGTCGAGGTCATGGTTGCTGGACTCTTGCTTTTGGCCTTTATTAGCAGCTGCTCTATCTTTGATTGTCCAATGTGGAGACTTTGAATTTGTCCAAAGTGTAGTCCGTCTCATCAAATTAACGTTAGTACATTATAACCCTCCTATAACATGTTACCAAACTTTGTCAATTAGCTCTAGCTGAAAAAAAGATAACTCTGCAAATCGTGACTAAGATGTATTCACAATTCAAGTTTCAGTGACACCTCAAATAATGTCAAAGTCAAAGTATGTTTGAACCAATGATATTTGCATGGGAGGATCATGGCAATATATTTTGGGTTTAAACAAAGACAACTGTTGTCAGAGCCACTGGTTGGTCAAAATGAACACCATAAAGGATGCTTACCACAGTGAGACTAAACCATAATTTGCTAATGTATGGGTAAGACTTGGAAAGCATGTGGAAACGTCAGAGCCCGTAATCTGTGCAAGAAAAAAAATCTCATGGAATTTTTAAGTCAAGGGAAGATTCAAACAAGCTTTGGATTATCCCACCACAAAGAATCATTCAGCCGTTGGCTTTTTAACACCCGAACAGGGACTTGAACCCTGGACCCTCAGATTAAAAGTCTGATGCTCTACCGACTGAGCTATCCGGGCTCGGCTCAGGTACCAGCTTCGAACCTAGAGCAGTTGCGACACCTGGCCTCAATAAACTACTTGTCTCTGTGCTGGCTCAGAGGGCGAATCTCAGGAGTTTCTTGAAGCGTTTTCCAATAGTTTAATGTGCCTTTTTTGCAAGATGCCCACCATGAAGGTTATCCCCTTTTTCATGTCCAACAGCAGTAATCAAAGATGCAGGCTGGTTGAAAAATGTGACTATGTATAACTCACATAAAAAGCACCTTAAAATCTCCTTTGCCAATCTTTGTCCATAGTCTTATATATAGCATTTGCTTTTTGCAAACTAACTTTCCATTTCATCACTGACCAAATGACTGACGCTGAGTTCATTATTTCACTGTATAGTGTAACAGATTGTTTCCTTTACATATGAAATGTAACTCCTGAATCTTACTTACACCAACAATCAGGGACTTCCAATGCGGATAATGTCAGAGCCTGCAACCTGACCGTCAGACTCAATTTGTCATTACAACCGCGACGAGATAAATGCAAAGCCTTCTCTGGGCCATGAGGCTGGTCAAAACAGCCCCTCGGACCTCGTGGCGCAACGGTAGCGCGTCTGACTCCAGATCAGAAGGTTGCGTGTTCGAATCACGTCGAGGTCATGGTTGCTGGACTCTTGCTTTTGGCCTTTATTAGCAGCTGCTCTATCTTTGATTGTCCAATGTGGAGACTTTGAATTTGTCCAAAGTGTAGTCCGTCTCATCAAATTAACGTTAGTACATTATAACCCTCCTATAACATGTTACCAAACTTTGTTAATTTGCTCTAGCTGAAAAAAAAGATAACTCTGCAAATAGTGACTAAGATGTATTCACAATTCAAGTTTCAGTGACACCTCAAATAATGTCAAAGTCAAAGTATGTTTGAACCAATGAGATTTGCATGGGAGGATCATGGCAATATATTTTGGGTTTAAACAAAGACAACTGTTGTCAGAGCCACTGGTTGGTCAAAATGAACACCATAAAGGATGCTTACCACAGTGAGACTAAACCATAATTTGCTAATGTATGGGTAAGACTTGGAAAGCATGTGGAAACGTCAGAGCCCGTACTCTGTGCAAGAAAAAAAATCTCATGGAATTTTTACATCAAGGGAAGATTCAAACAAGCTTTGGATTATCCCACCACAAAGAATCATTCAGCCGTTGGCTTTTTAACGCCCGAACAGGGACTTGAACCCTGGACCCTCAGATTAAAAGTCTGATGCTCTACCGACTGAGATATCAGGGCTGGGCTCAAGTACCAGCTTCGAACCTAGAGCAGTTGCGACACCTGGCCTCAATAAACTACTTGTCTCTGTGCTGGCTCAGAGGGCGAATCTCGGGAGTTTCTTGAAGCTTTTTCCAATAGTTTAATGTGCCTTTTTTGCAAGACGCCCACCACGAAGGTTATCCCCTTTTTCATGTCCAACAGCAGTAATCAAGGATGCAGGCTGGTTGAAAAATGTGACTATGTATAACTCACATAAAAAGCACCTTAAAATCTCCTTTGCCAATCTTTGTCCATAGTCTTATATATAGCATTTGCTTTTTGCAAACTAACTTTCCATTTCATCACTGACCAAATGACTGACACTGAGTTCATTATTTCACTGTATAGTGTAACAGATTGTTTCCTTTACATATGAAATGTAACTCCTGAATCTTACTTACACCAACAATCAGGGACTTCCAATGCGGATAATGTCAGAGCCTGCAACCTGACCGTCAGACTCAATTTGTCATTACAACCGCGACGAGATAAATGCAAAGCCTTCTCTGGGCCATGAGGCTGCTCAAAACAGCCCCTCGGACCTCGTGGCGCAACGGTAGCGCGTCTGACTCCAGATCAGAAGGTTGCGTGTTCAAATCACGTCGAGGTCATTGTTGCTGGACTCTTGCTTTTGGCCTTTATTAGCAGCTGCTCTATCTTTGATTGTCCAATGTGGAGACTTTGAATTTGTCCAAAGTGTAGTCCGTCTCATCAAATTAACGTTAGTACATTATAACCCTCCTATAACATGTTACCAAACTTTGCCAATTTGCTCTAGCTGAAAAATAGATAACTCTGCAGATAGTGACTAAGATGTATTCACAATTCAAGTTTCAGTGACACCTCAAATAATGTCAAAGTCAAAGTATGTTTGAACCAATGATATTTGCATGGGAGGATCATGGCAATATATTTTGGGTTTAAACAAAGACAACTGTTGTCAGAGCCACTGGTTGGTCAAAATGAACACCATAAAGGATGCTTACCACAGTGAGACTAAACCATAATTTGCTAATGTATGGGTAAGACTTGGAAAGCATGTGGAAACGTCAGAGCCCGTACTCTGTGCAAGAAATAAAATCTCATGGAATTTTTAAGTCAAGGGAAGATTCAAACAAGCTTTGGATTATCCCACCACAAAGAATCATTCAGCCGTTGGCTTTTTAACACCCGAACAGGGACTTGAACCCTGGACCCTCAGATTAAAAGTCTGATGCTCTACCGACTGAGCTATCCGGGCTCGGCTCAGGTACCAGCTTCGAACCTAGAGCAGTTGCGACACCTGGCCTCAATAAACTACTTGTCTCTGTGCTGGCTCAGAGGGCGAATCTCAGGAGTTTCTTGAAGCGTTTTCCAATAGTTTAATGTGCCTTTTTTGCAAGATGCCCACCATGAAGGTTATCCCCTTTTTCATGTCCAACAGCAGTAATCAAAGATGCAGGCTGGTTGAAAAATGTGACTATGTATAACTCACATAAAAAGCACCTTAAAATCTCCTTTGCCAATCTTTGTCCATAGTCTTATATATAGCATTTGCTTTTTGCAAACTAACTTTCCATTTCATCACTGACCAAATGACTGACGCTGAGTTCATTATTTCACTGTATAGTGTAACAGATTGTTTCCTTTACATATGAAATGTAACTCCTGAATCTTACTTACACCAACAATCAGGGACTTCCAATGCGGATAATGTCAGAGCCTGCAACCTGACCGTCAGACTCAATTTGTCATTACAACCGCGACGAGATAAATGCAAAGCCTTCTCTGGGCCATGAGGCTGGTCAAAACAGCCCCTCGGACCTCGTGGCGCAACGGTAGCGCGTCTGACTCCAGATCAGAAGGTTGCGTGTTCGAATCACGTCGAGGTAATGGTTGCTGGACTCTTGCTTTTGGCCTTTATTAGCAGCTGCTCTATCTTTGATTGTCCAATGTGGAGACTTTGAATTTGTCCAAAGTGTAGTCCGTCTCATCAAATTAACGTTAGTACATTATAACCCTCCTATAACATGTTACCAAACTTTGTCAATTTGCTCTAGCTGAAAAAAAAGATAACTCTGCAAATAGTGACTAAGATGTATTCACAATTCAAGTTTCAGTGACACCTCAAATAATGTCAAAGTCAAAGTATGTTTGAACCAATGAGATTTGCATGGGAGGATCATGGCAATATATTTTGGGTTTAAACAAAGACAACTGTTGTCAGAGCCACTGGTTGGTCAAAATGAACACCATAAAGGATGCTTACCACAGTGAGACTAAACCATAATTTGCTAATGTATGGGTAAGACTTGGAAAGCATGTGGAAACGTCAGAGCCCGTACTCTGTGCAAGAAAAAAAATCTCATGGAATTTTTACATCAAGGGAAGATTCAAACAAGCTTTGGATTATCCCACCACAAAGAATCATTCAGCCGTTGGCTTTTTAACGCCCGAACAGGGACTTGAACCCTGGACCCTCAGATTAAAAGTCTGATGCTCTACCGACTGAGATATCAGGGCTGGGCTCAAGTACCAGCTTCGAACCTAGAGCAGTTGCGACACCTGGCCTCAATAAACTACTTGTCTCTGTGCTGGCTCAGAGGGCGAATCTCGGGAGTTTCTTGAAGCTTTTTCCAATAGTTTAATGTGCCTTTTTTGCAAGACGCCCACCACGAAGGTTATCCCCTTTTTCATGTCCAACAGCAGTAATCAAGGATGCAGGCTGGTTGAAAAATGTGACTATGTATAACTCACATAAAAAGCACCTTAAAATCTCCTTTGCCAATCTTTGTCCATAGTCTTATATATAGCATTTGCTTTTTGCAAACTAACTTTCCATTTCATCACTGACCAAATGACTGACACTGAGTTCATTATTTCACTGTATAGTGTAACAGATTGTTTCCTTTACATATGAAATGTAACTCCTGAATCTTACTTACACCAACAATCAGGGACTTCCAATGCGGATAATGTCAGAGCCTGCAACCTGACCGTCAGACTCAATTTGTCATTACAACCGCGACGAGATAAATGCAAAGCCTTCTCTGGGCCATGAGGCTGCTCAAAACAGCCCCTCGGACCTCGTGGCGCAACGGTAGCGCGTCTGACTCCAGATCAGAAGGTTGCGTGTTCAAATCACGTCGAGGTCATTGTTGCTGGACTCTTGCTTTTGGCCTTTATTAGCAGCTGCTCTATCTTTGATTGTCCAATGTGGAGACTTTGAATTTGTCCAAAGTGTAGTCCGTCTCATCAAATTAACGTTAGTACATTATAACCCTCCTATAACATGTTACCAAACTTTGCCAATTTGCTCTAGCTGAAAAATAGATAACTCTGCAGATAGTGACTAAGATGTATTCACAATTCAAGTTTCAGTGACACCTCAAATAATGTCAAAGTCAAAGTATGTTTGAACCAATGATATTTGCATGGGAGGATCATGGCAATATATTTTGGGTTTAAACAAAGACAACTGTTGTCAGAGCCACTGGTTGGTCAAAATGAACACCATAAAGGATGCTTACCACAGTGAGACTAAACCATAATTTGCTAATGTATGGGTAAGACTTGGAAAGCATGTGGAAACGTCAGAGCCCGTACTCTGTGCAAGAAATAAAATCTCATGGAATTTTTAAGTCAAGGGAAGATTCAAACAAGCTTTGGATTATCCCACCACAAAGAATCATTCAGCCGTTGGCTTTTTAACACCCGAACAGGGACTTGAACCCTGGACCCTCAGATTAAAAGTCTGATGCTCTACCGACTGAGCTATCCGGGCTCGGCTCAGGTACCAGCTTCGAACCTAGAGCAGTTGCGACACCTGGCCTCAATAAACTACTTGTCTCTGTGCTGGCTCAGAGGGCGAATCTCAGGAGTTTCTTGAAGCTTTTTCCAATAGTTTAATGTGCCTTTTTTGCAAGACGCCCACCACGAAGGTTATCCCCTTTTTCATGTCCAACAGCAGTAATCAAGGATGCAGGCTGGTTGAAAAATGTGACTATGTATAACTCACATAAAAAGCACCTTAAAATCTCCTTTGCCAATCTTTGTCCATAGTCTTATATATAGCATTTGCTTTTTGCAAACTAACTTTCCATTTCATCACTGACCAAATGACTGACACTGAGATCATTATTTCACTGTATAGTGTAACAGATTGTTTCCTTTACATATGAAATGTAACTCCTGAATCTTACTTACACCAACAATCAGGGACTTCCAATGCGGATAATGTCAGAGCCTGCAACCTGACCGTCAGACTCAATTTGTCATTACAACCGCGTCAAGATAAATGCAAAGCCTTCTCTGGGCCATGAGGCTGCTCAAAACAGCCCCTCGGACCTGGTGGCGCAGCGGTAGGGCGTCTGACTCCAGATCAGACGGTTGCGTGTTTGAATCACGTCGAGGTCATGGTTGCTGGACTCTTGCTTTTGGCCTTTATTAGCAGCTGCTCTATCTTTGATTGTCCAATGTGGAGACTTTGAATTTGTCCAAAGTGTAGTCCGTCTCATCAAATTAACGTTAGTACATTATAACCCTCCTATAACATGTTACCAAACTTTGTCAATTAGCTCTAGCTGAAAAAAAGATAACTCTGCAAATCGTGACTAAGATGTATTCACAATTCAAGTTTCAGTGACACCTCAAATAATGTCAAAGTCAAAGTATGTTTGAACCAATGATATTTGCATGGGAGGATCATGGCAATATATTTTGGGTTTAAACAAAGACAACTGTTGTCAGAGCCACTGGTTGGTCAAAATGAACACCATAAAGGATGCTTACCACAGTGAGACTAAACCATAATTTGCTAATGTATGGGTAAGACTTGGAAAGCATGTGGAAACGTCAGAGCCCGTAATCTGTGCAAGAAAAAAAATCTCATGGAATTTTTAAGTCAAGGGAAGATTCAAACAAGCTTTGGATTATCCCACCACAAAGAATCATTCAGCCGTTGGCTTTTTAACACCCGAACAGGGACTTGAACCCTGGACCCTCAGATTAAAAGTCTGATGCTCTACCGACTGAGCTATCCGGGCTCGGCTCAGGTACCAGCTTCGAACCTAGAGCAGTTGCGACACCTGGCCTCAATAAACTACTTGTCTCTGTGCTGGCTCAGAGGGCGAATCTCAGGAGTTTCTTGAAGCGTTTTCCAATAGTTTAATGTGCCTTTTTTGCAAGATGCCCACCATGAAGGTTATCCCCTTTTTCATGTCCAACAGCAGTAATCAAAGATGCAGGCTGGTTGAAAAATGTGACTATGTATAACTCACATAAAAAGCACCTTAAAATCTCCTTTGCCAATCTTTGTCCATAGTCTTATATATAGCATTTGCTTTTTGCAAACTAACTTTCCATTTCATCACTGACCAAATGACTGACGCTGAGTTCATTATTTCACTGTATAGTGTAACAGATTGTTTCCTTTACATATGAAATGTAACTCCTGAATCTTACTTACACCAACAATCAGGGACTTCCAATGCGGATAATGTCAGAGCCTGCAACCTGACCGTCAGACTCAATTTGTCATTACAACCGCGACGAGATAAATGCAAAGCCTTCTCTGGGCCATGAGGCTGGTCAAAACAACCCCTCGGACCTCGTGGCGCAACGGTAGCGCGTCTGACTCCAGATCAGAAGGTTGCGTGTTCGAATCACGTCGAGGTCATGGTTGCTGGACTCTTGCTTTTGGCCTTTATTAGCAGCTGCTCTATCTTTGATTGTCCAATGTGGAGACTTTGAATTTGTCAAAAGTGTAGTCCGTCTCATCAAATTAACGTTAGTACATTATAACCCTCCTATAACATGTTACCAAACTTTGTTAATTTGCTCTAGCTGAAAAAAAAGATAACTCTGCAAATAGTGACTAAGATGTATTCACAATTCAAGTTTCAGTGACACCTCAAATAATGTCAAAGTCAAAGTATGTTTGAACCAATGATATTTGCATGGGAGGATCATGGCAATATATTTTGGGTTTAAACAAAGACAACTGTTGTCAGAGCCACTGGTTGGTCAAAATGAACACCATAAAGGATGCTTACCACAGTGAGACTAAACCATAATTTGCTAATGTATGGGTAAGACTTGGAAAGCATGTGGAAACGTCAGAGCCCGTACTCTGTGCAAGAAAAAAAATCTCATGGAATTTTTACATCAAGGGAAGATTCAAACAAGCTTTGGATTATCCCACCACAAAGAATCATTCAGCCGTTGGCTTTTTAACACCCGAACAGGGACTTGAACCCTGGACCCTCAGATTAAAAGTCTGATGCTCTACCGACTGAGATATCAGGGCTGGGCTCAAGTACCAGCTTCGAACCTAGAGCAGTTGCGACACCTGGCCTCAATAAACTACTTGTCTCTGTGCTGGCTCAGAGGGCGAATCTCGGGAGTTTCTTGAAGCTTTTTCCAATAGTTTAATGTGCCTTTTTTGCAAGATGCCCACCATGAAGGTTATCCCCTTTTTCATGTCCAACAGCAGTAATCAAAGATGCAGGCTGGTTGAAAAATGTGACTATGTATAACTCACATAAAAAGCACCTTAAAATCTCCTTTGCCAATCTTTGTCCATAGTCTTATATATAGCATTTGCTTTTTGCAAACTAACTTTCCATTTCATCACTGACCAAATGACTGACGCTGAGTTCATTATTTCACTGTATAGTGTAACAGATTGTTTCCTTTACATATGAAATGTAACTCCTGAATCTTACTTACACCAACAATCAGGGACTTCCAATGCGGATAATGTCAGAGCCTGCAACCTGACCGTCAGACTCAATTTGTCATTACAACCGCGACGAGATAAATGCAAAGCCTTCTCTGGGCCATGAGGCTGGTCAAAACAGCCCCTCGGACCTCGTGGCGCAACGGTAGCGCGTCTGACTCCAGATCAGAAGGTTGCGTGTTCGAATCACGTCGAGGTCATGGTTGCTGGACTCTTGCTTTTGGCCTTTATTAGCAGCTGCTCTATCTTTGATTGTCCAATGTGGAGACTTTGAATTTGTCAAAAGTGTAGTCCGTCTCATCAAATTAACGTTAGTACATTATAACCCTCCTATAACATGTTACCAAACTTTGTTAATTTGCTCTAGCTGAAAAAAAAGATAACTCTGCAAATAGTGACTAAGATGTATTCACAATTCAAGTTTCAGTGACACCTCAAATAATGTCAAAGTCAAAGTATGTTTGAACCAATGATATTTGCATGGGAGGATCATGGCAATATATTTTGGGTTTAAACAAAGACAACTGTTGTCAAAGCCACTAGTTGGTCAAAATGAACACCATAAAGGATGCTTACCACAGTGAGACTAAACCATAATTTGCTAATGTATGGGTAAGACTTGGAAAGCATGTGGAAACGTCAGAGCCCGTACTCTGTGCAAGAAAAAAAATCTCATGGAATTTTTACATCAAGGGAAGATTCAAACAAGCTTTGGATTATCCCACCACAAAGAATCATTCAGCCGTTGGCTTTTTAACGCCCGAACAGGGACTTGAACCCTGGACCCTCAGATTAAAAGTCTGATGCTCTACCGACTGAGATATCAGGGCTGGGCTCAAGTACCAGCTTCGAACCTAGAGCAGTTGCGACACCTGGCCTCAATAAACTACTTGTCTCTGTGCTGGCTCAGAGGGCGAATCTCGGGAGTTTCTTGAAGCTTTTTCCAATAGTTTAATGTGCCTTTTTTGCAAGACGCCCACCACGAAGGTTATCCCCTTTTTCATGTCCAACAGCAGTAATCAAGGATGCAGGCTGGTTGAAAAATGTGACTATGTATAACTCACATAAAAAGCACCTTAAAATCTCCTTTGCCAATCTTTGTCCATAGTCTTATATATAGCATTTGCTTTTTGCAAACTAACTTTCCATTTCATCACTGACCAAATGACTGACACTGAGTTCATTATTTCACTGTATAGTGTAACAGATTGTTTCCTTTACATATGAAATGTAACTCCTGAATCTTACTTACACCAACAATCAGGGACTTCCAATGCGGATAATGTCAGAGCCTGCAACCTGACCGTCAGACTCAATTTGTCATTACAACCGCGACGAGATAAATGCAAAGCCTTCTCTGGGCCATGAGGCTGCTCAAAACAGCCCCTCGGACCTCGTGGCGCAACGGTAGCGCGTCTGACTCCAGATCAGAAGGTTGCGTGTTCGAATCACGTCGAGGTCATTGTTGCTGGACTCTTGCTTTTGGCCTTTATTAGCAGCTGCTCTATCTTTGATTGTCCAATGTGGAGACTTTGAATTTGTCCAAAGTGTAGTCCGTCTCATCAAATTAACGTTAGTACATTATAACCCTCCTATAACATGTTACCAAACTTTGCCAATTTGCTCTAGCTGAAAAATAGATAACTCTGCAGATAGTGACTAAGATGTATTCACAATTCAAGTTTCAGTGACACCTCAAATAATGTCAAAGTCAAAGTATGTTTGAACCAATGATATTTGCATGGGAGGATCATGGCAATATATTTTGGGTTTAAACAAAGACAACTGTTGTCAGAGCCACTGGTTGGTCAAAATGAACACCATAAAGGATGCTTACCACAGTGAGACTAAACCATAATTTGCTAATGTATGGGTAAGACTTGGAAAGCATGTGGAAACGTCAGAGCCCGTACTCTGTGCAAGAAATAAAATCTCATGGAATTTTTAAGTCAAGGGAAGATTCAAACAAGCTTTGGATTATCCCACCACAAAGAATCATTCAGCCGTTGGCTTTTTAACACCCGAACAGGGACTTGAACCCTGGACCCTCAGATTAAAAGTCTGATGCTCTACCGACTGAGCTATCCGGGCTCGGCTCAGGTACCAGCTTCGAACCTAGAGCAGTTGCGACACCTGGCCTCAATAAACTACTTGTCTCTGTGCTGGCTCAGAGGGCGAATCTCAGGAGTTTCTTGAAGCTTTTTCCAATAGTTTAATGTGCCTTTTTTGCAAGACGCCCACCACAAAGGTTATCCCCTTTTTCATGTCCAACAGCAGTAATCAAGGATGCAGGCTGGTTGAAAAATGTGACTATGTATAACTCACATAAAAAGCACCTTAAAATCTCCTTTGCCAATCTTTGTCCATAGTCTTATATATAGCATTTGCTTTTTGCAAACTAACTTTCCATTTCATCACTGACCAAATGACTGACACTGAGATCATTATTTCACTGTATAGTGTAACAGATTGTTTCCTTTACATATGAAATGTAACTCCTGAATCTTACTTACACCAACAATCAGGGACTTCCAATGCGGATAATGTCAGAGCCTGCAACCTGACCGTCAGACTCAATTTGTCATTACAACCGCGTCAAGATAAATGCAAAGCCTTCTCTGGGCCATGAGGCTGCTCAAAACAGCCCCTCGGACCTGGTGGCGCAGCGGTAGGGCGTCTGACTCCAGATCAGACGGTTGCGTGTTTGAATCACGTCGAGGTCATGGTTGCTGGACTCTTGCTTTTGGCCTTTATTAGCAGCTGCTCTATCTTTGATTGTCCAATGTGGAGACTTTGAATTTGTCCAAAGTGTAGTCCGTCTCATCAAATTAACGTTAGTACATTATAACCCTCTTATAACATGTTACCAAACTTTGTCAATTTGCTCTAGCTGAAAAAAAGATAACTCTGCAAATAGTGACTAAGATGTATTCACAATTCAAGTTTCAGTGACACCTCAAATAATGTCAAAGTCAAAGTATGTTTGAACCAATGATATTTGCATGGGAGGATCATGGCAATATCTTTTGGGTTTAAACAAAGACAACTGTTGTCAGAGCTATTGGTTGGTCAAAATGAACACCATAAAGGATGCTTACCACAGTGAGACTAAACCATAATTTGCTAATGTATGGGTAAGACTTGGAAAGCATGTGGAAACGTCAGAGCCCTTACTGTGTGCAAGAAAACAAATCTCATGGAATTTTTACATCAAGGGAAGATTCAAACAAGCTTTGGATTATCCCACCACAAAGAATCATTCAGCCGTTGGCTTTTTAACGCCCGAACAGGGACTTGAACCCTGGACCCTCAGATTAAAAGTCTGATGCTCTACAGACTGAACTATCCGGGCTCGGCTCAGGTACCAGCTTCGAACCTAGAGCAGTTGCGACACCTGGCCTCAATAAACTACTTGTCTCTGTGCTGGCTCAGAGGGCGAATCTCAGGAGATTCTTGAAGCTTTTTCCAATAGTTTAATGTGCCTTTTTTGCAAGACGCCCACCATGAAGGTTATCCCCTTTTTCATGTCCAACAGCAGTAATCAAGGATGCAGGCTGGTTGAAAAATGTGACTATGTATAACTCACATAAAAAGCACCTTAAAATCTCCTTTGCCAATCTTTGTCCATAGTCTTATATATAGCATTTGCTTTTTGCAAACTAACTTTCCATTTCATCACTGACCAAATGACTGACACTGAGATCATTATTTCACTGTATAGTGTAACAGATTGTTTCCTTTACATATGAAATGTAACTCCTGAATCTTACTTACACCAACAATCAGGGACTTCCAATGCGGATAATGTCAGAGCCTGCAACCTGACCGTCAGACTCAATTTGTCATTACAACCGCGTCAAGATAAATGCAAAGCCTTCTCTGGGCCATGAGGCTGCTCAAAACAGCCCCTCGGACCTGGTGGCGCAGCGGTAGGGCGTCTGACTCCAGATCAGACGGTTGCGTGTTTGAATCACGTCGAGGTCATGGTTGCTGGGCTCTTGCTTTTGGCCTTTATTAGCAGCTGCTCTATCTTTGATTGTCCAATGTGGAGACTTTGAATTTGTCCAAAGTGTAGTCCGTCTCATCAAATTAACGTTAGTACATTATAACCCTCCTATAACATGTTACCAAACTTTGTCAATTTGCTCTAGCTGAAAAAAAGATAACTCTGCAAATAGTGACTAAGATGTATTCACAATTCAAGTTTCAGTGACACCTCAAATAATGTCAAAGTCAAAGTATGTTTGAACCAATGATATTTGCATGGGAGGATCATGGCAATATCTTTTGGGTTTAAACAAAGACAACTGTTGTCAGACTTCCCGTGGGCTCACCACCTGCAGGAGGGACCGTAAGGGACGGTGCTGTGAGGATTGGGCAGCAGTCGAAGGCGGGGGCCTGCTTAGACTGCTGCCCCCGCGACCCGAATTACGGATAAGTGGGAGAAAATGTATGAATGAATGAACTGTTGTCAGAGCTATTGGTTGGTCAAAATGAACACCATAAAGGATGCTTACCACAGTGAGACTAAACCATAATTTGCTAATGTATGGGTAAGACTTGGAAAGCATGTGGAAACGTCAGAGCCCTTACTGTGTGCAAGAAAACAAATCTCATGGAATTTTTACATCAAGGGAAGATTCAAACAAGCTTTGGATTATCCCACCACAAAGAATCATTCAGCCGTTGGCTTTTTAACGCCCGAACAGGGACTTGAACCCTGGACCCTCAGATTAAAAGTCTGATGCTCTACAGACTGAACTATCCGGGCTCGGCTCAGGTACCAGCTTCGAACCTAGAGCAGTTGCGACACCTGGCCTCAATAAACTACTTGTCTCTGTGCTGGCTCAGAGGGCGAATCTCAGGAGTTTCTTGAAGCTTTTTCCAATAGTTTAATGTGCCTTTTTTGCAAGACGCCCACCACGAAGGTTATCCCCTTTTTCATGTCCAACAGCAGTAATCAAGGATGCAGGCTGGTTGAAAAATGTGACTATGTATAACTCACATAAAAAGCACCTTAAAATCTCCTTTGCCAATCTTTGTCCATAGTCTTATATATAGCATTTGCTTTTTGCAAACTAACTTTCCATTTCATCACTGACCAAATGACTGACACTGAGTTCATTATTTCACTGTATAGTGTAACAGATTGTGTCCTTTACATATGAAATGTAACTCCTGAATCTTACTTACACCAACAATCAGGGACTTCCAATGCGGATAATGTCAGAGCCTGCAACCTGACCGTCAGACTCAATTTGTCATTACAACCGCGACGAGATAAATGCAAAGCCTTCTGTGGGCCATGAGGCTGCTCAAAACAGCCCCTCGGACCTCGTGGCGCAACGGTAGCGCGTCTGACTCCAGATCAGAAGGTTGCTTGTTCGAATCACGTCGAGGTCATGGTTGCTGGACTCTTGCTTTTGGCCTTTATTAGCAGCTGCTCTATCTTTGATTGTCCAATGTGGAGACTTTGAATTTGTCCAAAGTGTAGTCCGTCTCATCAAATTAACGTTAGTACATTATAACCCTCCTATAACATGTTACCAAACTTTGTCAATTTGCTCTAGCTGAAAAAAAAGATAACTCTGCAAATAGTGACTAAGATGTATTCACAATTCAAGTTTCAGTGACACCTCAAATAATGTCAAAGTATGTTTGAACCAATGATATTTGCATGGGAGGATCATGGCAATATATTTTGGGTTTAAACAAAGACAACTGTTGTCAGAGCCACTGGTTGGTCAAAATGAACACCATAAAGGATGCTTACCACAGTGAGACTAAACCATAATTTGCTAATGTATGGGTAAGACTTGGAAAGCATGTGGAAACGTCAGAGCCCGTACTCTGTGCAAGAAAAAAAATCTCATGGAATTTTTACGTCAAGGGAAGATTCAAACAAGCTTTGGATTATCCCACCACAAAGAATCATTCAGCCGTTGGCTTTTTAACACCCGAACAGGGACTTGAACCCTGGACCCTCAGATTAAAAGTCTGATGCTCTACCGACTGAGCTATCCGGGCTCGGCTCAGGTACCAGCTTCGAACCTAGAGCAGTTGCGACACCTGGCCTCAATAAACTACTTGTCTCTGTGCTGGCTCAGAGGGCGAATCTCAGGAGATTCTTGAAGCTTTTTCCAATAGTTTAATGTGCCTTTTTTGCAAGACGCCCACCATGAAGGTTATCCCCTTTTTCATGTCCAACAGCAGTAATCAAGGATGCAGGCTGGTTGAAAAATGTGACTATGTATAACTCACATAAAAAGCACCTTAAAATCTCCTTTGCCAATCTTTGTCCATAATCTTATATATAGCATTTGCTTTTTGCAAACTAACTTTCCATTTCATCACTGACCAAATGACTGACACTGAGATCATTATTTCACTGTATAGTGTAACAGATTGTTTCCTTTACATATGAAATGTAACTCCTGAATCTTACTTACACCAACAATCAGGGACTTCCAATGCGGATAATGTCAGAGCCTGCAACCTGACCGTCAGACTCAATTTGTCATTACAACCGCGTCAAGATAAATGCAAAGCCTTCTCTGGGCCATGAGGCTGCTCAAAACAGCCCCTCGGACCTGGTGGCGCAGCGGTAGGGCGTCTGACTCCAGATCAGAAGGTTGCGTGTTCGAATCACGTCGAGGTCATGGTTGCTGGACTCTTGCTTTTGGCCTTTATTAGCAGCTGCTCTATCTTTGATTGTCCAATGTGGAGACTTTGAATTTGTCCAAAGTGTAGTCCGTCTCATCAAATTAACGTTAGTACATTATAACCCTCCTATAACATGTTACCAAACTTTGTCAATTTGCTCTAGCTGAAAAAAAGATAACTCTGCAAATAGTGACTAAGATGTATTCACAATTCAAGTTTCAGTGACACCTCAAATAATGTCAAAGTCAAAGTATGTTTGAACCAATGATATTTGCATGGGAGGATCATAGCAATATCTTTTGGGTTTAAACAAAGACAACTGTTGTCAGAGCTATTGGTTGGTCAAAATGAACACCATAAAGGATGCTTACCACAGTGAGACTAAACAATAATTTGCTAATGTATGGGTAAGACTTGGAAAGCATGTGGAAACGTCAGAGCCCTTACTGTGTGCAAGAAAACAAACCTCATGGAATTTTTACATCAAGGGAAGATTCAAACAAGCTTTGGATTATCCCACCACAAAGAATCATTCAGCCGTTGGCTTTTTAACGCCCGAACAGGGACTTGAACCCTGGACCCTCAGATTAAAAGTCTGATGCTCTACAGACTGAACTATCCGGGCTCGGCTCAGTTACCAGCTTCGAACCTAGAGCAGTTGCGACACCTGGCCTCAATAAACTACTTGTCTCTGTGCTGGCTCAGAGGGCGAATCTCAGGAGTTTCTTGAAGCTTTTTCCAATAGTTTAATGTGCCTTTTTTGCAAGACGCCCACCACGAAGGTTATCCCCTTTTTCATGTCCAACAGCAGTAATCAAGGATGCAGGCTGGTTGAAAAATGTGACTATGTATAACTCACATAAAAAGCACCTTAAAATCTCCTTTGCCAATCTTTGTCCATAGTCTTATATATAGCATTTGCTTTTTGCAAACTAACTTTCCATTTCATCACTGACCAAATGACTGACACTGAGTTCATTATTTCACTGTATAGTGTAACAGATTGTTTCCTTTACATATGAAATGTAACTCCTGAATCTTACTTACACCAACAATCAGGGACTTCCAATGCGGATAATGTCAGAGCCTGCAACCTGACCGTCAGACTCAATTTGTCATTACAACCGCGACGAGATAAATGCAAAGCCTTCTGTGGGCCATGAGGCTGGTCAAAACAGCCGCTCGGACCTCGTGGCGCAACGGTAGCGCGTCTGACTCAAGATCAGAAGGTTGCGTGTTCGAATCACGTCGAGGTCATGGTTGCTGGTCTCTTGCTTTTGGCCTTTATTAGCAGCTGCTCTATCTTTGATTGTCCAATGTGGAGACTTTGAATTTGTCCAAAGTGTAGTCCGTCTCATCAAATTAACGTTAGTACATTATAACCCTCCTATAACATGTTACCAAACTTTGTCAATTTGCTCTAGCTAAAAAAAAAGATAACTCTGCAAATAGTGACTAAGATGTATTCACAATTCAAGTTTCAGTGACACCTCAAATAATGTCAAAGTATGTTTGAACCAATGATATTTGCATGGGAGGATCATGGCAATATCTTTTGGGTTTAAACAAAGACAACTGTTGTCAGAGCTATTGGTTGGTCAAAATGAACACCATAAAGGATGCTTACCACAGTGAGACTAAACCATAATTTGCTAATGTATGGGTAAGACTTGGAAAGCATGTGGAAACGTCAGAGCCCGTACTCTGTGCAAGAAAAAAAATCTCATGGAATTTTTACGTCAAGGGAAGATTCAAACAAGCTTTGGATTATCCCACCACAAAGAATCATTCAGCCGTTGGCTTTTTAAAACCCGAACAGGGACTTGAACCCTGGACCCTCAGATTAAAAGTCTGATGCTCTACCGACTGAGCTATCCGGGCTCGGCTCAGGTACCAGCTTCGAACCTAGAGCAGTTGCGACACCTGGCCTCAATAAACTACTTGTCTCTGTGCTGGCTCAGAGGGCGAATCTCAGGAGATTCTTGAAGCTTTTTCCAATAGTTTAATGTGCCTTTTTTGCAAGACGCCCACCATGAAGGTTATCCCCTTTTTCATGTCCAACAGCAGTAATCAAGGATGCAGGCTGGTTGAAAAATGTGACTATGTATAACTCACATAAAAAGCACCTTAAAATCTCCTTTGCCAATCTTTGTCCATAGTCTTATATATAGCATTTGCTTTTTGCAAACTAACTTTCCATTTCATCACTGACCAAATGACTGACACTGAGATCATTATTTCACTGTATAGTGTAACAGATTGTTTCCTTTACATATGAAATGTAACTCCTGAATCTTACTTACACCAACAATCAGGGACTTCCAATGCGGATAATGTCAGAGCCTGCAACCTGACCGTCAGACTCAATTTGTCATTACAACAGCGTCAAGATAAATGCAAAGCCTTCTCTGGGCCATGAGGCTGCTCAAAACAGCCCCTCGGACCTGGTGGCGCAGCGGTAGGGCGTCTGACTCCAGATCAGAAGGTTGCGTGTTCGAATCACGTCGAAGTCATGGTTGCTGGACTCTTGCTTTTGGCCTTTATTAGCAGCTGCTCTATCTTTGATTGTCCAATGTGGAGACTTTGAATTTGTCCAAAGTGTAGTCCGTCTCATCAAATTAACGTTAGTACATTATAACCCTCCTATAACATGTTACCAAACTTTGTCAATTTGCTCTAGCTGAAAAAAAGATAACTCTGCAAATAGTGACTAAGATGTATTCACAATTCAAGTTTCAGTGACACCTCAAATAATGTCAAAGTCAAAGTATGTTTGAACCAATGATATTTGCATGGGAGGATCATGGCAATATCTTTTGGGTTTAAACAAAGACAACTGTTGTCAGAGCTATTGGTTGGTCAAAATGAACACCATAAAGGATGCTTACCACAGTGAGACTAAACCATAATTTGCTAATGTATGGGTAAGACTTGGAAAGCATGTGGAAACGTCAGAGCCCTTACTGTGTGCAAGAAAACAAATCTCATGGAATTTTTACATCAAGGGAAGATTCAAACAAGCTTTGGATTATCCCACCACAAAGAATCATTCAGCCGTTGGCTTTTTAACACCCGAACAGGGACTTGAACCCTGGACCCTCAGATTAAAAGTCTGATGCTCTACAGACTGAACTATCCGGGCTCGGCTCAGGTACCAGCATCGAACCTAGAGCAGTTGCGACACCTGGCCTCAATAAACTACTTGTCTCTGTGCTGGCTCAGAGGGCGAATCTCAGGAGTTTCTTGAAGCTTTTTCCAATAGTTTAATGTGCCTTTTTTGCAAGACGCCCACCACGAAGGTTATCCCCTTTTTCATGTCCAACAGCAGTAATCAAGGATGCAGGCTGGTTGAAAAATGTGACTATGTATAACTCACATAAAAAGCACCTTAAAATCTCCTTTGCCAATCTTTGTCCATAGTCTTATATATAGCATTTGCTTTTTGCAAACTAACTTTCCATTTCATCACTGACCAAATGACTGACACTGAGATCATTATTTCACTGTATAGTGTAACAGATTGTTTCCTTTACATATGAAATGTAACTCCTGAATCTTACTTACACCAACAATCAGAGACTTCCAATGCGGATAATGTCAGAGCCTGCAACCTGACCGTCAGACTCAATTTGTCATTACAACCGCGTCAAGATAAATGCAAAGCCTTCTCTGGGCCATGAGGCTGCTCAAAACAGCCCCTCGGACCTGGTGGCGCAGCGGTAGGGCGTCTGACTCCAGATCAGAAGGTTGCGTGTTCGAATCACGTCGAGGTCATGGTTGCTGGACTCTTGCTTTTGGCCTTTATTAGCAGCTGCTCTATCTTTGATTGTCCAATGTGGAGACTTTGAATTTGTCCAAAGTGTAGTCCGTCTCATCAAATTAACGTTAGTACATTATAACCCTCCTATAACATGTTACCAAACTTTGTCAATTTGCTCTAGCTGAAAAAAAGATAACTCTGCAAATAGTGACTAAGATGTATTCACAATTCAAGTTTCAGTGACACCTCAAATAATGTCAAAGTCAAAGTATGTTTGAACCAATGATATTTGCATGGGAGGATCATGGCAATATCTTTTGGGTTTAAACAAAGACAACTGTTGTCAGAGCTATTGGTTGGTCAAAATGAACACCATAAAGGATGCTTACCACAGTGAGACTAAACCATAATTTGCTAATGTATGGGTAAGACTTGGAAAGCATGTGGAAACGTCAGAGCCCTTACTGTGTGCAAGAAAAAAATTCTCATGGAATTTTTACATCAAGGGAAGATTCAAACAAGCTTTGGATTATCCCACCACAAAGAATCATTCAGCCGTTGGCTTTTTAACACCCGAACAGGGACTTGAACCCTGGACCCTCAGATTAAAAGTCTGATGCTCTACAGACTGAACTATCCGGGCTCGGCTCAGGTACCAGCTTCGAACCTAGAGCAGTTGCGACACCTGGCCTCAATAAACTACTTGTCTCTGTGCTGGCTCGGCTCAGAGGGCGAATCTCAGGAGTTTCTTGAAGCTTTTTCCAATAGTTTAATGTGCCTTTTTTGCAAGACGCCCACCACGAAGGTTATCCCCTTTTTCATGTCCAACAGCAGTAATCAAGGATGCAGGCTGGTTGAAAAATGTGACTATGTATAACTCACATAAAAAGCACCTTAAAATCTCCTTTGCCAATCTTTGTCCATAGTCTTATATATAGCATTTGCTTTTTGCAAACTAACTTTCCATTTCATCACTGACCAAATGACTGACACTGAGATCATTATTTCACTGTATAGTGTAACAGATTGTTTCCTTTACATATGAAATGTAACTCCTGAATCTTACTTACACCAACAATCAGGGACTTCCAATGCGGATAATGTCAGAGCCTGCAACCTGACCGTCAGACTCAATTTGTCATTACAACCGCGTCAAGATAAATGCAAAGCCTTCTCTGGGCCATGAGGCTGCTCAAAACAGCCCCTCGGACCTGGTGGCGCAGCGGTAGGGCTTCTGACTCCAGATCAGAAGGTTGCGTGTTCGAATCACGTCATGGTTGCTGGACTCTTGCTTTTGGCCTTTATTAGCAGCTGCTCTATCTTTGATTGTCCAATGTGGAGACTTTGAATTTGTCCAAAGTGTAGTCCGTCTCATCAAATTAACGTTAGTACATTATAACCCTCCTATAACATGTTACCAAACTTTGTCAATTTGCTCTAGCTGAAAAAAAGATAACTCTGCAAATAGTGACTAAGATGTATTCACAATTCAAGTTTCAGTGACACCTCAAATAATGTCAAAGTCAAAGTATGTTTGAACCAATGATATTTGCATGGGAGGATCATGGCAATATCTTTTGGGTTTAAACAAAGACAACTGTTGTCAGAGCTATTGGTTGGTCAAAATGAACACCATAAAGGATGCTTACCACAGTGAGACTAAACCATAATTTGCTAATGTATGGGTAAGACTTGGAAAGCATGTGGAAACGTCAGAGCCCTTACTGTGTGCAAGAAAAAAATTCTCATGGAATTTTTACATCAAGGGAAGATTCAAACAAGCTTTGGATTATCCCACCACAAAGAATCATTCAGCCGTTGGCTTTTTAACGCCGGAACAGGGACTTGAACCCTGGACCCTCAGATTAAAAGTCTGATGCTCTACAGACTGAACTATCCGGGCTCGGCTCAGGTACCAGCTTCGAACCTAGAGCAGTTGCGACACCTGGCCTCAATAAACTACTTGTCTCTGTGCTGGCTCAGAGGGCGAATCTCAGGAGTTTCTTGAAGCTTTTTCCAATAGTTTAATGTGCCTTTTTTGCAAGACGCCCACCACGAAGGTTATCCCCTTTTTCATGTCCAACAGCAGTAATCAAGGATGCAGGCTGGTTGAAAAATGTGACTATGTATAACTCACATAAAAAGCACCTTAAAATCTCCTTTGCCAATCTTTGTCCATAGTCTTATATATAGCATTTGCTTTTTGCAAACTAACTTTCCATTTCATCACTGACCAAATGACTGACACTGAGATCATTATTTCACTGTATAGTGTAACAGATTGTTTCCTTTACATATGAAATGTAACTCCTGAATCTTACTTACACCAACAATCAGGGACTTCCAATGCGGATAATGTCAGAGCCTGCAACCTGACCGTCAGACTCAATTTGTCATTACAACCGCGTCAAGATAAATGCAAAGCCTTCTCTGGGCCATGAGGCTGCTCAAAACAGCCCCTCGGACCTGGTGGCGCAGCGGTAGGGCGTCTGACTCCAGATCAGAAGGTTGCGTGTTCGAATCACGTCGAGGTTATGGTTGCTGGACTCTTGCTTTTGGCCTTTATTAGCAGCTGCTCTATCTTTGATTGTCCAATGTGGAGACTTTGAATTTGTCCAAAGTGTAGTCCGTCTCATCAAATTAACGTTAGTACATTATAACCCTCCTATAACATGTTACCAAACTTTGTCAATTTGCTCTAGCTGAAAAAAAGATAACTCTGCAAATAGTGACTAAGATGTATTCACAATTCAAGTTTCAGTGACACCTCAAATAATGTCAAAGTCAAAGTATGTTTGAACCAATGATATTTGCATGGGAGGATCATGGCAATATCTTTTGGGTTTAAACAAAGACAACTGTTGTCAGAGCTATTGGTTGGTCAAAATGAACACCATAAAGGATGCTTACCACAGTGAGACTAAACCATAATTTGCTAATGTATGGGTAAGACTTGGAAAGCATGTGGAAACGTCAGAGCCCTTACTGTGTGCAAGAAAAAAATTCTCATGGAATTTTTACATCAAGGGAAGATTCAAACAAGCTTTGGATTATCCCACCACAAAGAATCATTCAGCCGTTGGCTTTTTAACACCCGAACAGGGACTTGAACCCTGGACCCTCAGATTAAAAGTCTGATGCTCTACAGACTGAACTATCCGGGCTCGGCTCAGGTACCAGCTTCGAACCTAGAGCAGTTGCGACACCTGGCCTCAATAAACTACTTGTCTCTGTGCTGGCTCGGCTCAGAGGGCGAATCTCAGGAGTTTCTTGAAGCTTTTTCCAATAGTTTAATGTGCCTTTTTTGCAAGACGCCCACCACGAAGGTTATCCCCTTTTTCATGTCCAACAGCAGTAATCAAGGATGCAGGCTGGTTGAAAAATGTGACTATGTATAACTCACATAAAAAGCACCTTAAAATCTCCTTTGCCAATCTTTGTCCATAGTCTTATATATAGCATTTGCTTTTTGCAAACTAACTTTCCATTTCATCACTGACCAAATGACTGACACTGAGATCATTATTTCACTGTATAGTGTAACAGATTGTTTCCTTTACATATGAAATGTAACTCCTGAATCTTACTTACACCAACAATCAGGGACTTCCAATGCGGATAATGTCAGAGCCTGCAACCTGACCGTCAGACTCAATTTGTCATTACAACCGCGTCAAGATAAATGCAAAGCCTTCTCTGGGCCATGAGGCTGCTCAAAACAGCCCCTCGGACCTGGTGGCGCAGCGGTAGGGCTTCTGACTCCAGATCAGAAGGTTGCGTGTTCGAATCACGTCGAGGTCATGGTTGCTGGACTCTTGCTTTTGGCCTTTATTAGCAGCTGCTCTATCTTTGATTGTCCAATGTGGAGACTTTGAATTTGTCCAAAGTGTAGTCCGTCTCATCAAATTAACGTTAGTACATTATAACCCTCCTATAACATGTTACCAAACTTTGTCAATTTGCTCTAGCTGAAAAAAAGATAACTCTGCAAATAGTGACTAAGATGTATTCACAATTCAAGTTTCAGTGACACCTCAAATAATGTCAAAGTCAAAGTATGTTTGAACCAATGATATTTGCATGGGAGGATCATGGCAATATCTTTTGGGTTTAAACAAAGACAACTGTTGTCAGAGCTATTGGTTGGTCAAAATGAACACCATAAAGGATGCTTACCACAGTGAGACTAAACCATAATTTGCTAATGTATGGGTAAGACTTGGAAAGCATGTGGAAACGTCAGAGCCCTTACTGTGTGCAAGAAAAAAATTCTCATGGAATTTTTACATCAAGGGAAGATTCAAACAAGCTTTGGATTATCCCACCACAAAGAATCATTCAGCCGTTGGCTTTTTAACGCCCGAACAGGGACTTGAACCCTGGACCCTCAGATTAAAAGTCTGATGCTCTACAGACTGAACTATCCGGGCTCGGCTCAGGTACCAGCTTCGAACCTAGAGCAGTTGCGACACCTGGCCTCAATAAACTACTTGTCTCTGTGCTGGCTCAGAGGGCGAATCTCAGGAGTTTCTTGAAGCTTTTTCCAATAGTTTAATGTGCCTTTTTTGCAAGACGCCCACCACGAAGGTTATCCCCTTTTTCATGTCCAACAGCAGTAATCAAGGATGCAGGCTGGTTGAAAAATGTGACTATGTATAACTCACATAAAAAGCACCTTAAAATCTCCTTTGCCAATCTTTGTCCATAGTCTTATATATAGCATTTGCTTTTTGCAAACTAACTTTCCATTTCATCACTGACCAAATGACTGACACTGAGATCATTATTTCACTGTATAGTGTAACAGATTGTTTCCTTTACATATGAAATGTAACTCCTGAATCTTACTTACACCAACAATCAGGGACTTCCAATGCGGATAATGTCAGAGCCTGCAACCTGACCGTCAGACTCAATTTGTCATTACAACCGCGTCAAGATAAATGCAAAGCCTTCTCTGGGCCATGAGGCTGCTCAAAACAGCCCCTCGGACCTGGTGGCGCAGCGGTAGGGCGTCTGACTCCAGATCAGAAGGTTGCGTGTTCGAATCACGTCGAGGTTATGGTTGCTGGACTCTTGCTTTTGGCCTTTATTAGCAGCTGCTCTATCTTTGATTGTCCAATGTGGAGACTTTGAATTTGTCCAAAGTGTAGTCCGTCTCATCAAATTAACGTTAGTACATTATAACCCTCCTATAACATGTTACCAAACTTTGTCAATTTGCTAGCTAAAAAAAAAGATAACTCTGCAAATAGTGACTAAGATGTATTCACAATTCAAGTTTCAGTGACACCTCAAATAATGTCAAAGTATGTTTGAACCAATGATATTTGCATGGGAGCATCATGGCAATATATTTTGGGTTTAAACAAAGACAACTGTTGTCAGAGCCACTGGTTGGTCAAAATGAACACCATAAAGGATGCTTACCACAGTGAGACTAAACCATAATTTGCTAATGTATGGGTAAGACTTGGAAAGCATGTGGAAACGTCAGAGTCCGTACTCTGTGCAAGAAAAAAAATCTCATGGAATTTTTACGTCAAGGGAAGATTCAAACAAGCTTTGGATTATCCCACCACAAAGAATCATTCAGCCGTTGGCTTTTTAACACCCGAACAGGGACTTGAACCCTGGACCCTCAGATTAAAAGTCTGATGCTCTACCGACTGAGCTATCCGGGCTCGGCTCAGGTACCAGCTTCGAACCTAGAGCAGTTGCGACACCTGGCCTCAATAAACTACTTGTCTCTGTGCTGGCTCAGAGGGCGAATCTCAGGAGATTCTTGAAGCTTTTTCCAATAGTTTAATGTGCCTTTTTTGCAAGACGCCCACCATGAAGGTTATCCCCTTTTTCATGTCCAACAGCAGTAATCAAGGATGCAGGCTGGTTGAAAAATGTGACTATGTATAACTCACATAAAAAGCACCTTAAAATCTCCTTTGCCAATCTTTGTCCATAGTCTTATATATAGCATTTGCTTTTTGCAAACTAACTTTCCATTTCATCACTGACCAAATGACTGACACTGAGATCATTATTTCACTGTATAGTGTAACAGATTGTTTCCTTTACATATGAAATGTAACTCCAGAATCTTACTTACACCAACAATCAGGGACTTCCAATGCGGATAATGTCAGAGCCTGCAACCTGACCGTCAGACTCAATTTGTCATTACAACCGCGTCAAGATAAATGCAAAGCCTTCTCTGGGCCATGAGGCTGCTCAAAACAGCCCCTCGGACCTGGTGGCGCAGCGGTAGGGCGTCTGACTCCAGATCAGAAGGTTGCGTGTTCGAATCACGTCGAGGTCATGGTTGCTGGACTCTTGCTTTTGGCCTTTATTAGCAGCTGCTCTATCTTTGATTGTCCAATGTGGAGACTTTGAATTTGTCCAAAGTGTAGTCCGTCTCATCAAATTAACGTTAGTACATTATAACCCTCCTATAACATGTTACCAAACTTTGTCAATTTGCTCTAGCTAAAAAAAAAGATAACTCTGCAAATAGTGACTAAGATGTATTCACAATTCAAGTTTCAGTGACACCTCAAATAATGTCAAAGTATGTTTGAACCAATGATATTTGCATGGGAGGATCATGGCAATATATTTTGGGTTTAAACAAAGACAACTGTTGTCAGAGCCACTGGTTGGTCAAAATGAACACCATAAAGGATGCTTACCACAGTGAGACTAAACCATAATTTGCTAATGTATGGGTAAGACTTGGAAAGCATGTGGAAACGTCAGAGCCCGTACTCTGTGCAAGAAAAAAAATCTCATGGAATTTTTACATCAAGGGAAGATTCAAACAAGCTTTGGATTATCCCACCACAAAGAATCATTCAGCCGTTGGCTTTTTAACACCCGAACAGGGACTTGAACCCTGGACCCTCAGATTAAAAGTCTGATGCTCTACCGACTGAGCTATCCGGGCTCGGCTCAGGTACCAGCTTCGAACCTAGAGCAGTTGCGACACCTGGCCTCAATAAACTACTTGTCTCTGTGCTGGCTCAGAGGGCGAATCTCAGGAGATTCTTGAAGCTTTTTCCAATAGTTTAATGTGCCTTTTTTGCAAGACGCCCACCATGAAGGTTATCCCCTTTTTCATGTCCAACAGCAGTAATCAAGGATGCAGGCTGGTTGAAAAATGTGACTATGTATAACTCACATAAAAAGCACCTTAAAATCTCCTTTGCCAATCTTTGTCCATAGTCTTATATATAGCATTTGCTTTTTGCAAACTAACTTTCCATTTCATCACTGACCAAATGACTGACACTGAGATCATTATTTCACTGTATAGTGTAACAGATTGTTTCCTTTACATATGAAATGTAACTCCAGAATCTTACTTACACCAACAATCAGGGACTTCCAATGCGGATAATGTCAGAGCCTGCAACCTGACCGTCAGACTCAATTTGTCATTACAACCGCGTCAAGATAAATGCAAAGCCTTCTCTGGGCCATGAGGCTGCTCAAAACAGCCCCTCGGACCTGGTGGCGCAGCGGTAGGGCGTCTGACTCCAGATCAGAAGGTTGCGTGTTCGAATCACGTCGAGGTCATGGTTGCTGGACTCTTGCTTTTGGCCTTTATTAGCAGCTGCTCTATCTTTGATTGTCCAATGTGGAGACTTTGAATTTGTCCAAAGTGTAGTCCGTCTCATCAAATTAACGTTAGTACATTATAACCCTCCTATAACATGTTACCAAACTTTGTCAATTTGCTCTAGCTGAAAAAAAGATAACTCTGCAAATAGTGACTAAGATGTATTCACAATTCAAGTTTCAGTGACACCTCAAATAATGTCAAAGTCAAAGTATGTTTGAACCAATGATATTTGCATGGGAGGATCATGGCAATATCTTTTGGGTTTAAACAAAGACAACTGTTGTCAGAGCTATTGGTTGGTCAAAATGAACACCATAAAGGATGCTTACTACAGTGAGACTAAACCATAATTTGCTAATGTATGGGTAAGACTTGGAAAGCATGTGGAAACGTCAGAGCCCTTACTGTGTGCAAGAAAAAAATTCTCATGGAATTTTTACATCAAGGGAAGATTCAAACAAGCTTTGGATTATCCCACCACAAAGAATCATTCAGCCGTTGGCTTTTTAACGCCCGAACAGGGACTTGAACCCTGGACCCTCAGATTAAAAGTCTGATGCTCTACAGACTGAACTATCCGGGCTCGGCTCAGGTACCAGCTTCGAACCTAGAGCAGTTGCGACACCTGGCCTCAATAAACTACTTGTCTCTGTGCTGGCTCAGAGGGCGAATCTCAGGAGTTTCTTGAAGCTTTTTCCAATAGTTTAATGTGCCTTTTTTGCAAGACGCCCACCACGAAGGTTATCCCCTTTTTCATGTCCAACAGCAGTAATCAAGGATGCAGGCTGGTTGAAAAATGTGACTATGTATAACTCACATAAAAAGCACCTTAAAATCTCCTTTGCCAATCTTTGTCCATAGTCTTATATATAGCATTTGCTTTTTGCAAACTAACTTTCCATTTCATCACTGACCAAATGACTGACACTGAGTTCATTATTTCACTGTATAGTGTAACAGATTGTTTCCTTTACATATGAAATGTAACTCCTGAATCTTACTTACACCAACAATCAGGGACTTCCAATGCGGATAATGTCAGAGCCTGCAACCTGACCGTCAGACTCAATTTGTCATTACAACCGCGACGAGATAAATGCAAAGCCTTCTGTGGGCCATGAGGCTGGTCAAAACAGCCCCTCGGACCTCGTGGCGCAACGGTAGCGCGTCTGACTCCAGATCAGAAGGTTGCGTGTTCGAATCACGTCGAGGTCATGGTCGCTGGACTCTTGCTTTTGGCCTTTATTAGCAGCTGCTCTATCTTTGATTGTCCAATGTGGAGACTTTGAATTTGTCCAAAGTGTAGTCCGTCTCATCAAATTAACGTTAGTACATTATAACCCTCCTATAACATGTTACCAAACTTTGTCAATTTGCTCTAGCTAAAAAAAAAGATAACTCTGCAAATAGTGACTAAGATGTATGCACAATTCAAGTTTCAGTGACACCTCAAATAATGTCAAAGTATGTTTGAACCAATGATATTTGCATGGGAGGATCATGGCAATATATTTTGGGTTTAAACAAAGACAACTGTTGTCAGAGCCACTGGTTGGTCAAAATGAAAACCATAAAGGATGCTTACCACAGTGAGACTAAACCATAATTTGCTAATGTATGGGTAAGACTTGGAAAGCATGTGGAAACGTCAGAGCCCGTACTCTGTGCAAGAAAAAAAATCTCATGGAATTTTTACGTCAAGGGAAGATTCAAACAAGCTTTGGATTATCCCACCACAAAGAATCATTCAGCCGTTGGCTTTTTAACACCCGAACAGGGACTTGAACCCTGGACCCTCAGATTAAAAGTCTGATGCTCTACCGACTGAGCTATCCGGGCTCGGCTCAGGTACCAGCTTCGAACCTAGAGCAGTTGCGACACCTGGCCTCAATAAACTACTTGTCTCTGTGCTGGCTCAGAGGGCGAATCTCAGGAGATTCTTGAAGCTTTTTCCAATAGTTTAATGTGCCTTTTTTGCAAGACGCCCACCATGAAGGTTATCCCCTTTTTCATGTCCAACAGCAGTAATCAAGGATGCAGGCTGGTTGAAAAATGTGACTATGTATAACTCACATAAAAAGCACCTTAAAATCTCCTTTGCCAATCTTTGTCCATAGTCTTATATATAGCATTTGCTTTTTGCAAACTAACTTTCCATTTCATCACTGACCAAATGACTGACACTGAGATCATTATTTCACTGTATAGTGTAACAGATTGTTTCCTTTACATATGAAATGTAACTCCTGAATCTTACTTACACCAACAATCAGGGACTTCCAATGCGGATAATGTCAGAGCCTGCAACCTGACCGTCAGACTCAATTTGTCATTACAACCGCGTCGAGATAAATGCAAAGCCTTCTCTGGGCCATGAGGCTGCTCAAAACAGCCCCTCGGACCTGGTGGCGCAGCGGTAGGGCGTCTGACTCCAGATCAGAAGGTTGTTTGTTCGAATCACGTCGAGGTCATGGTTGCTGGACTCTTGCTTTTGGCCTTTATTAGCAGCTGCTCTATCTTTGATTGTCCAATGTGGAGACTTTGAATTTGTCCAAAGTGTAGTCCGTCTCATCAAATTAACGTTAGTACATTATAACCCTCCTATAACATGTTACCAAACTTTGTCAATTTGCTCTAGCTGAAAAAAAGATAACTCTGCAAATAGTGACTAAGATGTATTCACAATTCAAGTTTCAGTGACACCTCAAATAATGTCAAAGTCAAAGTATGTTTGAACCAATGATATTTGCATGGGAGGATCATGGCAATATCTTTTGGGTTTAAACAAAGACAACTGTTGTCAGAGCTATTGGTTGGTCAAAATGAACACCATAAAGGATGCTTACTACAGTGAGACTAAACCATAATTTGCTAATGTATGGGTAAGACTTGGAAAGCATGTGGAAACGTCAGAGCCCTTACTGTGTGCAAGAAAAAAATTCTCATGGAATTTTTACATCAAGGGAAGATTCAAACAAGCTTTGGATTATCCCACCACAAAGAATCATTCAGCCGTTGGCTTTTTAACGCCCGAACAGGGACTTGAACCCTGGACCCTCAGATTAAAAGTCTGATGCTCTACAGACTGAACTATCCGGGCTCGGCTCAGGTACCAGCTTCGAACCTAGAGCAGTTGCGACACCTGGCCTCAATAAACTACTTGTCTCTGTGCTGGCTCAGAGGGCGAATCTCAGGAGTTTCTTGAAGCTTTTTCCAATAGTTTAATGTGCCTTTTTTGCAAGACGCCCACCACGAAGGTTATCCCCTTTTTCATGTCCAACAGCAGTAATCAAGGATGCAGGCTGGTTGAAAAATGTGACTATGTATAACTCACATAAAAAGCACCTTAAAATCTCCTTTGCCAATCTTTGTCCATAGTCTTATATATAGCATTTGCTTTTTGCAAACTAACTTTCCATTTCATCACTGACCAAATGACTGACACTGAGTTCATTATTTCACTGTATAGTGTAACAGATTGTTTCCTTTACATATGAAATGTAACTCCTGAATCTTACTTACACCAACAATCAGGGACTTCCAATGCGGATAATGTCAGAGCCTGCAACCTGACCGTCAGACTCAATTTGTCATTACAACCGCGACGAGATAAATGCAAAGCCTTCTGTGGGCCATGAGGCTGGTCAAAACAGCCCCTCGGACCTCGTGGCGCAACGGTAGCGCGTCTGACTCCAGATCAGAAGGTTGCGTGTTCGAATCACGTCGAGGTCATTGTTGCTGGACTCTTGCTTTTGGCCTTTATTAGCAGCTGCTCTATCTTTGATTGTCCAATGTGGAGACTTTGAATTTGTCCAAAGTGTAGTCCGTCTCATCAAATTAACGTTAGTACATTATAACCCTCCTATAACATGTTACCAAACTTTGTCAATTTGCTCTAGCTAAAAAAAAAGATAACTCTGCAAATAGTGACTAAGATGTATTCACAATTCAAGTTTCAGTGACACCTCAAATAATGTCAAAGTATGTTTGAACCAATGATATTTGCATGGGAGGATCATGGCAATATATTTTGGGTTTAAACAAAGACAACTGTTGTCAGAGCCACTGGTTGGTCAAAATGAACACCATAAAGGATGCTTACCACAGTGAGACTAAACCATAATTTGCTAATGTATGGGTAAGACTTGGAAAGCATGTGGAAACGTCAGAGCCCGTACTCTGTGCAAGAAATAAAATCTCATGGAATTTTTAAGTCAAGGGAAGATTCAAACAAGCTTTGGATTATCCCACCACAAAGAATCATTCAGCCGTTGGCTTTTTAACACCCGAACAGGGACTTGAACCCTGGACCCTCAGATTAAAAGTCTGATGCTCTACCGACTGAGCTATCCGGGCTCGGCTCAGGTACCAGCTTCGAACCTAGAGCAGTTGCGACACCTGGCCTCAATAAACTACTTGTCTCTGTGCTGGCTCAGAGGGCGAATCTCAGGAGTTTCTTGAAGCGTTTTCCAATAGTTTAATGTGCCTTTTTTGCAAGATGCCCACCATGAAGATTATCCCCTTTTTCATGTCCAACAGCAGTAATCAAAGATGCAGGCTGGTTGAAAAATGTGACTATGTATAACTCACATAAAAAGCACCTTAAAATCTCCTTTGCCAATCTTTGTCCATAGTCTTATATATAGCATTTGCTTTTTGCAAACTAACTTTCCATTTCATCACTGACCAAATGACTGACGCTGAGTTCATTATTTCACTGTATAGTGTAACAGATTGTTTCCTTTACATATGAAATGTAACTCCTGAATCTTACTTACACCAACAATCAGGGACTTCCAATGCGGATAATGTCAGAGCCTGCAACCTGACCGTCAGACTCAATTTGTCATTACAACCGCGACGAGATAAATGCAAAGCCTTCTCTGGGCCATGAGGCTGGTCAAAACAGCCCCTCGGACCTCGTGGCGCAACGGTAGCGCGTCTGACTCCAGATCAGAAGGTTGCGTGTTCGAATCACGTCGAGGTCATGGTTGCTGGACTCTTGCTTTTGGCCTTTATTAGCAGCTGCTCTATCTTTGATTGTCCAATGTGGAGACTTTGAATTTGTCCAAAGTGTAGTCCGTCTCATCAAATTAACGTTAGTACATTATAACCCTCCTATAACATGTTACCAAACTTTGTTAATTTGCTCTAGCTGAAAAAAAAGATAACTCTGCAAATAGTGACTAAGATGTATTCACAATTCAAGTTTCAGTGACACCTCAAATAATGTCAAAGTCAAAGTATGTTTGAACCAATGATATTTGCATGGGAGGATCATGGCAATATATTTTGGGTTTAAACAAAGACAACTGTTGTCAGAGCCACTGGTTGGTCAAAATGAACACCATAAAGGATGCTTACCACAGTGAGACTAAACCATAATTTGCTAATGTATGGGTAAGACTTGGAAAGCATGTGGAAACGTCAGAGCCCGTACTCTGTGCAAGAAAAAAAATCTCATGGAATTTTTACATCAAGGGAAGATTCAAACAAGCTTTGGATTATCCCACCACAAAGAATCATTCAGCCGTTGGCTTTTTAACGCCCGAACAGGGACTTGAACCCTGGACCCTCAGATTAAAAGTCTGATGCTCTACCGACTGAGATATCAGGGCTGGGCTCAAGTACCAGCTTCGAACCTAGAGCAGTTGCGACACCTGGCCTCAATAAACTACTTGTCTCTGTGCTGGCTCAGAGGGCGAATCTCGGGAGTTTCTTGAAGCTTTTTCCAATAGTTTAATGTGCCTTTTTTGCAAGACGCCCACCACGAAGGTTATCCCCTTTTTCATGTCCAACAGCAGTAATCAAGGATGCAGGCTGGTTGAAAAATGTGACTATGTATAACTCACATAAAAAGCACCTTAAAATCTCCTTTGCCAATCTTTGTCCATAGTCTTATATATAGCATTTGCTTTTTGCAAACTAACTTTCCATTTCATCACTGACCAAATGACTGACACTGAGTTCATTATTTCACTGTATAGTGTAACAGATTGTTTCCTTTACATATGAAATGTAACTCCTGAATCTTACTTACACCAACAATCAGGGACTTCCAATGCGGATAATGTCAGAGCCTGCAACCTGACCGTCAGACTCAATTTGTCATTACAACCGCGACGAGATAAATGCAAAGCCTTCTCTGGGCCATGAGGCTGCTCAAAACAGCCCCTCGGACCTCGTGGCGCAACGGTAGCGCGTCTGACTCCAGATCAGAAGGTTGCGTGTTCAAATCACGTCGAGGTCATTGTTGCTGGACTCTTGCTTTTGGCCTTTATTAGCAGCTGCTCTATCTTTGATTGTCCAATGTGGAGACTTTGAATTTGTCCAAAGTGTAGTCCGTCTCATCAAATTAACGTTAGTACATTATAACCCTCCTATAACATGTTACCAAACTTTGCCAATTTGCTCTAGCTGAAAAATAGATAACTCTGCAGATAGTGACTAAGATGTATTCACAATTCAAGTTTCAGTGACACCTCAAATAATGTCAAAGTCAAAGTATGTTTGAACCAATGATATTTGCATGGGAGGATCATGGCAATATATTTTGGGTTTAAACAAAGACAACTGTTGTCAGAGCCACTGGTTGGTCAAAATGAACACCATAAAGGATGCTTACCACAGTGAGACTAAACCATAATTTGCTAATGTATGGGTAAGACTTGGAAAGCATGTGGAAACGTCAGAGCCCGTACTCTGTGCAAGAAATAAAATCTCATGGAATTTTTAAGTCAAGGGAAGATTCAAACAAGCTTTGGATTATCCCACCACAAAGAATCATTCAGCCGTTGGCTTTTTAACACCCGAACAGGGACTTGAACCCTGGACCCTCAGATTAAAAGTCTGATGCTCTACCGACTGAGCTATCCGGGCTCGGCTCAGGTACCAGCTTCGAACCTAGAGCAGTTGCGACACCTGGCCTCAATAAACTACTTGTCTCTGTGCTGGCTCAGAGGGCGAATCTCAGGAGTTTCTTGAAGCTTTTTCCAATAGTTTAATGTGCCTTTTTTGCAAGACGCCCACCACGAAGGTTATCCCCTTTTTCATGTCCAACAGCAGTAATCAAGGATGCAGGCTGGTTGAAAAATGTGACTATGTATAACTCACATAAAAAGCACCTTAAAATCTCCTTTGCCAATCTTTGTCCATAGTCTTATATATAGCATTTGCTTTTTGCAAACTAACTTTCCATTTCATCACTGACCAAATGACTGACACTGAGATCATTATTTCACTGTATAGTGTAACAGATTGTTTCCTTTACATATGAAATGTAACTCCTGAATCTTACTTACACCAACAATCAGGGACTTCCAATGCGGATAATGTCAGAGCCTGCAACCTGACCGTCAGACTCAATTTGTCATTACAACCGCGTCAAGATAAATGCAAAGCCTTCTCTGGGCCATGAGGCTGCTCAAAACAGCCCCTCGGACCTGGTGGCGCAGCGGTAGGGCGTCTGACTCCAGATCAGACGGTTGCGTGTTTGAATTACGTCGAGGTCATGGTTGCTGGACTCTTGCTTTTGGCCTTTATTAGCAGCTGCTCTATCTTTGATTGTCCAATGTGGAGACTTTGAATTTGTCCAAAGTGTAGTCCGTCTCATCAAATTAACGTTAGTACATTATAACCCTCCTATAACATGTTACCAAACTTTGTCAATTAGCTCTAGCTGAAAAAAAGATAACTCTGCAAATCGTGACTAAGATGTATTCACAATTCAAGTTTCAGTGACACCTCAAATAATGTCAAAGTCAAAGTATGTTTGAACCAATGATATTTGCATGGGAGGATCATGGCAATATATTTTGGGTTTAAACAAAGACAACTGTTGTCAGAGCCACTGGTTGGTCAAAATGAACACCATAAAGGATGCTTACCACAGTGAGACTAAACCATAATTTGCTAATGTATGGGTAAGACTTGGAAAGCATGTGGAAACGTCAGAGCCCGTAATCTGTGCAAGAAAAAAAATCTCATGGAATTTTTAAGTCAAGGGAAGATTCAAACAAGCTTTGGATTATCCCACCACAAAGAATCATTCAGCCGTTGGCTTTTTAACACCCGAACAGGGACTTGAACCCTGGACCCTCAGATTAAAAGTCTGATGCTCTACCGACTGAGCTATCCGGGCTCGGCTCAGGTACCAGCTTCGAACCTAGAGCAGTTGCGACACCTGGCCTCAATAAACTACTTGTCTCTGTGCTGGCTCAGAGGGCGAATCTCAGGAGTTTCTTGAAGCGTTTTCCAATAGTTTAATGTGCCTTTTTTGCAAGATGCCCACCATGAAGGTTATCCCCTTTTTCATGTCCAACAGCAGTAATCAAAGATGCAGGCTGGTTGAAAAATGTGACTATGTATAACTCACATAAAAAGCACCTTAAAATCTCCTTTGCCAATCTTTGTCCATAGTCTTATATATAGCATTTGCTTTTTGCAAACTAACTTTCCAATTCATCACTGACCAAATGACTGACGCTGAGTTCATTATTTCACTGTATAGTGTAACAGATTGTTTCCTTTACATATGAAATGTAACTCCTGAATCTTACTTACACCAACAATCAGGGACTTCCAATGCGGATAATGTCAGAGCCTGCAACCTGACCGTCAGACTCAATTTGTCATTACAACCGCGACGAGATAAATGCAAAGCCTTCTCTGGGCCATGAGGCTGGTCAAAACAACCCCTCGGACCTCGTGGCGCAACGGTAGCGCGTCTGACTCCAGATCAGAAGGTTGCGTGTTCGAATCACGTCGAGGTCATGGTTGCTGGACTCTTGCTTTTGGCCTTTATTAGCAGCTGCTCTATCTTTGATTGTCCAATGTGGAGACTTTGAATTTGTCAAAAGTGTAGTCCGTCTCATCAAATTAACGTTAGTACATTATAACCCTCCTATAACATGTTACCAAACTTTGTTAATTTGCTCTAGCTGAAAAAAAAGATAACTCTGCAAATAGTGACTAAGATGTATTCACAATTCAAGTTTCAGTGACACCTCAAATAATGTCAAAGTCAAAGTATGTTTGAACCAATGATATTTGCATGGGAGGATCATGGCAATATATTTTGGGTTTAAACAAAGACAACTGTTGTCAGAGCCACTGGTTGGTCAAAATGAACACCATAAAGGATGCTTACCACAGTGAGACTAAACCATAATTTGCTAATGTATGGGTAAGACTTGGAAAGCATGTGGAAACGTCAGAGCCCGTACTCTGTGCAAGAAAAAAAATCTCATGGAATTTTTACATCAAGGGAAGATTCAAACAAGCTTTGGATTATCCCACCACAAAGAATCATTCAGCCGTTGGCTTTTTAACGCCCGAACAGGGACTTGAACCCTGGACCCTCAGATTAAAAGTCTGATGCTCTACCGACTGAGATATCAGGGCTGGGCTCAAGTACCAGCTTCGAACCTAGAGCAGTTGCGACACCTGGCCTCAATAAACTACTTGTCTCTGTGCTGGCTCAGAGGGCGAATCTCGGGAGTTTCTTGAAGCTTTTTCCAATAGTTTAATGTGCCTTTTTTGCAAGACGCCCACCACGAAGGTTATCCCCTTTTTCATGTCCAACAGCAGTAATCAAGGATGCAGGCTGGTTGAAAAATGTGACTATGTATAACTCACATAAAAAGCACCTTAAAATCTCCTTTGCCAATCTTTGTCCATAGTCTTATATATAGCATTTGCTTTTTGCAAACTAACTTTCCATTTCATCACTGACCAAATGACTGACACTGAGTTCATTATTTCACTGTATAGTGTAACAGATTGTTTCCTTTACATATGAAATGTAACTCCTGAATCTTACTTACACCAACAATCAGGGACTTCCAATGCGGATAATGTCAGAGCCTGCAACCTGACCGTCAGACTCAATTTGTCATTACAACCGCGACGAGATAAATGCAAAGCCTTCTCTGGGCCATGAGGCTGCTCAAAACAGCCCCTCGGACCTCGTGGCGCAACGGTAGCGCGTCTGACTCCAGATCAGAAGGTTGCGTGTTCAAATCACGTCGAGGTCATTGTTGCTGGACTCTTGCTTTTGGCCTTTATTAGCAGCTGCTCTATCTTTGATTGTCCAATGTGGAGACTTTGAATTTGTCCAAAGTGTAGTCCGTCTCATCAAATTAACGTTAGTACATTATAACCCTCCTATAACATGTTACCAAACTTTGCCAATTTGCTCTAGCTGAAAAATAGATAACTCTGCAGATAGTGACTAAGATGTATTCACAATTCAAGTTTCAGTGACACCTCAAATAATGTCAAAGTCAAAGTATGTTTGAACCAATGATATTTGCATGGGAGGATCATGGCAATATATTTTGGGTTTAAACAAAGACAACTGTTGTCAGAGCCACTGGTTGGTCAAAATGAACACCATAAAGGATGCTTACCACAGTGAGACTAAACCATAATTTGCTAATGTATGGGTAAGACTTGGAAAGCATGTGGAAACGTCAGAGCCCGTACTCTGTGCAAGAAATAAAATCTCATGGAATTTTTAAGTCAAGGGAAGATTCAAACAAGCTTTGGATTATCCCACCACAAAGAATCATTCAGCCGTTGGCTTTTTAACACCCGAACAGGGACTTGAACCCTGGACCCTCAGATTAAAAGTCTGATGCTCTACCGACTGAGCTATCCGGGCTCGGCTCAGGTACCAGCTTCGAACCTAGAGCAGTTGCGACACCTGGCCTCAATAAACTACTTGTCTCTGTGCTGGCTCAGAGGGCGAATCTCAGGAGTTTCTTGAAGCTTTTTCCAATAGTTTAATGTGCCTTTTTTGCAAGACGCCCACCACGAAGGTTATCCCCTTTTTCATGTCCAACAGCAGTAATCAAGGATGCAGGCTGGTTGAAAAATGTGACTATGTATAACTCACATAAAAAGCACCTTAAAATCTCCTTTGCCAATCTTTGTCCATAGTCTTATATATAGCATTTGCTTTTTGCAAACTAACTTTCCATTTCATCACTGACCAAATGACTGACACTGAGATCATTATTTCACTGTATAGTGTAACAGATTGTTTCCTTTACATATGAAATGTAACTCCTGAATCTTACTTACACCAACAATCAGGGACTTCCAATGCGGATAATGTCAGAGCCTGCAACCTGACCGTCAGACTCAATTTGTCATTACAACCGCGTCAAGATAAATGCAAAGCCTTCTCTGGGCCATGAGGCTGCTCAAAACAGCCCCTCGGACCTGGTGGCGCAGCGGTAGGGCGTCTGACTCCAGATCAGACGGTTGCGTGTTTGAATCACGTCGAGGTCATGGTTGCTGGACTCTTGCTTTTGGCCTTTATTAGCAGCTGCTCTATCTTTGATTGTCCAATGTGGAGACTTTGAATTTGTCCAAAGTGTAGTCCGTCTCATCAAATTAACGTTAGTACATTATAACCCTCCTATAACATGTTACCAAACTTTGTCAATTAGCTCTAGCTGAAAAAAAGATAACTCTGCAAATCGTGACTAAGATGTATTCACAATTCAAGTTTCAGTGACACCTCAAATAATGTCAAAGTCAAAGTATGTTTGAACCAATGATATTTGCATGGGAGGATCATGGCAATATATTTTGGGTTTAAACAAAGACAACTGTTGTCAGAGCCACTGGTTGGTCAAAATGAACACCATAAAGGATGCTTACCACAGTGAGACTAAACCATAATTTGCTAATGTATGGGTAAGACTTGGAAAGCATGTGGAAACGTCAGAGCCCGTAATCTGTGCAAGAAAAAAAATCTCATGGAATTTTTAAGTCAAGGGAAGATTCAAACAAGCTTTGGATTATCCCACCACAAAGAATCATTCAGCCGTTGGCTTTTTAACACCCGAACAGGGACTTGAACCCTGGACCCTCAGATTAAAAGTCTGATGCTCTACCGACTGAGCTATCCGGGCTCGGCTCAGGTACCAGCTTCGAACCTAGAGCAGTTGCGACACCTGGCCTCAATAAACTACTTGTCTCTGTGCTGGCTCAGAGGGCGAATCTCAGGAGTTTCTTGAAGCGTTTTCCAATAGTTTAATGTGCCTTTTTTGCAAGATGCCCACCATGAAGGTTATCCTCTTTTTCATGTCCAACAGCAGTAATCAAAGATGCAGGCTGGTTGAAAAATGTGACTATGTATAACTCACATAAAAAGCACCTTAAAATCTCCTTTGCCAATCTTTGTCCATAGTCTTATATATAGCATTTGCTTTTTGCAAACTAACTTTCCATTTCATCACTGACCAAATGACTGACGCTGAGTTCATTATTTCACTGTATAGTGTAACAGATTGTTTCCTTTACATATGAAATGTAACTCCTGAATCTTACTTACACCAACAATCAGGGACTTCCAATGCGGATAATGTCAGAGCCTGCAACCTGACCGTCAGACTCAATTTGTCATTACAACCGCGACGAGATAAATGCAAAGCCTTCTCTGGGCCATGAGGCTGGTCAAAACAACCCCTCGGACCTCGTGGCGCAACGGTAGCGCGTCTGACTCCAGATCAGAAGGTTGCGTGTTCGAATCACGTCGAGGTCATGGTTGCTGGACTCTTGCTTTTGGCCTTTATTAGCAGCTGCTCTATCTTTGATTGTCCAATGTGGAGACTTTGAATTTGTCAAAAGTGTAGTCCGTCTCATCAAATTAACGTTAGTACATTATAACCCTCCTATAACATGTTACCAAACTTTGTTAATTTGCTCTAGCTGAAAAAAAAGATAACTCTGCAAATAGTGACTAAGATGTATTCACAATTCAAGTTTCAGTGACACCTCAAATAATGTCAAAGTCAAAGTATGTTTGAACCAATGATATTTGCATGGGAGGATCATGGCAATATATTTTGGGTTTAAACAAAGACAACTGTTGTCAGAGCCACTGGTTGGTCAAAATGAACACCATAAAGGATGCTTACCACAGTGAGACTAAACCATAATTTGCTAATGTATGGGTAAGACTTGGAAAGCATGTGGAAACGTCAGAGCCCGTACTCTGTGCAAGAAAAAAAATCTCATGGAATTTTTACATCAAGGGAAGATTCAAACAAGCTTTGGATTATCCCACCACAAAGAATCATTCAGCCGTTGGCTTTTTAACACCCGAACAGGGACTTGAACCCTGGACCCTCAGATTAAAAGTCTGATGCTCTACCGACTGAGATATCAGGGCTGGGCTCAAGTACCAGCTTCGAACCTAGAGCAGTTGCGACACCTGGCCTCAATAAACTACTTGTCTCTGTGCTGGCTCAGAGGGCGAATCTCGGGAGTTTCTTGAAGCTTTTTCCAATAGTTTAATGTGCCTTTTTTGCAAGATGCCCACCATGAAGGTTATCCCCTTTTTCATGTCCAACAGCAGTAATCAAAGATGCAGGCTGGTTGAAAAATGTGATTATGTATAACTCACATAAAAAGCACCTTAAAATCTCCTTTGCCAATCTTTGTCCATAGTCTTATATATAGCATTTGCTTTTTGCAAACTAACTTTCCATTTCATCACTGACCAAATGACTGACGCTGAGTTCATTATTTCACTGTATAGTGTAACAGATTGTTTCCTTTACATATGAAATGTAACTCCTGAATCTTACTTACACCAACAATCAGGGACTTCCAATGCGGATAATGTCAGAGCCTGCAACCTGACCGTCAGACTCAATTTGTCATTACAACCGCGACGAGATAAATGCAAAGCCTTCTCTGGGCCATGAGGCTGGTCAAAACAGCCCCTCGGACCTCGTGGCGCAACGGTAGCGCGTCTGACTCCAGATCAGAAGGTTGCGTGTTCGAATCACGTCGAGGTCATGGTTGCTGGACTCTTGCTTTTGGCCTTTATTAGCAGCTGCTCTATCTTTGATTGTCCAATGTGGAGACTTTGAATTTGTCAAAAGTGTAGTCCGTCTCATCAAATTAACGTTAGTACATTATAACCCTCCTATAACATGTTACCAAACTTTGTTAATTTGCTCTAGCTGAAAAAAAAGATAACTCTGCAAATAGTGACTAAGATGTATTCACAATTCAAGTTTCAGTGACACCTCAAATAATGTCAAAGTCAAAGTATGTTTGAACCAATGATATTTGCATGGGAGGATCATGGCAATATATTTTGGGTTTAAACAAAGACAACTGTTGTCAAAGCCACTGGTTGGTCAAAATGAACACCATAAAGGATGCTTACCACAGTGAGACTAAACCATAATTTGCTAATGTATGGGTAAGACTTGGAAAGCATGTGGAAACGTCAGAGCCCGTACTCTGTGCAAGAAAAAAAATCTCATGGAATTTTTACATCAAGGGAAGATTCAAACAAGCTTTGGATTATCCCACCACAAAGAATCATTCAGCCGTTGGCTTTTTAACGCCCGAACAGGGACTTGAACCCTGGACCCTCAGATTAAAAGTCTGATGCTCTACCGACTGAGATATCAGGGCTGGGCTCAAGTACCAGCTTCGAACCTAGAGCAGTTGCGACACCTGGCCTCAATAAACTACTTGTCTCTGTGCTGGCTCAGAGGGCGAATCTCGGGAGTTTCTTGAAGCTTTTTCCAATAGTTTAATGTGCCTTTTTTGCAAGACGCCCACCACGAAGGTTATCCCCTTTTTCATGTCCAACAGCAGTAATCAAGGATGCAGGCTGGTTGAAAAATGTGACTATGTATAACTCACATAAAAAGCACCTTAAAATCTCCTTTGCCAATCTTTGTCCATAGTCTTATATATAGCATTTGCTTTTTGCAAACTAACTTTCCATTTCATCACTGACCAAATGACTGACACTGAGTTCATTATTTCACTGTATAGTGTAACAGATTGTTTCCTTTACATATGAAATGTAACTCCTGAATCTTACTTACACCAACAATCAGGGACTTCCAATGCGGATAATGTCAGAGCCTGCAACCTGACCGTCAGACTCAATTTGTCATTACAACCGCGACGAGATAAATGCAAAGCCTTCTCTGGGCCATGAGGCTGCTCAAAACAGCCCCTCGGACCTCGTGGCGCAACGGTAGCGCGTCTGACTCCAGATCAGAAGGTTGCGTGTTCGAATCACGTCGAGGTCATTGTTGCTGGACTCTTGCTTTTGGCCTTTATTAGCAACTGCTCTATCTTTGATTGTCCAATGTGGAGACTTTGAATTTGTCCAAAGTGTAGTCCGTCTCATCAAATTAACGTTAGTACATTATAACCCTCCTATAACATGTTACCAAACTTTGCCAATTTGCTCTAGCTGAAAAATAGATAACTCTGCAGATAGTGACTAAGATGTATTCACAATTCAAGTTTCAGTGACACCTCAAATAATGTCAAAGTCAAAGTATGTTTGAACCAATGATATTTGCATGGGAGGATCATGGCAATATATTTTGGGTTTAAACAAAGACAACTGTTGTCAGAGCCACTGGTTGGTCAAAATGAACACCATAAAGGATGCTTACCACAGTGAGACTAAACCATAATTTGCTAATGTATGGGTAAGACTTGGAAAGCATGTGGAAACGTCAGAGCCCGTACTCTGTGCAAGAAATAAAATCTCATGGAATTTTTAAGTCAAGGGAAGATTCAAACAAGCTTTGGATTATCCCACCACAAAGAATCATTCAGCCGTTGGCTTTTTAACACCCGAACAGGGACTTGAACCCTGGACCCTCAGATTAAAAGTCTGATGCTCTACCGACTGAGCTATCCGGGCTCGGCTCAGGTACCAGCTTCGAACCTAGAGCAGTTGCGACACCTGGCCTCAATAAACTACTTGTCTCTGTGCTGGCTCAGAGGGCGAATCTCAGGAGTTTCTTGAAGCTTTTTCCAATAGTTTAATGTGCCTTTTTTGCAAGACGCCCACCACGAAGGTTATCCCCTTTTTCATGTCCAACAGCAGTAATCAAGGATGCAGGCTGGTTGAAAAATGTGACTATGTATAACTCACATAAAAAGCACCTTAAAATCTCCTTTGCCAATCTTTGTCCATAGTCTTATATATAGCATTTGCTTTTTGCAAACTAACTTTCCATTTCATCACTGACCAAATGACTGACACTGAGATCATTATTTCACTGTATAGTGTAACAGATTGTTTCCTTTACATATGAAATGTAACTCCTGAATCTTACTTACACCAACAATCAGGGACTTCCAATGCGGATAATGTCAGAGCCTGCAACCTGACCGTCAGACTCAATTTGTCATTACAACCGCGTCAAGATAAATGCAAAGCCTTCTCTGGGCCATGAGGCTGCTCAAAACAGCCCCTCGGACCTGGTGGCGCAGCGGTAGGGCGTCTGACTCCAGATCAGACGGTTGCGTGTTTGAATCACGTCGAGGTCATGGTTGCTGGACTCTTGCTTTTGGCCTTTATTAGCAGCTGCTCTATCTTTGATTGTCCAATGTGGAGACTTTGAATTTGTCCAAAGTGTAGTCCGTCTCATCAAATTAACGTTAGTACATTATAACCCTCCTATAACATGTTACCAAACTTTGTCAATTTGCTCTAGCTGAAAAAAAGATAACTCTGCAAATAGTGACTAAGATGTATTCACAATTCAAGTTTCAGTGACACCTCAAATAATGTCAAAGTCAAAGTATGTTTGAACCAATGATATTTGCATGGGAGGATCATGGCAATATCTTTTGGGTTTAAACAAAGACAACTGTTGTCAGAGCTATTGGTTGGTCAAAATGAACACCATAAAGGATGCTTACCACAGTGAGACTAAACCATAATTTGCTAATGTATGGGTAAGACTTGGAAAGCATGTGGAAACGTCAGAGCCCTTACTGTGTGCAAGAAAACAAATCTCATGGAATTTTTACATCAAGGGAAGATTCAAACAAGCTTTGGATTATCCCACCACAAAGAATCATTCAGCCGTTGGCTTTTTAACGCCCGAACAGGGACTTGAACCCTGGACCCTCAGATTAAAAGTCTGATGCTCTACAGACTGAACTATCCGGGCTCGGCTCAGGTACCAGCTTCGAACCTAGAGCAGTTGCGACACCTGGCCTCAATAAACTACTTGTCTCTGTGCTGGCTCAGAGGGCGAATCTCAGGAGTTTCTTGAAGCTTTTTCCAATAGTTTATTGTGCCTTTTTTGCAAGACGCCCACCCCGAAGGTTATCCCCTTTTTCATGTCCAACAGCAGTAATCAAGGATGCAGGCTGGTTGAAAAATGTGACTATGTATAACTCACATAAAAAGCACCTTAAAATCTCCTTTGCCAATCTTTGTCCATAGTCTTATATATAGCATTTGCTTTTTGCAAACTAACTTTCCATTTCATCACTGACCAAATGACTGACACTGAGATCATTATTTCACTGTATAGTGTAACAGATTGTTTCCTTTACATATAAAATGTAACTCCTGAATCTTACTTACACCAACAATCAGGGACTTCCAATGCGGATAATGTCAGAGCCTGCAACCTGACCGTCAGACTCAATTTGTCATTACAACCGCGTCAAGATAAATGCAAAGCCTTCTCTGGGCCATGAGGCTGCTCAAAACAGCCCCTCGGACCTGGTGGCGCAGCGGTAGGGCGTCTGACTCCAGATCAGACGGTTGCGTGTTTGAATCACGTCGAGGTCATGGTTGCTGGACTCTTGCTTTTGGCCTTTATTAGCAGCTGCTCTATCTTTGATTGTCCAATGTGGAGACTTTGAATTTGTCCAAAGTGTAGTCCGTCTCATCAAATTAACGTTAGTACATTATAACCCTCTTATAACATGTTACCAAACTTTGTCAATTTGCTCTAGCTGAAAAAAAGATAACTCTGCAAATAGTGACTAAGATGTATTCACAATTCAAGTTTCAGTGACACCTCAAATAATGTCAAAGTCAAAGTATGTTTGAACCAATGATATTTGCATGGGAGGATCATGGCAATATCTTTTGGGTTTAAACAAAGACAACTGTTGTCAGAGCTATTGGTTGGTCAAAATGAACACCATAAAGGATGCTTACCACAGTGAGACTAAACCATAATTTGCTAATGTATGGGTAAGACTTGGAAAGCATGTGGAAACGTCAGAGCCCTTACTGTGTGCAAGAAAACAAATCTCATGGAATTTTTACATCAAGGGAAGATTCAAACAAGCTTTGGATTATCCCACCACAAAGAATCATTCAGCCGTTGGCTTTTTAACGCCCGAACAGGGACTTGAACCCTGGACCCTCAGATTAAAAGTCTGATGCTCTACAGACTGAACTATCCGGGCTCGGCTCAGGTACCAGCTTCGAACCTAGAGCAGTTGCGACACCTGGCCTCAATAAACTACTTGTCTCTGTGCTGGCTCAGAGGGCGAATCTCAGGAGATTCTTGAAGCTTTTTCCAATAGTTTAATGTGCCTTTTTTGCAAGACGCCCACCATGAAGGTTATCCCCTTTTTCATGTCCAACAGCAGTAATCAAGGATGCAGGCTGGTTGAAAAATGTGACTATGTATAACTCACATAAAAAGCACCTTAAAATCTCCTTTGCCAATCTTTGTCCATAGTCTTATATATAGCATTTGCTTTTTGCAAACTAACTTTCCATTTCATCACTGACCAAATGACTGACACTGAGATCATTATTTCACTGTATAGTGTAACAGATTGTTTCCTTTACATATGAAATGTAACTCCTGAATCTTACTTACACCAACAATCAGGGACTTCCAATGCGGATAATGTCAGAGCCTGCAACCTGACCGTCAGACTCAATTTGTCATTACAACCGCGTCAAGATAAATGCAAAGCCTTCTCTGGGCCATGAGGCTGCTCAAAACAGCCCCTCGGACCTGGTGGCGCAGCGGTAGGGCGTCTGACTCCAGATCAGACGGTTGCGTGTTTGAATCACGTCGAGGTCATGGTTGCTGGACTCTTGCTTTTGGCCTTTATTAGCAGCTGCTCTATCTTTGATTGTCCAATGTGGAGACTTTGAATTTGTCCAAAGTGTAGTCCGTCTCATCAAATTAACGTTAGTACATTATAACCCTCCTATAACATGTTACCAAACTTTGTCAATTTGCTCTAGCTGAAAAAAAGATAACTCTGCAAATAGTGACTAAGATGTATTCACAATTCAAGTTTCAGTGACACCTCAAATAATGTCAAAGTCAAAGTATGTTTGAACCAATGATATTTGCATGGGAGGATCATGGCAATATCTTTTGGGTTTAAACAAAGACAACTGTTGTCAGACTTCCCGTGGGCTCACCACCTGCAGGAGGGACCGTAAGGGACGGTGCTGTGAGGATTGGGCAGCAGTCGAAGGCGGGGGCCTGCTTAGACTGCTGCCCCCGCGACCCGAATTACGGATAAGTGGGAGAAAATGTATGAATGAATGAACTGTTGTCAGAGCTATTGGTTGGTCAAAATGAACACCATAAAGGATGCTTACCACAGTGAGACTAAACCATAATTTGCTAATGTATGGGTAAGACTTGGAAAGCATGTGGAAACGTCAGAGCCCTTACTGTGTGCAAGAAAACAAATCTCATGGAATTTTTACATCAAGGGAAGATTCAAACAAGCTTTGGATTATCCCACCACAAAGAATCATTCAGCCGTTGGCTTTTTAACGCCCGAACAGGGACTTGAACCCTGGACCCTCAGATTAAAAGTCTGATGCTCTACAGACTGAACTATCCGGGCTCGGCTCAGGTACCAGCTTCGAACCTAGAGCAGTTGCGACACCTGGCCTCAATAAACTACTTGTCTCTGTGCTGGCTCAGAGGGCGAATCTCAGGAGTTTCTTGAAGCTTTTTCCAATAGTTTAATGTGCCTTTTTTGCAAGACGCCCACCACGAAGGTTATCCCCTTTTTCATGTCCAACAGCAGTAATCAAGGATGCAGGCTGGTTGAAAAATGTGACTATGTATAACTCACATAAAAAGCACCTTAAAATCTCCTTTGCCAATCTTTGTCCATAGTCTTATATATAGCATTTGCTTTTTGCAAACTAACTTTCCATTTCATCACTGACCAAATGACTGACACTGAGTTCATTATTTCACTGTATAGTGTAACAGATTGTGTCCTTTACATATGAAATGTAACTCCTGAATCTTACTTACACCAACAATCAGGGACTTCCAATGCGGATAATGTCAGAGCCTGCAACCTGACCGTCAGACTCAATTTGTCATTACAACCGCGACGAGATAAATGCAAAGCCTTCTGTGGGCCATGAGGCTGCTCAAAACAGCCCCTCGGACCTCGTGGCGCAACGGTAGCGCGTCTGACTCCAGATCAGAAGGTTGCTTGTTCGAATCACGTCGAGGTCATGGTTGCTGGACTCTTGCTTTTGGCCTTTATTAGCAGCTGCTCTATCTTTGATTGTCCAATGTGGAGACTTTGAATTTGTCCAAAGTGTAGTCCGTCTCATCAAATTAACGTTAGTACATTATAACCCTCCTATAACATGTTACCAAACTTTGTCAATTTGCTCTAGCTGAAAAAAAAGATAACTCTGCAAATAGTGACTAAGATGTATTCACAATTCAAGTTTCAGTGACACCTCAAATAATGTCAAAGTATGTTTGAACCAATGATATTTGCATGGGAGGATCATGGCAATATATTTTGGGTTTAAACAAAGACAACTGTTGTCAGAGCCACTGGTTGGTCAAAATGAACACCATAAAGGATGCTTACCACAGTGAGACTAAACCATAATTTGCTAATGTATGGGTAAGACTTGGAAAGCATGTGGAAACGTCAGAGCCCGTACTCTGTGCAAGAAAAAAAATCTCATGGAATTTTTACGTCAAGGGAAGATTCAAACAAGCTTTGGATTATCCAACCACAAAGAATCATTCAGCCGTTGGCTTTTTAACACCCGAACAGGGACTTGAACCCTGGACCCTCAGATTAAAAGTCTGATGCTCTACCGACTGAGCTATCCGGGCTCGGCTCAGGTACCAGCTTCGAACCTAGAGCAGTTGCGACACCTGGCCTCAATAAACTACTTGTCTCTGTGCTGGCTCAGAGGGCGAATCTCAGGAGATTCTTGAAGCTTTTTCCAATAGTTTAATGTGCCTTTTTTGCAAGACGCCCACCATGAAGGTTATCCCCTTTTTCATGTCCAACAGCAGTAATCAAGGATGCAGGCTGGTTGAAAAATGTGACTATGTATAACTCACATAAAAAGCACCTTAAAATCTCCTTTGCCAATCTTTGTCCATAATCTTATATATAGCATTTGCTTTTTGCAAACTAACTTTCCATTTCATCACTGACCAAATGACTGACACTGAGATCATTATTTCACTGTATAGTGTAACAGATTGTTTCCTTTACATATGAAATGTAACTCCTGAATCTTACTTACACCAACAATCAGGGACTTCCAATGCGGATAATGTCAGAGCCTGCAACCTGACCGTCAGACTCAATTTGTCATTACAACCGCGTCAAGATAAATGCAAAGCCTTCTCTGGGCCATGAGGCTGCTCAAAACAGCCCCTCGGACCTGGTGGCGCAGCGGTAGGGCGTCTGACTCCAGATCAGAAGGTTGCGTGTTCGAATCACGTCGAGGTCATGGTTGCTGGACTCTTGCTTTTGGCCTTTATTAGCAGCTGCTCTATCTTTGATTGTCCAATGTGGAGACTTTGAATTTGTCCAAAGTGTAGTCCGTCTCATCAAATTAACGTTAGTACATTATAACCCTCCTATAACATGTTACCAAACTTTGTCAATTTGCTCTAGCTGAAAAAAAGATAACTCTGCAAATAGTGACTAAGATGTATTCACAATTCAAGTTTCAGTGACACCTCAAATAATGTCAAAGTCAAAGTATGTTTGAACCAATGATATTTGCATGGGAGGATCATGGCAATATCTTTTGGGTTTAAACAAAGACAACTGTTGTCAGAGCTATTGGTTGGTCAAAATGAACACCATAAAGGATGCTTACCACAGTGAGACTAAACAATAATTTGCTAATGTATGGGTAAGACTTGGAAAGCATGTGGAAACGTCAGAGCCCTTACTGTGTGCAAGAAAACAAACCTCATGGAATTTTTACATCAAGGGAAGATTCAAACAAGCTTTGGATTATCCCACCACAAAGAATCATTCAGCCGTTGGCTTTTTAACGCCCGAACAGGGACTTGAACCCTGGACCCTCAGATTAAAAGTCTGATGCTCTACAGACTGAACTATCCGGGCTCGGCTCAGTTACCAGCTTCGAACCTAGAGCAGTTGCGACACCTGGCCTCAATAAACTACTTGTCTCTGTGCTGGCTCAGAGGGCGAATCTCAGGAGTTTCTTGAAGCTTTTTCCAATAGTTTAATGTGCCTTTTTTGCAAGACGCCCACCACGAAGGTTATCCCCTTTTTCATGTCCAACAGCAGTAATCAAGGATGCAGGCTGGTTGAAAAATGTGACTATGTATAACTCACATAAAAAGCACCTTAAAATCTCCTTTGCCAATCTTTGTCCATAGTCTTATATATAGCATTTGCTTTTTGCAAACTAACTTTCCATTTCATCACTGACCAAATGACTGACACTGAGTTCATTATTTCACTGTATAGTGTAACAGATTGTTTCCTTTACATATGAAATGTAACTCCTGAATCTTACTTACACCAACAATCAGGGACTTCCAATGCGGATAATGTCAGAGCCTGCAACCTGACCGTCAGACTCAATTTGTCATTACAACCGCGACGAGATAAATGCAAAGCCTTCTGTGGGCCATGAGGCTGGTCAAAACAGCCCCTCGGACCTCGTGGCGCAACGGTAGCGCGTCTGTCTCCAGATCAGAAGGTTGCGTGTTCGAATCACGTCGAGGTCATGGTTGCTGGATTCTTGCTTTTGGCCTTTATTAGCAGCTGCTCTATCTGTGATTGTCCAATGTGGAGACTTTGAATTTGTCCAAAGTGTAGTCCGTCTCATCAAATTAACGTTAGTACATTATAACCCTCCTATAAAATGTTACCAAACTTTGTCAATTTGCTCTAGCTATAAAAAAAGATAACTCTGCAAATAGTGACTAAGATGTATTCACAATTCAAGTTTCAGTGACACCTCAAATAATGTCAAAGTATGTTTGAACCAATGATATTTGCATGGGAGGATCATGGCAATATATTTTGGGTTTAAACAAAGACAACTGTTGTCAGAGCCACTGGTTGGTCAAAATGAACACCATAAAGGATGCTTACCACAGTGAGACTAAACCATAATGTGCTAATGTATGGGTAAGACTTGGAAAGCATGTGGAAACGTCAGAGCCCGTACTCTGTGCAAGAAAAAAAATCTCGTGGAATTTTTACGTCAAGGGAAGATTCAAACAAGCTTTGGATTATCCCACCACAAAGAATCATTCAGCCGTTGGCTTTTTAACACCCGAACAGGGACTTGAACCCTGGACCCTCAGATTAAAAGTCTGATGCTCTACCGACTGAGCTATCCGGGCTCGGCTCAGTTACCTGCTTCGAACCTAGAGCAGTTGCGACACCTGGCCTCAATAAACTACTTGTCTCTGTGCTGGCTCAGAGGGCGAATCTCAGGAGATTCTTGAAGCTTTTTCCAATAGTTTAATGTGCCTTTTTTGCAAGACGCCCACCATGAAGGTTATCCCCTTTTTCATGTCCAACAGCAGTAATCAAGGATGCAGGCTGGTTGAAAAATGTGACTATGTATAACTCACATAAAAAGCACCTTAAAATCTCCTTTGCCAATCTTTGTCCATAGTCTTATATATAGCATTTGCTTTTTGCAAACTAACTTTCCATTTCATCACTGACCAAATGACTGACACTGAGATCATTATTTCACTGTATAGTGTAACAGATTGTTTCCTTTACATATGAAATGTAACTCCTGAATCTTACTTACACCAACAATCAGGGACTTCCAATGCGGATAATGTCAGAGCCTGCAACCTGACCGTCAGACTCAATTTGTCATTACAACCGCGTCAAGATAAATGCAAAGCCTTCTCTGGGCCATGAGGCTGTTTAAAACAGCCCCTCGGACCTGGTGGCGCAGCGGTAGGGCGTCTGACTCCAAATCAGAAGGTTGCGTGTTCGAATCACGTCGAGGTCATGGTTGCTGGACTATTGCTTTTGGCCTTTATTAGCAGCTGCTCTATCTTTGATTGTCCAATGTGGAGACTTTGAATTTGTCCAAAGTGTAGTCCGTCTCATCAAATTAACGTTAGTACATTATAACCCTCCTATAACATGTTACCAAACTTTGTCAATTTGCTCTAGCTGAAAAAAAGATAACTCTGCAAATAGTGACTAAGATGTATTCACAATTCAAGTTTCAGTGACACCTCAAATAATGTCAAAGTCAAAGTATGTTTGAACCAATGATATTTGCATGGGAGGATCATGGCAATATCTTTTGGGTTTAAACAAAGACAACTGTTGTCAGAGCTATTGGTTGGTCAAAATGAACACCATAAAGGATGCTTACCACAGTGAGACTAAACAATAATTTGCTAATGTATGGGTAAGACTTGGAAAGCATGTGGAAACGTCAGAGCCCTTACTGTGTGCAAGAAAACAAACCTCATGGAATTTTTACATCAAGGGAAGATTCAAACAAGCTTTGGATTATCCCACCACAAAGAATCATTCAGCCGTTGGCTTTTTAACACCCGAACAGGGACTTGAACCCTGGACACTCAGATTAAAAGTCTGATGCTCTACAGACTGAACTATCCGGGCTCGGCTCAGGTACCAGCTTCGAACCTAGAGCAGTTGCGACACCTGGCCTCAATAAACTACTTGTCTCTGTGCTGGCTCAGAGGGCGAATCTCAGGAGTTTCTTGAAGCTTTTTCCAATAGTTTAATGTGCCTTTTTTGCAAGACGCCCACCACGAAGGTTATCCCCTTTTTCATGTCCAACAGCAGTAATCAAGGATGCAGGCTGGTTGAAAAATGTGACTATGTATAACTCACATAAAAAGCACCTTAAAATCTCCTTTGCCAATCTTTGTCCATAGTCTTATATATAGCATTTGCTTTTTGCAAACTAACTTTCCATTTCATCACTGACCAAATGACTGACACTGAGTTCATTATTTCACTGTATAGTGTAACAGATTGTTTCCTTTACATATGAAATGTAACTCCTGAATCTTACTTACACCAACAATCAGGGACTTCCAATGCGGATAATGTCAGAGCCTGCAACCTGACCGTCAGACTCAATTTGTCATTACAACCGCGACGAGATAAATGCAAAGCCTTCTGTGGGCCATGAGGCTGGTCAAAACAGCCCCTCGGACCTCGTGGCGCAACGGTAGCGCGTCTGTCTCCAGATCAGAAGGTTGCGTGTTCGAATCACGTCGAGGTCATGGTTGCTGGACTCTTGCTTTTGGCCTTTATTAGCAGCTGCTCTATCTGTGATTGTCCAATGTGGAGACTTTGAATTTGTCCAAAGTGTAGTCCGTCTCATCAAATTAACGTTAGTACATTATAACCCTCCTATAAAATGTTACCAAACTTTGTCAATTTGCTCTAGCTATAAAAAAAGATAACTCTGCAAATAGTGACTAAGATGTATTCACAATTCAAGTTTCAGTGACACCTCAAATAATGTCAAAGTATGTTTGAACCAATGATATTTGCATGGGAGGATCATGGCAATATATTTTGGGTTTAAACAAAGACAACTGTTGTCAGAGCCACTGGTTGGTCAAAATGAACACCATAAAGGATGCTTACCACAGTGAGACTAAACCATAATTTGCTAATGTATGGGTAAGACTTGGAAAGCATGTGGAAACGTCAGAGCCCGTACTCTGTGCAAGAAAAAAAATCTCGTGGAATTTTTACGTCAAGGGAAGATTCAAACAAGCTTTGGATTATCCCACCACAAAGAATCATTCAGCCGTTGGCTTTTTAACACCCGAACAGGGACTTGAACCCTGGACCCTCAGATTAAAAGTCTGATGCTCTACCGACTGAGCTATCCGGGCTCGGCTCAGGTACCAGCTTCGAACCTAGAGCAGTTGCGACACCTGGCCTCAATAAACTACTTGTCTCTGTGCTGGCTCAGAGGGCGAATCTCAGGAGATTCTTGAAGCTTTTTCCAATAGTTTAATGTGCCTTTTTTGCAAGACGCCCACCACGAAGGTTATCCCCTTTTTCATGTCCAACAGCAGTAATCAAGGATGCAGGCTGGTTGAAAAATGTGACTATGTATAACTCACATAAAAAGCACCTTAAAATCTCCTTTGCCAATCTTTGTCCATAGTCTTATATATAGCATTTGCTTTTTGCAAACTAACTTTCCATTTCATCACTGACCAAATGACTGACACTGAGATCATTATTTCACTGTATAGTGTAACAGATTGTTTCCTTTACATATGAAATGTAACTCCTGAATCTTACTTACACCAACAATCAGGGACTTCCAATGCGGATAATGTCAGAGCCTGCAACCTGACCGTCAGACTCAATTTGTCATTACAACAGCGTCAAGATAAATGCAAAGCCTTCTCTGGGCCATGAGGCTGCTCAAAACAGCCCCTCGGACCTGGTGGCGCAGCGGTAGGGCGTCTGACTCCAGATCAGAAGGTTGCGTGTTCGAATCACGTCGAAGTCATGGTTGCTGGACTCTTGCTTTTGGCCTTTATTAGCAGCTGCTCTATCTTTGATTGTCCAATGTGGAGACTTTGAATTTGTCCAAAGTGTAGTCCGTCTCATCAAATTAACGTTAGTACATTATAACCCTCCTATAACATGTTACCAAACTTTGTCAATTTGCTCTAGCTGAAAAAAAGATAACTCTGCAAATAGTGACTAAGATGTATTCACAATTCAAGTTTCAGTGACACCTCAAATAATGTCAAAGTCAAAGTATGTTTGAACCAATGATATTTGCATGGGAGGATCATGGCAATATCTTTTGGGTTTAAACAAAGACAACTGTTGTCAGAGCTATTGGTTGGTCAAAATGAACACCATAAAGGATGCTTACCACAGTGAGACTAAACCATAATTTGCTAATGTATGGGTAAGACTTGGAAAGCATGTGGAAACGTCATTGCCCTTACTGTGTGCAAGAAAACAAATCTCATGGAATTTTTACATCAAGGGAAGATTCAAACAAGCTTTGGATTATCCCACCACAAAGAATCATTCAGCCGTTGGCTTTTTAACACCCGAACAGGGACTTGAACCCTGGACCCTCAGATTAAAAGTCTGATGCTCTACAGACTGAACTATCCGGGCTCGGCTCAGGTACCAGCATCGAACCTAGAGCAGTTGCGACACCTGGCCTCAATAAACTACTTGTCTCTGTGCTGGCTCAGAGGGCGAATCTCAGGAGTTTCTTGAAGCTTTTTCCAATAGTTTAATGTGCCTTTTTTGCAAGACGCCCACCACGAAGGTTATCCCCTTTTTCATGTCCAACAGCAGTAATCAAGGATGCAGGCTGGTTGAAAAATGTGACTATGTATAACTCACATAAAAAGCACCTTAAAATCTCCTTTGCCAATCTTTGTCCATAGTCTTATATATAGCATTTGCTTTTTGCAAACTAACTTTCCATTTCATCACTGACCAAATGACTGACACTGAGATCATTATTTCACTGTATAGTGTAACAGATTGTTTCCTTTACATATGAAATGTAACTCCTGAATCTTACTTACACCAACAATCAGAGACTTCCAATGCGGATAATGTCAGAGCCTGCAACCTGACCGTCAGACTCAATTTGTCATTACAACCGCGTCAAGATAAATGCAAAGCCTTCTCTGGGCCATGAGGCTGCTCAAAACAGCCCCTCGGACCTGGTGGCGCAGCGGTAGGGCGTCTGACTCCAGATCAGAAGGTTGCGTGTTCGAATCACGTCGAGGTCATGGTTGCTGGACTCTTGCTTTTGGCCTTTATTAGCAGCTGCTCTATCTTTGATTGTCCAATGTGGAGACTTTGAATTTGTCCAAAGTGTAGTCCGTCTCATCAAATTAACGTTAGTACATTATAACCCTCCTATAACATGTTACCAAACTTTGTCAATTTGCTCTAGCTGAAAAAAAGATAACTCTGCAAATAGTGACTAAGATGTATTCACAATTCAAGTTTCAGTGACACCTCAAATAATGTCAAAGTCAAAGTATGTTTGAACCAATGATATTTGCATGGGAGGATCATGGCAATATCTTTTGGGTTTAAACAAAGACAACTGTTGTCAGAGCTATTGGTTGGTCAAAATGAACACCATAAAGGATGCTTACCACAGTGAGACTAAACCATAATTTGCTAATGTATGGGTAAGACTTGGAAAGCATGTGGAAACGTCAGAGCCCTTACTGTGTGCAAGAAAAAAATTCTCATGGAATTTTTACATCAAGGGAAGATTCAAACAAGCTTTGGATTATCCCACCACAAAGAATCATTCAGCCGTTGGCTTTTTAACACCCGAACAGGGACTTGAACCCTGGACCCTCAGATTAAAAGTCTGATGCTCTACAGACTGAACTATCCGGGCTCGGCTCAGGTACCAGCTTCGAACCTAGAGCAGTTGCGACACCTGGCCTCAATAAACTACTTGTCTCTGTGCTGGCTCGGCTCAGAGGGCGAATCTCAGGAGTTTCTTGAAGCTTTTTCCAATAGTTTAATGTGCCTTTTTTGCAAGACGCCCACCACGAAGGTTATCCCCTTTTTCATGTCCAACAGCAGTAATCAAGGATGCAGGCTGGTTGAAAAATGTGACTATGTATAACTCACATAAAAAGCACCTTAAAATCTCCTTTGCCAATCTTTGTCCATAGTCTTATATATAGCATTTGCTTTTTGCAAACTAACTTTCCATTTCATCACTGACCAAATGACTGACACTGAGATCATTATTTCACTGTATAGTGTAACAGATTGTTTCCTTTACATATGAAATGTAACTCCTGAATCTTACTTACACCAACAATCAGGGACTTCCAATGCGGATAATGTCAGAGCCTGCAACCTGACCGTCAGACTCAATTTGTCATTACAACCGCGTCAAGATAAATGCAAAGCCTTCTCTGGGCCATGAGGCTGCTCAAAACAGCCCCTCGGACCTGGTGGCGCAGCGGTAGGGCTTCTGACTCCAGATCAGAAGGTTGCGTGTTCGAATCACGTCGAGGTCATGGTTGCTGGACTCTTGCTTTTGGCCTTTATTAGCAGCTGCTCTATCTTTGATTGTCCAATGTGGAGACTTTGAATTTGTCCAAAGTGTAGTCCGTCTCATCAAATTAACGTTAGTACATTATAACCCTCCTATAACATGTTACCAAACTTTGTCAATTTGCTCTAGCTGAAAAAAAGATAACTCTGCAAATAGTGACTAAGATGTATTCACAATTCAAGTTTCAGTGACACCTCAAATAATGTCAAAGTCAAAGTATGTTTGAACCAATGATATTTGCATGGGAGGATCATGGCAATATCTTTTGGGTTTAAACAAAGACAACTGTTGTCAGAGCTATTGGTTGGTCAAAATGAACACCATAAAGGATGCTTACCACAGTGAGACTAAACCATAATTTGCTAATGTATGGGTAAGACTTGGAAAGCATGTGGAAACGTCAGAGCCCTTACTGTGTGCAAGAAAAAAATTCTCATGGAATTTTTACATCAAGGGAAGATTCAAACAAGCTTTGGATTATCCCACCACAAAGAATCATTCAGCCGTTGGCTTTTTAACGCCCGAACAGGGACTTGAACCCTGGACCCTCAGATTAAAAGTCTGATGCTCTACAGACTGAACTATCCGGGCTCGGCTCAGGTACCAGCTTCGAACCTAGAGCAGTTGCGACACCTGGCCTCAATAAACTACTTGTCTCTGTGCTGGCTCAGAGGGCGAATCTCAGGAGTTTCTTGAAGCTTTTTCCAATAGTTTAATGTGCCTTTTTTGCAAGACGCCCACCACGAAGGTTATCCCCTTTTTCATGTCCAACAGCAGTAATCAAGGATGCAGGCTGGTTGAAAAATGTGACTATGTATAACTCACATAAAAAGCACCTTAAAATCTCCTTTGCCAATCTTTGTCCATAGTCTTATATATAGCATTTGCTTTTTGCAAACTAACTTTCCATTTCATCACTGACCAAATGACTGACACTGAGATCATTATTTCACTGTATAGTGTAACAGATTGTTTCCTTTACATATGAAATGTAACTCCTGAATCTTACTTACACCAACAATCAGGGACTTCCAATGCGGATAATGTCAGAGCCTGCAACCTGACCGTCAGACTCAATTTGTCATTACAACCGCGTCAAGATAAATGCAAAGCCTTCTCTGGGCCATGAGGCTGCTCAAAACAGCCCCTCGGACCTGGTGGCGCAGCGGTAGGGCTTCTGACTCCAGATCAGAAGGTTGCGTGTTCGAATCACGTCGAGGTCATGGTTGCTGGACTCTTGCTTTTGGCCTTTATTAGCAGCTGCTCTATCTTTGATTGTCCAATGTGGAGACTTTGAATTTGTCCAAAGTGTAGTCCGTCTCATCAAATTAACGTTAGTACATTATAACCCTCCTATAACATGTTACCAAACTTTGTCAATTTGCTCTAGCTGAAAAAAAGATAACTCTGCAAATAGTGACTAAGATGTATTCACAATTCAAGTTTCAGTGACACCTCAAATAATGTCAAAGTCAAAGTATGTTTGAACCAATGATATTTGCATGGGAGGATCATGGCAATATCTTTTGGGTTTAAACAAAGACAACTGTTGTCAGAGCTATTGGTTGGTCAAAATGAACACCATAAAGGATGCTTACCACAGTGAGACTAAACCATAATTTGCTAATGTATGGGTAAGACTTGGAAAGCATGTGGAAACGTCAGAGCCCTTACTGTGTGCAAGAAAAAAATTCTCATGGAATTTTTACATCAAGGGAAGATTCAAACAAGCTTTGGATTATCCCACCACAAAGAATCATTCAGCCGTTGGCTTTTTAACGCCCGAACAGGGACTTGAACCCTGGACCCTCAGATTAAAAGTCTGATGCTCTACAGACTGAACTATCCGGGCTCGGCTCAGGTACCAGCTTCGAACCTAGAGCAGTTGCGACACCTGGCCTCAATAAACTACTTGTCTCTGTGCTGGCTCAGAGGGCGAATCTCAGGAGTTTCTTGAAGCTTTTTCCAATAGTTTAATGTGCCTTTTTTGCAAGACGCCCACCACGAAGGTTATCCCCTTTTTCATGTCCAACAGCAGTAATCAAGGATGCAGGCTGGTTGAAAAATGTGACTATGTATAACTCACATAAAAAGCACCTTAAAATCTCCTTTGCCAATCTTTGTCCATAGTCTTATATATAGCATTTGCTTTTTGCAAACTAACTTTCCATTTCATCACTGACCAAATGACTGACACTGAGATCATTATTTCACTGTATAGTGTAACAGATTGTTTCCTTTACATATGAAATGTAACTCCTGAATCTTACTTACACCAACAATCAGGGACTTCCAATGCGGATAATGTCAGAGCCTGCAACCTGACCGTCAGACTCAATTTGTCATTACAACCGCGTCAAGATAAATGCAAAGCCTTCTCTGGGCCATGAGGCTGCTCAAAACAGCCCCTCGGACCTGGTGGCGCAGCGGTAGGGCGTCTGACTCCAGATCAGAAGGTTGCGTGTTCGAATCACGTCGAGGTTATGGTTGCTGGACTCTTGCTTTTGGCCTTTATTAGCAGCTGCTCTATCTTTGATTGTCCAATGTGGAGACTTTGAATTTGTCCAAAGTGTAGTCCGTCTCATCAAATTAACGTTAGTACATTATAACCCTCCTATAACATGTTACCAAACTTTGTCAATTTGCTCTAGCTGAAAAAAAGATAACTCTGCAAATAGTGACTAAGATGTATTCACAATTCAAGTTTCAGTGACACCTCAAATAATGTCAAAGTCAAAGTATGTTTGAACCAATGATATTTGCATGGGAGGATCATGGCAATATCTTTTGGGTTTAAACAAAGACAACTGTTGTCAGAGCTATTGGTTGGTCAAAATGAACACCATAAAGGATGCTTACCACAGTGAGACTAAACCATAATTTGCTAATGTATGGGTAAGACTTGGAAAGCATGTGGAAACGTCAGAGCCCTTACTGTGTGCAAGAAAAAAATTCTCATGGAATTTTTACATCAAGGGAAGATTCAAACAAGCTTTGGATTATCCCACCACAAAGAATCATTCAGCCGTTGGCTTTTTAACGCCCGAACAGGGACTTGAACCCTGGACCCTCAGATTAAAAGTCTGATGCTCTACAGACTGAACTATCCGGGCTCGGCTCAGGTACCAGCTTCGAACCTAGAGCAGTTGCGACACCTGGCCTCAATAAACTACTTGTCTCTGTGCTGGCTCAGAGGGCGAATCTCAGGAGTTTCTTGAAGCTTTTTCCAATAGTTTAATGTGCCTTTTTTGCAAGACGCCCACCACGAAGGTTATCCCCTTTTTCATGTCCAACAGCAGTAATCAAGGATGCAGGCTGGTTGAAAAATGTGACTATGTATAACTCACATAAAAAGCACCTTAAAATCTCCTTTGCCAATCTTTGTCCATAGTCTTATATATAGCATTTGCTTTTTGCAAACTAACTTTCCATTTCATCACTGACCAAATGACTGACACTGAGATCATTATTTCACTGTATAGTGTAACAGATTGTTTCCTTTACATATGAAATGTAACTCCTGAATCTTACTTACACCAACAATCAGGGACTTCCAATGCGGATAATGTCAGAGCCTGCAACCTGACCGTCAGACTCAATTTGTCATTACAACCGCGTCAAGATAAATGCAAAGCCTTCTCTGGGCCATGAGGCTGCTCAAAACAGCCCCTCGGACCTGGTGGCGCAGCGGTAGGGCGTCTGACTCCAGATCAGAAGGTTGCGTGTTCGAATCACGTCGAGGTTATGGTTGCTGGACTCTTGCTTTTGGCCTTTATTAGCAGCTGCTCTATCTTTGATTGTCCAATGTGGAGACTTTGAATTTGTCCAAAGTGTAGTCCGTCTCATCAAATTAACGTTAGTACATTATAACCCTCCTATAACATGTTACCAAACTTTGTCAATTTGCTCTAGCTGAAAAAAAGATAACTGCAAATAGTGACTAAGATGTATTCACAATTCAAGTTTCAGTGACACCTCAAATAATGTCAAAGTCAAAGTATGTTTGAACCAATGATATTTGCATGGGAGGATCATGGCAATATCTTTTGGGTTTAAACAAAGACAACTGTTGTCAGAGCTATTGGTTGGTCAAAATGAACACCATAAAGGATGCTTACCACAGTGAGACTAAACCATAATTTGCTAATGTATGGGTAAGACTTGGAAAGCATGTGGAAACGTCAGAGCCCTTACTGTGTGCAAGAAAAAAATTCTCATGGAATTTTTACATCAAGGGAAGATTCAAACAAGCTTTGGATTATCCCACCACAAAGAATCATTCAGCCGTTGGCTTTTTAACACCCGAACAGGGACTTGAACCCTGGACCCTCAGATTAAAAGTCTGATGCTCTACAGACTGAACTATCCGGGCTCGGCTCAGGTACCAGCTTCGAACCTAGAGCAGTTGCGACACCTGGCCTCAATAAACTACTTGTCTCTGTGCTGGCTCGGCTCAGAGGGCGAATCTCAGGAGTTTCTTGAAGCTTTTTCCAATAGTTTAATGTGCCTTTTTTGCAAGACGCCCACCACGAAGGTTATCCCCTTTTTCATGTCCAACAGCAGTAATCAAGGATGCAGGCTGGTTGAAAAATGTGACTATGTATAACTCACATAAAAAGCACCTTAAAATCTCCTTTGCCAATCTTTGTCCATAGTCTTATATATAGCATTTGCTTTTTGCAAACTAACTTTCCATTTCATCACTGACCAAATGACTGACACTGAGATCATTATTTCACTGTATAGTGTAACAGATTGTTTCCTTTACATATGAAATGTAACTCCTGAATCTTACTTACACCAACAATCAGGGACTTCCAATGCGGATAATGTCAGAGCCTGCAACCTGACCGTCAGACTCAATTTGTCATTACAACCGCGTCAAGATAAATGCAAAGCCTTCTCTGGGCCATGAGGCTGCTCAAAACAGCCCCTCGGACCTGGTGGCGCAGCGGTAGGGCTTCTGACTCCAGATCAGAAGGTTGCGTGTTCGAATCACGTCGAGGTCATGGTTGCTGGACTCTTGCTTTTGGCCTTTATTAGCAGCTGCTCTATCTTTGATTGTCCAATGTGGAGACTTTGAATTTGTCCAAAGTGTAGTCCGTCTCATCAAATTAACGTTAGTACATTATAACCCTCCTATAACATGTTACCAAACTTTGTCAATTTGCTCTAGCTGAAAAAAAGATAACTCTGCAAATAGTGACTAAGATGTATTCACAATTCAAGTTTCAGTGACACCTCAAATAATGTCAAAGTCAAAGTATGTTTGAACCAATGATATTTGCATGGGAGGATCATGGCAATATCTTTTGGGTTTAAACAAAGACAACTGTTGTCAGAGCTATTGGTTGGTCAAAATGAACACCATAAAGGATGCTTACCACAGTGAGACTAAACCATAATTTGCTAATGTATGGGTAAGACTTGGAAAGCATGTGGAAACGTCAGAGCCCTTACTGTGTGCAAGAAAACAAATCTCATGGAATTTTTACATCAAGGGAAGATTCAAACAAGCTTTGGATTATCCCACCACAAAGAATCATTCAGCCGTTGGCTTTTTAACACCCGAACAGGGACTTGAACCCTGGACCCTCAGATTAAAAGTCTGATGCTCTACAGACTGAACTATCCGGGCTCGGCTCAGGTACCAGCATCGAACCTAGAGCAGTTGCGACACCTGGCCTCAATAAACTACTTGTCTCTGTGCTGGCTCAGAGGGCGAATCTCAGGAGTTTCTTGAAGCTTTTTCCAATAGTTTAATGTGCCTTTTTTGCAAGACGCCCACCACGAAGGTTATCCCCTTTTTCATGTCCAACAGCAGTAATCAAGGATGCAGGCTGGTTGAAAAATGTGACTATGTATAACTCACATAAAAAGCACCTTAAAATCTCCTTTGCCAATCTTTGTCCATAGTCTTATATATAGCATTTGCTTTTTGCAAACTAACTTTCCATTTCATCACTGACCAAATGACTGACACTGAGATCATTATTTCACTGTATAGTGTAACAGATTGTTTCCTTTACATATGAAATGTAACTCCTGAATCTTACTTACACCAACAATCAGAGACTTCCAATGCGGATAATGTCAGAGCCTGCAACCTGACCGTCAGACTCAATTTGTCATTACAACCGCGTCAAGATAAATGCAAAGCCTTCTCTGGGCCATGAGGCTGCTCAAAACAGCCCCTCGGACCTGGTGGCGCAGCGGTAGGGCGTCTGACTCCAGATCAGAAGGTTGCGTGTTCGAATCACGTCGAGGTCATGGTTGCTGGACTCTTGCTTTTGGCCTTTATTAGCAGCTGCTCTATCTTTGATTGTCCAATGTGGAGACTTTGAATTTGTCCAAAGTGTAGTCCGTCTCATCAAATTAACGTTAGTACATTATAACCCTCCTATAACATGTTACCAAACTTTGTCAATTTGCTCTAGCTGAAAAAAAGATAACTCTGCAAATAGTGACTAAGATGTATTCACAATTCAAGTTTCAGTGACACCTCAAATAATGTCAAAGTCAAAGTATGTTTGAACCAATGATATTTGCATGGGAGGATCATGGCAATATCTTTTGGGTTTAAACAAAGACAACTGTTGTCAGAGCTATTGGTTGGTCAAAATGAACACCATAAAGGATGCTTACCACAGTGAGACTAAACCATAATTTGCTAATGTATGGGTAAGACTTGGAAAGCATGTGGAAACGTCAGAGCCCTTACTGTGTGCAAGAAAAAAATTCTCATGGAATTTTTACATCAAGGGAAGATTCAAACAAGCTTTGGATTATCCCACCACAAAGAATCATTCAGCCGTTGGCTTTTTAACACCCGAACAGGGACTTGAACCCTGGACCCTCAGATTAAAAGTCTGATGCTCTACAGACTGAACTATCCGGGCTCGGCTCAGGTACCAGCTTCGAACCTAGAGCAGTTGCGACACCTGGCCTCAATAAACTACTTGTCTCTGTGCTGGCTCGGCTCAGAGGGCGAATCTCAGGAGTTTCTTGAAGCTTTTTCCAATAGTTTAATGTGCCTTTTTTGCAAGACGCCCACCACGAAGGTTATCCCCTTTTTCATGTCCAACAGCAGTAATCAAGGATGCAGGCTGGTTGAAAAATGTGACTATGTATAACTCACATAAAAAGCACCTTAAAATCTCCTTTGCCAATCTTTGTCCATAGTCTTATATATAGCATTTGCTTTTTGCCAACTAACTTTCCATTTCATCACTGACCAAATGACTGACACTGAGATCATTATTTCACTGTATAGTGTAACAGATTGTTTCCTTTACATATGAAATGTAACTCCTGAATCTTACTTACACCAACAATCAGGGACTTCCAATGCGGATAATGTCAGAGCCTGCAACCTGACCGTCAGACTCAATTTGTCATTACAACCGCGTCAAGATAAATGCAAAGCCTTCTCTGGGCCATGAGGCTGCTCAAAACAGCCCCTCGGACCTGGTGGCGCAGCGGTAGGGCTTCTGACTCCAGATCAGAAGGTTGCGTGTTCGAATCACGTCGAGGTCATGGTTGCTGGACTCTTGCTTTTGGCCTTTATTAGCAGCTGCTCTATCTTTGATTGTCCAATGTGGAGACTTTGAATTTGTCCAAAGTGTAGTCCGTCTCATCAAATTAACGTTAGTACATTATAACCCTCCTATAACATGTTACCAAACTTTGTCAATTTGCTCTAGCTGAAAAAAAGATAACTCTGCAAATAGTGACTAAGATGTATTCACAATTCAAGTTTCAGTGACACCTCAAATAATGTCAAAGTCAAAGTATGTTTGAACCAATGATATTTGCATGGGAGGATCATGGCAATATCTTTTGGGTTTAAACAAAGACAACTGTTGTCAGAGCTATTGGTTGGTCAAAATGAACACCATAAAGGATGCTTACCACAGTGAGACTAAACCATAATTTGCTAATGTATGGGTAAGACTTGGAAAGCATGTGGAAACGTCAGAGCCCTTACTGTGTGCAAGAAAACAAATCTCATGGAATTTTTACATCAAGGGAAGATTCAAACAAGCTTTGGATTATCCCACCACAAAGAATCATTCAGCCGTTGGCTTTTTAACACCCGAACAGGGACTTGAACCCTGGACCCTCAGATTAAAAGTCTGATGCTCTACAGACTGAACTATCCGGGCTCGGCTCAGGTACCAGCATCGAACCTAGAGCAGTTGCGACACCTGGCCTCAATAAACTACTTGTCTCTGTGCTGGCTCAGAGGGCGAATCTCAGGAGTTTCTTGAAGCTTTTTCCAATAGTTTAATGTGCCTTTTTTGCAAGACGCCCACCACGAAGGTTATCCCCTTTTTCATGTCCAACAGCAGTAATCAAGGATGCAGGCTGGTTGAAAAATGTGACTATGTATAACTCACATAAAAAGCACCTTAAAATCTCCTTTGCCAATCTTTGTCCATAGTCTTATATATAGCATTTGCTTTTTGCAAACTAACTTTCCATTTCATCACTGACCAAATGACTGACACTGAGATCATTATTTCACTGTATAGTGTAACAGATTGTTTCCTTTACATATGAAATGTAACTCCTGAATCTTACTTACACCAACAATCAGAGACTTCCAATGCGGATAATGTCAGAGCCTGCAACCTGACCGTCAGACTCAATTTGTCATTACAACCGCGTCAAGATAAATGCAAAGCCTTCTCTGGGCCATGAGGCTGCTCAAAACAGCCCCTCGGACCTGGTGGCGCAGCGGTAGGGCGTCTGACTCCAGATCAGAAGGTTGCGTGTTCGAATCACGTCGAGGTCATGGTTGCTGGACTCTTGCTTTTGGCCTTTATTAGCAGCTGCTCTATCTTTGATTGTCCAATGTGGAGACTTTGAATTTGTCCAAAGTGTAGTCCGTCTCATCAAATTAACGTTAGTACATTATAACCCTCCTATAACATGTTACCAAACTTTGTCAATTTGCTCTAGCTGAAAAAAAGATAACTCTGCAAATAGTGACTAAGATGTATTCACAATTCAAGTTTCAGTGACACCTCAAATAATGTCAAAGTCAAAGTATGTTTGAACCAATGATATTTGCATGGGAGGATCATGGCAATATCTTTTGGGTTTAAACAAAGACAACTGTTGTCAGAGCTATTGGTTGGTCAAAATGAACACCATAAAGGATGCTTACCACAGTGAGACTAAACCATAATTTGCTAATGTATGGGTAAGACTTGGAAAGCATGTGGAAACGTCAGAGCCCTTACTGTGTGCAAGAAAAAAATTCTCATGGAATTTTTACATCAAGGGAAGATTCAAACAAGCTTTGGATTATCCCACCACAAAGAATCATTCAGCCGTTGGCTTTTTAACACCCGAACAGGGACTTGAACCCTGGACCCTCAGATTAAAAGTCTGATGCTCTACAGACTGAACTATCCGGGCTCGGCTCAGGTACCAGCTTCGAACCTAGAGCAGTTGCGACACCTGGCCTCAATAAACTACTTGTCTCTGTGCTGGCTCGGCTCAGAGGGCGAATCTCAGGAGTTTCTTGAAGCTTTTTCCAATAGTTTAATGTGCCTTTTTTGCAAGACGCCCACCACGAAGGTTATCCCCTTTTTCATGTCCAACAGCAGTAATCAAGGATGCAGGCTGGTTGAAAAATGTGACTATGTATAACTCACATAAAAAGCACCTTAAAATCTCCTTTGCCAATCTTTGTCCATAGTCTTATATATAGCATTTGCTTTTTGCCAACTAACTTTCCATTTCATCACTGACCAAATGACTGACACTGAGATCATTATTTCACTGTATAGTGTAACAGATTGTTTCCTTTACATATGAAATGTAACTCCTGAATCTTACTTACACCAACAATCAGGGACTTCCAATGCGGATAATGTCAGAGCCTGCAACCTGACCGTCAGACTCAATTTGTCATTACAACCGCGTCAAGATAAATGCAAAGCCTTCTCTGGGCCATGAGGCTGCTCAAAACAGCCCCTCGGACCTGGTGGCGCAGCGGTAGGGCGTCTGACTCCAGATCAGAAGGTTGCGTGTTCGAATCACGTCGAGGTCATGGTTGCTGGACTCTTGCTTTTGGCCTTTATTAGCAGCTGCTCTATCTTTGATTGTCCAATGTGGAGACTTTGAATTTGTCCAAAGTGTAGTCCGTCTCATCAAATTAACGTTAGTACATTATAACCCTCCTATAACATGTTACCAAACTTTGTCAATTTGCTCTAGCTGAAAAAAAGATAACTCTGCAAATAGTGACTAAGATGTATTCACAATTCAAGTTTCAGTGACACCTCAAATAATGTCAAAGTCAAAGTATGTTTGAACCAATGATATTTGCATGGGAGGATCATGGCAATATCTTTTGGGTTTAAACAAAGACAACTGTTGTCAGAGCTATTGGTTGGTCAAAATGAACACCATAAAGGATGCTTACCACAGTGAGACTAAACCATAATTTGCTAATGTATGGGTAAGACTTGGAAAGCATGTGGAAACGTCAGAGCCCTTACTGTGTGCAAGAAAAAAATTCTCATGGAATTTTTACATCAAGGGAAGATTCAAACAAGCTTTGGATTATCCCACCACAAAGAATCATTCAGCCGTTGGCTTTTTAACACCCGAACAGGGACTTGAACCCTGGACCCTCAGATTAAAAGTCTGATGCTCTACAGACTGAACTATCCGGGCTCGGCTCAGGTACCAGCTTCGAACCTAGAGCAGTTGCGACACCTGGCCTCAATAAACTACTTGTCTCTGTGCTGGCTCGGCTCAGAGGGCGAATCTCAGGAGTTTCTTGAAGCTTTTTCCAATAGTTTAATGTGCCTTTTTTGCAAGACGCCCACCACGAAGGTTATCCCCTTTTTCATGTCCAACAGCAGTAATCAAGGATGCAGGCTGGTTGAAAAATGTGACTATGTATAACTCACATAAAAAGCACCTTAAAATCTCCTTTGCCAATCTTTGTCCATAGTCTTATATATAGCATTTGCTTTTTGCAAACTAACTTTCCATTTCATCACTGACCAAATGACTGACACTGAGATCATTATTTCACTGTATAGTGTAACAGATTGTTTCCTTTACATATGAAATGTAACTCCTGAATCTTACTTACACCAACAATCAGGGACTTCCAATGCGGATAATGTCAGAGCCTGCAACCTGACCGTCAGACTCAATTTGTCATTACAACCGCGTCAAGATAAATGCAAAGCCTTCTCTGGGCCATGAGGCTGCTCAAAACAGCCCCTCGGACCTGGTGGCGCAGCGGTAGGGCTTCTGACTCCAGATCAGAAGGTTGCGTGTTCGAATCACGTCGAGGTCATGGTTGCTGGACTCTTGCTTTTGGCCTTTATTAGCAGCTGCTCTATCTTTGATTGTCCAATGTGGAGACTTTGAATTTGTCCAAAGTGTAGTCCGTCTCATCAAATTAACGTTAGTACATTATAACCCTCCTATAACATGTTACCAAACTTTGTCAATTTGCTCTAGCTGAAAAAAAGATAACTCTGCAAATAGTGACTAAGATGTATTCACAATTCAAGTTTCAGTGACACCTCAAATAATGTCAAAGTCAAAGTATGTTTGAACCAATGATATTTGCATGGGAGGATCATGGCAATATCTTTTGGGTTTAAACAAAGACAACTGTTGTCAGAGCTATTGGTTGGTCAAAATGAACACCATAAAGGATGCTTACCACAGTGAGACTAAACCATAATTTGCTAATGTATGGGTAAGACTTGGAAAGCATGTGGAAACGTCAGAGCCCTTACTGTGTGCAAGAAAAAAATTCTCATGGAATTTTTACATCAAGGGAAGATTCAAACAAGCTTTGGATTATCCCACCACAAAGAATCATTCAGCCGTTGGCTTTTTAACGCCCGAACAGGGACTTGAACCCTGGACCCTCAGATTAAAAGTCTGATGCTCTACAGACTGAACTATCCGGGCTCGGCTCAGGTACCAGCTTCGAACCTAGAGCAGTTGCGACACCTGGCCTCAATAAACTACTTGTCTCTGTGCTGGCTCAGAGGGCGAATCTCAGGAGTTTCTTGAAGCTTTTTCCAATAGTTTAATGTGCCTTTTTTGCAAGACGCCCACCACGAAGGTTATCCCCTTTTTCATGTCCAACAGCAGTAATCAAGGATGCAGGCTGGTTGAAAAATGTGACTATGTATAACTCACATAAAAAGCACCTTAAAATCTCCTTTGCCAATCTTTGTCCATAGTCTTATATATAGCATTTGCTTTTTGCAAACTAACTTTCCATTTCATCACTGACCAAATGACTGACACTGAGATCATTATTTCACTGTATAGTGTAACAGATTGTTTCCTTTACATATGAAATGTAACTCCTGAATCTTACTTACACCAACAATCAGGGACTTCCAATGCGGATAATGTCAGAGCCTGCAACCTGACCGTCAGACTCAATTTGTCATTACAACCGCGTCAAGATAAATGCAAAGCCTTCTCTGGGCCATGAGGCTGCTCAAAACAGCCCCTCGGACCTGGTGGCGCAGCGGTAGGGCGTCTGACTCCAGATCAGAAGGTTGCGTGTTCGAATCACGTCGAGGTTATGGTTGCTGGACTCTTGCTTTTGGCCTTTATTAGCAGCTGCTCTATCTTTGATTGTCCAATGTGGAGACTTTGAATTTGTCCAAAGTGTAGTCCGTCTCATCAAATTAACGTTAGTACATTATAACCCTCCTATAACATGTTACCAAACATTGTCAATTTGCTCTAGCTGAAAAAAAGATAACTCTGCAAATAGTGACTAAGATGTATTCACAATTCAAGTTTCAGTGACACCTCAAATAATGTCAAAGTCAAAGTATGTTTGAACCAATGATATTTGCATGGGAGGATCATGGCAATATCTTTTGGGTTTAAACAAAGACAACTGTTGTCAGAGCTATTGGTTGGTCAAAATGAACACCATAAAGGATGCTTACCACAGTGAGACTAAACCATAATTTGCTAATGTATGGGTAAGACTTGGAAAGCATGTGGAAACGTCAGAGCCCTTACTGTGTGCAAGAAAAAAATTCTCATGGAATTTTTACATCAAGGGAAGATTCAAACAAGCTTTGGATTATCCCACCACAAAGAATCATTCAGCCGTTGGCTTTTTAACACCCGAACAGGGACTTGAACCCTGGACCCTCAGATTAAAAGTCTGATGCTCTACAGACTGAACTATCCGGGCTCGGCTCAGGTACCAGCTTCGAACCTAGAGCAGTTGCGACACCTGGCCTCAATAAACTACTTGTCTCTGTGCTGGCTCGGCTCAGAGGGCGAATCTCAGGAGTTTCTTGAAGCTTTTTCCAATAGTTTAATGTGCCTTTTTTGCAAGACGCCCACCACGAAGGTTATCCCCTTTTTCATGTCCAACAGCAGTAATCAAGGATGCAGGCTGGTTGAAAAATGTGACTATGTATAACTCACATAAAAAGCACCTTAAAATCTCCTTTGCCAATCTTTGTCCATAGTCTTATATATAGCATTTGCTTTTTGCAAACTAACTTTCCATTTCATCACTGACCAAATGACTGACACTGAGATCATTATTTCACTGTATAGTGTAACAGATTGTTTCCTTTACATATGAAATGTAACTCCTGAATCTTACTTACACCAACAATCAGGGACTTCCAATGCGGATAATGTCAGAGCCTGCAACCTGACCGTCAGACTCAATTTGTCATTACAACCGCGTCAAGATAAATGCAAAGCCTTCTCTGGGCCATGAGGCTGCTCAAAACAGCCCCTCGGACCTGGTGGCGCAGCGGTAGGGCTTCTGACTCCAGATCAGAAGGTTGCGTGTTCGAATCACGTCGAGGTCATGGTTGCTGGACTCTTGCTTTTGGCCTTTATTAGCAGCTGCTCTATCTTTGATTGTCCAATGTGGAGACTTTGAATTTGTCCAAAGTGTAGTCCGTCTCATCAAATTAACGTTAGTACATTATAACCCTCCTATAACATGTTACCAAACTTTGTCAATTTGCTCTAGCTGAAAAAAAGATAACTCTGCAAATAGTGACTAAGATGTATTCACAATTCAAGTTTCAGTGACACCTCAAATAATGTCAAAGTCAAAGTATGTTTGAACCAATGATATTTGCATGGGAGGATCATGGCAATATCTTTTGGGTTTAAACAAAGACAACTGTTGTCAGAGCTATTGGTTGGTCAAAATGAACACCATAAAGGATGCTTACCACAGTGAGACTAAACCATAATTTGCTAATGTATGGGTAAGACTTGGAAAGCATGTGGAAACGTCAGAGCCCTTACTGTGTGCAAGAAAAAAATTCTCATGGAATTTTTACATCAAGGGAAGATTCAAACAAGCTTTGGATTATCCCACCACAAAGAATCATTCAGCCGTTGGCTTTTTAACGCCCGAACAGGGACTTGAACCCTGGACCCTCAGATTAAAAGTCTGATGCTCTACAGACTGAACTATCCGGGCTCGGCTCAGGTACCAGCTTCGAACCTAGAGCAGTTGCGACACCTGGCCTCAATAAACTACTTGTCTCTGTGCTGGCTCAGAGGGCGAATCTCAGGAGTTTCTTGAAGCTTTTTCCAATAGTTTAATGTGCCTTTTTTGCAAGACGCCCACCACGAAGGTTATCCCCTTTTTCATGTCCAACAGCAGTAATCAAGGATGCAGGCTGGTTGAAAAATGTGACTATGTATAACTCACATAAAAAGCACCTTAAAATCTCCTTTGCCAATCTTTGTCCATAGTCTTATATATAGCATTTGCTTTTTGCAAACTAACTTTCCATTTCATCACTGACCAAATGACTGACACTGAGATCATTATTTCACTGTATAGTGTAACAGATTGTTTCCTTTACATATGAAATGTAACTCCTGAATCTTACTTACACCAACAATCAGGGACTTCCAATGCGGATAATGTAATAGCCTGCAACCTGACCGTCAGACTCAATTTGTCATTACAACCGCGTCAAGATAAATGCAAAGCCTTCTCTGGGCCATGAGGCTGCTCAAAACAGCCCCTCGGACCTGGTGGCGCAGCGGTAGGGCGTCTGACTCCAGATCAGAAGGTTGCGTGTTCGAATCACGTCGAGGTTATGGTTGCTGGACTCTTGCTTTTGGCCTTTATTAGCAGCTGCTCTATCTTTGATTGTCCAATGTGGAGACTTTGAATTTGTCCAAAGTGTAGTCCGTCTCATCAAATTAACGTTAGTACATTATAACCCTCCTATAACATGTTACCAAACTTTGTCAATTTGCTAGCTAAAAAAAAAGATAACTCTGCAAATAGTGACTAAGATGTATTCACAATTCAAGTTTCAGTGACACCTCAAATAATGTCAAAGTATGTTTGAACCAATGATATTTGCATGGGAGCATCATGGCAATATATTTTGGGTTTAAACAAAGACAACTGTTGTCAGAGCCACTGGTTGGTCAAAATGAACACCATAAAGGATGCTTACCACAGTGAGACTAAACCATAATTTGCTAATGTATGGGTAAGACTTGGAAAGCATGTGGAAACGTCAGAGTCCGTACTCTGTGCAAGAAAAAAAATCTCATGGAATTTTTACGTCAAGGGAAGATTCAAACAAGCTTTGGATTATCCCACCACAAAGAATCATTCAGCCGTTGGCTTTTTAACACCCGAACAGGGACTTGAACCCTGGACCCTCAGATTAAAAGTCTGATGCTCTACCGACTGAGCTATCCGGGCTCGGCTCAGGTACCAGCTTCGAACCTAGAGCAGTTGCGACACCTGGCCTCAATAAACTACTTGTCTCTGTGCTGGCTCAGAGGGCGAATCTCAGGAGATTCTTGAAGCTTTTTCCAATAGTTTAATGTGCCTTTTTTGCAAGACGCCCACCATGAAGGTTATCCCCTTTTTCATGTCCAACAGCAGTAATCAAGGATGCAGGCTGGTTGAAAAATGTGACTATGTATAACTCACATAAAAAGCACCTTAAAATCTCCTTTGCCAATCTTTGTCCATAGTCTTATATATAGCATTTGCTTTTTGCAAACTAACTTTCCATTTCATCACTGACCAAATGACTGACACTGAGATCATTATTTCACTGTATAGTGTAACAGATTGTTTCCTTTACATATGAAATGTAACTCCAGAATCTTACTTACACCAACAATCAGGGACTTCCAATGCGGATAATGTCAGAGCCTGCAACCTGACCGTCAGACTCAATTTGTCATTACAACCGCGTCAAGATAAATGCAAAGCCTTCTCTGGGCCATGAGGCTGCTCAAAACAGCCCCTCGGACCTGGTGGCGCAGCGGTAGGGCGTCTGACTCCAGATCAGAAGGTTGCGTGTTCGAATCACGTCGAGGTCATGGTTGCTGGACTCTTGCTTTTGGCCTTTATTAGCAGCTGCTCTATCTTTGATTGTCCAATGTGGAGACTTTGAATTTGTCCAAAGTGTAGTCCGTCTCATCAAATTAACGTTAGTACATTATAACCCTCCTATAACATGTTACCAAACTTTGTCAATTTGCTCTAGCTAAAAAAAAAGATAACTCTGCAAATAGTGACTAAGATGTATTCACAATTCAAGTTTCAGTGACACCTCAAATAATGTCAAAGTATGTTTGAACCAATGATATTTGCATGGGAGGATCATGGCAATATATTTTGGGTTTAAACAAAGACAACTGTTGTCAGAGCCACTGGTTGGTCAAAATGAACACCATAAAGGATGCTTACCACAGTGAGACTAAACCATAATTTGCTAATGTATGGGTAAGACTTGGAAAGCATGTGGAAACGTCAGAGCCCGTACTCTGTGCAAGAAAAAAAATCTCATGGAATTTTTACATCAAGGGAAGATTCAAACAAGCTTTGGATTATCCCACCACAAAGAATCATTCAGCCGTTGGCTTTTTAACACCCGAACAGGGACTTGAACCCTGGACCCTCAGATTAAAAGTCTGATGCTCTACCGACTGAGCTATCCGGGCTCGGCTCAGGTACCAGCTTCGAACCTAGAGCAGTTGCGACACCTGGCCTCAATAAACTACTTGTCTCTGTGCTGGCTCAGAGGGCGAATCTCAGGAGATTCTTGAAGCTTTTTCCAATAGTTTAATGTGCCTTTTTTGCAAGACGCCCACCATGAAGGTTATCCCCTTTTTCATGTCCAACAGCAGTAATCAAGGATGCAGGCTGGTTGAAAAATGTGACTATGTATAACTCACATAAAAAGCACCTTAAAATCTCCTTTGCCAATCTTTGTCCATAGTCTTATATATAGCATTTGCTTTTTGCAAACTAACTTTCCATTTCATCACTGACCAAATGACTGACACTGAGATCATTATTTCACTGTATAGTGTAACAGATTGTTTCCTTTACATATGAAATGTAACTCCAGAATCTTACTTACACCAACAATCAGGGACTTCCAATGCGGATAATGTCAGAGCCTGCAACCTGACCGTCAGACTCAATTTGTCATTACAACCGCGTCAAGATAAATGCAAAGCCTTCTCTGGGCCATGAGGCTGCTCAAAACAGCCCCTCGGACCTGGTGGCGCAGCGGTAGGGCGTCTGACTCCAGATCAGAAGGTTGCGTGTTCGAATCACGTCGAGGTCATGGTTGCTGGACTCTTGCTTTTGGCCTTTATTAGCAGCTGCTCTATCTTTGATTGTCCAATGTGGAGACTTTGAATTTGTCCAAAGTGTAGTCCGTCTCATCAAATTAACGTTAGTACATTATAACCCTCCTATAACATGTTACCAAACTTTGTCAATTTGCTCTAGCTGAAAAAAAGATAACTCTGCAAATAGTGACTAAGATGTATTCACAATTCAAGTTTCAGTGACACCTCAAATAATGTCAAAGTCAAAGTATGTTTGAACCAATGATATTTGCATGGGAGGATCATGGCAATATCTTTTGGGTTTAAACAAAGACAACTGTTGTCAGAGCTATTGGTTGGTCAAAATGAACACCATAAAGGATGCTTACTACAGTGAGACTAAACCATAATTTGCTAATGTATGGGTAAGACTTGGAAAGCATGTGGAAACGTCAGAGCCCTTACTGTGTGCAAGAAAAAAATTCTCATGGAATTTTTACATCAAGGGAAGATTCAAACAAGCTTTGGATTATCCCACCACAAAGAATCATTCAGCCGTTGGCTTTTTAACACCCGAACAGGGACTTGAACCCTGGACCCTCAGATTAAAAGTCTGATGCTCTACAGACTGAACTATCCGGGCTCGGCTCAGGTACCAGCTTCGAACCTAGAGCAGTTGCGACACCTGGCCTCAATAAACTACTTGTCTCTGTGCTGGCTCAGAGGGCGAATCTCAGGAGTTTCTTGAAGCTTTTTCCAATAGTTTAATGTGCCTTTTTTGCAAGACGCCCACCACGAAGGTTATCCCCTTTTTCATGTCCAACAGCAGTAATCAAGGATGCAGGCTGGTTGAAAAATGTGACTATGTATAACTCACATAAAAAGCACCTTAAAATCTCCTTTGCCAATCTTTGTCCATAGTCTTATATATAGCATTTGCTTTTTGCAAACTAACTTTCCATTTCATCACTGACCAAATGACTGACACTGAGTTCATTATTTCACTGTATAGTGTAACAGATTGTTTCCTTTACATATGAAATGTAACTCCTGAATCTTACTTACACCAACAATCAGGGACTTCCAATGCGGATAATGTCAGAGCCTGCAACCTGACCGTCAGACTCAATTTGTCATTACAACCGCGACGAGATAAATGCAAAGCCTTCTGTGGGCCATGAGGCTGGTCAAAACAGCCCCTCGGACCTCGTGGCGCAACGGTAGCGCGTCTGACTCCAGATCAGAAGGTTGCGTGTTCGAATCACGTCGAGGTCATGGTCGCTGGACTCTTGCTTTTGGCCTTTATTAGCAGCTGCTCTATCTTTGATTGTCCAATGTGGAGACTTTGAATTTGTCCAAAGTGTAGTCCGTCTCATCAAATTAACGTTAGTACATTATAACCCTCCTATAACATGTTACCAAACTTTGTCAATTAGCTCTAGCTGAAAAAAAGATAACTCTGCAAATAGTGACTAAGATGTATTCACAATTCAAGTTTCAGTGACACCTCAAATAATGTCAAAGTCAAAGTATGTTTGAACCAATGATATTTGCATGGGAGGATCATGGCAATATATTTTTGGTTTAAACAAAGACAACTGTTGTCAGAGCCACTGGTTGGTCAAAATGAAAACCATAAAGGATGCTTACCACAGTGAGACTAAACCATAATTTGCTAATGTATGGGTAAGACTTGGAAAGCATGTGGAAACGTCAGAGCCCGTACTCTGTGCAAGAAAAAAAATCTCATGGAATTTTTACGTCAAGGGAAGATTCAAACAAGCTTTGGATTATCCCACCACAAAGAATCATTCAGCCGTTGGCTTTTTAACACCCGAACAGGGACTTGAACCCTGGACCCTCAGATTAAAAGTCTGATGCTCTACCGACTGAGCTATCCGGGCTCGGCTCAGGTACCAGCTTCGAACCTAGAGCAGTTGCGACACCTGGCCTCAATAAACTACTTGTCTCTGTGCTGGCTCAGAGGGCGAATCTCAGGAGATTCTTGAAGCTTTTTCCAATAGTTTAATGTGCCTTTTTTGCAAGACGCCCACCATGAAGGTTATCCCCTTTTTCATGTCCAACAGCAGTAATCAAGGATGCAGGCTGGTTGAAAAATGTGACTATGTATAACTCACATAAAAAGCACCTTAAAATCTCCTTTGCCAATCTTTGTCCATAGTCTTATATATAGCATTTGCTTTTTGCAAACTAACTTTCCATTTCATCACTGACCAAATGACTGACACTGAGATCATTATTTCACTGTATAGTGTAACAGATTGTTTCCTTTACATATGAAATGTAACTCCTGAATCTTACTTACACCAACAATCAGGGACTTCCAATGCGGATAATGTCAGAGCCTGCAACCTGACCGTCAGACTCAATTTGTCATTACAACCGCGTCGAGATAAATGCAAAGCCTTCTCTGGGCCATGAGGCTGCTCAAAACAGCCCCTCGGACCTGGTGGCGCAGCGGTAGGGCGTCTGACTCCAGATCAGAAGGTTGTTTGTTCGAATCACGTCGAGGTCATGGTTGCTGGACTCTTGCTTTTGGCCTTTATTAGCAGCTGCTCTATCTTTGATTGTCCAATGTGGAGACTTTGAATTTGTCCAAAGTGTAGTCCGTCTCATCAAATTAACGTTAGTACATTATAACCCTCCTATAACATGTTACCAAACTTTGTCAATTTGCTCTAGCTGAAAAAAAGATAACTCTGCAAATAGTGACTAAGATGTATTCACAATTCAAGTTTCAGTGACACCTCAAATAATGTCAAAGTCAAAGTATGTTTGAACCAATGATATTTGCATGGGAGGATCATGGCAATATCTTTTGGGTTTAAACAAAGACAACTGTTGTCAGAGCTATTGGTTGGTCAAAATGAACACCATAAAGGATGCTTACTACAGTGAGACTAAACCATAATTTGCTAATGTATGGGTAAGACTTGGAAAGCATGTGGAAACGTCAGAGCCCTTACTGTGTGCAAGAAAAAAATTCTCATGGAATTTTTACATCAAGGGAAGATTCAAACAAGCTTTGGATTATCCCACCACAAAGAATCATTCAGCCGTTGGCTTTTTAACGCCCGAACAGGGACTTGAACCCTGGACCCTCAGATTAAAAGTCTGATGCTCTACAGACTGAACTATCCGGGCTCGGCTCAGGTACCAGCTTCGAACCTAGAGCAGTTGCGACACCTGGCCTCAATAAACTACTTGTCTCTGTGCTGGCTCAGAGGGCGAATCTCAGGAGTTTCTTGAAGCTTTTTCCAATAGTTTAATGTGCCTTTTTTGCAAGACGCCCACCACGAAGGTTATCCCCTTTTTCATGTCCAACAGCAGTAATCAAGGATGCAGGCTGGTTGAAAAATGTGACTATGTATAACTCACATAAAAAGCACCTTAAAATCTCCTTTGCCAATCTTTGTCCATAGTCTTATATATAGCATTTGCTTTTTGCAAACTAACTTTCCATTTCATCACTGACCAAATGACTGACACTGAGTTCATTATTTCACTGTATAGTGTAACAGATTGTTTCCTTTACATATGAAATGTAACTCCTGAATCTTACTTACACCAACAATCAGGGACTTCCAATGCGGATAATGTCAGAGCCTGCAACCTGACCGTCAGACTCAATTTGTCATTACAACCGCGACGAGATAAATGCAAAGCCTTCTGTGGGCCATGAGGCTGGTCAAAACAGCCCCTCGGACCTCGTGGCGCAACGGTAGCGCGTCTGACTCCAGATCAGAAGGTTGCGTGTTCGAATCACGTCGAGGTCATGGTCGCTGGACTCTTGCTTTTGGCCTTTATTAGCAGCTGCTCTATCTTTGATTGTCCAATGTGGAGACTTTGAATTTGTCCAAAGTGTAGTCCGTCTCATCAAATTAACGTTAGTACATTATAACCCTCCTATAACATGTTACCAAACTTTGTCAATTTGCTCTAGCTAAAAAAAAAGATAACTCTGCAAATAGTGACTAAGATGTATTCACAATTCAAGTTTCAGTGACACCTCAAATAATGTCAAAGTATGTTTGAACCAATGATATTTGCATGGGAGGATCATGGCAATATATTTTGGGTTTAAACAAAGACAACTGTTGTCAGAGCCACTGGTTGGTCAAAATGAACACCATAAAGGATGCTTACCACAGTGAGACTAAACCATAATTTGCTAATGTATGGGTAAGACTTGGAAAGCATGTGGAAACGTCAGAGCCCGTACTCTGTGCAAGAAAAAAAATCTCATGGAATTTTTACATCAAGGGAAGATTCAAACAAGCTTTGGATTATCCCACCACAAAGAATCATTCAGCCGTTGGCTTTTTAACACCCGAACAGGGACTTGAACCCTGGACCCTCAGATTAAAAGTCTGATGCTCTACCGACTGAGCTATCCGGGCTCGGCTCAGGTACCAGCTTCGAACCTAGAGCAGTTGCGACACCTGGCCTCAATAAACTACTTGTCTCTGTGCTGGCTCAGAGGGCGAATCTCAGGAGATTCTTGAAGCTTTTTCCAATAGTTTAATGTGCCTTTTTTGCAAGACGCCCACCATGAAGGTTATCCCCTTTTTCATGTCCAACAGCAGTAATCAAGGATGCAGGCTGGTTGAAAAATGTGACTATGTATAACTCACATAAAAAGCACCTTAAAATCTCCTTTGCCAATCTTTGTCCATAGTCTTATATATAGCATTTGCTTTTTGCAAACTAACTTTCCATTTCATCACTGACCAAATGACTGACACTGAGATCATTATTTCACTGTATAGTGTAACAGATTGTTTCCTTTACATATGAAATGTAACTCCTGAATCTTACTTACACCAACAATCAGGGACTTCCAATGCGGATAATGTCAGAGCCTGCAACCTGACCGTCAGACTCAATTTGTCATTACAACCGCGTCGAGATAAATGCAAAGCCTTCTCTGGGCCATGAGGCTGCTCAAAACAGCCCCTCGGACCTGGTGGCGCAGCGGTAGGGCGTCTGACTCCAGATCAGAAGGTTGTTTGTTCGAATCACGTCGAGGTCATGGTTGCTGGACTCTTGCTTTTGGCCTTTATTAGCAGCTGCTCTATCTTTGATTGTCCAATGTGGAGACTTTGAATTTGTCCAAAGTGTAGTCCGTCTCATCAAATTAACGTTAGTACATTATAACCCTCCTATAACATGTTACCAAACTTTGTCAATTTGCTCTAGCTGAAAAAAAGATAACTCTGCAAATAGTGACTAAGATGTATTCACAATTCAAGTTTCAGTGACACCTCAAATAATGTCAAAGTCAAAGTATGTTTGAACCAATGATATTTGCATGGGAGGATCATGGCAATATCTTTTGGGTTTAAACAAAGACAACTGTTGTCAGAGCTATTGGTTGGTCAAAATGAACACCATAAAGGATGCTTACTACAGTGAGACTAAACCATAATTTGCTAATGTATGGGTAAGACTTGGAAAGCATGTGGAAACGTCAGAGCCCTTACTGTGTGCAAGAAAAAAATTCTCATGGAATTTTTACATCAAGGGAAGATTCAAACAAGCTTTGGATTATCCCACCACAAAGAATCATTCAGCCGTTGGCTTTTTAACGCCCGAACAGGGACTTGAACCCTGGACCCTCAGATTAAAAGTCTGATGCTCTACCGACTGAGCTATCCGGGCTCGGCTCAGGTACCAGCTTCGAACCTAGAGCAGTTGCGACACCTGGCCTCAATAAACTACTTGTCTCTGTGCTGGCTCAGAGGGCGAATCTCAGGAGATTCTTGAAGCTTTTTCCAATAGTTTAATGTGCCTTTTTTGCAAGACGCCCACCACGAAGGTTATCCCCTTTTTCATGTCCAACAGCAGTAATCAAGGATGCAGGCTGGTTGAAAAATGTGACTATGTATAACTCACATAAAAAGCACCTTAAAATCTCCTTTGCCAATCTTTGTCCATAGTCTTATATATAGCATTTGCTTTTTGCAAACTAACTTTCCATTTCATCACTGACCAAATGACTGACACTGAGATCATTATTTCACTGTATAGTGTAACAGATTGTTTCCTTTACATATGAAATGTAACTCCTGAATCTTACTTACACCAACAATCAGGGACTTCCAATGCGGATAATGTCAGAGCCTGCAACCTGACCGTCAGACTCAATTTGTCATTACAACCGCGTCGAGATAAATGCAAAGCCTTCTCTGGGCCATGAGGCTGCTCAAAACAGCCCCTCGGACCTCGTGGCGCAACGGTAGCGCGTCTGACTCCAGATCAGAAGGTTGCGTGTTCGAATCACGTCGAGGTCATGGTTGCTGGACTCTTGCTTTTGGCCTTTATTAGCAGCTGCTCTATCTTTGATTGTCCAATGTGGAGACTTTGAATTTGTCCAAAGTGTAGTCCGTCTCATCAAATTAACGTTAGTACATTATAACCCTCCTATAACATGTTACCAAACTTTGTCAATTTGCTCTAGCTGAAAAAAAGATAACTCTGCAAATAGTGACTAAGATGTATTCACAATTCAAGTTTCAGTGACACCTCAAATAATGTCAAAGTATGTTTGAACCAATGATATTTGCATGGGAGGATCATGGCAATATATTTTGGGTTTAAACAAAGACAACTGTTGTCAGAGCCACTGGTTGGTCAAAATGAACACCATAAAGGATGCTTACCACAGTGAGACTAAACCTTAATTTGCTAATGTATGGGTAAGACTTGGAAAGCATGTGGAAACGTCAGAGCCCGTACTCTGTGCAAGAAAAAAAATCTCATGGAATTTTTACGTCAAGGGAAGATTCAAACAAGCTTTGGATTATCCCACCACAAAGAATCACTCAGCCGTTGGCTTTTTAACACCCAAACAGGGACTTGAACCCTGGACCCTCAGATTAAAAGTCTGATGCTCTACCGACTGAGCTATCCGGGCTCGGCTCAGGTACCAGCTTCGAACCTAGAGCAGTTGCGACACCTGGCCTCAATAAACTACTTGTCTCTGTGCTGGCTCAGAGGGCGAATCTCAGGAGATTCTTGAAGCTTTTTCCAATAGTTTAATGTGCCTTTTTTGCAAGACGCCCACCATGAAGGTTATCCCCTTTTTCATGTCCAACAGCAGTAATCAAGGATGCAGGCTGGTTGAAAAATGTGACTATGTATAACTCACATAAAAAGCACCTTAAAATCTCCTTTGCCAATCTTTGTCCATAGTCTTATATATAGCATTTGCTTTTTGCAAACTAACTTTCCATTTCATCACTGACCAAATGACTGACACTGAGATCATTATTTCACTGTATAGTGTAACAGATTGTTTCCTTTACATATGAAATGTAACTCCTGAATCTTACTTACACCAACAATCAGGGACTTCCAATGCGGATAATGTCAGAGCCTGCAACCTGACCGTCAGACTCAATTTGTCATTACAACCGCGTCAAGATAAATGTGTAGAGGAATGGAATTTAGTTGCCTTGTACTTTAGTTTTTTTTTTTATGTTTAAGCAGATGTAAATATACAGAATGTTTAGCTTGTTCATGCTTGCTATTTGTGCATTGAAATATACCCTTGAGATCTATGTGGGTTGGCGAGTGACGCTAGGGGGTGATAGAGAACAGACTCACGCTTCACAGAGCATATGAAGAAGTCACACTGCCAGCTTAAGAGAAACAGATGGAATAGCTCACACGTTTTCCCTATGTGTTTATTGTTTCTATAGGTGAGATCTGTGATATATCTGCAAAAGTCACTGTTAATATTAATATAATGTTCATGTGTTTATATAATGTTTTACTGTGTGTTAATATGTAGACTAGAGCATAAATCATCGCATCAGCGATTCAAGGCCAGATCGCGTGTGAGTTGGCCACCAGCCAAGATCGCACGAGGTTGAGACGGGACAATATAACATGTTAAAGGGTGTAATCATAATTGAGAGAGTGAATATATATGCAGTAGAACATGTATACTGGTTGATTGCTAACTAATGTAGGTTACATTTGGAAAGTATAAAGGTTATGCCGCCATTGTTTAATGGGTTTAAGTCAGAGGCTATGCTGCAATATTATAATACTAGGTGGCCTATGTGTTTCATATTTTAGGTGAGAATACTAATGTTTTAGTTTGTACTTGATCTGTAATTGGTAAGTTCAGTTTGTAACTAGAGAAGCATACGAGACATGTCTTTTGTGTATTATCTGTTTAACGCTTCACAGAGGATATGAAGAAGTCACACTGCCAGCTTAAGAGAAACAGATGGAATAGCTCACACGTTTTCCCTATGTGTTTATTGTTTCTATAGTTTCGACAGCTGTGACAACAAAATAAAACTGCTTTATGTTCCACCAGAAATCTCTCTTTTCTGTGTGTGTGTAACATAAACATGGCGAGCCAGCCAGGAGGCGCTGTTGAGTCAACGGTGAGAGGGAAACAGCTCCTCCTTGAGACGAACCTGTAAATAAAAGAAGATACATCAATACAGAGAGTAGATTTAAACAAATAAGAAGATACAAAATCAGGATTGGATTTAACAATAAGGGAGAAAAATGGAACAACTTCAAGATTGTGTAAGCTCCAAGCTCCTAACATTAGACAAACCACAGCTCATTGAGGTATGTCAACATCTAAAATGCAGTGAGCCAGCAGATAAGGGATTTTCAGGCAACTCAAGGCGAGCACTGATACGACTAGCAGAGAGAACACTGGAGGAAATCGAGGAAGGTGAAACAGAAGAAAATTATGAAGGATTTCTCAATAGACTTCTGTGTGTCCTGGAGCAATATGAAAAGCCAGAGAACCCACCTGCAGAACCTGATGAAATTTCGGAACTGAAAAAGGAGTATGTAGAACTACAGAAGAGACAAGATGATGTCCGACGCACGCTGGAGGACAAGATTGTGGCCCTGGAGGCGAGACTTCAAAGCAGTAGACAAGGAACAAGCAGGAGGGAGACCGTACTCCGACAGCCTGATTCGATGCCTGAGATGACCCTGAGAAAAGAATTCAGAATATTTGGACAGATTGGAGAAGCAGGCCAAAAAGAGAAGCTGTCATACACCAGTCTGACTAATCAGATAGAGTCTGGATTAAAGAAGGGTTACTCGGAGGCTGAAATCATCGAAGCAGTCGTCAGGGCTGTGAGTCCGGGCCTCCACCTTAGAGAGCTGCTAGAGATTAAAAGAGACCTTACGCTACCCACACTGAAGACGATTCTGAGAGGGCACTACAAAATTGACTCCTCATCAGACTTGCTGCACAGGTTAATGAACATATCACAGGAACCCAAAGAGCCTGCTCAGAGTTATTTGTTTCGAGCTATAGAGGTGAGGGAGAAGTTGCTGTGGAAGTCTGGAGATGAAAAAGATGGAGAACAATTTAGCCCTGAACTCATACAGCGAAAGTTCCTCCGTTCACTTGAGACAGGACTCTTAAGCGATGCTGTCAAGTTTCAGATCAAACCATACCTTGAGGATCCAAAAGTGACAGATGAGGTGTTAATTGAGAAGCTAGGAGAAGCTGCTAACTTAGAATTAGAAAGACAGACCAAATTGAGGAAGGCTGTGACACCAAAGCCGCTTAAGCTAAGTGAAGTTCAGACAGTCGAGCACCACTGTGAAAGTAGGCAGTTGGTGAGTGAGGCTGAAGTCAGGGAAAACGATAACTCTGTAGTTAGGGACAAAAAGAAGCAAGGACAAGGTAAAGATGCTGACACTGATACTACCAAAGCCATTGAGGACCTCAAGGCAAACGTCATGGAAATGACAAAGATCTTTCGTGAAGCAATGGAAGCAACCAGGTCACATCCGCAATCATTACCACAGAGAGCTGAAAGGGCCAAAGGGCTGCAAAGGGGTTGCCGATCATGTCAGGAAGCGCAGAGAGGTGAAGAATGCAGACACTGTTTCCGGTGCGGGCAAGAGGGACACCTGTCTCGAGGCTGCAGACAAAGACGACAGATGTCGGGAAACGGGGCGGGACTGCTGAACAGGGGCCCGCAGTAGTCCAGTCTCTTCCCGGGTCCCGACCAGTACCAGCGATGCAGCAGGCTTTCAGACCCTTTCAAGTCCTACACGGTGATAAGGTAAACAACAGTGAGTCCAGCATGCAAACAGTTAAAATAACCCCTGATGGTAATATGCCAGTATGTTATCTGTCCCCCTCTGACCAAACAAAACTTCTTAAACTGATTGGGAGGAGATGCTTGGTTCACTGCCAACTAGATGACATCACAGTGGAGGCCTTGTGGGACACAGGAGCCCAAGCGAGTATTATCAATGCTGATTGGAGAAAACAATACTTACCACATGCCATCATCCGACCTATTGAGGAGCTCCTGGGCCCAGGAACACTCACAGGACTGGCTGCAAACCACACAGAGATCCCGTTTGAAGGCTGGGTGAAGGTGAGATTTCGACTGCCCAGTGATGATGACACAGAAGGAGCCCTTCAGGTACCCATTCTCGTGACAAGTGATCCTAATGTAGCTGAAAACCCGATTATTGGCTTTAACGTCATTGAGGAGGTGGTCAACAAGTGGGAAAAACAAAGATGCAAGCCAAACACAATAAACATGATAAGCCAAGCCTTCTCTGTATCCATCACAACCGCAAAGTCAATGCTTAAGCTGTTAAAAACAACAAACTCTTATGTGAACGTCGGAACGGTTCGAGCCGAGAAACAAAGGGGACAGCTGAAAGCAGAACACATAACAACCATCCATGCACGGGTACACATCGGAGCACAGTTTTCAGAACAAACCTTACTGTTTGTTCCCTGTGAGCTGTCACCACTACCTGAAGGTTTAGTGATTCAGGAAGGATTAGTCAAAGTGACTGCAGGAAGGACAACCAAGATACCTGTTACTATCGCCAATACTACCAAACAGTGTTTTGAACTGACCCCACGTCTTACCCTGGGACATCTCCAAAGGATAAAGACAGCCTATCCAGTCACAGCAGAGCCCTTACGAGCATGGGAAATGCAAGCAGCAACAAAACAAAACCCTCATCTCATGCAAACCTGTGAAGTGAGTGTCACATCAGGCCAAACAGAGAGACCCAATCAGTGGGATCCCCCAATAAAGCTTGAACACCTAACTGAGGAACAGCAACAGGTAGTGCGACAGCTATTAAGAGAAGAGTGTAATGCTTTTGCCGCTGATGATAATGATGTTGGTTGCATTCCCTCACTGCATATGCATATTACACTGCACGACAAGACACCTGTGCAAAAGACGTACATCTCAGTTCCTAAACCACTCTTACAGGAAGTGAAAGAGTACCTCCAGGACCTGCTGAACAGAGGGTGGATAAGCAAATCGAGATCCCCTTACTCCTCGCCAGTGGTATGTGTAAGGAAAAAGGATGGTAGCCTGAGACTATGCTGCGACTATCGAGAACTGAACCGCAAATCTGTACCTGATAGGCACCCCATTCCAAGAATCCAGGACATGTTAGACTCCCTGAGTGGCAGCTCTTGGTTTTCGGTCTTGGACCAAGGTAAGGCCTACCACCAAGGATTCCTTGACGCAGAGAGCCAACCATTGACAGCCTTTATTACACCCTGGGGTCTATTCCAGTGGAACAGGATTCCGTTTGGCCTTAGTTCGGCCCCAGCTGAATTCCAGAGAAACATGGAAGTTTGTCTTGAAGGTCTACGTGATACCATCTGTCAACCCTACCTGGACGACAACCTTGTACATAGCTCCTCCTTTAATGACCATGTGAATCATGTTCGTACAGTCCTCCAAAGATATCAGAAGCATGGAGTCAAGCTGAGTCCCCACAAATGTGAGCTGTTTAAAAAGAAAGTACGTTTCTTGGGCCGCATCGTGTCAGAAGAGGGATACTCGATGGATCCTGCAGAAATAGCACCTGTGCAGGCATTAAAGCTCAGATCACCAGCTACAGTAGGAGACTTGAGAAAGATGATGGGATTCCTTTCCTATTACAGGAAATATATTCCTAATTTTTCTCGTCTGGCAAGACCTCTCTACCAGCTGATAGCCGCACCACCAAAGAGTATGTTACCCGTCGAGACAAAGGGAAAGAGAAAGAAACCAAGTACAAAGTCAAAAGGACAGGTACCACCCAACACACCCATAACCTGGACACAGACTCACCAAGATGCATTGAATAACTTAATAGATAACTTAATACAGCCACCAATCCTTGCATACCCTGACCTGACGAAGCCATTTGTCCTCCATTGCGATGCATCACAGGATGGTCTAGGTGCAGTCCTGTATCAGAAAAGTAAAGAGAAGATGTCAGTGATTGCATATGGATCAAGAACACTTACACCACCAGAGAAAAATTACCACATGCATGCTGGAAAATTGGAATTCCTGGCGTTAAAGTGGGCGATCTGTGAACGCTTCAGAGATTACCTGTTCCATGTTCCACATTTTGAAGTATACACAGACAATAACCCCCTAACGTACATCCTCACAACAGCCAAACTTAATGCAACAGGACATCGCTGGGTCGCAGAGTTAGCTGACTTCAACTTCACCATCAGATATCGTCCGGGCAGATGTAATGCAGACGCAGACGGTCTCTCAAGAATGCCACTAGACATTGATTGGTACATGAACCTGTGCACAGAAGAGGTAAATCCAGGTGTCATCAGTGCTACAGTGCAAGGCGTAACATTACCTGTGAATGATGCTTCTCTGTGGACAAGTGGAATCGATGTACAGGCCATGCAGCTGGTGGACGATAAAGTTTTACTGCCTTCCGAACTGCGTCTCTCTCTAGGACAGATAAAACAATCGCAACAGCAGGATTCAGTCATTAGCCGTGTTCTGACGTTTAAAAGGAACAACAGTCGTCCATCTGGCAACACTCTTAGGAAAGAGCCGACGGATGTTAGGACTCTTCTGAAACAGTGGACGAGACTTTATTTGGATGAGGGAGGGGTCCTGTACAGAAGAGCAGGAAAGAGAAACCAACTTGTTTTACCGAGAGAACATCATCAAACTGTCTATAAAGAGTTACATCAAGAGATGGGACACCTCGGAGTTGAGAGGACGCTAGACTTAATACGTGAGAGATTCTACTGGCCTCAGATGCAAAAAGAAACTGAGAATTTTGTTATGCGTGTATGTGAATGCTTAAAAAGGAAGAAACCTCACAAGACTCCAAAAGCTCCATTGGTCCCAATTCAAACTACATACCCATTCCAGCTAGTGTCCATCGACTTTCTCCATCTCGAAACTTGCAAGAATGGATATGAATACATACTTGTAGTAATGGATCACTTCACACGCTTTGCTCAGGCCTATGCCACGAGAAATAAATCAGCAAAGACTGTGGTGCAACATGTTTTTGGAGATTTTGCTCTCAAGTTTGGGTTTCCTGAGAAAATCCATCATGATATGGGGAGGGAATTTGAGAACCACCTGATGGATCAGCTGCAGAAGACTTGTGGTGTACGCGGATCTCACACAACGCCCTATCACCCTATGGGCAATGGACAAGTTGAAAGATTCAACAGGACGCTCTTATCCATGCTCAGGACACTGAGTGATGTTGAGAAGGCAGACTGGAAAAATTCACTGTCTAAGGTGATCCATGCATACAATTGCACCCGCTGTGAAGCAACTGGGTTTTCCCCATATTATTTGTTATTTGGCCGATCACCCCGACTCCCCATCGATCTCATGTTTAACTTGCCATTGGCTGCAAAACAACAGAATTATGCAGATTACGTGAGAAACTGGCAGACCCGGATGCAGGAAGCCTACGACATTGCATCAAAAACCGCAACCAGAGAGGCACAGAGAGGAAAACAGTATTATGACAAGAAAGTCCACGGTGTTGAACTATGGCCTGGCCACAGAGTGCTGCTTAGGAACCTCAGTGGAAGAGGAGGGCCAGGAAAGCTACGTTCACATTGGGAAGATTGTGTATACACTGTGATCAGCAGAAAGAGCCCTGACAGTCCCGTGTACGAAATCAAGCCTGAAAAGAGTGGACCAAGCAAGATAGTACACAGAAATCTTCTGCTACCCTGCGATAGTTTACCAGTAGAAAACCATGTAAGTCAGAAACAGCAAAAGCGTAGGGTTGTGGGCAGAGCCAAGAAAAGTGATGAGCCAGAACAATACAACGACTCAGAGAGTGATGATGATGACAGATATGCACTGCGCTATCGGTTTCCACCAGGCTTAGACCATACTGAAACTCATACCACTCTAAATCCCGAGGCTGAACCATTCGAACCTCTAGCACAGAGAACAGAATCACCTGAGCACTTTTCTGTACATGAAGAAATGGAACACCAGGATATCCTGACGGCAGAGGAAGACAACATCTCACAGGCAGACAACATCTCTGAACAGGAGGATCGAGAGACAGAGTGTGAACAGGAAGATCAAGAAACAGAGTGTGAACAGGAGAGGACGGAATCATCCACTTACCCTCAACGACAGAAACGCCAGCCGAAGATGTTGACTTATGATGCACTGGGAGAACCAACAGTGATACGGAGAACAACAGAACTGAAAGAGTTAAGTTTACAGCCCACAGATGGACTGAACCTGTGGAGGCCCTGGGGATGAATTTAAGATAGGACAATAAATTAGAGACAAACAAAGGAGAAAATAAATAAAAAAGGATATATATTGGTGACCTGTAAAGTAAACAGAATTGAAAATAAGGTTGACAAGATTTAGTGGATATGTGGCCGATACTGTTGGAGTCTAGATGTATGGTAAGACTTATCTATTATAGATATGACTGTTTATATGCTTAATTATAGGTAGTAAGAGACAGAATAAATGCTGAAGTGCTTGGTCAGAAAATGTTACAATAGTAAGTTACCCCCCCTTTATTTTTCTAGAAAATAAACCATGGTAGAAAGGAGGCTGACTAAATGAATGCACTTAATTAATGCTTACTGATAACCTACCTTTTGTCTTGTAGCAGAAATCAGGTCATCCAGGAACAATGATCCATTTGTGGTAAAATGTAGAAATATTTTTTTTTTCTTTAAGTGGGGGAGGGTGTAGAGGAATGGAATTTAGTTGCCTTGTACTTTAGTTTTTTTTTTTATGTTTAAGCAGATGTAAATATACAGAATGTTTAGCTTGTTCATGCTTGCTATTTGTACATTGAAATATACCCTTGAGATCTATGTGGGTTGGCGAGTGACGCTAGGGGGTGATAGAGAACAGACTCACGCTTCACAGAGCATATGAAGAAGTCACACTGCCAGCTTAAGAGAAACAGATGGAATAGCTCACACGTTTTCCCTATGTGTTTATTGTTTCTATAGGTGAGATCTGTGATATATCTGCAAAAGTCACTGTTAATATTAATATATTGTTCATGTGTTTATATAATGTTTTACTGTGTGTTAATATGTAGACTAGAGCATAAATCATCGCATCAGCGATTCAAGGCCAGATCGCGTGTGAGTTGGCCACCAGCCAAGATCGCACGAGGTTGAGACGGGACAATATAACATGTTAAAGGGTGTAATCATAATTGAGAGAGTGAATATATATGCAGTAGAACATGTATACTGGTTGATTGCTAACTAATGTAGGTTACATTTGGAAAGTATAAAGGTTATGCCGCCATTGTTTAATGGGTTTAAGTCAGAGGCTATGCTGCAATATTATAATACTAGGTGGCCTATGTGTTTCATATTTTAGGTGAGAATACTAATGTTTTAGTTTGTACTTGATCTGTAATTGGTAAGTTCAGTTTGTAACTAGAGAAGCATACGAGACATGTCTTTTGTGTATTATCTGTTTAACGCTTCACAGAGGATATGAAGAAGTCACACTGCCAGCTTAAGAGAAACAGATGGAATAGCTCACACGTTTTCCCTATGTGTTTATTGTTTCTATAGTTTCGACAGCTGTGACAACAAAATAAAACTGCTTTATGTTCCACCAGAAATCTCTCTTTTCTGTGTGTGTGTAACAAATGCAAAGCCTTCTCTGGGCCATGAGGCTGCTCAAAACAGCCCCTCGGACCTGGTGGCGCAGCGGTAGGGCGTCTGACTCCAGATCAGAAGGTTGCGTGTTCGAATCACGTCGAGGTCATGGTTGCTGGACTCTTGCTTTTGGCCTTTATTAGCAGCTGCTCTATCTTTGATTGTCCAATGTGGAGACTTTGAATTTGTCCAAAGTGTAGTCCGTCTCATCAAATTAACGTTAGTACATTATAACCCTCCTATAACATGTTACCAAACTTTGTCAATTTGCTCTAGCTAAAAAAAGGATAACTCTGCAAATAGTGACTAAGATGTATTCACAATTCAAGTTTCAGTGACACCTCAAATAATGTCAAAGTCAAAGTATGTTTGAACCAATGATATTTGCATGGGAGGATCATGGCAATATCTTTTGGGTTTAAACAAAGACAACTGTTGTCAGAGCTATTGGTTGGTCAAAATGAACACCATAAAGGATGCTTACCACAGTGAGACTAAACCATAATTTGCTAATGTATGGGTAAGACTTGGAATGCATGTGGAAACGTCAGAGCCCTTACTGTGTGCAAGAAAAAAATTCTCATGGAATTTTTACATCAAGGGAAGATTCAAACAAGCTTTGGATTATCCCACCACAAAGAATCATTCAGCCGTTGGCTTTTTAACGCCCGAACAGGGACTTGAACCCTGGACCCTCAGATTAAAAGTCTGATGCTCTACAGACTGAACTATCCGGGCTCGGCTCAGGTACCAGCTTCGAACCTAGAGCAGTTGCGACACCTGGCCTCAATAAACTACTTGTCTCTGTGCTGGCTCAGAGGGCGAATCTCAGGAGTTTTTTGAAGCTTTTTCCAATAGTTTAATGTGCCTTTTTTGCAAGACGCCCACCACGAAGGTTATCCCCTTTTTCATGTCCAACAGCAGTAATCAAGGATGCAGGCTTGTTGAAAAATGTGACTATGTATAACTCACATAAAAAGCACCTTAAAATCTCCTTTGCCAATCTTTGTCCATAGTCTTATATATAGCATTTGCTTTTTGCAAACTAACTTTCCATTTCATCACTGACCAAATGACTGACACTGAGTTCATTATTTCACTGTATAGTGTAACAGATTGTTTCCTTTACATATGAAATGTAACTCCTGAATCTTACTTACACCAACAATCAGGGACTTTCAATGCGGATAATGTCAGAGCCTGCAACCTGACCGTCAGACTCAATTTGTCATTACAACCGCGACAAGATAAATGCAAAGCCTTCTGTGGGCCATGAGGCTGGTCAAAACAGTCCCTCGGACCTCGTGGCGCAACGGTAGCGCGTCTGACTCCAGATCAGAAGGTTGCGTGTTCGAATCACGTCGAGGTCATGGTTGCTGGACTCTTGCTTTTGGCCTTTATTAGCAGCTGCTCTATCTTTGATTGTCCAATGTGGAGACTTTGAATTTGTCCAAAGTGTAGTCCGTCTCATCAAATTAACGTTAGTACATTATAACCCTCCTATAACATGTTACCAAACTTTGTCAATTTGCTCTAGCTGAAAAAAAGATAACTCTGCAAATAGTGACTAAGATGTATTCACAATTCAAGTTTCAGTGACACCTCAAATAATGTAAAAGTCAAAGTATGTTTGAACCAATGATATTTGCATGGGAGGATCATGGCAATATCTTTTGGGTTTAAACAAAGACAACTGTTGTCAGAGCTATTGGTTGGTCAAAATGAACACCATAAAGGATGCTTACCACAGTGAGACTAAACCATAATTTGCTAATGTATGGGTAAGATTTGGAAAGCATGTGGAAACGTCAGAGCCCTTACTGTGTACAAGAAAAAAATTCTCATGGAATTTTTACATCAAGGGAAGATTCAAACAAGCTTTGGATTATCCCACCACAAAGAATCATTCAGCCGTTGGCTTTTTAACGCCCGAACAGGGACTTGAGCCCTGGACCCTCAGATTAAAAGTCTGATGCTCTACAGACTGAACTATCCGGGCTACCTAGAGCAGTTGCGACACCTGGCCTCAATAAACTACTTGTCTCTGTGCTGGCTCAGAGGGCGAATCTCAGGAGTTTCTTGAAGCTTTTTCCAATAGTTTAATGTGCCTTTTTTGCAAGACTCCCACCACGAAGGTTATCCCCTTTTTCATGTCCAACAGCAGTAATCAAGGATGCAGGCTGGTTGAAAAATGTGACTATGTATAACTCACATAAAAAGCACCTTAAAATCTCCTTTGCCAATCTTTGTCCATAGTCTTATATATAGCATTTGCTTTTTGCAAACTAACTTTCCATTTCATCACTGACCAAATGACTGACACTGAGTTCATTATTTCACTGTATAGTGTAACAGATTGTTTCCTTTACATATGAAATGTAACTCCTGAATCTTACTTACACCAACAATCAGGGACTTCCAATGCGGATAATGTCAGAGCCTGCAACCTGACCGTCAGACTCAATTTGTCATTACAACCGCGACGAGATAAATGCAAAGCCTTCTCTGGGCCATGAGGCTGGTCAAACCAGCCCCTCGGACCTCGTGGGGCAGCGGTAGGGCGTCTGACTCCAGATCAGAAGGTTGCGTGTTCGAATCACGTCGAGGTCATGGTTGCTGGACTCTTGCTTTTGGCCTTTATTAGCAGCTGCTCTATCTTTGATTGTCCAATGTGGAGACTTTGAATTTGTCCAAAGTGTAGTCCGTCTCATCAAATTAACGTTAGTACATTATAACCCTCCTATAACATGTTACCAAACTTTGTCAATTTGCTCTAGCTGAAAAAAAAAGATAACTCTGCAAATAGTGACTAAGATGTATTCACAATTCAAGTTTCAGTGACACCTCAAATAATGTCAAAGTCAAAGTATGTTTGAACCAATGATATTTGCATGGGAGGATCATGGCAATATATTTTGGGTTTAAACAAAGACAACTGTTGTCAGAGCCACTGGTTGGTCAAAATGAACACCATAAAGGATGCTTACCACAGTGAGACTAAACCATAATTTGCTAATGTATGGGTAAGACTTGGAAAGCATGTGGAAACGTCAGAGCCCGTACCCTGTGCAAGAAAAAAAATCTCATGGAATTTTTACATCAAGGGAAGATTCAAACAAGCTTTGGATTATCCCACCACAAAGAATCATTCAGCCATTGGCTTTTTAACGCCCGAACAGGGACTTGAACCCTGGACCCTCAGATTAAAAGTCTGATGCTCTACCGACTGAGCTATCCGGGCTCGGCTCAGGTACCAGCTTCGAACCTAGAGCAGTTGTGACACCTGGCCTCAATAAACTACTTGTCTCTGTGCTGGCTCAGAGGGCGAATCTCAGGAGTTTCTTGAAGCTTTTTCCAATAGTTTAATGTGCCTTTTTTGCAAGACGCCCACCACGAAGGTTATCCCCTTTTTCATGTCCAACAGCAGTAATCAAGGATGCAGGCTGGTTGAAAAATGTGACTATGTATAACTCACATAAAAAGCACCTTAAAATCTCCTTTGCCAATCTTTGTCCATAGTCTTATATATAGCATTTGCTTTTTGCAAACTAACTTTCCATTTCATCACTGACCAAATGACTGACACTGAGTTCATTATTTCACTGTATAGTGTAACAGATTGTTTCCTTTACATATGAAATGTAACTCCTGAATCTTACTTACACCAACAATCAGGGACTTCCAATGCGGATAATGTCAGAGCCTGCAACCTGACCGTCAGACTCAATTTGTCATTACAACCGCGACGAGATAAATGCAAAGCCTTCTCTGGGCCATGAAGCTGGTCAAAACAGCCCCTCGGACCTCGTGACGCAACGGTAGCGCGTCTGACTCCAGATCAGAAGGTTGCATGTTCGAATTACATCGAGGTCATGGTTGCTGGACTTTTGCTTTTGGCCTTTATTAGCAGCTGCTCTATCTTTGATTGTCCAATGTGGAGACTTTGAATTTGTCCAAAGTGTAGTCCGTCTCATCAAATTAACGTTAGTACATTATAACCCTCCTATAACATGTTACCAAAATTTGTCAATTTGCTCTAGCTGAAAAAAAGATAACTCTGCAAATAGTGAATAAGATGTATTCACAATTCAAGTTTCAGTGACACCTCAAATAATGTCAAAGTCAAAGTATGTTTGAACCAATGATATTTGCATGGGAGGATCATGGCAATATCTTTTGGGTTTAAACAAAGACAACTGTTGTCAGAGCCACTGGTTGGTCAAAATGAACACCATAAAGGTTGCTTACCACAGTGAGACTAAACCATAATTTGCTAATGTATGGGTAAGACTTGGAAAGCATGTGGAAACGTCAGAGCCCGTACTCTGTGCAAGAAAAAAAATCTCATGGAATTTTTACGTCAAGCGAAGATTCAAACAAGCTTTATATTATCCCACCACAAAGAATCATTCAGCCGTTGGCTTTTTAACGCCCGAAAAGGGACTTGAACCCTGGACCCTCAGATTAAAAGTCTGATGCTCTACCGACTGAGCTATCCGGGCTAGGCTCAGGTACCAGCTTCGAACCTAGAGCAGTTGCGACACCTGGCCTCAATAAACTACTTGTCTCTGTGCTGGCTCAGAGGGCGAATCCCAGGAGTTTCTTGAAGCTTTTTCCAATAGTTTAATGTGCCTTTTTTGCAAGACGCCCACCACGAAAGTTATCCCCTTTTTCATGTCCAACAGCAGTAATCAAGGATGCAGGCTGGTTGAAAAATGTGACTATGTATAACTCACATAAAAAGCACCTTAAAATCTCCTTTGCCAATCTTTGTCCATAGTCTTATATATAGCATTTGCTTTTTGCAAACTAACTTTCCTTTTCATCACTGACCAAATGACTGACACTGAGTTCATTATTTCACTGTATAGTGTAACAGATTGTTTCCTTTACATATGAAATGTAACTCCTGAATCTTACTTACACCAACAATCAGGGACTTCCAATGCGGATAATGTCAGAGCCTGCAACCTGACCGTCAGACTCAATTTGTCATTACAACCGCGACGAGATAAATGCAAAGCCTTCTGTTGGCCATGAGGCTGGTCAAAACAGCCCCTCGGACCTCGTGGCGCAACGGTAGCGCGTCTGACTCCAGATCAGAAGGTTGCGTGTTCGAATCACGTCGAGGTCATGGTTGCTGGACTCTTGCTTTTGGCCTTTATTAGCAGCTGCTCTATCTTTGATTGTCCAATGTGGAGACTTTGAATTTGTCCAAAGTGTAGTCCGTCTCATCAAATTAACGTTAGTACATTATAACCCTCCTATAACATGTTACCAAACTTTGTCAATTAGCTCTAGCTGAAAAAAAGATAACTCTGCAAATAGTGACTAAGATGTATTCACAATTCAAGTTTCAGTGACACCTCAAATAATGTCAAAGTCAAAGTATGTTTGAACCAATGATATTTGCATGGGAGGATCATGGCAATATATTTTGGGTTTAAACAAAGACAACTGTTGTCAGAGCCACTGGTTGGTCAAAATGAACACCATAAAGGATGCTTACCACAGTGAGACTAAACCATAATTTGCTAATGTATGGGTAAGACTTGGAAAGCATGTGGAAACGTCAGAGCCCCTACTCTGTGCAAGAAAACAAATCTCATGGAATTTTTAAGTCAATGGAAGATTCAAACAAGCTTTGGATTATCCCACCACAAAGAATCATTTAGCCGTTGGCTTTTTAACACCCGAACAGGGACTTGAACCCTGGACCCTCAGATTAAAAGTCTGATGCTCTACAGACTGAGCTATCCGGGCTCGGCTCAGGTACCAGCTTCGAACCTAGAGCAGTTGCGACACCTGGCCTCAATAAACTACTTGTCTCTGTGCTGGCTCAGAGGGCGAATCTCAGGAGTTTCTTGAAGCTTTTTCCAATAGTTTAATGTGCCTTTTTTGCAAAACGCTCACCATGAAGGTTATCCCCTTTTTTATGTCCAACAGCAGTAATCAAGGATGCAGGCTGGTTGAAAAATGTGACTATGTATAACTCACATAAAAAGCACCTTAAAATCTCCTTTGCCAATCTTTGTCCATAGTCTTATATATAGCATTTGCTTTTTGCAAACTAACTTTCCATTTCATCACTGACCAAATGACTGACACTGAGTTCATTATTTCACTGTATAGTGTAACAGATTGTTTCCTTTACATATGAAATGTAACTCCTGAATCTTACTTACACCAACAATCAGGGACTTCCAATGCGGATAATGTCAGAGCCTGCAACCTGACCGTCAGACTCAATTTGTCATTACAACCGCGACGAGATAAATGCAAAGCCTTCTCTGGGCCATGAGGCTGGTCAAAACAGCCCCTCGGACCTCGTGGCGCAACGGTAGCGCGTCTGACTCCAGATCAGAAGGTTGTGTGTTCGAATCACGTCGAGGTAATGGTTGCTGAACTCTTGCTTTTGGCCTTTATTAGCAGCTGCTCTATCTTTGATTGTCCAATGTGGAGACTTTGAATTTGTCCAAAGTGTAGTCCGTCTCATCAAATTAACTTTAGTACATTATAACCCTCCTATAACATGTTACCAAACTTTGTCAATTTGCTCTAGCTGAAAAAAAAGATAACTCTGCAAATAGTGACTAAGATGTATTCACAATTCAAGTTTCAGTGACACCTCAAATAATGTCAAAGTCAAAGTATGTTTGAACCAATGATATTTGCATGGGGGGATCATGGCAATATATTTTGGGTTTAAACAAAGACAACTGTTGTCAGAGCCACTGGTTGGTCAAAATGAACACCATAAAGGATGCTTACCACAGTGAGACTAAACCATAATTTGCTAATGTATGGGTAAGACTTGGAAAGCATGTGGAAACGTCAGAGCCCGTACTCTGTGCAAGAAAACAAATCTCATGGAATTTTTACGTCAAGGGAAGATTCAAACAAGCTTTGGATTATCCCACCACAAAGAATCAATCAGCCGTTGGCTTTTTAACGCCCGAACAGGGACTTGAACCCTGGACCCTCAGATTAAAAGTCTGATGCTCTACAGACTGAGCTATCCGGGCTCGGCTCAGGTACCAGCTTCGAACCTAGAGCAGTTGCGACACCTGGCCTCAATAAACTACTTGTCTCTGTGCTGGCTCAGAGGGCGAATCTCAGGAGTTTCTTGAAGCTTTTTCCAATAGTTTAATGTGCCTTTTTTGCAAGACGCCCACCATGAAGGTTATCCCCTTTTTTATGTCCAACAGCAGTAATCAAGGATGCAGGCTGGTTGAAAAATGTGACTATGTATAACTCACATAAAAAGCACCTTAAAATCTCCTTTGCCAATCTTTGTCCATAGTCTTATATATAGCATTTGCTTTTTGCAAACTAACTTTCCATTTCATCACTGACCAAATGACTGACACTGAGTTCATTATTTCACTGTATAGTGTAACAGATTGTTTCCTTTACATATGAAATGTAACTCCTGAATCTTACTTACACCAACAATCAGGGACTTCCAATGCGGATAATGTCAGAGCCTGCAACCTGACCGTCAGACTCAATTTGTCATTACAACTGCGACGAGATAAATGCAAAGCCTTCTCTGGGCCATGAGGCTGGTCAAAACAGCCCCTCGGACCTCGTGGCGCAACGGTAGCGCGTCTGACTCCAGATCAGAAGGTTGCGTGTTCGAATCACGTCGAGGTAATGGTTGCTGGACTCTTGCTTTTGGCCTTTATTAGCAGCTGCTCTATCTTTGATTGTCCAATGTGGAGACTTTGAATTTGTCCAAAGTGTAGTCCGTCTCATCAAATTAACTTTAGTACATTATAACCCTCCTATAACATGTTACCAAACTTTGTCAATTTGCTCTAGCTGAAAAAAAAGATAACTCTGCAAATAGTGACTAAGATGTATTCACAATTCAAGTTTCAGTGACACCTCAAATAATGTCAAAGTCAAAGTATGTTTGAACCAATGATATTTGCATGGGAGGATCATGGCAATATATTTTGGGTTTAAACAAAGACAACTGTTGTCAGAGCCACTGGTTGGTCAAAACGAACACCATAAAGGATGCTTACCACAGTGAGACGAAACCATAATTTGCTAATGTATGGGTAAGACTTGGAAAGCATGTGGAAACGTCAGAGCCCGTACTCTGTGCAAGAAAAAAAATCTCATGGAATTTTTACGTCAAGGGAAGATTCAAACAAGCTTTGGATTATCCCACCACAAAGAATCATTCAGCCGTTGGCTTTTTAACGCCCGAACAGTGACTTGAACCCTGGACCCTCAGATTAAAAGTCTGATGCTCTACCGACTGAGCTATCCGGGCTCGGCTCAGGTACCAGCTTCGAACCTAGAGCAGTTGTGACACCTGGCCTCAATAAACTACTTGTCTCTGTGCTGGCTCAGAGGGCGAATCTCAGGAGTTTCTTGAAGCTTTTTCCAATAGTTTAATGTGCCTTTTTTGCAAGACGCCCACCACAAAGGTTATCCCCTTTTTCATGTCCAACAGCAGTAATCAAGGATGCAGGCTGGTTGAAAAATGTGACTATGTATAACTCACATAAAAAGCACCTTAAAATCTCCTTTGCCAATCTTTGTCCATAGTCTTATATATAGCATTTGCTTTTTGCAAACTAACTTTCCATTTCATCACTGACCAAATGACTGACACTGAGTTCATTATTTCACTGTATAGTGTAACAGATTGTTTCCCTTTACATATGAAATGTAACTCCTGAATCTTACTTACACCAACAATCAGGGACTTCCAATGCGGATAATGTCAGAGCCTGCAACCTGACCGTCAGACTCAATTTGTCATTACAACCGCGACGAGATAAATGCAAAGCCTTCTGTGGGCCATGAGGCTGGTCAAAACAGCCCCTCGGACCTCGTGGCGCAACGGTAGCGCGTCTGACTCCAGATCAGAAGGTTGCGTGTTCGAATCACGTCGAGGTCATGGTTGCTGGACTCTTGCTTTTGGCCTTTATTAGCAGCTGCTCTATCTTTGATTGTCCAATGTGGAGACTTTGAATTTGTCCAAAGTGTAGTCCGTCTCATCAAATTAACGTTAGTACAATATAACCCTCCTATAACATGTTACCAAACTTTGTCAATTAGCTCTAGCTGAAAAAAAGATAACTCTGCAAATAGTGACTAAGATGTATTCACAATTCAAGTTTCAGTGACACCTCAAATAATGTCAAAGTCAAAGTATGTTTGAACCAATGATATTTGCATGGGAGGATCATGGCAATATATTTTGGGTTTAAACAAAGACAACTGTTGTCAGACCCACTGGTTGGTCAAAATGAACACCATAAAGGATGCTTACCACAGTGAGACTAAACCATAATTTGCTAATGTATGGGTAAGACTTGGAAAGCATGTGGAAACGTCAGAGCCCGTACTCTGTGCAAGAAAACAAATCTCATGGAATTTTTACTTTAAGGGAAGATTTAAAGAAGCTTTGGATTATCCCACCACAAAGAATCATTCAGCCGTTGGCTTTTTAACACCCGAACAGGGACTTGAACCCTGGACCCTCAGATTAAAAGTCTGATGCTCTACAGACTGAGCTATCCGGGCTCGGCTCAGGTACCAGCTTCGAACCTAGAGCAGTTGCGACACATGGCCTCAATAAACTACTTGTCTCTGTGCTGGCTCAGATGGCGAATCTCAGGAGTTTCTTGAAGCTTTTTCCAATAGTTTAATGTGCCTTTTTTGCAAGACGCCCACCACGAAGGTTATCCCCTTTTTCATGTCCAACAGCAGTAATCAAGGATGCAGGCTGGTTGAAAAATGTGACTATGTATAACTCACATAAAAAGCACCTTAAAATCTCCTTTGCCAATCTTTGTCCATAGTCTTATATATAGCATTTGCTTTTTGCAAACTAACTTTCCATTTCATCACTGACCAAATGACTGACACTGAGTTCATTATTTCACTGTATAGTGTAACAGATTGTTTCCTTTACATATGAAATGTAACTCCTGAATCTTACTTACACCAACAATCAGGGACTTCCAATGCGGATAATGTCAGAGCCTGCAACCTGACCGTCAGACTCAATTTGTCATTACAACCGCGACGAGATAAATGCAAAGCCTTCTCTGGGCCATGAGGCTGGTCAAAACAGCCCCTCGGACCTCGTGGCGCAACGGTAGCGCGTCTGACTCCAGATCAGAAGGTTGCGTGTTCGAATCACGTCGAGGTCATGGTTGCTGGACTCTTGCTTTTGGCCTTTATTAGCAGCTGCTCTATCTTTGATTGTCCAATGTGGAGACTTTGAATTTGTCCAAAGTGTAGTCCGTCTCATCAAATTAACGTTAGTACATTATAACCCTCCTATAACATGTTACCAAACTTTGTCAATTTGCTCTAGCTGAAAAAAAAAGATAACTCTGCAAATAGTGACTAAGATGTATTCACAATTCAAGTTTCAGTGACACCTCAAATAATGTCAAAGTCAAAGTATGTTTGAACCAATGATATTTGCATGGGAGGATCATGGCAATATATTTTGGGTTTAAACAAAGACAACTGTTGTCAGAGCCACTGGTTGGTCAAAACGAACACCATAAAGGATGCTTACCACAGTGAGACTAAACCATAATTTGCTAATGTATGGGTAAGACTTGGAAAGCATGTGGAAACGTCAGAGCCCGTACTCTGTGCAAGAAAACAAATCTCATGGAATTTTTACGTCAAGGGAAGATTCAAACAAGCTTTGGATTATCCCACCACAAAGAATCAATCAGCCGTTGGCTTTTTAACGCCCGAACAGGGACTTGAACCCTGGACCCTCAGATTAAAAGTCTGATGCTCTACAGACTGAGCTATCCGGGCTCGGCTCAGGTACCAGCTTCGAACCTAGAGCAGTTGCGACACCTGGCCTCAATAAACTACTTGTCTCTGTGCTGGCTCAGAGGGCGAATCTCAGGAGTTTCTTGAAGCTTTTTCCAATAGTTTAATGTGCCTTTTTTGCAAGACGCCCACCATGAAGGTTATCCCCTTTTTTATGTCCAACAGCAGTAATCAAGGATGCAGGCTGGTTGAAAAATGTGACTATGTATAACTCACATAAAAAGCACCTTAAAATCTCCTTTGCCAATCTTTGTCCATAGTCTTATATATAGCATTTGCTTTTTGCAAACTAACTTTCCATTTCATCACTGACCAAATGACTGACACTGAGTTCATTATTTCACTGTATAGTGTAACAGATTGTTTCCTTTACATATGAAATGTAACTCCTGAATCTTACTTACACCAACAATCAGGGACTTCCAATGCGGATAATGTCAGAGCCTGCAACCTGACCGTCAGACTCAATTTGTCATTACAACTGCGACGAGATAAATGCAAAGCCTTCTCTGGGCCATGAGGCTGGTCAAAACAGCCCCTCGGACCTCGTGGCGCAACGGTAGCGCGTCTGACTCCAGATCAGAAGGTTGCGTGTTCGAATCACGTCGAGGTAATGGTTGCTGGACTCTTGCTTTTGGCCTTTATTAGCAGCTGCTCTATCTTTGATTGTCCAATGTGGAGACTTTGAATTTGTCCAAAGTGTAGTCCGTCTCATCAAATTAACTTTAGTACATTATAACCCTCCTATAACATGTTACCAAACTTTGTCAATTTGCTCTAGCTGAAAAAAAAGATAACTCTGCAAATAGTGACTAAGATGTATTCACAATTCAAGTTTCAGTGACACCTCAAATAATGTCAAAGTCAAAGTATGTTTGAACCAATGATATTTGCATGGGAGGATCATGGCAATATATTTTGGGTTTAAACAAAGACAACTGTTGTCAGAGCCACTGGTTGGTCAAAACGAACACCATAAAGGATGCTTACCACAGTGAGACGAAACCATAATTTGCTAATGTATGGGTAAGACTTGGAAAGCATGTGGAAACGTCAGAGCCCGTACTCTGTGCAAGAAAAAAAATCTCATGGAATTTTTACGTCAAGGGAAGATTCAAACAAGCTTTGGATTATCCCACCACAAAGAATCATTCAGCCGTTGGCTTTTTAACGCCCGAACAGTGACTTGAACCCTGGACCCTCAGATTAAAAGTCTGATGCTCTACCGACTGAGCTATCCGGGCTCGGCTCAGGTACCAGCTTCGAACCTAGAGCAGTTGCGACACCTGGCCTCAATAAACTACTTGTCTCTGTGCTGGCTCAGAGGGCGAATCTCAGGAGTTTCTTGAAGCGTTTTCCAATAGTTTAATGTGCCTTTTTTGCAAGATGCCCACCATGAAGGTTATCCCCTTTTTCATGTCCAACAGCAGTAATCAAAGATGCAGGCTGGTTGAAAAATGTGACTATGTATAACTCACATAAAAAGCACCTTAAAATCTCCTTTGCCAATCTTTGTCCATAGTCTTATATATAGCATTTGCTTTTTGCAAACTAACTTTCCATTTCATCACTGACCAAATGACTGACGCTGAGTTCATTATTTCACTGTATAGTGTAACAGATTGTTTCCTTTACATATGAAATGTAACTCCTGAATCTTACTTACACCAACAATCAGGGACTTCCAATGCGGATAATGTCAGAGCCTGCAACCTGACCGTCAGACTCAATTTGTCATTACAACCGCGACGAGATAAATGCAAAGCCTTCTCTGGGCCATGAGGCTGGTCAAAACAGCCCCTCGGACCTCGTGGCGCAACGGTAGCGCGTCTGACTCCAGATCAGAAGGTTGCGTGTTCGAATCACGTCGAGGTAATGGTTGCTGGACTCTTGCTTTTGGCCTTTATTAGCAGCTGCTCTATCTTTGATTGTCCAATGTGGAGACTTTGAATTTGTCCAAAGTGTAGTCCGTCTCATCAAATTAACGTTAGTACATTATAACCCTCCTATAACATGTTACCAAACTTTGTCAATTTGCTCTAGCTGAAAAAAAAGATAACTCTGCAAATAGTGACTAAGATGTATTCACAATTCAAGTTTCAGTGACACCTCAAATAATGTCAAAGTCAAAGTATGTTTGAACCAATGAGATTTGCATGGGAGGATCATGGCAATATATTTTGGGTTTAAACAAAGACAACTGTTGTCAGAGCCACTGGTTGGTCAAAATGAACACCATAAAGGATGCTTACCACAGTGAGACTAAACCATAATTTGCTAATGTATGGGTAAGACTTGGAAAGCATGTGGAAACGTCAGAGCCCGTACTCTGTGCAAGAAAAAAAATCTCATGGAATTTTTACATCAAGGGAAGATTCAAACAAGCTTTGGATTATCCCACCACAAAGAATCATTCAGCCGTTGGCTTTTTAACGCCCGAACAGGGACTTGAACCCTGGACCCTCAGATTAAAAGTCTGATGCTCTACCGACTGAGATATCAGGGCTGGGCTCAAGTACCAGCTTCGAACCTAGAGCAGTTGCGACACCTGGCCTCAATAAACTACTTGTCTCTGTGCTGGCTCAGAGGGCGAATCTCGGGAGTTTCTTGAAGCTTTTTCCAATAGTTTAATGTGCCTTTTTTGCAAGACGCCCACCACGAAGGTTATCCCCTTTTTCATGTCCAACAGCAGTAATCAAGGATGCAGGCTGGTTGAAAAATGTGACTATGTATAACTCACATAAAAAGCACCTTAAAATCTCCTTTGCCAATCTTTGTCCATAGTCTTATATATAGCATTTGCTTTTTGCAAACTAACTTTCCATTTCATCACTGACCAAATGACTGACACTGAGTTCATTATTTCACTGTATAGTGTAACAGATTGTTTCCTTTACATATGAAATGTAACTCCTGAATCTTACTTACACCAACAATCAGGGACTTCCAATGCGGATAATGTCAGAGCCTGCAACCTGACCGTCAGACTCAATTTGTCATTACAACCGCGACGAGATAAATGCAAAGCCTTCTGTGGGCCATGAGGCTGGTCAAAACAGCCCCTCGGACCTCGTGGCGCAACGGTAGCGCGTCTGACTCCAGATCAGAAGGTTGCGTGTTCGAATCACGTCGAGGTCATGGTTGCTGGACTCTTGCTTTTGGCCTTTATTAGCAGCTGCTCTATCTTTGATTGTCCAATGTGGAGACTTTGAATTTGTCCAAAGTGTAGTCCGTCTCATCAAATTAACGTTAGTACAATATAACCCTCCTATAACATGTTACCAAACTTTGTCAATTAGCTCTAGCTGAAAAAAAGATAACTCTGCAAATAGTGACTAAGATGTATTCACAATTCAAGTTTCAGTGACACCTCAAATAATGTCAAAGTCAAAGTATGTTTGAACCAATGATATTTGCATGGGAGGATCATGGCAATATATTTTGGGTTTAAACAAAGACAACTGTTGTCAGAGCCACTGGTTGGTCAAAATGAACACCATAAAGGATGCTTACCACAGTGAGACTAAACCATAATTTGCTAATGTATGGGTAAGACTTGGAAAGCATGTGGAAACGTCAGAGCCCGTACTCTGTGCAAGAAAACAAATCTCATGGAATTTTTACTTTAAGGGAAGATTTAAAGAAGCTTTGGATTATCCCACCACAAAGAATCATTCAGCCGTTGGCTTTTTAACACCCGAACAGGGACTTGAACCCTGGACCCTCAGATTAAAAGTCTGATGCTCTACAGACTGAGCTATCCGGGCTCGGCTCAGGTACCAGCTTCGAACCTAGAGCAGTTGCGACACCTGGCCTCAATAAACTACTTGTCTCTGTGCTGGCTCAGATGGCGAATCTCAGGAGTTTCTTGAAGCTTTTTCCAATAGTTTAATGTGCCTTTTTTGCAAGACGCCCACCACGAAGGTTATCCCCTTTTTCATGTCCAACAGCAGTAATCAAGGATGCAGGCTGGTTGAAAAATGTGACTATGTATAACTCACATAAAAAGCACCTTAAAATCTCCTTTGCCAATCTTTGTCCATAGTCTTATATATAGCATTTGCTTTTTGCAAACTAACTTTCCATTTCATCACTGACCAAATGACTGACACTGAGTTCATTATTTCACTGTATAGTGTAACAGATTGTTTCCTTTACATATGAAATGTAACTCCTGAATCTTACTTACACCAACAATCAGGGACTTCCAATGCGGATAATGTCAGAGCCTGCAACCTGACCGTCAGACTCAATTTGTCATTACAACCGCGACGAGATAAATGCAAAGCCTTCTGTTGGCCATGAGGCTGGTCAAAACAGCCCCTCGGACCTCGTGGCGCAACGGTAGCGCGTCTGACTCCAGATCAGAAGGTTGCGTGTTCGAATCACGTCGAGGTCATGGTTGCTGGACTCTTGCTTTTGGCCTTTATTAGCAGCTGCTCTATCTTTGATTGTCCAATGTGGAGACTTTGAATTTGTCCAAAGTGTAGTCCGTCTCATCAAATTAACGTTAGTACATTATAACCCTCCTATAACATGTTACCAAACTTTGTCAATTAGCTCTAGCTGAAAAAAAGATAACTCTGCAAATAGTGACTAAGATGTATTCACAATTCAAGTTTCAGTGACACCTCAAATAATGTCAAAGTCAAAGTATGTTTGAACCAATGATATTTGCATGGGAGGATCATGGCAATATATTTTGGGTTTAAACAAAGACAACTGTTGTCAGAGCCACTGGTTGGTCAAAATGAACACCATAAAGGATGCTTACCACAGTGAGACTAAACCATAATTTGCTAATGTATGGGTAAGACTTGGAAAGCATGTGGAAACGTCAGAGCCCGTACTCTGTGCAAGAAAACAAATCTCATGGAATTTTTAAGTCAATGGAAGATTCAAACAAGCTTTGGATTATCCCACCACAAAGAATCATTTAGCCGTTGGCTTTTTAACACCCGAACAGGGACTTGAACCCTGGACCCTCAGATTAAAAGTCTGATGCTCTACAGACTGAGCTATCCGGGCTCGGCTCAGGTACCAGCTTCGAACCTAGAGCAGTTGCGACACCTGGCCTCAATAAACTACTTGTCTCTGTGCTGGCTCAGAGGGCGAATCTCAGGAGTTTCTTGAAGCTTTTTCCAATAGTTTAATGTGCCTTTTTTGCAAGACGCTCACCATGAAGGTTATCCCCTTTTTTATGTCCAACAGCAGTAATCAAGGATGCAGGCTGGTTGAAAAATGTGACTATGTATAACTCACATAAAAAGCACCTTAAAATCTCCTTTGCCAATCTTTGTCCATAGTCTTATATATAGCATTTGCTTTTTGCAAACTAACTTTCCATTTCATCACTGACCAAATGACTGACACTGAGTTCATTATTTCACTGTATAGTGTAACAGATTGTTTCCTTTACATATGAAATGTAACTCCTGAATCTTACTTACACCAACAATCAGGGACTTCCAATGCGGATAATGTCAGAGCCTGCAACCTGACCGTCAGACTCAATTTGTCATTACAACCGCGACGAGATAAATGCAAAGCCTTCTCTGGGCCATGAGGCTGGTCAAAACAGCCCCTCGGACCTCGTGGCGCAACGGTAGCGCGTCTGACTCCAGATCAGAAGGTTGTGTGTTCGAATCACGTCGAGGTAATGGTTACTGAACTCTTGCTTTTGGCCTTTATTAGCAGCTGCTCTATCTTTGATTGTCCAATGTGGAGACTTTGAATTTGTCCAAAGTGTAGTCCGTCTCATCAAATTAACTTTAGTACATTATAACCCTCCTATAACATGTTACCAAACTTTGTCAATTTGCTCTAGCTGAAAAAAAAGATAACTCTGCAAATAGTGACTAAGATGTATTCACAATTCAAGTTTCAGTGACACCTCAAATAATGTCAAAGTCAAAGTATGTTTGAACCAATGATATTTGCATGGGAGGATCATGGCAATATATTTTGGGTTTAAACAAAGACAACTGTTGTCAGAGCCACTGGTTGGTCAAAATGAACACCATAAAGGATGCTTACCACAGTGAGACTAAACCATAATTTGCTAATGTATGGGTAAGACTTGGAAAGCATGTGGAAACGTCAGAGCCCGTACTCTGTGCAAGAAAACAAATCTCATGGAATTTTTACGTCAAGGGAAGATTCAAACAAGCTTTGGATTATCCCACCACAAAGAATCAATCAGCCGTTGGCTTTTTAACGCCCGAACAGGGACTTGAACCCTGGACCCTCAGATTAAAAGTCTGATGCTCTACAGACTGAGCTATCCGGGCTCGGCTCAGGTACCAGCTTCGAACCTAGAGCAGTTGCGACACCTGGCCTCAATAAACTACTTGTCTCTGTGCTGGCTCAGAGGGCGAATCTCAGGAGTTTCTTGAAGCTTTTTCCAATAGTTTAATGTGCCTTTTTTGCAAGACGCCCACCATGAAGGTTATCCCCTTTTTTATGTCCAACAGCAGTAATCAAGGATGCAGGCTGGTTGAAAAATGTGACTATGTATAACTCACATAAAAAGCACCTTGAAATCTCCTTTGCCAATCTTTGTCCATAGTCTTATATATAGCATTTGCTTTTTGCAAACTAACTTTCCATTTCATCACTGACCAAATGACTGACACTGAGTTCATTATTTCACTGTATAGTGTAACAGATTGTTTCCTTTACATATGAAATGTAACTCCTGAATCTTACTTACACCAACAATCAGGGACTTCCAATGCGGATAATGTCAGAGCCTGCAACCTGACCGTCAGACTCAATTTGTCATTACAACTGCGACGAGATAAATGCAAAGCCTTCTCTGGGCCATGAGGCTGGTCAAAACAGCCCCTCGGACCTCGTGGCGCAACGGTAGCGCGTCTGACTCCAGATCAGAAGGTTGCGTGTTCGAATCACGTCGAGGTAATGGTTGCTGGACTCTTGCTTTTGGCCTTTATTAGCAGCTGCACTATCTTTGATTGTCCAATGTGGAGACTTTGAATTTGTCCAAAGTGTAGTCCGTCTCATCAAATTAACTTTAGTACATTATAACCCTCCTATAACATGTTACCAAACTTTGTCAATTTGCTCTAGCTGAAAAAAAAGATAACTCTGCAAATAGTGACTAAGATGTATTCACAATTCAAGTTTCAGTGACACCTCAAATAATGTCAAAGTCAAAGTATGTTTGAACCAATGATATTTGCATGGGAGGATCATGGCAATATATTTTGGGTTTAAACAAAGACAACTGTTGTCAGAGCCACTGGTTGGTCAAAATGAACACCATAAAGGATGCTTACCACAGTGAGACTAAACCATAATTTGCTAATGTATGGGTAAGACTTGGAAAGCATGTGGAAACGTCAGAGCCCGTACTCTGTGCAAGAAAACAAATCTCATGGAATTTTTACGTCAAGGGAAGATTCAAACAAGCTTTGGATTATCCCACCACAAAGAATCAATCAGCCGTTGGCTTTTTAACGCCCGAACAGGGACTTGAACCCTGGACCCTCAGATTAAAAGTCTGATGCTCTACAGACTGAGCTATCCGGGCTCGGCTCAGGTACCAGCTTCGAACCTAGAGCAGTTGCGACACCTGGCCTCAATAAACTACTTGTCTCTGTGCTGGCTCAGAGGGCGAATCTCAGGAGTTTCTTGAAGCTTTTTCCAATAGTTTAATGTGCCTTTTTTGCAAGACGCCCACCACGAAGGTTATCCCCTTTTTCATGTCCAACAGCAGTAATCAAGGATGCAGGCTGGTTGAAAAATGTGACTATGTACAACTCACATAAAAAGCACCTTAAAATCTCCTTTGCCAATCTTTGTCCATAGTCTTATATATAGCATTTGCTTTTTGCAAACTAACTTTCCATTTCATCACTGACCAAATGACTGACACTGAGTTCATTATTTCACTGTATAGTGTAACAGATTGTTTCCTTTACATATGAAATGTAACTCCTGAATCTTACTTACACCAACAATCAGGGACTTCCAATGCGGATAATGTCAGAGCCTGCAACCTGACCGTCAGACTCAATTTGTCATTACAACCGCGACGAGATAAATGCAAAGCCTTCTCTGGGCCATGAAGCTGGTCAAAACAGCCCCTCGGACCTCGTGGCGCAACGGTAGTCCGTCTGACTCCAGATCAGAAGGTTGCGTGTTCGAATTACATCGAGGTCATGGTTGCTGGACTTTTGCTTTTGGCCTTTATTAGCAGCTGCTCTATCTTTGATTGTCCAATGTGGAGACTTTGAATTTGTCCAAAGTGTAGTCCGTCTCATCAAATTAACGTTAGTACATTATAACCCTCCTATAACATGTTACCAAACTTTGTCAATTTGCTCTAGCTGAAAAAAAGATAACTCTGCAAATAGTGAATAAGATGTATTCACAATTCAAGTTTCAGTGACACCTCAAATAATGTCAAAGTCAAAGTATGTTTGAACCAATGATATTTGCATGGGAGGATCATGGCAATATCTTTTGGGTTTAAACAAAGACAACTGTTGTCAGAGCCACTGGTTGGTCAAAATGAACACCATAAAGGTTGCTTACCACAGTGAGACTAAACCATAATTTGCTAATGTATGGGTAAGACTTGGAAAGCATGTGGAAACGTCAGAGCCCGTACTCTGTGCAAGAAAAAAAATCTCATGGAATTTTTACGTCAAGCGAAGATTCAAACAAGCTTTGGATTATCCCACCACAAAGAATCATTCAGCTGTTGGCTTTTTAACGCCCGAACAGGGACTTGAACCCTGGACCCTCAGATTAAAAGTCCGATGCTCTACCGACTGAGCTATCCGGGCTCGGCTCAGGTACCAGCTTCGAACCTAGAGCAGTTGTGACACCTGGCCTAAATAAACTACTTGTCTCTGTGCTGGCTCAGAGGGCGAATCTCAGGAGTTTCTTGAAGCTTTTTCCAATAGTTTAATGTGCCTTTTTTGCAAGACGCCCACTACGAAGGTTATCCCCTTTTTCATGTCCAACAGCAGTAATCAAGGATGCAGGCTGGTTGAAAAATGTGACTATGTATAACTCACATAAAAAGCACCTTGAAATCTCCTTTGCCAATCTTTGTCCATAGTCTTATATATAGCATTTGCTTTTTGCAAACTAACTTTCCATTTCATCACTGACCAAATGACTGACACTGAGTTCATTATTTCACTGTATAGTGTAACAGATTGTTTCCTTTACATATGAAATGTAACTCCTGAATCTTACTTACACCAAGAATCAGGGACTTCCAATGCGGATAATGTCAGAGCCTGCAACCTGACCGTCAGACTCAATTTGTCATTACAACCGCGACGAGATAAATGCAAAGCCTTCTCTGGGCCATGAAGCTGGTCAAAACAGCCCCTCGGACCTCGTGGCGCAACGGTAGCGCGTCTGACTCCAGATCAGAAGGTTGCGTGTTCGAATCACATCGAGGTCATGGTTGCTGGACTCTTGCTTTGGCCTTTATTAGCAGCTGCTCTATCTTTGATTGTCCAATGTGGAGACTTTGAATTTGTCCAAAGTGTAGTCCGTCTCATCAAATTAACGTTAGTACATTATAACCCTCCTATAACATGTTACCAAACTTTGTCAATTTGCTCTAGCTGAAAAAAAAAGATAACTCTGCAAATAGTGACTAAGATGTATTCACAATTCAAGTTTCAGTGACACCTCAAATAATGTCAAAGTCAAAGTATGTTTGAACCAATGATATTTGCATGGGAGGATCATGGCAATATCTTTTGGGTTTAAACAAAGACAACTGTTGTCAGAGCCACTGGTTGGTCAAAATGAACACCATAAAGGATGCTTACCACAGTGAGACTAAACCATAATTTGCTAATGTATGGGTAAGACTTGGAAAGCATGTGGAAACGTCAGAGCCCGTACTCTGTGCAAGAAAAAAAATCTCATGGAATTTTTACGTCAAGCGAAGATTCAAACAAGCTTTATATTATCCCACCACAAAGAATCATTCAGCCGTTGGCTTTTTTTACGCCCGAAAAGGGACTTGAACCCTGGACCCTCAGATTAAAAGTCTGATGCTCTACCGACTGAGCTATCCGGGGTAGGCTCAGGTACCAGCTTCGAACCTAGAGCAGTTGCGACACCTGGCCTCAATAAACTACTTGTCTCTGTGCTGGCTCAGAGGGCGAATCCCAGGAGTTTCTTGAAGCTTTTTCCAATAGTTTAATGTGCCTTTTTTGCAAGACGCCCACCACGAAAGTTATCCCCTTTTTCATGTCCAACAGCAGTAATCAAGGATGCAGGCTGGTTGAAAAATGTGACTATGTATAACTCACATAAAAAGCACCTTAAAATCTCCTTTGCCAATCTTTGTCCATAGTCTTATATATAGCATTTGCTTTTTGCAAACTAACTTTCCATTTCATCACTGACCAAATGACTGACACTGAGTTCATTATTTCACTGTATAGTGTAACAGATTGTTTCCTTTACATATGAAATGTAACTCCTGAATCTTACTTACACCAACAATCAGGGACTTCCAATGCGGATAATGTCAGAGCCTGCAACCTGACCGTCAGACTCAATTTGTCATTACAACCGCGACGAGATAAATGCAAAGCCTTCTCTGGGCCATGAGGCTGGTCAAAACAGCCCCTCGGACCTCGTGGCGCAACGGTAGCGCGTCTGACTCCAGATCAGAAGGTTGCGTGTTCGAATCACGTCGAGGTCATGGTTGCTGGACTCTTGCTTTTGGCCTTTATTAGCAGCTGCTCTATCTTTGATTGTCCAATGTGGAGACTTTGAATTTGTCCAAAGTGTAGTCCGTCTCATCAAATTAACGTTAGTACATTATAACCCTCCTATAACATGTTACCAAACTTTGTCAATTTGCTCTAGCTGAAAAAAAGATAACTCTGCAAATAGTGACTAAGATGTATTCACAATTCAAGTTTCAGTGACACCTCAAATAATGTCAAAGTCAAAGTATGTTTAAACCAATGATATTTGCATTGGAGGATCATGGCAATATATTTTGGGTTTAAACAAAGACAACTGTTGTCAGAGCCACTGGTTGGTCAAAATGAACACCATAAAGGATGCTTACCACAGTGAGACTAAACCATAATTTGCTAATGTATGGGTAAGACTTGGAAAGCATGTGGAAACGTCAGAGCCCGTACTCTGTGCAAGAAAACAAATCTCATGGAATTTTTACATCAAGGGAAGATTCAAACAAGCTTTGGATTATCCCACCACAAAGAATCATTCAGCCGTTGGCTTTTTAACGCCCGAACAGGGACTTGAACCCTGGACCCTCAGAATAAAAGTCTGATGCTCTACCGACTGAGCTATCCGGGCTCGGCTCAGGTACCAGCTTCGAACCTAAAGCAGTTGCGACACCTGGCCTCAATAAACTACTTGTCTCTGTGCTGGCTCAGAGGGCGAATCTCAGGAGTTTCTTGAAGCTTTTTCCAATAGTTTAATGTGCCTTTTTTGCAAGACGCCCACCACGAAGGTTATCCCCTTTTTCATGTCCAACAGCAGTAATTAAGGATGCAGGCTGGTTGAAAAATGTGACTATGTATAACTCACATAAAAAGCACCTTAAAATCTCCTTGGCCAATCTTTGTCCATAGTCTTATATATAGCATTTGCTTTTTGCAAACTAACTTTCCATTTCATCACTGACCAAATGACTGACACTGAGTTCATTATTTCACTGTATAGTGTAACAGATTGTTTTCTTTACATATGAAATGTAACTCCTGAATCTTACTTACACCAACAATCAGGGACTTCCAATGCGGATAATGTCAGAGCCTGCAACCTGACCGTCAGACTCAATTTGTCATTACAACCGCGACGAGATAAATGCAAAGCCTTCTCTGGGCCATGAGGCTGGTCAAAACAGTCCCTCGGACCTCGTGGCGCAACGGTAGCGCGTCTGACTCCAGATCAGAAGGTTGCGTGTTCGAATCACGTCGAGGTCATGGTTGCTGGACTCTTGCTTTTGGCCTTTATTAGCAGCTGCTCTATCTTGTTTGTCCAATGTGGAGACTTTGAATTTGTCCAAAGTGTAGTCCGTCTCATCAAATTAACGTTAGTACATTATAACCCTCCTATAACATGTTACCAAACTTTGTCAATTTGCTCTAGCTGAAAAAAAGATAACTCTGCAAATAGTGACTAAGATGTATTCACAATTCAAGTTTCAGTGACACCTCAAATAATGTCAAAGTCAAAGTATGTTTGAACCAATGATATTTGCATGGGAGGATCATGGCAATATCTTTTGGGTTTAAACAAAGACAACTGTTGTTAGAGCCACTGGTTGGTCAAAATGAACACCATAAAGGATGCTTACCACAGTGAGACTAAACCATAATTTGCTAATGTATGGGTAAGACTTGGAAAGCATGTGGAAACGTCAGAGCCCGTACTCTGTGCAAGAAAAAAAATCTCATGGAATTTTTACGTCAAGGGAAGATTCAAACAAGCTTTGGATTATACCACCACAAAGAATCATTCAGCCGTTGGCTTTTTAACGCCCGAACAGGGACTTGAACCCTGGACCCTCAGATTAAAAGTCTGATGCTCTACCGACTGAGATATCCGGGCTCGGCTCAGGTACCTGCTTCGAACCTAGAACAGTTGCGACACCTGGCCTCAATAAAATACTTGTCTCTGTGCTGGCTCAGAGGGCGAATCTCACGAGTTTCTTAAAGCTTTTTCCAATAGTTTAATGTGCCTTTTTTGCAAGACGCCCACCATGAAGGTTATCCCCTTTTTCATGTCCAACAGCAGTATTCAAGGATGCAGGCTAGTTGAAAAATGTGACTATGTGTTAGTGTTAAAACTGTTTTCACACTATCTCACACACATTCCTTTGTCCGTTCAGTGTCTATATTATATTTACGATGTTAGTATGTAAGGTAAATAGAGAGTCTTATCTGGGCTGGTATGTCCTCTTGTCTAAACAGGAAAACACTTTAGGTCAGCCTTTTGTGTGTGCGTGTTCGTGTGTGTGTGTGTGTGGACTGTATCATCCTGTGTGTATAAAAACGTGTCTGCCGCCTGCAATAAACTGAAGAGGAACATTTTGCCACATTCTGTGTGCTGTGTATTTTTTCTTCCCTGAATTCAGAAAGGCACTACGGAGCATCACAGGTCGTATGGAAAATCTCTCCATGAATTAAGTTTCGTTTGGGCATGATAAAAATCTAACAGTTTTGGTGTCAGAAGCGAGATACTTTCCGACAATATCCAGAGGGAGATCACGCATCAAGGTAAGTTTTAGGATACTTCCTTGTTTGCGGGGATTGTCCCGTTTGCCAGCTAATAGGGCTGCATGTGTGTTCGTGTCTTGGTTATGCATTAATTGTTTAATTAATGATAATTTCCTTTGGTGGGATGATTTCGTCGCAACATGGTATTCCTCACCTTAGATGTAAGATGCAAGATTAGAAGACGTTTTTTACGGTCTGTCTAATATAGGCGATATTGTCTGAAGTATCCAAAAGAATCCACGATAATTTTTTATATGCCCGAAAAAAAAAATAGATAAATGAAAAATTAATTGTTTTAAGAAAAAAACAAAAAAGTGAGAAAAGAGAAAAGGAACTAAAGAGAAAAGGAACTGTTAGTGTTAAAACTGTTTTTACACTATCTCACACACATTCCTTAGTCCGTTCAGTGTCTATAGGATGTTAGTCTGTAAGGTAAACAGAGAGTCTTATCTGGGCTCATAAATCTCTGACTGGTATATCCTCTTGTCTAAACAGGAAACACTTAAGGTCAGCTTTTTCCCCAATATGTGTGTGTGTGTTCGTGTATGTGTGCGTGGACTGTATCATCCTGTGTATAAATACGTGTCTGCCACCTGCAATAAACTGAAGAGAGGAAACATTGCTACATTCTGTGTGCTGTGTCAGAATTTCGTGCTTGCGTGCAGTGGCTGCTGCGGCTCTGATGGTCCGGGATGCTGAGAAAACGGTGTTGTCACATCCTTTGATACTGTACACCCTTAAATCAGGTAACAGCTAATTTACACAACCTCAACACACAACATATGACAGCACAATGTGGATCTGGTTATGAAACTACGCTCTTGGTAACGGAAAACTTAACTATTAAGCCTTCTTCTCAGCCGCATTCAGCTGTAGTAGCTCTGCGTGATCTGCTAGACGATATTGACTTAGATGGTTTTGATGATGCAAATGATTGCCTTATACAAATTGAACGTGAGACCTATTGTAGGCCCGATCTTTTAGATACTGCCCTGGAAGAGGGGGATTGTCTATAAGTAGATGTTCATGTTTAGAACCTTCTAGTGTGTATTTATGTGGATATGCGGTTGTAAGATTACCTGATGTAATAGTTGAAGCTAAATCATTATCATACACATCAGCATAAGCTGCAGAGTTGGTCACACTTACAAGATCATGTCACTTGTCTAAAGGTGAAGTAGTGATTATATATACATTCTAAGTATGCTTATGGTGTTGTGCATGATTTTGCTGAAACATGGAAGCAAAGAGATTTTAAAACAGCTGATGGAAAGCCCATAGCACATTTTAATCTCATAGGCGACTTATTAAAAGCTGTTCAACTCCCTGCCAAAGTGGCCATAGATTTTATACATATGCCACCTGTAGGAAATTTGACATACCTGTTGGTTATAGTCGGTTGGTAGTTGGTTATATACTTTTGGCTAAAAGTTTAGCAATTGATTGTTATTTTAATATTCCCTATCACCCACAGTCAGCTGTCATTAAGGAGCGTATTACTAAAGCCTGCATTGAAACAGGCCGAAATTGGACTGTTGTTCTCCCGGCAGTACTCAAAGAAATGAAAATGACCCCATCTTCAACAAAACTAACCTTTGAAAGTTTTATGTTCAAGCCTTTCCTGACTCCATGGGTCAGGGGACGCACTGGCATTTCTTCCTTAGGTAACCTGGAAGTGATGGTGGACAACTACATTTCTGCCCTGGTTGAGAAATTTAATTCTATCAGTGCTGATGTCTTACTAACTCTTCCTCTGCCCACGGATAAGCCAACACACCCTTTTGTGCCTAATCAGCAGGTCCTGATATGAAGTCTGAAGCCTACCAAGGTCGGTGAGCCGAAGTATCTGGGTCCAGCGACTGTTCTAGCTGTAACCAGAACTGGAGTTCTGACTGATTATCAGCCACAGTGGATACACGCAAGCAGGATTAAAACAGCACCCACTTAATCTATGCACTAATTGGTCTGTTGGCCTAAGAAGCCTACCTAAGTGAGTATTCAGGGCTAAAACAGTTTGAGAGCCCACGGAAAGATCCTTTCTTTATAGTAGAAAGGGGGCCACCTCCGGGGTGAAGACCTGACTCACTTGACTGTTTAGTTTAGCTTACCCTGATACCCGCTCTAGGTCTAAATTCTATAACTATATCTGCATAGTTGTAACTAGACTCCAAATCTTTTTTATTCTCTTGAACACATTATTCAGAGAGTAGACTGTTATGTATAACTTATAATACTGCTAATAGACATACTGAACAAGCACTGAGAAACAATTGTCTCCACGATGCTAAGACAGGCCATAAAGGCCTCGATTGGAGTGGTGATAATGAAGGATTATATGCATGTAGGGAAAGAATGAAATTGAATCTGTATGTTTTTGTTTGTCTTTATCTTTTCATTTGCAGTTTATGTCACCGATTCTGTTCCCAGGATGAACATCCTATGTTTTGGTGTGTGATGCTAAATCATAAATGATTTAAAGTGGCCATTGTTAGTGTTAAGAGGGTTTTCTCACTGTTTCACACACATTCCTTTGTCTGTTCAGTGTCTATAGAATATTTACGATGTTAGTCTGTAAGGTAAACAGGGAGCCTTATCTGGGCTCACACATCTCCAGCTAGTATATCCTCTTGTCTAAACAGGAAACAAGTTTAGGACAGCCGTTTCTCTGTATGTGTATATATACGTTCTGCTACCTGCAATAAAGAGGAGAGGAAGAACATGCATTCTGTGTGCGGTGTATTTCTTCTTCCCTGATATCAGAAAGGCCTACGGGCATCGCAGGTCGTATGGAAAACCTCTCCAAGAATTAGGTTTCGTTTGTGCATGATAAAAATCTAACAATAAACAATGCGAAAAATAACAGAAAATATCTTTTTTTTTTTTTCTTCATTTTTTGCCTGTAAAGTTTAAATAACATTGGATTGGTTTTTTTTTTTATTTAATCTGTTTTTCTTTTTTTTCTATAATTGTTGTTCTTGTAGTGAAGTGAATTTTGTGTCATTGCTGCTACACTGTGCATCTGAACAATTATGACTCAAATCTTACAATAAACTTTAGGTTTTTATCACATTTTCTACTTTCATTCATCTGATTGTCTCCCCAGTGTCCAACTGCTCCATGGCTTTGTGTATCAGTCACCTCACAACTATAGAAAAGATTTACCACTAGTCTCCTTTCTTTCTTAATTCAGTCTCTCAGTTAGTTTATAGTCACTCAGTGTGTAATCCTATTTATATATAATAAATTATTTTTAGTAACCTAATAATCATTTTCTATGAGACCAGCTCTCTCATCTACACTCCCAAAAACATCAGTAGTTTGTAACCAGACACACTGATAACATCCTCACACATCTCCTTAATATCACACACACATCTGTACTCTGGTCTGAGAGAGAAAGAGAGAGAGAGAGAGAGAGAGAGAGAGAGAGAGAGAGAGAGAGAGAGAGAGCTTATAAAAATATTATAAAACAAACAGATTATTAGTTTTTACACAGAATTAAGCAAAAATCGAACACTGACAGTGCCACTAGAGGGCAGTGTGAGAATGACAATTCTGCGTGTTACAATTCAACTTTTTCTATATCTAATGCAGTTCTTCTTCTTCTTTTTCTTCTTATATTATTATTATTATTATTATTATTATTATTATTATTATTAGTGTTATAAATTTTTTTCTACTCCATGCTTTGATCTTCCGTTAAAAAGTCCAAATTCACAATATAGAACTACTGCAGCATTTCAGTGGTAACATACAGCATGTTTTTGTAAAGTAAGTGACTAAAAACTCCAAAGGAATTTTCCTGGCACTTTATATGAGTTGTTTTAGAAAAGCATCAATTCAATGCAGAGAAGCCCCTTTTTTAATAACACTCTGTTTTTGGTCCTGTGTATTTGGTTGTGTTTTAATTTTAGAGCATGTTGTATTTAATAAACTTTGCATGTGTTTAAATGCTTTTCCTTTTCATGTTTTCTCCATGAAGCGTTTACTAAGAGCTTACGAGCACCTGGGCTTTGTTTTGCAACTGATCCTGAAGCAGAACAAGATCACATTCAAGCGCGTTCCCTCAGCCGTCACCAAGTGCCTTAGATCAGCTTCCTCCATCATCACATAAAACCTAAAAATGTGATCTCTTTATAAATATTTTTTATAGATTATAGTCATAACATTGTATATTTTTGTACATAAATAAATAAAATACACAGTAGATCTGCACAGTGTTACTTGTTGTCTCTAATAGTTTATACAGTGGCAGGTCTTCAGTCCCAATCCCCCTCTTAATAACATCATTATGATGCCACAGCTATAGAATTATACAGATATGCAGTATAACACAGCGCTGCATCACAGACATTTCATACAGCGTGAATGAATGCCGGTAACTAAAGCAGGAAACCCAGTGAACACAATTCAACAAGTCTCTTTACACTGCAGCCACAGCTGCACCGCCGAATTCATCATCTCTAGCAGAAGCTTCAATATTAACCTCATAAAATATCCCCTGGTTTCCATGTGCGCTTATGCATTTTTTCCTTCTTATGCTTTTCTGGCTTCTCCCTCCATTCACAAACCAGCATCCAACCATCACAAACCAGCATCCAACCATCACAAACCAGCATCCAGCCTGAAGTCTTAACATGGCACTGTCTGATTGTTTATGGTTTGGTGTAACAGACGTTGAAAAACTTTAAATATTTTAATAGAAAGTTCTAAAAAAACAGCTCATGTGAGACGGCTGCCTGGTCTGCATCCTGCAGGAACAGTTTGAACTCTGACTGAATTTCAGTTTGGCTTCTTTATTTTATTGTGCACTGTTTTCAGCACATCAACATGTTTCTTGTTACGGTGTGACTTTTCAAACTTCCACTGGTGTATCATTTCCTGGCTCTCAGGCACCACAGAGGGTAAAAGTGTGTACGAAGGGTGTGTGTTTGATCATCCACAATGCTGGAGGATTTGAGAGACCAGGTGAGTTTCTCCACAGGTGAACACAAGATTGTTGAGTCTGCACTAGTCCATTATCCACTGCATTTCCTGTCTGAAAGCCGTCTCGTTGTTCTTGATGATGAGACCCACCATAGTCATGTGACTGGTGAACTTGATGATTTGAGCAGTGCATTGCAGCACAGTCATGAATCTCAATGTGAACAGCTGGTGACTGAGGATACGGCCCTGAGGTCTCAGTGCTCACTGTGATGGGTTTTGCTGGTCCTGATCCAAACTGTCTGATGTCTCCATCATGGAGTCTATAGCATACAGGCTTTTTCTACATAAACATAAATTATTTATTTTTATGAACAAAAGTTTTAGATGTAAATCACTATAAAAGTAATCTATTAAATTATTCATAAAGAGAGTCTGAGGCTTGGTGACGGCTGGAGGAATGAGCTTTGTGATGTCTTGCCACCATGATTCCAAAATCTTTACAGTGACTTTGGGGTTGCTGGCTGCCAGATCATGAGTGGATGAAGCACTTTCCTGTTGATAAAGAAATAAACATCAGAGAATAAAGATTTAACGATATCTTTCATGAGTTTTTCTGTTCCAAACACAACTATGCTTTTTTGTCAGATTTTGGACTGACATTGGGAGTTTCTCCTTAAGCCCTTGTTAGCCACGTCGTCCTGTTTCAGATGGAAAAAGAAAATGAGTAAAAAACTGAACAATCCACAAATAATGTGAGAAGATGCTCAAAATCAGGATTTACAGTAAACATACCAAGAAGCCTGAAAACTGCTGCTACAGAGACGTCTTAGTACGGTGTTTGCTCTGTTCTTGTTTGCAACAGCCAAGTGTTCAGGATCAGCCAAAGGTCCTCTCTAGTAAATAAAAGATTTTAATATAAAGTAATCCCTCGCCTATCGTGGGGGTTGCGTTCCAGCCCCCCCCCGATAGGCGAAAGAACATGAAGTGGCAACCTAATATGTATACAGTACTGTATACAGAATTTATAAACCACATCGACACTTTTATGAACCTTTTCTCTGCTTTTAAACATTTAATATTCTTAAATCTACTTAATTTACCATTTTAACAAAAATTCTATAACGGTTCTCACCAGTGAAGGTACAACCTAAATGATGAAGATGATGATAAATTAAGTGTGCAGTACTAATGATGATGAAGGTGATGAAATGAATGTACTGCATACCCAAGAAGAGCATTACAGCTCTTCATCAGGTGGTGCAGTATCTTCACCCTCGTCCATAACTTCTGTTGTCGCTAAAGGCGTAGTGTCTGGTGTCTTCTTCCGAGTGATGAACACAGTTATGGGGAGTTGCTGGTGCTGCTTTTTCTTCTGGGTAAAAAGGTTTGTTATAAGCAGACGTTACCCTCGATTGCATTTGAGAACTGCAACAAATGAAGAATGTGGGGGTCCCATTCTTGAGCTAGTTGCTGAAGTTCTTTGGACAGTCTGACAAGGATTGCAAGGCGCTCGAGTGTTCGGCCAACCTCCTAAATTTTTTTATATTTTTTCATATCTGTTAGTATTAAGATGGGCCTCACACTGGTTCTCTAAACACATTCCTATGTTGTCTGTTCAGTGTCTATAGGATCTTTATGATGTGAGTATGTAAGGTACACAGAAAGTGTTTGTCTGGGTTCACACATCCCTGGTTACTATGTTTTCTTACCCAACCAGGAACAGTTTAAGCTCGGGTTTTATCCAGTGTGTATATATACTTGTCTGTTATCTGATAAAGATAAAGATTGATAAAGGACTTGTTTATTTGATCCTTTAGTGATACCTTTTTGTCTCCCGAAACTCAGTTACACTTTTTGCCAGATGCTCGACTGATGCTGCCTTGTTTTTTTTTTGTCTGTCGTTCCCACTAATTGGTAACCATGTACTTGTTTATTCTGTATGTCTGTGTTTGAAATACAAAGGGGAATAATTATTTAATTATTGTTTTGATTTCTAATGAAAATAAAATCACTGTCAGAAGTGGGATTTGAACCCACGCCTCCATGTGGAGACCAGAACACTCAGTTTCCTGGAAGGTATAGACACTTGAGTCTGGCGCCTTAGACCGCTCGGCCATCCTGACATACAATCATGTGTTTCTTATCCCCTTAGTGGCTGATAAAACTATTTTTACAAATTTCTGTCTACTTGTTTGTCTTCTCTATCCTCCTATTTGTGTTTCTTATTTTTGTAAGTCTTTTGTTTTTCTGTCTGAATGCCTATATACCTGCTCATCTTTCCTATCGATTAATATCTATCTATTTAATCTCTCCATCTGCCTGCTTGCAGAGGCGGCAAAAGTACACACATCCTTCACTTAAGTAGAAGTACAGATATTCATGTTTTAAAAGACTCTGGAAAAAGTTCTGACTATACTTTTTTTACTCAAGTTACAGTGAAGAAGTTTGGGCTTTGACATGTACTTAATTAGTAGTAAAGGCTTCTTTTTACTTGTTTCAGTGTCACACTGGTAACTGGACCTCACATCATATTAATATTAGGGCTGTCAGTCGATTCAAATATTTAATCACACTGTTCTAAATGTGAAGAGAGATGACAGAGATGGCAGAAAACGCCCCCTATCTGTTTTCTTTATTTTACAAAAGCACAAAATTTTGTTGTTATTATTGTGTAAAAAAAAAAGTAGAGCCTTTACATATTTGAATGATGTGTTGCTCTGTTCGATCAAAAAAGACAGTAATTTATGTTTGTTTCGGTGTTATGAGAAAAAAATGGCACAAAACGTGCTGCCGTGTTTGCCGCCCCCAGACAGTAAAATGCTGAATGTGCACATCATGGCTGATTTCAGTGCTGATTTGAGACTTGGCGCATCAGTAAAACAAATGTTTTTGATGGATGTTCAGAATCGGGAAAATCTTCCGTAACCATGGCTGAGTGGATCAGCAGCAATTTTTTAGGTCAACACCGTAGATAATTAAACCGTGAACGAAATACATCTGCTACTGTTGCGTGTTCACCATATGGCCTAGACATGGTCACCAATGCAAGAAAAGTCAAAGCCTGGATGTCAGGATGGCTAAGCTTTTTAAGGCGCTGCGTTCAGGTTGCAGTCTCCTCTGGAGGTGTGGGTTTGAATCGCACTTCAGATAGGGCTGTACCTTCTTGGTCAATTTTTCTGAACTGAGCCCATGTGGAGGAGACTTGAGTTGGTATTGATACTGAAAAAACATGAGAGAAAAATATTTAACATGTTGACTCTGTTCGAAGTCTTCTGAAATTTTGGCAAAATTTCACTGTATAATAAAGACTCATCCAAATGCTTGAGCATGTCTTTAGACAAAAATAGTCCATTTGACATCACTGGCTTGAACACTTGTTTTGTTATCATGATAGCTGAGCATGATCTCTCATTTGAACAGGATCTGGTTCCAGGAATGGCACAAAATTGTGCAACTGTGTGGCTAAATCTGTGTATAAATAAAGTGCAAAAGGGAAAAAAATGCAACATCCGTTCCGCTAGTATCCTGAGTTATTCAAGATATATATAGTTATTCAAGACCTTTTAACTTGTATATTGAAAGAAGAATATGTAGATATTTTTAAGAAAGGAGAGTTGAATCAAAGAATGGGAATGGGCTTAATAAAATTGATATACAAGAAAAAAAGGGGAGAAAACATCTTAAAAACTACAGACCAGTCACTATGCTGAATACTGATTTTAATATTTTATCCAAAATCTTAGCCAACAGACTGAAGGAAGTAATGCTGAGCATAATTAAAACTAACCAAGTGTACGGTGTAAAGGGTAGAGATATAGCAGACACAACAATTAGTATAAAAGATACAATAAGATACATGCGTGAGCAGAATAAAGATGGTTTTATTATCAGTTTAGACTTTAAGAAAGCATTTGACAGGGTGGAACATAGTTTCTTATTTGACGTTTTAAAGAGGTTTGGGTTTGGAAAACATTTTATTAAATGGATTAGGATATTATACAATGGTGCAGTAACAAAAATTAATGCAATGGGTTTTTAACACAGTGTTTTAAAATAACCAGATCAATAAGACAAGGATGCCGCTGTCAGAACTTTTATCTTCTCTAATTGTGGAACCTTTAGGACTAACTATAAAACAAGAGCAAGGAATAAAAGGATTAGGCATCGAGGGAGAAAAGAATAAAATATTTCAGTATGCGAGTGACACAACGCTATTGGTCAAAGATCTGGAGGGGTGAAAAAAGCAATGTAAATCATACAAAAGTTCTGTAGGGGATCAGGAGCCAAAATAAACGAGGATAAAACAGTGTACATGAGATTGGGAAGGGCGGCGGTTTTAACCGAGCATTTTACTTTTATTGAAGCAAAAGAAATTAAGATTTTAGAAGTTTAAATGGGGAGGGATGAAAAGAAAGCAGAGGAAACAATGTGGGAGGAAATATTAGGAGGGATTGAAAGGAGGTTGATATTTTGGAAAATGAGAACATTAACACTTAAAGGGAAAGTTTTAGTTCTTAAAGTCTAAATGATTTCTAAACTGTAGTACATTTTATACACATCATCTGTGCCGTTTTGGGCAGAAAAAAAGGCTGAAAAAAGGTTATTTTGATTTTTTTATGGGAAGGGAAGCCCGCAAGGTTTGCATACAACACTTTAATAGGAGCAATAGAGAAGGGAGGACTAGGATTAATGGATGTGGAACAAAGAAAAAAGAGTCTGATGGTGAAAATGATAAAAAATACATGGATGAAGAAAGCAATGCGGCATGGAAAGCAACAATGGGTTTTTTTCTAAATTAAGTGTAGCAACTTCAATATTGGTGACAACATACTGTGGATGAAAACAAAGAATTGGATGACTGAGGGGTTGCCAGACTTTTATAAAGAACTCTTGAGGGCCTGGGGGAAATTTTTATCTCATGTACATTTTAATCCACAAGGAAGAGAGAACATTTTAAATCAGCTTTTATTCTTAAACAATAGCATTTTAAATCAGGGGAAAGAGATATTCTTTAAGAAATTGTGGGATGTGGGTATTATGAAAGTAAGAGATGTTTTATATGAATTCAAAGAGGGGTTTTTACCAACACAATACATTGTGGACATAATGGAGGAGGCAAAGGAGGATTTTAGCAGACAAGAAATAGATTATAAATATGATGTAATCAAGAACTCTATACCTCAAGAATGGCTAAAATGAATTGAAAACATGGAAGAAGGCCAAGAAGAAAAAGATGTGAATGTGAGTCTGGGGGAAAAATTGTTTGCTTTTAAAACATGTTCTGTGAAAATGTTGTATTGCCTTTTTAGAGACGCTGTTTTTAAGAAACCTGTTGCAAATGAATATTGGTTGCGCACGTTTAAAGATTTAAAAGAAGACAGCATATGGAGGAATATGAAGGGGAAACTTATACAAAGTTGCAGCACTATTGTGGCTATTTTTACAGATGCAAATTAAAATAGAATTAACAGCTGGAGCCACCACTTCACTTTGTATCACTTTGTTCTCGAGCAAAAGTCTTTTGTTAAGGGTGTTTCATGCATGCCACTGACATTATGGCCGGCTGCTACAGCATCTCCTCCACAAGCTGGCAGTCCTATCTCAGAACTTAACTACTGGTAGCGTGGCCAAGTGGTCTAAGGTGCTGGATTTAGGCTCCAGTCTCTTTGGAGGCGTGGGTTCGAATCCCATCGCTGCCACTTTATAAATTTGGTCAAATCTCCTTCCGTAAATGCTGCAGAATTTAATCAGCGGGTCCAAAGCCTAGATCCGTCGAGATCAAGGGTCGCTGTACATGCTAGTCAAAAGGTGCTTGTTTTAGCTCTATGTTAAACAGTCTCACGAGCTCTTGTCATATACAATACAAAGGTTATCCTGCACTGCACACAGTTTTTCTTTTAGTTTGTCAAGTTTAGCCTTTTTTAGTCAAAAAGTAATGATTTGTATTTATTTCTCCGAACAACCAGATAGGTCCAAAACACACATACTAAGCTTATTTTTAAAAAACAATAAAGAACTGGATTATGCAGATCAGTGTACTCTGTACAGCATTGTTGTGAAATCGGTCCTGTTCACTTGTTCACATTATGCAATACACTGATTTACTTTTAGGTGACACTTTTTCTTTCACAAACGCTGTAAATAAGAGAGTGTCATGGTTCATCAATGATCCATCTCCTAATTGAATTATTAATATAAAATGCCACTATGGGAAAAAAAAAAAAAAGGAATCTGAGGATACTAGCAGATAAGACATTGCATTCTTCTGTTTAAATAAGAGACGATGCTTCACCATCATGATAACAAAACATGTGCTCAAGCATTTGGATGAGTCTTCGATATTCAGTGAAATTTTGCCAAAATATTTCAGTATCAAACGAGCAGCAGAAGACTTGAGCATTATCCAAGCAAACTGTAGACTCGAACACAGTCAGCATGTGGAATAGTTTTCTCTAATGTTCTTACAGTATTAATTCAACAAGTCTCCCCTGCATGGGGTCAGTTCAGAAAAACTGACCAAGAAGGGACACACCTGTCAGATGTGGGATTCAAACCCGTGCCTTCAGAGGAGACTGCGACCTGAACACAGCGTTTTAGACCGCTCAGCCATCCTGACAGCCGGGGTTTAATGCCTCTTGCCTTGGTGACCATGTCTAGGCCATATGGTGAACAAGCAAATGTAGAAGACGTATTTCGTTTGCGGTTTAATTATTTACACGGATTACTTTAAATATTTCTTCTGCAGTGTTAAAGAGCTGTGTTCTGGTGGAACAATCTGTGGGGAATCTAAAGAAACTAAGATCACAAATGTAGTAGGCACGATTTTAACACGATGCAGGGAGACCCCAACAGATTTCAGGTCTATCACCTTATCCTCTCAGCCTTGATTATAGAAGGTTTCCATGACCCCTGCACATCCATCAATGAGTTAACTGGTGCTTGCCTGCATTAAAAGGAAACCAATCTTTCTGTTTGGTGCACAAAGTTTTCAGGTCATTCGAATCCAGCATTTGTCCTTTTCACCCATGTACTCATCACATGCAGATAGTGAAGTAATAGGATTTGGAAATTTTGTTTGAAAAATTCAGTTTTTACTATTCCCCACTCTGAATAAAATACTCATTCTTAGATGAATGAATCACATGCGAGCACTACATTCTTACCCTTATTCCCAATGAAAAGGGGCTCATATAAAATTATGTGGCATTTATTAAATGTATGATTAAAAATTACTTTGGCCTTACTGTCCTTAGGCTAGCTGAAAATGTGCATATAGGAAGATGTTGAACACAGAATTCAGACACCTTGATGACATTATGTGTTCAGATTGCCATTGAGGAGTGTGACTAAGGTATTAAACAGGTAACAGTTAGCAGAGGATGGTTTCAATCCATCGACCTCTGGGTTATGGGCCCAGCACGCTTCCGCTGCGCCACTCTGCTCGCTGCAAGCAACCGAGACAGGACTCACATCTTGTGGCAAAGAGTGGCTCAGATCTACTCTTCTAGCTTCCAAACGGTGCTGGGAAACCCAGTGGGGTTCTTGTCAATATCAGATGAAGCTTTAATTAAATGTGGATTACAATGTAAAGGATTCAGTCAGAGACCATGCTCAGCTATCATGATAACAAAACAAGTGTTCAAGCCAGTGATCTCAAATGAAACCTAGACTTTTGTTTTGGTGACCATGTGTAGGCCAAATAATGAACACGCAAAAGTCATGGATGTATTTTGTTGGTGTTTTAATTATCTACAGGGTTGACTTCAAAACGTGCTGCTGCAGTGTTAAAGTGCTGTGTTCCAGCATTTCTTCTCTTCAACCATGTACTGACTACATGCAGATCTTGAAGTGAAAGGATTTTGATATAGGTTTTACTGTTCTTCACTCTGAAGCGATACTCATCCTTATCTGTGATCTCAATCGATGTCCACCTCTCTGCTAATCACATTTAAGCAAGTCAAGTCAAGAGGCTTTTATTGTAATTTCTACTATACACAGTGGTACACAGTACACAGTAAAAATGAGACAACGTTCCTCCGGAACCCAGGTGTTACACTAAACAACAACATAGAGCTACAACACAACACAAGCTACATAAAGTGCATCGAGTGCAACCAAGTGCAAACAGTGCAGACAAAAAACAGTACAGACAGACAGTGCAGACAGACAACACAAGACAACATAAAACCCAATATAGCGCCGACCAGTAAACCTACTGAATACTTTGATTATACAGTACTGTGCGAGGAGAACTGGATAAACTATTTCCGAGAGTGAATATAAACAGAACAATGTAGTGCAAAAAACAGCAGCAGTCAAGAGGTGCAAAAGACAGCATGTAAACAGTGTAATATAATACAGTCAAAGGTACAAAAAACAGCATGTAAACAGTATAATACAGTGAAAGATGCAAAAACAGCAGTTAAAGAGTGTAGTCCGGTCAAGTATAAATAATAATAAATAAATAAATAGTGGTGAAATGGATTGAGATGATTAATGAGTGCGTGTTAAGTGTTAAGTCTAGGTTGTACAGTTCGGTAACACACATTTGAGTGTGTGTGTGTGTGTGTGTGTGTGTGTGTGTGTGTGTGTGTGTGTGTGTGTGTGTGTGTGTGTGTGTGTGTGTGTGTGTGTGTATTTATTCACAATGCTGAGTTTGTTTCTCTGCACGGAGAAAAGCTTCACCGATGGTGATTTTTAAATGCACGATGATGCCAAAAGATAAACTCCCGAGAGAAATTGTTGTGAAAGGAAGGAGGAAGACAGTAAACAATGACTTTCTTGGTAGGCTACTGTTTAGATACAAGCCGTGTAACAGACACTGTCTTTCGTTAAAGCCTGTGTAAAGTTCATTAGTTTTAATGTAGGCACCTGCAGCTTATAGACAGGTGCGGCTTATTTATGTTCAAAATGAAAATCTTTGTAACATTCAGTGGGTGCGGTTTATATTTGGATGAAATCATTAACTCCATTGTACACTTAGCAATAAGAGGGTTTATACAACACTTTAACTTAAAGCAGAAACGCTGTGAGCAGGATTCGAACCTGCGTGGGGAAACCCCATGGGATTTCGAGTCCAACGCCTTAACCTCTCGGCCATCACAGCAGTGTTGAAGCAAGAAAATGGAAATGAAGAGATGTCTTTATTATTCTTTCATAGTTCATCATAGTTTCACCTTAAAATAAGCATTTAGAATGTAACAGTGTCTCTGACAAACGTTGGCTAAAAAATAAACCCCCAAAGTATCTGTCCCAGACGCACCACCCTGCCAGCTACAGTCACTCAGTCCACGCAGTGCTTGGTGTCTAACAAAAGCCAGAACGTCCCTGGGTGGGTTTGGAAACCAGCCTTTTGTTTAACAGCTGAAAGCGCTAACCAGTGGCGCCATTGGATGAGAAAGAAATGGAAGATCTTGCACTGATTAGCTGTCATTACAAGAGACACAACGCACAAGTGAGCTTCCGAGATCAGACGAGATCGAGCGTTCTCAGAGTGGTATGGCCGTAAGCGAGAATTGCTGATTGAAATTGCCAGTTTATTTTTGTTTGTTTGTTTGCTTATATGTCTTTTCTTCTATTCAAGTTAAACTTTTATCACAATTTATCCACCACAGTAGATGTTCATCCTTAAATTAGGCATTAAAGCAAATAAAATGTACATGAGTCAAAAAATTTGGCCCAGGCCCTCAACAGTTCTTTATTAAAGTGTAGAAACCCCTCTATTTTCATCATGTATACCGTTTTATAATAATTTATTTTGGCTTCTGATCCCCTGCAGAACTTTTGTACCGTTTGCATTGCTTTTTTCACCCTCTCCAGATTTTTGACTAATAGCGTTGTGTCATCCGCATATTTCAATATTTTATTCTCTTCTCCCTCAATGCCTAATCCTTTTATTCTTTTTATTCCTTTTATTCCTGTTTTTTAGTTAGTCCAAAAGGAACCACAATTAGATGTACAATTAATGTATGGGTAGTATACAAATAAAACACAAATGGGTCCAAGAGCAAACAATCGAGATCAATTGCTACTGTGGACAGTGGTGCCTAATGTTTTTTTAGTTGCAGCACTGCTTTGTTATTGCTGGAAGAGTAGGACCCTCAGAGCAATTGCTGTCAACAGTTGTGTGTTGCATGCTAATTTCCACAGAATTTTGGTGGTTTGTTAAAACTATGACCAGATATTAGATAGAATGTTTTCACTGCTATGGCATGGCTATTGTTTGTCAATATGTATCTTATAACTATTCATTCATTTTCTCCCGCAATACGTCACGGACCTTGATGTTTCCCTCACGAACCCCAGACCTGCCGAGCGGCAACCCAGCGCCTTAACCGCTGGAGCCACCACTCCCCCATCTTATAACTATATTTAACTATATTTAACTATATTTAACTATATTTGTATTTGACCATATTTTATGTTGAGGACCTTAGAAAGTCTCAAATTAATGGTAGAACTAGCATCAAAACAAAAATCAAATCTATGCTTGTGCCCTATTAGCTATTAGCTCGAATGCATATGTCCAAGCAATATTTTTTTTCTAAATCTAAGAGCAAAGAATTTCCATTCAACAGCTGGCTGAGTAGTCACTGAGAGGCATCGAGGCGCTGTGGCTTAGATGGTTAAAGCGCCTGTCTTGTAAACAGGAGATCCTGGGTTCAAATCCCAGCAGTGCCTGGTGCAGTTGTCCTTTGCTGCTTCTTCTTGAGTGCCTTCCAGCTTTTTCTTCATGGCTTGAGATTTAACATTGCAAGTGGATAAAATGGTTTCTCTGGGGCAGTGAATGGTGAAATGCAGGCTTTGCTCTGACCCTTTTAAAAGCATGATAGTATTTTTAGCATTGGAAAAAACTGTGCTTTTATACAAACTATGAGCCAGCCATTAAGATGAACAGTTACGACATAGTTAAATACAGCCCTGTGCAACATAGGGCTCTGTGGCACAACGGATACCGCGTTGGACTCCTAGACTCAGCGGTAGAGTCGTTGTGGTTTTCACTTGTCTCTTTGGTAACTTTAATTGTGCACCAGGTAGATTTAAGAGCCATATTGCATGTGGCATGTCCGAGCTTCTCGTACTAAACCGAAATGCTTTGCCGGTTGTGGTTTTCCAAAAAATCTCCTCTTGGTCCACATGGTTCTACTCGTTTGACCAAAACGTTGCTGTACCCTAATCGAATGTTCCAACAAATATTTCTGAGACAGAATCATTCCATACTTTGTGCTCACACATCCAAAGCCCACACTTATCTTCTGATTAGCAAAGATTAGGAACATGGGCACAACTGTTTTGTCTCATTGGCACAACCATTTATAAACTGCTTGTTTTGATTCAACTGGCAGGCAATGGCAGATTCTGTGGTGTTGGTTACATTTGTATGTCTTAAATCCAAAGTGCACAGTCCAGTGGTACAGTAATTGTTCAAAATATGATTTTAAAATGTCTTACATGAAACCAATACAACATTTCTTGGGTCCAAGAGCAAACGATCTAGATCAGCTGCTCATACCACTTAGGACAGTGGTGCTTAATGTTTGTTAGTTGCAGCTCCCCTTTGTTATTGCTGTAAGAGTAGGACACTCAGAGCAATTGCTGTCAACAGTTGTGTGTTGCATGCTAATTTCCAGAGAATTTTGGTGCTTTGTTAAGACTATGACCAGATATTAGATAGAACTTATTCACTACTATAGCATGGGTATTGTATGTCGATATGTATTTTAACTATATTTGTATTTGATCATATTTTATGTTGAGGTCCTTAGCAAGTCTTAAATTAATGGTAGAACTCGCATCAAGACAAAAATCAAATCTATGCTTCCTCCTTATTAGCTGTTAGCTCGAATGCATATGTCCATGCAATATTTTTTTCCTAAATCTAATAGCAAAGAATTTCCATTTAACAGCTGGCTGAGTATTTGCCAGGTTGCATTGAGGTGCTGTGGCTTAGTTGGTTAAAGTCCCTGTCTAGTAAACAGGAAATCTTAAGTTCGAATTCCAGCAGTGCCTGATGCAGTTGTCCTTTGCTGCTTCCGCTTGAGTGTTTTCCAGCTATTACTTTATGGCTTGTGATTTAACATTGCAAGTGGATAAGATGGTTTCTCTGGGGCTCTGAATGGTGAATTGCAGGCTTTGCTCTGACCCCTTTAAATGCTTGATAGTATTTGTTAGCAATGGAAAAAACTGTGCTTTTAAACAAACTACAGATGACGAGATGTCGATAAAATCAATAAAAAAGAAAGAAAAGGAATTGCGGAAAGAGTTTACCTGAAGGAAGTGACAGTGGAGGCAGGACAACTGAAAGATATAAGAGTATCAGACATAAATAAAGGCTTAACAGAGCGGATTGGTAAATGAAAAGGATTCTCGTAGTGCGTCCCAAACAAAATAAGTTGTATGAGGTCACTCTGGAACAATAAGAGGACACCAAGTATTTCTTGGACGGTTTGGTTATCAATGGAACCAAGTGTGAGGTCAAAAGACTGCAAAATAGAGACTATGTGGTTTCCTTTATGCAGCTGCCTGTCTACATCACTGATAATAAAATTATAAATAAATTGTAGGGATGGGGAGTTTTCCCAATATCCAAAATAAAAAGAAGAGTGTATCCAGGCACCAACATTGAGGACGAGGGACGAGGTTTGTGAAAAAGTGGCTCCCAAAAAAAGTTGCCTCTCTCCCAATACAAAAATAGAAACGGCAGAAGGCCTGCAGTACTTCCGGGTTACGCACGGCCATCAAGTGAAGACCTGCCGGCTGTGCATGAGCCCGAATCATTTGGTGAAGGATTGCCCAGATTTTAAGTGCTTTAACTGTGAGGAGAGATGGCACATTGCGAGGGACTGCAACGCAGTAACGTGCCCGGATTGCAATCTGCCTTTAAATAAGTGTGAGTGTTGGATGGGGAATGAAAAGGCGGAGGATGAACACCAGGTGGATGCGCAGTTGCATGAACGAGACAGTTAGCGGCGAGAAAAGTAAATAACAACACAAGAGGGAGAAACAACTATAGACAAGGGCGTGGAACAAGAAGGAAAAAGCACAACAACCAGGAGGATCACTTACAGCAGGACGGGGAAATCTGGACCAAATAGAACTAACTGAAAGTTTGCAAAACGCTTTGGTGGAGAAGAAGGACCAAGAGAAGAGACATTGGTGGACATGCAACAGGATGAAGAATCATGGACTCAAATGGAGTTGACGTACAGCCTGCAAAATGACCTGAACACAATGGAATCCGACCCTCCAGCATGTAAGGAACAAGCAACAGGAATAAAAGATGAAAAGGGAAAAGAAAAAAGGAGGACAAACAAGTGAAACCAACGAAAAGAATGAGGTCAGTAAAGGCAATATCTAATGTAGAGGTTGCCAGAAAGAAAGCCCTTAAAAAAAACATGACAAAGACTGAAAACAGGTTTGACTCGCTAAAGGACTTGGAGGAGATGGACTGAGATGATCAGTCAAAGGAAAAAAAAAATTATCTTTATTTTAAAACTGTTATGGATTATAAATTGATATCCTTCTAAAAGTTGCTAAGTAACACCATGACATCATTGTGCGATGATGTCATTTCGTCATTGAAGTACAAGACTGCATCTTTATGTTACAAAGTATATAGAAAATGTAGTACAGTACAGTAGCCATGTGTGTATCGATACCAAATATCGATACTATCGATACTGGGGATGGTATCGAAAAGTATCGATCCAAAAGTCAAAGTATCGATACTTTTCGATACTTCAGTTTCGTTTCCCTCCCGTCACGAAACTGCAGCAGCCAGCTGCAGAAAGAGTGAGGGAGAGGTTGCTCGGCAGTTGCGACTCGCGAGTGCGTGGTATCATGGAGCCAGCAGACAAAAAACGGAGCGCTGTGTGGAGGTATTTTACTGCTGTAGATGAGACCATAGCGAATTGCGACGTGTGTAAAAAGTGTATTCGCTACTGTGGTAACACCACAAATTTACATAAGCACATGAAACAACATGACAAAGAGCGTAGCGAACTACAAAAAGAACGAGAGTAGGCCAAAGTTTCAGCTCCGCCGGCAGCAAGACAGTAGACACTGGCAGAGTCCATTCAAGAGAGATATTATCCAGGTAGCTAAATGTATATGTTAGTGTATATATTTACTACATGTATATGTTTAATATGTATAACCTTAGATGTAAAACTGCAGTTTACATCTAAAGGGATTGTTTTGCTTTACGAATATAGTGTCATTTGTACTAACGAACAACTAAAAATTAATAATACATTTGTTACAATATTTATGAATTTTTGTTAATGTTTTTTAATGAAAACTAAGATTAACAAAGTGTGTGTGTGTGTGTGTGTGTGTGTGTGTGTGTGTGTGTGTGTGTGTGTGTGTGTGTGTGTGTGTTTAATTTAACCATGAGAGAGGGAGACTATAGGATTGCTTTTTTAAGCTACAAGTGGATAGGCTATAAACTAAAACTAATAATTTTGTTATTTCACCTAGGTGATTCCCCACAAGCGACCAATATTACAAGAAGCCTTGCTAAAATGATTGCAAAGGACCTGCAGCCTGTCTCCATTGTTGAAGATGAGGGTTTTAGGAATTTTGTGAAAATACTTGACCCACGTTACAGAATTCCAAGTAGGAAACAAATGATGGGGGAGAAAATACCAACACTGTATAAAGAGTGCCACTCAAGTGTGAAAAAGGCTATAGATGGTGCAAATAGTGTTGTACTTACAACAGACATGTGGACATCAAGGGCTACAGAGGCTTACTTAACTGTTTCATGCCATATTATTGACGAGAACTGGCAAATGCAAGCATATGTTCTAGAAACCTGTAGTTTTGAAGGACAACACAGTGCTGAAAACATTTGTTCAGAATTGAAAAGAGTCACTGAGGAATGGGGCATAACAGACAAAATTCAGGCTGTAATCACAGATAATGCTGCAAACTTTGTTGCGGCTGTGCGCAAAGCAGGTTGGGCACATTATCCATGTTTTGCACATACCCTAAATCTGGTGGTGAAAGACTCCATGAAGGCGCTCCCAGATCTTCTTCACGTGCAGCAGAAATGCAGTGCTATTGTATCTTTCTTTCATCACAGCACAAGAGCAGCAGAGAAGCTCAAGGAAATTCAGAACCAACTTAAATGTCCAGAACACAAACTGAAACAGTCAATCGAAACCAGGTGGAACTCCGTGTTCTATATGTTTGAGAGACTGTTAGAGCAAAAGGAAGCTGTGACTACTGTCCTCTGTCTTCTTGGAAAGCCATCCCTTTGCTTAAGTGAGGAGGAGTGGTCCATGATCACTCGTTCCATTGAAGCTTTGAAACCATTTGGAGAAGTTACAAAAGAGATATCAACTGAAACACATGTTTCAGTTTCAAAAGTAATTCCCCTGGTGTCACTACTTCTGAGATCAACAGCATCTAATGTTTGCCAAGGTAGCAATTTAGCTGCTGAGCTGTCAGCACAATGTCAACGTCGTTTTAGAAGTACTGAGACGTTTTATCGTTATGCTGTCAGTACCTACCTGGACCCAAGATTTAAAGACCTGGGGTTCCGTGACATGGCAAATGTTGAATCTATGAAAAAGCGACTCATCACAGAAATTCAGCCATTGAGTCAGAGCCCTACCTCTTCAGTGTCAGCTGCTGATTTAACCTCAAGCCCAGCTACCAGCTCGACCACAGCAATGGCTACTGCATCTACCTCAAGCTCCCCTGCAGAAGCAGCAGCTTGCCCTCCTGCAGCAAAATGTGGGATATGGGCAGAATTTGACTCTCAAGTCCTTGCATCTCAGCAGCATCGTTCTACTAGCACTGATGCCATAATTGAAATGCGCCGTTACTCAGAGGAGAAGCCAATTCCACGAGACCAAGATCCACTACTTTGGTGGAAAATTAATCAGGCAACATTTCCCTCTCTGAGTAAGCTTGCCAAGAAACACCTGGGAGTCATTGCTTCCTCTGTGCCTGCAGAAAGAATTTTTTCAAAGGCCGGACAGTTAATAAAGACATTTATTGAAAGGGAAACATGTAAATATGTGATTGTTTCTCAACAAAAATCTGTAAATTAGTAGTTCTCAACTTTTGTTTATGTATTAGATATGGTGTGTACTTTGTTCATAAGATAAGGCAGTATTCTAAATAGGAAATTATTTAATTTGTTATTAAAACAGCTGCTTTATTTTCTAGTAATAATTTTGTGCACTTTATTTTTTGTTAACGCGAATAAGTACAGTTAAAGGGAGAAATAATTGTTACTATATTGTTGTTTAATGTATATTTAATAGTATTGTTCAGTTTTTCTGCTAATAGTTTGCATAGTTTATTACAATAATATACTTTTTTCATTTGAAAATGTCTTGTTTTTTGTTAACCTCACACATGACCAATTACAGAGCTAATCACATCACAAAACACAGATGTATTCATATTAACAAAATTATGCAATCACTTTATAGTGATACAGTGATATTCGCTACGCAAGAAAGTAAAGGTAATTTAGATGCGCTAAAAATTTAAAAAAGTATCGGTATCGGTATCGATATCGGTGATATCGGCCTGTATTTACTTGGTATCGGATCGATACTAAATTTTGCAGTATCGCCCATGACTACAGTACAGGGTCTCTGTATTTTCTGAGCTCCGCTGCAGCGCCCCCTGTCACCAAACAGGTGAACACTTCCCAAGGAAGAACAATCAATCAATCAGTGTATCGTTCAAGGCTGGTCAGGGAACATTGATGGATACAGATAAGACACTATACAGTGCATTTGAAGAAAACATTCACTTGTTTTAGGTCAGTGTTACTCTGATATTATTTATTTATTAATTTTTTAGAATGATCACAAAAACAATGAATTTTCTTAAATTGTCGGGTAATCTCAGCAAAAATATTATTATAAATATTGTTTGTATGTGTTATGTTCAAAAATAGATTAAATAAAAAAAAAGCTGCATATGACATACATATTAGGTCTAAACATTAAGCATCGATTTTAGATGGATCTTCAATGGAATGATTTTGTGTAGGCAGAACACATCAATAAAAAGGAACTACATACCTGTTTTTACTAACGAGCCTTACTCCCTTTCCACTTGGTCTCCTGAACACACAACATATGTACCTTTCTCCTCTCCATCATATCAGCTACCTCTCTCTCTAAGAGTGCACTGGCTTGTGCAACCCTATTGGCTGGGTTTTTCCTATCGATCTGTCTAATTTATATATCCATCTTCCTGCTAGTCTGTATTACATTTTTTTCTGCCTGTCGTTCCCACTAATAGGTAACCATGTACTTGTTTATTCTTTATGTCTGTGTTTGAAATACAAGGGGAATAATTATTTCATTATTGTTTTGATTTCTAATGAAAATAAAGTCACTGTCAGAAGTGGGATTTGAACCCATGCCTCCATGTGGAGACCAGAACACTCAGTTTCCTGGAAGGTATAGAACCTTGAGTCTGGCGCCTTAGACCGCTCGGCCATCCTGACATACAAGCATGTGTTTCTTATCCCCTCAGTGGCTGATAAAACTATTTTTACAAGTTTCTGTCTACTTGTTTGTCTTCTCTATCCTTCTATTTGTGTGTTTCTTATCTATCTACGTCACTCTTATCTGGTTTTCTGTCTAAATGCATACATATGCCTACTAATTTTTTCTATCAATCTATTGATCTGTCTAATTTATATATCCATCTGCCTGCTTGTCTGTATTAACAGTTTGTTTCTGTCTGTCTTTCCCACTATTAGGTAACCATCTTTGTTCTGTATGTCTGTGTTTAAAAGACAAAGGAGAATTACTTTCATATTCTTGTTTTGGTTTCTAATGAAAATAAAGTTACTGTCAGAAGTGGGATTTAAACCCATGCCTCCATGTGGAGACCAGAACACTCAGTTTCCTGGAATGTATTGAACCTTGAGTCTGGTACCTTTCAAATATTACTCTGTCTGTCTGTCTATCTGTCTATCCACCCGGCCATCTATTTGTTCCCCTTTTTGTCTATCTATCTGCCTGTCAGGCTTATATTTTGTTCTGAATGCCTATCTAACTGCTTGTCTTTCCTATCTACCATACTTTTTGTTTGTCTGTCTGTCTGTCTGTCTGTCTGTCTGTCTGTCTATCTATCTATCTATCTATCTATCTATCTATCTATCTATCTATCTATCTATCTATCTATCTATCTATCTATCTATCTTGTCTAGAAAATACAGACTCTGTACTTTACTACATTTTCTATATACTTTGTAACATAAAGACGCAGTCTTGCACTTCAACGGCGAAACATGTGAGGTCCAGTTACCAGTGTGACACTGAAACAAGTAAAAAGAAGCCTTTACTACTAATTAAGTACATGTCAAAGCCCAAACTTCTTCACTGTAACTTCAGTAAAAAAGTATAGTCACAACTTCAACTTTTACCAGAGTCTTTTAAAACATGAATATCTGTACTTCTACTTAAGTGAAGGATGTGTGTACTTTTGCCGCCTCTGCAAGCAGGCAGATGGAGAGATTAAATAGATAGATATTAATTGATAGGAAAGATGAGCAGGTATATAGGCATTCAGACAGAAAAACAAAAGACTTACATAAATAAGAAACACAAATAGAAGGAGAGAAAAGACAAACAAGTAGACAGAAATTTGTAAAAATAGTTTTATCAGCCACTAAGGGGATAAGAAACACGTGCTTGTATGTCAGGATGGCCGAGCGGTCTAAGGCGCCAGACTCAAGGTTCTATACCTTCCAGGAAAGTGAGTGTTCTGGTCTTCACATGGAGGCGTGGGTTCAAATCCCACTTCTGACAGATACTTTATTTTTATTAGAAATCAAAACAACAATAAAATAATTATTCTCCTTTGTATTTCAAACACAGACATAAAGAATAAACAAGTAGATGGTTACCTATTAGTGGGAACGACAGGCAGAAAAACATGGCAGCATCAGTCGAGGATCTGGCAAAAAAGTGTAACTAAGTTTCGGGGGGCAAAAAGGTATCACTAAAGGATCAAATAAACAAGTCCTTTATCAATCTTTATCTTTATCAGATAACAGACAAGTATATATACACACTGGATAAAACCCAAGCTTAAACTGTTCCTGGTTGGGTAAGAAAACATAGTAACCAGGGATGTGTGAACCCAGACAAACACTTTCTGTGTACCTTACATACTCACATCATAAAGATCCTATAGACACTGAACAGACAACATAGGAATGTGTTTAGAGAACCAGTGTGAGGCCCATCTTAATACTAACAGATATAAAAAAATATAAAAAAAATGTAGGAGGTTGGCCGAACACTCAAGCGCCTTGCAACCGTTGTCAGACTGTCCAAAGAACTTCAGCAACTAGCTCAAGAATGGGACCCCCATATTCTTCATTTGTTGCAGTTCTCAAATGCAATCGAGGGTAACATGTCTGCTTATTAAAAACCTTTTTACCCAGAAGAAAAAGCAGCACCAGCAACTCCCCATAACTGTGTTCATCCCTCGGAAGAAGACACCAGACACTACGCCTTTAGCGACAACAGAAGTTATGGACGAGGGTGAAGATACTGCACCACCTGATAAGGAGCTGTAATGCTCTTCTTGGGTATGCAGTACATTCATTTCATCACCTTCATCATCATTAGTACTGCACACTTAATTCATCTTCATCATTCAGGTTGTACCTTCACTGGTGAGGACCCATATAGAATTTTTATGTTAAAATGGTAAATTAAGTAGGTTTAAGAATATTAAATGTTTAAAAGCAGAGAAAAGGTTCATAAGAGTGTCGATGTGGTTTATAAATTCTGTATACAGTACTGTATACATATAACGTTGCCACTTCACGTTCTTTCGCCTATCGGGGGGTCTGGAACATAACCCCCACGATAGGCAAGGGATTACTTTATATCCAAATCTTTTATTTACTAGAGAGGACCTTTGGCTGATCCTGAACACTTGGCTGTTGCAAACAAGAACAAAGCAAACACCGTACTAAGACGTCTCTGTAGCAGCAGTTTTCAGGCTACTTGGTATGTTTACTGTAAATCTTGATTTTGAGCATCTTCTCACATTATTTGTGGATTGTTCAGTTTTTTACTCATGTTCTTTGTCCATCTGAAACAGGACGACTTGGCTAACAAGGGCTTAAGGAGAAACTCCCAATGTCAGTCCAAAATCTGACAAAAAAGCATAGTTGTGTTTGGAACAGAAAAACTCAGGAAAGATATCATTAAATCTTTATTCTCTGATGTTTAGTTCTTTATCAACAGGAAAGTGCTTCATCCACTCATGATCTGGCAGCCAGCAACCCCAAAGTCGCTGTAAAGATTTTGGAATCATGGTGGCAAGACATCACAAAGCTCATTCCTCCAGCCGTCACCAAGCCTCAGACTCTCTTTATGAATAATTTAATAGATTACTTTTATAGTGATTTACATCTAAAATGTTTGTTCCAAATGAAATAAAATACATTTTAGATCTGTACAGTGTTATCTGCTGTCTATTATAGATTATGTTTATGTGGAAAAAGTCTGTATGCTATAGACTCCATGATGGAGACATCAGACAGTTTGGATCAGGACCAGCAAAACCCATCACAGTGAGCACTGGGACCTCAGGGCCGTATCCTCAGTCACCAGCTGTTCACACTGTGATTCATGACTGTGCTGCAATGCACAGCTCAAATCATCAAGTTCACCAGTCACATGACTATGGTGGGTCTCATCATCAAGAACAACGAGACGGCTTTCAGACAGGAAATGCAGTGGATAATGGACTGGTGCAGATGTAACAATCTTGTGTTCACCTGTGGAGAAACTCACCTGGTCTCTCAAATCCTCCAGCATTGTGGATGATCAAACACACACCCTTCATACACACTTTTACCCTCTGTGGTGCCTGAGAGCCAGGAAATGATACACCAGTGGAAGTTTGAAAAGTCACACCGTAACAAGAAACATGTTGATGTGCTAAAAACGGTGCAAAATGAGAAGAAAAAATATTGATCATGTCAAAAAAATAGAATTAAACTGACCAAAAAATATAAAAAGTAGAAAGTACAGATGTTTATGTAGAGATTTAATGAGTAAAAGTAAAAAGGTGTCTGAAAAGTAAATAGTGAAGTAAAATACTGATACCAGAAAAATCGACTTAAGTACAGTATTGAAGTATTCATTCATTTTCTCCCGGTTATCCGGGTCGCGGGGGCAGCAGTCTAAGCAGGCATACCCTGCCTTCGACTGCTGCTCAATCCTCACAGCACCGTCCCTTACGGTCCCTCCTGCAGGTGGTGAGCCCACGGAATGGCGGCCCCACGTCACGGACCTTGATATTTCCCTTGTAAGGGACCCCCGGAGCATAGAGAGTTAAGGGCCTTTCTCAAGGGCCCAAGAGTGGCAGCCTGGCGATACCGGGGCTCGAACCGCAGACCTTCTGATCGGCAACCCAGCGCCTTAACCGCTGGAGCCACCACTCCCCCAGTATTGAAGTATTTGTACAAACACAATTCCAAAAGAGTTGGGACTCTGTGTAAAATGCAGAGGTGTGTGAAGTAATAAAGTACAGTATTGAAGTATTTGTACTTTATTACTTCACACCTCTGCATTTTACACAGAGTCCCAACTCTTTTGGAATTGTGGTTGTATTTCAGAGATATTGTGGAGAAACAGGAGCAAGAAGAAATAAAGAAGCCAAACTGAAATCCAGTCAGAGTTTCTCACAAACTGTTCCTGCAGGATGCAGACCAGGCAGCCGTCTCACATGAGCTGTTTTTCAGAACTTTCTATTGAAATATTTAAAGTTTCTCAAAGTCTGTTACACCAAACCATAAACAATCAGACAGTGCCATGTTAAGCCTTCAGGCTGGATGCTGGTTTGTGATGGTTGGATGCTGGTTTGTGATGGTTGGACGCTGGTTTGTGATGGTTGGATGCTGGATTGTGATGGTTGGATCCTGGTTTGTGAATGGAGGGAGGAGCCAGAAAAGCATAAGAAGGAAAAAATGCATAAGCGCACATGGAAACCCGGGGATATTTTATGAGGTAAATATCGAAGCTTCTGCTAGAGATGATGAATTCGGCGGTGCAGCTGTGGCTACAGTGAAAAGAGACTTGTTGAATTGTGTTCACTGAGTTTCCTGCTTTAGTTACCGGCATTCATTCACGCTGTATGAAATGTCTGTGATGCAGCGCTCTGTTATACTGCATATCTGTATAATTCTATAGCTGTGGCATCATAATGATGTTATTAAGAGGGGGATTGGGACTGAAGACCTGCCACTGTATAAACTATTAGAAACAACGAGTAACACTGTGCAGATCTACTGTGTATTTTATTTATTTATGTACAAAAATATACAACGTTATGACTATAATATATAAAAAATAGATTATATATATTATTTTATATATAAGATTATATAATATAATATATAAGATTTATAATATAAAACATGAAAAGGAAAAGCTCTTAAACACATGCAAAGTTTATTAAATACAACATGCTCTAAAATTAAAACACCCCCAAATACATAGGACCAAAAACAGAGTGTTATTAAAAAAGGGGCTTCTCTGCATTAAATTGATGCTTTTTCTAAAACAACTCATATAAAGTGCCAGGAAAATTCCTTTGGAGTTTTTAGTCACTTACTTTACAAAAACATACTGTATGTTACCACTGAAATGCTGCAGTAGTTCTACATTGTAAATTTGGACTTTGGAAGAAATTAATAACACTAATAATAATAATAAGAAGAAGAAGAAGAAGAAGAAGAAGAAGAAGAAGAAGAAGAAGAAAAAGAAGAAGAAGAAGAAGAAGAAGAAAAAGAAGAAGAAGAAGAAGAAGAAGAAGAAGAGGAAGAAGAACTGCATTAGATATAGAAAAAGTTTAATTGTAACCCATAGTTCACATTGACAATTGTCAGTCTCACACTGCCCTCTAGTGGCACTGTCAGTGCTTGATTTTTGCTTAATTCTGTGTAAAAACTATTAATCATCTGTTTGTTTTAAAATATTTTTATGAATCTCTCTCTCTCTCTCTCTCTCTCTCTCTCTCTCTCTCTCTCTCTCTCTCTCTCTCTCTCTCTCTCTTTTTTTCTCTCAGACCAGAGTACAGATGTGTGATATTAATGAGATGTTTGAGGATGTTATCAGTGTGTCTGGTTACAAACTACTGACGTTTTTGGGAGTGCGGATGAGAGAGCTGGTCTCATAGAAAATGATTTTTAAGTTACTGAAAATAATTTGCATTGTTTATTGGCTGTTTCTCTGATGTAGTGACTGGCAGAGTAATGAAAATACTCCACCATGTACAGTAATTGAGTGACAGTAGGTAGCGCAATAATGACCTTGTTTATTCATGACATAAGAATTAATGATGTCAACATTAATTTAAAAAAAACACAAAGGTGAATGAGAGAGATCTCAAAATGAGCTACCTAGTAGCTGAACTCGTAGCCTAATCTAAAAAAGCCCCACACTGTGGCAGAGACATTAATGCTACCTGCCTGCAAAGCTGCTGTCAACAAGATGCTCGGCCCTGACGCAGTTAAAGAAATAGCTAAAGTTCCTCTCAGATTAGACAATTACCAGACATATTGATGAAACTAAAAACAGAGAGACACTGAGAGCTGCTGAGCAAAAGCTTTGTGTGTCTTTCCTCAATTCCTGCAGGAAATCATCGTTGTGTTCATCTAAACAGCCCCAGATTTCACACTGAGTGACTATAAACTAACTGAGAGACTGAATTAAGAAAGAAAGGAGACTAGTGGTAAATCTTTTCTATAGTTGTGAGGTGACTGATACACAAAGCCATGGAGCAGTTGGACACTGGGGAGACAATCAGATGAATGAAAGTAGAAAATGTGATAAAAACCTAAAGTTTATTGTAAGATTAAAGTCATAATTGTTCAGATGCACAGTGTAGCAGCAATGACACAAATTCATTTCACTACAAGAGCAAAAATTATTAAAAAAATAAAGAAAAACAGATTAAATAAAAAAAAAAAAAAAAACAATCCAATGGTATTTAAACTTTACAGGCAAAAAATTAAGAAAAAAAAGAATAAGATATTTTCTGTTATTTTTCGCATTGTTTATGCCAAACATTATTTATTAAATAAAAACGCAAATAAATTAATTAATTCCGGCACGGATGCAAGAAAAATAAAATAAAATAAAATAAAATAAATAATAAATAAATAATAATAATAATAATAATAAAAAAAAAAACACCACCAACCTCATTATAGTACCTTATTGAACGCAGTAACCGACCACGTGACCACTAGGCTACGCGGCAGGCCGGGTGATGACGTCACTCAATAGGCCGCTACATACTCTGTACAAGTCCAATGATTGGCTGGAACTTTGAACAAACTCTGCATTGATTGGTCAGTTGACAGACATAATAGGCGTGGTCAACAAACAGCACTGCGATCCATCAACTCACTCTTGTGTGTATCTTAGCAACTGTAGTAAACAAACCAGCAGCTAATAATCACGAGGCGAAACGTTTATTCATATTGATCGCGTTTTCATGTTTTTGTATTTTTGCAGTTATAAACTGACAAATTGATTCTGTTCCTCCATGTGGTGACGGCAACTGGAACACTCCAGTAGAAAGGGGTGTGTGTGTGTGTGTGTGTGTGTGTGTGTGTGTGTGTGTGTGTGTGCGCGTGAACATGCAATCGTGTGCTCTTGTTTTTTTTAGATGATCACCTCGAAACCTTCACCACCACCTAAAGATAAAATATCACAAAAATAATCACTTGAAAATATTAACAAACAAAAATCTAAAACAATAACAACATAAAAAAATAAACCCTGTGTCTCTGATTGCATTACTCCGCATTCTACTGGATCCACTGCATGGGGTTTACTGGGTGGCTCCTGAAACTTCAGATTAATACACACACACACCTCATGAAGATTACAGACCATCACACACTCCAGTGCTCATGGTAGTTTTTACTCCTTGGTGTTTTGTATTGTTTTAAGATTCATAATCACACTCTTGATATCCCCCAAATGAGGATGGGTTTCCCTTTTGAGTCTGGTTCCTCTCAAGGTTTTATCCTAATGTAGCGCAAGGTTAAGAAATAGGACCACATGAGTCGCCTTTTCTAAAAATAGCGCCACTTAGTGAGCTGCATCTAATTTTTTTGTTGCTATTCTTATTAAAATATAGATGACTAGATATAGATGAATATAATTAAGTATTATTAATAACATTATTAAAGGTAAATTGAGCAAATTTGTCATTTTAGAAGTGTGTATCAAACCCTTCACATTATTCGGTACCCAAGAAGTAGCTCTCAGTTTCAAAAACGTTGGTGACCCCTGATATAGAGCACGTGTGAGTACAGCTGAGGAAAACAAAGGAGGAACACAGACACGACCCCATCTTCTGGCTTGATTCAGAATCTTTGGCAGAAGCTTTTCAGAGAGTTTTACTTTATACTATACAGATTGTTTCAGATATGAAGATATTTCAACTGGACATTTTTTTCGGATTTTTTCATTTATTTCAATAAGATTTGTATTGAAACAGTTTATACATATTTCATAGAAGTATTGTATCGAAGATACAGCTGTATCGAAGATTCCAGCTCACTGGAAGTATTTAATGTTTCTTCTAAAAAACACACAACAAATCAGCAGCCCCTGTGGTGATATTTCACTTATTGTGTGTGTGGTAGACTTATCACCATGTGCCCTCACATTCATAAAAATACACCTAAAAAGTGTAAAATATTCACACAGATAGATTAAAAAAAAAAAAAAAACTTCAGCGAGAAAAAAAAAATAATAATTCGGCTGCTTCCTTTAGGGGGCGCCACAGCGGATCATCCTCCTCCACACTACCCTGTCCTCTATTTCTGCTTCTTTCAACCAAAAATATATCAATAAATAATAAATAAATATAAAAGTAATTAATATAAAATTAAACCAGTTTATCATAAATTTAGGAGAAACCCACCACTCCAAATGAGATTACAATACAAAAAGGGAAGAGGAGGAGTCAGGACAGGAAGTGACATCAGCTTCTATTATTAAGGCATTTAATTAAGAGAAGCACCCATTTTGATCAGGTAACCACATTTATAAACACAGATATGAGTATAAACAAGACAAATCAACAATTTAGTATGAATTGAAACAGGACATATAAATTTAACAGGGTAAATTATACACCTGTTACATACATCTATAGGTTTAAAACGAGGAAAAGGTTTGTCACGTGTCATTGTTAAATAGCGGCACGGGCGATGTGGGCGTGGCTAAATGGCGTTGATGTGAAGCGGAATCCAGAGAGGTGCAGTGAAAGTTTATAACTTAATATGTTGATATGTAAATATTCATCGTGTTTTGTCTGTAAGTTTTACTGTCGAACTATTTTTCCAAAACATATTTATATTCTTATACAGTAGTATTATTATAGGAAAGCTTTTTATTCAAGATTGAAGCCTATTATACTTTTGAAGACGTTTGATCTTCCCGTGATGCATTGCGGCATTGACCAGATTAAATAAATATAAAATTCTTAAAGAATTAAACATTAAAACAAACAGTATTGTGATTAAAATGATGCTTTAACACTACAATTTACAATGTAACCCAAATTTAGTGAGTGAATGTCTTTCAACTACCATGATAGGGTCAACTGTACAGATCTCTTTATATAAATACAGTGTATGAAATATTTGAGTTTGGTCCGGGTCGGGACTCAATACACGTCTCTTCATAATCACCTGCTCTCACATTCTCTCTCTATCCCCCGACCCGGACTACCTTTTACTGTGTTAATTATTTAACCTGGACTACCTTTTAATGTGTTCATTATTTAACCCGGACTACCTTTTAATGTGTTCATAATTTAACCCGGACTACATTTAATCTGTTTCTTTATTTAACCTGGACTTCCTTTTAATCATTCATCAATTACATGCAGTAGCACAAGTAGTTACTTTCTTTGTGTGGATGGATGGATAGATATGTGTGTTATAGGATTTGTAAAAGGGTACATTTACAGAAGGAGCAAGACATTGAATAATTATTTCCCCCACTGTAGATATGAAGCTGTAGAAGTTGGAGTTTGGTAGTTGGAGAAGTTAAAAGACTCCGACTGTCTTCTAAATTAAAGAGTGATGAATTAAAAAACTGAAAAGGGGCTCATCTTTGCAGGTGTGTGTGTGTGTGTGTGTGTGTGTGTGTGTGTAAGAGTATCTCAGGCAGTTGCAACAAATCGGACAGCATTATCAGGATGAGATCAGAGAGATGAGACGAGGTGACACACACTTACAAACCGCTACAGTACAGTGTCCCATGAACATGCAGGAAATGATTTAGAGTGAAGACAGTTAGTTTCATTCACTGATTCATTCACAATGAAAAAAGAAAGACTTGGAAGCCTGAACTTTCTTCTGTCCAGGAAAACACTCACACTCGACCTCATTACATTTATCTGTAGTTCTTTTCAGGTCCAGCCACATGCAGCAGGTACATACTTGGACCGTCCTACAGAAGAACACACACACATCCACCATGCAAAGAGAAAAAGGTACACACACCCCTACATGTCCACAGAGTCAGTGTGTGGAATGAAACTTATTGCTGTTCTCTTTACAGATATGGAAACTATCTGAGAAGGATCCAAGCAGAACTGGACTGGGACAAAAAATCAAGCTCTGGCATTTTGGTCCAGATCGGCCCACTACATACGATCACAAACACATCTCATCTTTGCACACCCTTGATTATGTAAATAAACTCCTATTTCATAAAAGCACTAAAGCCATATAATACCAGGTAGAAACGAGTGAGAATTTACACATTAAAAATTTCTTTTTTAAAAAGTGTAAGTTATTAATACAATAAAACTCTAATCCACACTGATGAATCCTAAAACTAATTATGACCTCCATCTGATGCAGCAAGCTCACACAGAGCCCAAAAGGGGAGATGATTGAAGATGTGATTGGGTCAGCCCAATTTCTGTAAGGACTATACAATGTGTGTATGCAGTATAAGTGACTTGTACCTTATTGTTTATTTGTGTTGCTTTGAGTGTATGAACTTTATTAATAGTGAAAATCATTAATGAAGAACAAATAAATAAATCCTGCGTTCATTGCGCCCCACCTGTCATGTCTTTATTCCCCAATAGAGGGCCGCGTCCCACACTTTGAGATCCACTGAGCTAGGCTAACTAGCCGGCTAATTAATCTTAGCTTCAATCGTTTTCATCCTCAGTCTAAATATTGTACATTTAGTGAGCTATAAATAAACTATACGTATCATAATAATGTAAAATATAATGTATTCCTCTTTTTGGTCAAATTTCAGTCAGATATTCTAAAAAACTAGTTAACACAAAAACAACGCTAGCAAACCCGGCTAGCATGAGGCTAATTATGATGTCTCCTACACTATTAGCAGAAATGTCAGTTTCTGCTCACTGCAACATTTCTGGAAATATTATCTCTCTTTTATTCTTTATTTTTTAGTCAAATTTATCAGCTTTTTCCTGCAAGTCTTTGAATTATGTATGTGAACAGACTAATCAACGCAGGGTTTGCTTTCAGTGCTAGCAAATCATCCGAGGGAAGGGGCGGGGCTTGTACAGAGTATATACCGCCATCACTCGGCCCTGTGGTCACGTGGTCGTTTATGTTAATAACTTCCTGATGTGTTTTTTTCTTCTTTCATTTGCCTCTGCGGCGAATATATAAATTTAGTTGTGTATTTGTTTGTATTATTTCATTTAACGTAAACAAGAGGAAAAGAAGATTGCATTTTTTTCCTTATAGCGCCAACCAATCAACTGTGAAAAGGGGCGGGACTTGTACAGAGATGTAGTTCTTAAGCTGTGATTAAACTGTTATTTTGTCCGGCCTGTACGTAGCCTAGTGGTTACGTATCTGGTTGCAGTGCTCATTGCAGGACAAAGTCGCGGTTCGAATCCCGTGGTGGCGTCTCATGCTAATGAGATATAAACTGCAACCAGGCAGGCTGTTGTTTTGGGATTATATATATCTTCTTTTTTTCACACCCACAATTATTTATATCTTTGTGTATCTTTTTTAGGTATTAATGTATTTAAAATGTAAACAATGTTTTTTATTTATTTTTTTCATTTTTTGTAGCTTTGGGCTCTTTTAACCAGACAGGTTACAAAGTATGTATTTTAATAATGTATTAAAGATGTAATATATTTATATTATATGATTTATTTATTTGTGTATATATTGTTTTCAAATTCTCAGGCTCTGTGCAGAACTGATGTATTTGTTCTTCTCCTTTAGTATGTTTTTGTCTCTCTGAATTCTTGCTCAGTCTTCAGAAATGTCTGAATGTGTGTGAATGTGGATGTTGTTATAGGAAATCCATCAACTTTGCAGTGATGACAGAACCTCGGCTTCATGGAGGCCACATGGCACCACTCTTTAACTGATTATTTCTCTGTAAGTGCAGAACTCTGTGTTTCTTTTCCTCACAATATAAAACCAGACAAAAGCAGAAAAAAGTTTAAATAACATTTTTTTTCCTTTCTTAAATTTCAGCAGTTTTTATTTATCCCCATTTCTTTCAACTTTTTCTTTTCATGTGAATGAAAATAAATCACTTGTCACTGTGTGCTGTAATATTTTTGCTGGAAATTGCAATAAATAAAGTGCTTAAAATGTATGCATTGTTTTCTTAATGTACTTATTTAACTTTAACACTTATATTAATTTATTTCAGCTTCTCCCATTAGGGGGCGCCACAGCGGATCCTCCACATGTTTGATTTGGCACGTTTTTACGCTGGATGCCCTTCCTAACGCAACCCTTCACATTTATCCGGGCTTGGGACCGGCACTAAGTAGGGGCTGGGGTTGGTTCCCTGACCGGGGATCAAACCCGGGCCACAGCGGTGAGAGCGCCGCATCCTAACCACTAGACCACCAGGGAACCTGGGAGTTAACTTTAACACTTATTTTATCAAAAGTCTCTTTCATTATATGAGCCATGTTTTGTTTAAATTATTAATAATTCACGAGTCACTGTTCTATAAACAATAAAACATTTTAATTTTAATTACTGAAAATGCTACAAAAATGTCACATGATAAAATATAATAATGCAAACACACAAAGATACAAATACTATTTACAAATTATTTACATATTAGTGAGGGGTATTTAACAACAAATATAAATATTTATGATTAAAAATTTCCAAAGTGGGTTTAAAAAAAACAAACAAATAATAAACAACAATAGATACAAATATTAAATCCACAAAAATAGAATCATGGATGCAGATGAAGGACTGGATGCAGATGAAGGACTGGATGCAGATGAAGGACTGGCTGAAGGAGATGAACTTTGACTACCAGGCTGTAAAGACACATATTGTATATTATGAACTTAAGCATAATAATGATGATGATAATGACATATGAAGATCTTTTTAAATTACAGGAATCTGCATTGGTACATTTACATTAGGTTTGGCTGCTGAATTGTTGCTGAAGGATCCACCAAACCGTGACTTTGTAGACTAAAAAAGAGAGGCGACAGAACAGACTGACATTCATGTAAAATCATACATGTGCTGGAAATGTAAAGATCTGATTTCCCTTTTGAAGAAAACACAAATAATCTTCTATCCAATAAAAGACAATATGACTATAAAAGGCTTTGGGGACGTTCCAGAGATAATTGCGTGTGGAGTAAATACTGAAATATGAAAATAATGAATGAGCAGTGATAATGTAAGTGCAGGCTGTATAATGGTGGGGGTGGAGGTAGGGGGCGCTACAGCAGTAGGAGTGGAGTAAAGCAGGTGGAACACTTGCAGCAGGTGGAACACTTATGACCTGGTAAAAGAACAATAAAGAGTGTGGAAAACAGGTTTTATTCACATTTTAGTCTTGGTATTTTTTTACAGATCTAAATAAGAAGAAACATTGCAAAATCTAACATTCACACATTAATGAACCCTGGTGTGAGTACTGGAAAGAAAAACGCCAGCATGAAAAACAAAGAAAAATAAAGAAGCTCCGCTTGGTGAACTTTTGCCTGTCTGTCTTTCTTTCAGTGCATTTGTTACATAAACATCACTTTTATGAGATTTTGTAAATAAAAATAAATATTGCAACAACTATTACTGCATCCCACAGCAGAGGACATTTAAAGCACATGAGTTTGGTCACAAATATAGTTGTGCAGGTTCACAGTGATGTGACATGAAAGAGAGGATTACCTGAAAGTCTGAAATGAACACTTTAGGAGGGTGGAATCCACAAAGACGTTTCTGTGGTCCACCGAAAAGTTTCGACTGGCCGTGGACCTGCATTGGACATTTCTCACTCTGTACAAATAAAGACCTTTACGTAATGGAAAATGTGTTTAATCATCTTCTATTATACATTTTTGTCAGCACAAACCTTATGTAACAGATTAAACTATTTCTTCTGATGGGGAGCAGGTGTGTTTCCAGCTTCAGAGAATAACCCCAGTGCTGCCAAACCACCGCAGACGAGACGTCCACTCATCATCCTCTACCGCCCCAGACGAGACGTCCACTCATCGTCCTCTACCGCCACAGACGAGACGTCCACTCATCGTCCTCTACCGCCACAGACGAGACGTCCACTCATCGTCCTCTACCGCCACAAACGAGACGTCCACTCATCGTCCTCTACCGCCACAAACGAGACGTCCACTCATCGTCCTCTACCGCCACAGACGAGACGTCCACTCATCATCTACCGCCCCAGACGAGACGTCCACTCATCGTCCTCTACCGCCCCAGACGAGACGTCCACTCAACGTCCTCTACCGCCACAGATGAGACGTCCACTCATCGTCTCCTAAAGCCTTTTGAGACATTTTAGACATGTCTGAGACATTTGAAACATGTTTTTGTTTAAAAAGATTTTTCTGAACCTTTTTGATCTTGTAGAAAGCACGAGACGAATCATGTTTCCTAAAGAGGTAATGCGAGTTCTAATGTTCTTCCTCCTCGTCCCAGCAAAACAACTTTCACCTCCAGTAAACCAGATTATGTTTGTTTCCAATGTTTCTTCTATGCATGAAACACTTCTGTACATTGTTCACTTCACACAGTAAAGACTTAACAATAAATCACTATCACACATTGATGAAACACTGTGAGCAGAAACCCTATTAGATTTCGAGTCTAACGCCTTCACCACTCAGCCATCACAGCAGCAGTTCCTGTCCTTTGTAACCCTGAGCTTTTTAACAGGAGCAACATTCTGGCTAACAGCAGAACACACTAACCAACTGCACAACAGAGATCTTTCATTAACATCTCCTTTGGTGGTTTGAATAAACCACGTTTGGCTCTAAACCAGCAGTCAGTAACCGGCGTGTGTTTTGCATGAGGCCCATGTGACATGAGACTCTTAATCTCAGGGTGCTGGATTTGTGTTCTTAACAAAAAACAAAAACAAAAAAAAAAAACACTTGACTGGTGTACACACATTCTGGAGACACAGAAGGTAAAAAGGGGAAAAAGCCACACAGAAGGTGAGGTGATGAACTGAAGTCAGATGGTAGGAAGTAAAAGATACTGCAGAATGAAAAAATTTAGGAAAGAGGAGAAAACAGTGAGGGTGAGGAGAAGATTCATATGGAAGTCTGTTTCTGCCACATAAAAAAAAGGTTTACCCAAAAAAGTTTTTTTTCTCACAATTGCAACTTTTTTAGGCAGTCGGGCAGCGTCACCTCCTCTGTAGTGCCAGAAAGCTTCACATATTTAAAATAAAATGTGCTTTAATCAATAAAATCACATGATATTAATCTGAGCCTCTGAACCCTGGAGAGAACTCTGTCTAACAATCAGCTCTGGAGGAGACGGAACAAGACAGATGAAGCAGAGGAGCCTCGTTCACACACCAACAGCTTCAAACTTCAGACCCACAAAATGGTTACCGGTGGAGGCACCAGAAATGTTGGATGTTTATAAGTAAATAAAGTCAGAGTTTATTTATTTATATATTTGTATTTGCATTTTTATGTAATATGCCAATTAAATGCTTTAAATGAGTTTAGTTTTCACAGACTACTAAAATAATCGATAGCTGCAGCCCCAAATATAACTACTAAATATAGTTATAGTGTGTGTGTGTGTGTGTGTGTGTGTGTGTGTGTGTGTAGTGTCCTGGTAGATCTGGACTTCACTCACAGATGCTGAAGGAGCTTTAACTGAATTTTATCCTTGTCCTGGTTTCTCCTCCACAGCTGGAATTTGAGCTGCAGCTGGTTTCTCCTCCACAGCTGGATCTTGAGCTGGATGTGGGTGGACTCTGGTTGTGGTGGTTCCTCTCAGTCTCGCGCTACTTATGAGTTTAAAGTGTTGATGGAGCTGTAACACAACAGAGACACTGCTCTTACACACTGCTGTTAGTCTTTATGCCGACACCAGCAAAATTACCCCCTGATGCTGACTGAAATCCCCTCATATGACCAAACCCACCCTTTATATTAATAGATTACACTTTAAGGTCGTTAAAAAGTTTGCCGTCAAGATTCTCTTTCGCCAAATTTGTCGCCTCTTGAGATTTTAATTGGAAGAGTTCAGACCCTTTTGTCTACGTCTCGTAACCGACAACCTTCAGGAGGGACGTCATGTCAACACACAATTCATATTAAACAGATCTAATACAGGACTTTAGTAAAACAAACAAATTTATTTTACTACTACTTACACACTTACCAGCTACCTGATGTTCAATAGTAGAAAAATGTTCAATAGAGCGACTGTACGACTGCTGGAACAGTGAGTTTCCAAACTTTATGGGTTTTTATTCTCTTTGAAACACTGAGTTTATTATTTATTATTAGAGTTGCAACAATAATCACATAATAATCGATAATGAAATTGGTTGTGAGTGAATGCTGTTATCCTCATCATGTGAAAATGGTGTAGTTTATTGAAGTGTTATTGTGTAAACTGTTTGTTTGTAACTTCGGGAGTCGCACTGGATCTGTTCTGTCGTGACTCGCGAGCATCAGGTTGCGCAATCGACTCGATCAGTTCAAATACTGTTTTTACTTTATTTATACTGATTATTTTCCTGTAATATCACATTCCCAATGTATTATCCATACTGTAGAATTGTCTGTGTCATGTGATTTGATCACATTTTGTTCATATTAGAACAAAGAGAGCTGCATCAGACATGCCACCACCCAGTGCTGCTAAAAAGCCTCGACTTGCTGCACCTCACAAACATACAACACAATCCCTCATCACTAGTGCATTAAAAACACTCCAGGATTCCTGTGCAGATGTTTTATCTCCAAACTGGATTGATGCACTATTTAAAGGGAAATGTGAACTTTCTTCTCTCACAGAGGAAGAAAAATCTGTCATTTCCAAGTTTTGTGTGAACGAGGTAAGTGATTATCTTCTGTTTTATTTAGTGTGCATTCAATTCAAACGCATGCATTTAATTTAGTGTACATGCAATTCTATAGCTCTGGATTTGAGTTTTCTCAGTTTTAATAGTTAATCCATAATTCACTGGTCCTGATGTTCTGAAATTGAACAGTAGATGTAATTTGTCATGTAAAAATGTTTACTCCAGGTTTTGGTTTATACAAAGTCGAGTAGTTTTCCTAAACCTAATCTACAGTCCAGTCTTAACCCCCTAATATTTGTTTTAAAAACATGATTGGTTGAACTTTTTTTGGTTGAAATTTTTCTTCTGTCTCATTTAGTCGTTAGCAGAGACGTTTCTGAAAGCGGTTTTGGAGAAGATCAAGGCGGAGAAAGAGTCTATGGGACATGAACTCCTGCAGTCTCTCTGTAGGGTTTATGTGGGCTTGTGTCAAAAGAGAGGAGACTCTCATAAAGCACATGCCCTCGCCTACAGATTTCTTAAAGAAGGTGAGATTATATTGACATTTCATTATATATTTACTAAAAAAAAAAAATAAATAAATAAATAAATAAACAAATAAATAAATAAATAAAAGATATATAAAGAAGCCAGTTGTGTTCTGTTTTTGGTTCTGTATTTCTTCCTATACAGTGTATTTTAAATATGTGATATAATTTTATTTCCTTTGCAGACTTTTCTCAAGCCCCAAAACTGATAATGGTCATGGTGACAGCATGGCCAAGTGTTTTCTCCTGTAACAGCCCTTTATGCAGAGCCGTTCACATCGTGTGCAAAATGAAGGCATACGGAAAGGTGTATTACTTGCTCAGCAAATTTCTGCACTGGGATACAGTAAGTAGCTGATTCTCATCACAACAGTCACCAGAACAGTCATTAAACATCGTTTTTTAACTGGAATTTTTATGTGTTTTACTTCATTCTTAATCTACTTTTAATTTCCAATGTCCATGTGATCTATGGAGCAAATTCATTATAAATTCATGTAGAATTAAATCAATAAGTATCTATCACTATTCTACATCACTATTTTAGTCTTTTTTTATTAGTGTAGTGTATTAGTGCTGATAACCAGCAGCAAAGAAACTGCACTTAACTCCAGCGTTAATGACGCTGTTTATGATCAAAATGATCAGATCAGTGCAATAAACATGCAAATAAATCTGTGTTTCATAATATACTAATAAAGGAAGTGATATAGAACCATGTGACACTGTGCTCACTACTGAATAAACAAACTAAATCTGTGCCTCAAATTACATACTCATGAACTATTCTAGAGCATTATTTACTCCTGCTACTGTCTGATACATAAACCCTTTAGGAACGTGTGCTACTTTGCATGTGTATCTAAAATCTTTTCTAGGACTCCTCCTTACATAAGAGTAATAAATGGAAGTTATAAAAAGAGCAGAATGTACAGTTAGAGCTCTACCTCAGTATTTCAATCATCTGCACTTGTGATTGGTTGTGACCTTTCAGTTATGATCATATTATTGTAAACATTGTTTCATTGATCTGGTTTTTAAAGAAATGATGTATTTTCTGACAGGAGCCTCCTGGAGACACCTACAGAGCCATCACCAGCACACTGACGGCTCTTCTGAAAGACAAAAGTCTGACTTTCCAGAAGAGCAGTTGGTATGGTGATGATCTCTGTCCTGCTGCCTGGGACTACGTATTCAGCCTGGACCTTCTCTGTGCACAACTGGGCTGGATTTGGACCGACTCCCATGTTATACGGTACTGATTGTGAAACTGCTTCAACGTGTTTAATTCTCATCTTTTTAGTTTTTTTAAACATTTAATAGATTGCAAACCGGCAAATGTGAGACTCATATGAGACAGTGTGTCCCAAATACTGCAAAATTTCCATTCTTGTTGCATAAACTTCGAATTGATGGTATTCTATTACCGCCACAAGAAAACTTAATATGTCCAATTTTTTATTTAACAGAAAAAGTGTGTGGCTCATTTTGAATACTTGGCTGAAACAAAAACAAACAGAGGAAACAAAGTTCAGAAACGTCTCTGTAGCAGCAATATTCAGGCTACTTGGTAAGTTTCCTGTAAATTCTGTTTTAGAGCATTATCTCTTATTATTTCTGGATTCTTCTGTTTTTACTCATGTTCTTTGTCCATCTCAAACAGGGCGACTTGGCCAAAATGGCCTTAAGGAGAACGTGGCAGCATCAGTCGAGGATCTGGTGAAACGTGTAAATGAGTTCAGGGGGCAAAATGGTATCAAATAAACAAGTCCTTTATCAAACTTTATCTTTATTCTTTGATGTTTAGTTCTTTATCAACAGAAAAGTGCTTTAGCAAGTCCTAATTTTATGATGGATTTTGTGTGCAGATTTGCCGTGGGAGGTGCAGCTCGCAGTGGTTTATGCCACTCATGATCTGGCACCCAGCAGCCCCAAAGTCGCTCTGAACGCTTTGGAGTCGTGGAAAAAAGACCTCACAAAGCCCGTTCCTCCAGCCGTCACCAAGTGCCTTCAGCAGATCAGCTTCCTCTGTTCTCACATAAAGACAAAAAAAATTATCACAATAAATAATGTTTAATAGATTAGGTTTTTTAAAATATTTTTGTACAAAAATAAATAAAATACATAATAGATCTGCACAGTGTTATTGATTGTCTCTTTACAGTGGCGGGTCGTGCATTTCACACATAATCATCTGCCTTCAGTCCAATCATCCTCTTAATAACATCAATATGATGCCACAGCTGTAGAAACCATCATTATTATACAGCATATAATACATGCAGTATAACAGAGCGCATGCAGATTCTTGTGCATTTTCCTCGCATTACAGTTTTCCTGCTGTTTTTAAATTAAGTCAAATTATGTGTTTTTGTACAGATTCTACAAAGAAGATGCAAAAAGTATAAATGGCTCATGAAAAAGCTTAACAACTTTGGGTTGACCTTTATATAATGTCGTTTATACTTTAATAACACTTTAACCCAAATTCATTTTTAACAGCACAAATTGTATTAATGCGCAATTAATGCAGCACACATGTTTCCATTTTTATTAAAAAAATAAATGAATAAATATAAAAAAAGGAGAAAATTAAAAACTTTAACACAACAAACATTTATTCACGACATCCTTTCTTTTCCTCAGATATTGTTAGAATTTTATCATGTAAAAAGTTCAATCTTGGAGAGGTTTTCCATACGATCTACAATGTCTTTTCTGATCAGGGAAGAATCACACAGCACACAGAATGGCGCAAATGTTCTTCTTTAGTTAATTGCAGATAACAGACAAGTATATATACACACTGAGAAAACCCGAGCTAAAACTGTTCCTGATTGGGTAAGAAAACATAGTAACCAGAGATGTGTGAACTCAGGGTTTAGCTCTGAAGCTGGAAACACACCTGCTCCCCGTCAGAAGAAATGGTTTGATCTGTTACATAAGGTTTGTGCTGACAAAAATGTATAAGAGAAGATGATTAAAAACATTTCCCATAACCTAAAGGTCTTTATTTGTACAGAGTGAGAAATGTCCAATGCAGGTCTACGGCCAGTCGAAACTTTTCGGTGGACCACAGAAACGTCTTTGTGGATTCCACACTCCTAAAGTGTTCATTTCAGACTTTCAGGTAATCCTCTCTTTCATGTCACGTCACTGTGAACCTGCACAACTATATTTGTGACCAAACTCCTGTGCTTTAAATGTCCTCTGCTGTGTGATGCAGAAATAGTTGTTGCAATATTTATTTTTATTTACAAAATCTCAATAGATTGATGTTTACATCCCTTATTATATATAACAATGTTTGTTTTATTTACACCCATGTCTCATCCAGTTATTAAATAGAGGAACCACTGAGATCAGTATAAAAGGCATATTTTTAATAATTTATTTATTTTTTAAAGCTTCGAAGTTTTAAGCACAGTTTTTATTTATGACCTGCGTAACTCATATAAAACATGGCAAACAAGAATAAAAAATTACAATAGATTTCTATTTTTTAAATTGCCTTCAAATTTTGCCGTTATGAGACCATTTATTACTAATTTTAATGTTAAAGTGTGTTATATTTATAGATCTTCATATCACTTCACTTCTGCCCTCAGACTCTCACTAGTGTACAGAGATGATTGTGGATTAAACATATTAATGTGTGAATGTTAGATTTTGCAATGTTTCTTCTTATTTAGATCTGTAAAAAATACCAAGACTAAAAGGTGAATAAAACCTGTTTTCCACAATCTTTATTGTTCTTTTACCAGGTCGTAAGTGTTCCACCTGCTGCAAGTGTTCCACCTGCTTTACTCCACTCCTACTGCTGTAGCGCCCCCTACCTCCACCCCCACCATTATACAGCCTGCACTTACATTATCACTGCTCATTCATTATTTTCATATTTCAGTATTTACTCCACACGCAATTATCTCTGGAACGTCCCCAAAGCCTTTTATAGTCATATTGTCTTTTATTGGATAGAAGATTATTTGTGTTTTCTTCAAAAGGGAAATCAGATCTTTACATTTCCAGCACATGTATGATTTTACATGAATGTCAGTCTGTTCTGTCTCCTCTCTTTTTTAGTTTACGAAGTCACGGTTTGGTGGATCCTTCAGCAACAATTCAGCAGCCAAACCTAATGTAAATGTACCAATGCAGATTCCTGTAATTTAAAAAGATCTTCATATGTCATTATCATCATCATTATTATGCTCAAGTTCATAATATACAATATGTGTCTTTACAGCCTGGTAGTCAAAGTTCATCTCCTCCAGCCAGTCCTTCATCTGCATCCAGTCCTTCATCTGCATCCAGTCCTTCATCTGCATCCAGACCTTCATCTGCATCCAGTCCTTCATCTGCATCCAGTCCTTCATCTGCATCCAGACCTTCATCTGCATCCAGTCCTTCATCTGCATCCAGACCTTCATCTGCATCCAGTCCTTCATCTGCATCCAGACCTTCATCTGCATCCAGTCCTTCATCTGCATCCAGACCTTCATCTGCATCCAGTCCTTCATCTGCATCCATGATTCTGTTTTTGTGGATTTAATATTTGTATCTATTGTTGTTTATTTGGTTGTTTTTTTTAAACCCACTTTGGAACTTTTTAATCATAAATGTTTATATTTGTTGTTAAATACCCCTCACTAATATGTACATAATTTGTAAATAGTATTTGTATCTTTGTGTGTTTGCATTATTATATTTTATCATGTGACATTTTTGTAGCATTTTCAGTAATGAAAAATAAAATGTTTTATTGTTCATAGAACAGTGACTCGTGAATTATTCTGTGAACCTGCTGAACCCATTATCATCTTTATTATTATTATTATTATTACTGTTATATATATATATATATATATATATATATATATATATATATATATATATATATATATTTATTTATTTATTTATTTTTTTAATTCCACTTAATATTAAAAGAGACTTTTGATAAAATAAGTGTTAAAGTTAACTCCCAGGTTCCCTGGTGGTCTAGTGGTTAGGATGCGCTCACCGCTGTGGCCCGGGTTCGATCCCCGGTCAGGGAACCAACCCCAGCCCCTCTTAGCGCCGGTCCCAAGCCCGGATAAATGGGGAGGGTTGCGTTAGGAAAGGCATCCAGCGTAAAAACATGTGCCAAATCAAACATGTGGAGGATCCGCTGTGGCGCCCCCTAATGGGAGAAGCTGAAAGAAATTAATATAAGTGTTAAAGTTAAATAAGTACATTAAGAAAACAATGCATACATTTTAAGCACTTACTTTATTGCAATTTCCAGCAAAAATATTACAGCACACAGTGACAAGTGATTTATTTTCATTCACATGAAAAGAAAAAATTGAATGAAATGAGAATAAATAAAAACTGCTGAAATTTAAGAAAGGAAAAAAAAAATTTATTCTGTCATCACTGCAAAGTTGATGGATTTCCTATAACAACATCCACATTCACACACATTCAGACATTTCTGAAGACTGAGCAAGAATTCAGAGAGACAAAAACATACTAAAGGAGAACAAATACATCAGTTCTGCACAGAGCCTGAGAATTTGAAAACAAGATATACACAAATAAATAAATCATATTATATAAATATATTACATCTTTAATACATTATTAAAATACATACTTTGTAACCTGTCTAGTTAAAAGAGCCCAAAGCTACAAAAAATAAAAAAATAAAAAATTTCAATATTTAAACTTAACAGAAAAAAGGTCTCTTTTCACATTGTTTACATCTTAAATACATTAATACCTAAAAAAGATACACAAAGATATAAATAATTCTGGGTGGGAAAAAAAAAAAATATATATATAATCCCAAAACAACAGCCTGCTTGGTTGCAGTTTATATCTCATTAGCATGAGACGCCACCACGGGATTCGAACCGCGACTTTGTCCCGCAATGAGCACTGCAACCAGATACGTAACCACTAGGCTACGTACAGGCCGGACAAAATTACAGTTTAATCACAGCTTAAGAACTACATCTCTGTACAAGTCCCGCCCCTTTTCACAGTTGATTGGTTGGCGCTGTAAGGAAAAAAAAGGCAATCTTCTTTTCCTCTTGTTTACGTTAAATGAAATAATACAAACAAATACACAAATAAATTTATATATTCGCCGCAGAGGCAAAAGAAAGAAGAAAAAAAACACATCAGAAAGTTATTAACATAAACGAACTTGTGACCACTAGGGCCGCGTGATGGCGCTATATACTCTGTACAAGTCCCGCCCCTTCTCTCGTATGATTGGCTAGCACTGAAAGCAAACCCTGCGTTGATTAGTCTGTTCACATACATAATTCATAGACGTGCAGGAAAAAGCTGATCAATTTGACTAAAAACTAAAGAATAAAAGAGAGATAATATTTCCAGAAATGTTGCAGTGAGCAGAAACTGACATTTCGGCTAATATTGTAGGAGACATAAAAATTAGCCTCATGCTAACCGGGTTTGCTAGCGCTGTTTTTGTGTTAATTTATTTCTTAGAATATCTGACTAACATTTGACCAAAAAGAGAAATACATTCTATTTTACATTATTATAATACGTATAGTTTATGTATAGCTCACTAAATGTACAATATTTAGACTGAGGATGAAAACGATTGAAGCTAAGATTAATTAGCCGGCTAGTTAGCCTAGCTCCGTGGATCTCAAAGTGTGGGACGCGGCCCTCTAGTGGGGAATAAAGACATGACAGGTGGGGCGCAATGAACGGCAGGATTCATTTATTTGTTCTTCATTAATGATTTTCACTATTAATAAAGTTCATACACTCAAAGCAAAACAAATAAACAATTAGGAACAAGTCACTTATACTGCATACACACATTGTATAGTCCTTACAGAAATTGGGCTGACCCAATCACATCTTCAATCATCTCCCCTTTTGGGCTCTGTGTGAGCTTGCTGCATCAGATGGAGGTCATAATTAGTTTTAGGATTCATCAGTGTGGATTAGAGTTTTATTGTATTAATAAATTACACTTTTTTAAAAATAAATTTTTAATGTGTAAATTCTCACTCTTTTCTACCTGTTATTATATGGCTTTAGTGCTTTTATGAAATAGGAGTTCATTTACATAATCAGCGGTGTGCAAAGATGAGATGTGTTTGTGATCGTATGTAGTGGGCCGATCTGGACCAAAATGCCAGAGCTTGATTTTTTGTCCCAGTCCAGTTCTGCTTGGATCCTTCTCAGATAGTTTCCATATCTGTAAAGAGAACAGCAATAAGTTTCATTCCACACACTGACTCTGTGGACGTGTAGGGGTGTGTTTACCTTTTTCTCTTTGCATGGTGGATGTGTGTGTGTTCTTCTGTAGGACGGTCCAAGTATGTACCTGCTGCATGTGGCTGGACCTGAAAAGAAGTACAGATAAATGTAATGAGGTCGAGTGTGAGGGTTTTCCTGGACAGAAGAAAGTTCAGGCTTCCAAGTCTTTATTTTTTCATCGTGAATGAATCAGTGAATGAAAAAAACTGTCTTTACTCTAAATTAAACATTTCCTGCATGTTCATGGGACACTGTACTGTAGCGGTGTGTAAGTGTGTGTCACCTCGTCTCATCTCTCTGATCTCATCCTGATAATGCTGTCCGATTTGTTGCAACTGCCTGAGATACTCTTACACACACTTACACACACACACACACACACACACACACACACACACACACACACACACACACACACACACACACACACACACACACACACACACACACATTTCTGCAAGTATGAGCCCCTTTTCAGTTTTTCACTTGATCCCTCTTTAATTTAGAAGACAGTCAGAGACACCGGTTGTCCCTGTATTCTGTCTTGTGCTGCTTGTTGAGGTGCAGCGACTCTCTCATTGAGGAATCTGGACCATTCAGCATCTGCTGTACTTGACCTCAGACCCTGCATTTAAACAAAGTGAAGTAAGATTTCACATTTCAGTCAAAAAGATTCAGACCTTCTCCATGGTTTAAGGAGGATTCTGGTCTTCTAATATACATGTGGGTTTAAATCCCACTTCTGAAATGACAAAATATTATTTTATTTGATCTATTTAATGTCCAAATATTCACATTTGTATCTGTAATAATAACTGGATGTGGGTATGGTCTCAACTGTAAACACCTAAAAATGAAACAGTTTTAAATTAAATGTGAAGGAATAAGAAATAAATGATGTTTGTGATCTGGCACACTTGATATTGGACAAAGTGTAAGAACTGCTTTCCAACTTCTACAGCTTCATATCTACAGTGAGGGAAATAATTATTCAATCTCCTGCTCATTCTGTAAATGTACCCTCTTACAAATCCTATAACACACATATCTATCCATTCATCCACCCAAAGAGAGTAACTACTTGTGCTACTGCATGTAATTCTTGAATGATTAAAAAGGAAGTCTATGGCAAGCCAAAAGGGTCATAATTACGCCTTAGATTAAACGCGTTAACATTAAAAATGCCTTTAAATACGGCGTTTTAAACAGTATTGGCGCCGTAAAATACGCCGTTGTGATCACAAACCGCGTAAAAAGCGCATGAAAATACGTAAATGATGTCGTATTTGACGGCGTTTAGTACACAAGAAAAGCGCCGCTTTTTACGCCGTTCATATTGTCATGTGACGGCGTAAAAAACGGCGTTTTGGTTGCACAGAGCGCGCGTCTTTTACGGCGTTTTTTTTATAGTATAACGAGTCACCACCCATTGATTTCTTTTTTAAATGACTTTATTGAATAAATCAGATCCACAATATATACATCTTGTATCACATAAGACAATGGAACATTTCCGGTACATATGCAAACAGTGATAAATAGTGTTGACATGCAAAACAATTTGACAACTAAGTACATACTAGAAAGAAAGAAAAAAAATAAAAAATAATAATAATAATAATTTTCATCATATCATTTCATACACAATTCTTAACATAAAAAGTGGAGAAAAAGTATAAACAATCTTAAATTTACAAAAACGTAATAGTCTTTTAGGCTCCTCGTGAGCACACGTCTTCTACATTACAGATGATTGTCTCTGCATATTACATACATACATATACATACACACACACATACATATATATATATACACATACGCACACATATACATCTACATACACATGTATATACAGATACCTATCAACATACACGAGTACATGTATATTCATATGTATCTATACTTTCCTCATTCACATGTTTAACAAGTACCAAGGCTGTTTCCTTATAGTTCTTCTATCTATTGTTCTTTGTCTCTTTAATTCACACACAATCTGTTTAAAAACACTCTCAGCGGGAATATGGCACTGATTGATAATAATCATGCATCGTGTTTTCCATATTTTATAATTTACAATACATATCACCATCCAAAAGAATTCCTTTGGTTTTTTGTCCAGATGTTTTTCGAAAATGCCGTACCTAATAATTTTCTCATTTATATGAATATTCAATCCAATTTTTATGACTTTTTGCCATATCTCCTCTGAGCGTGGACAGGGTATGAGGAGGTGATCAACGGTTTCATCCTCAGTACAATTGATAATAGGACATTGTTTAGTTGTTACGAAACAGCTCCATTTCACAACGCAACGTACTGCTAGCCTGCCTACGCTTATTAACCACGCCACGTCACGCACATTTTCTGAGATATTTTGTGTATTAATGTTCTGAATGCACTGTTCGCTTTCTGCCGTGTTAAGATATTTGTGATTGTATAACCTGCCGTGTTCATGTTCAGTAATTTTTTTATAGATGTTTTTGCTGGATGAATTTATCCAGTCAACATTTAAATGTTCATATTTAAATATTTGATCCCCATATGTTAATTTATAGAAAGGTATATTTTGTCTTCCTTTTCCCCTCTTTTTAGCCAAGATTTATTTTCCCCTATCCAATCTGCGTCCCTGTTTATTGCCTGTGTTACAGTTTTACAGAAAGCTATTAATAATTTATTGTCGAGCTCAACTGCATTAAGGCCTCCTAGTTCCTTTGGTTTAAACAAAAGTGTTCTTGTCATCACTTCTCTGTTATTTCCCCAGATAAACCTTACACAGATCTTATTCAGTTTTGTAATGCATTTTTTGCTGGGTGGAAAGATTGTAGCTAGAAATAAAAGTTTAGGTAAAATATATGTTTTAATAACTTGAATTCTGGTTTTATAATTAGATAATTTCCAAATTTCAGTTTCAGATTTAATTTCCTCTTCTTTTCTTTCCCAATTGGTGTCGACACACTTACTGTTTTTAATCACGATTCCTAGCAATTTAATTTCTTGTTTTACTTCTATATTTATTGGTGGAGCGGGGCCAGTATCCATCCAAACTGCTTCTGTTTTATTTTGATTTAGTTTAGCACCGGAGATCTCTTCGTATTCTCTGAATATTTTATTTATTCTATCTAACTCATTTTGGTTCTTTACAAAAACTGTTATATCATCGGCGTAAGCTGTAATTTTATTGATTTTCCCACTTTTCGTTTTTACTCCCTCTATTTTTGATTCGCTTTTAATCTTGTTTAGGAGCGGGCTAATCGCTATAACATACAGAGCCGCACTTAAGGGACATCCCTGTTTTACACCTCTATTTTTCTCAAAATTCTCTGTTAACTGCCCATTTACATTTATTCGGACGCTAGATTTCTTATACAGAGTTTTAATCATGTTAATAAATCTTTCTGGAAACCCATAGTGTTCCATTGTTCTCCATAGGTATTCTCTTGATATTAAGTCAAATGCTTTTTTTTGGTCTAAACCTACTATAAAGAAATTTTTTTCCGGGGCATTTATAATTAGCTCTCTAACTGTACACAAGTTATCCCACATATAACGACCTTTTATTGCGCAGGTCTGTTCTTTGTCTATTATTTTGTCTAGAGTGGAGTTCATTCTGTTCACTAGTACCTTAGCAAGGATTTTATAGTCTATATTCATAAGGCTAATTTGTCTCCAGTTATCCAATTCACATCTGTCTCCTTTCTTGTATATTAAAGTTATAATACTTTTGTACAAGGAATCGGGAAAAGTTCCCATTTGTATCCCTTCATTGTACATGTCGGTTAATATGTCTACTATTTCTGTCATACATGTTTTGTAGAGCTCTGCAGGTATCCCGTCAGGTCCGGGACTTGTTCCATCATTTAGTTGTAAGATAGCATCAATGACGTCTTGTGTCTCAACTGGATCCTCTAAGGATAGTTGATCTAAATCATTCTGAACATTACAGGGTCCCAAGAAAGTGTTAATTTTATCTGTTTCAATGTATGTTTTTGATGTAGCGTTTAAGAATTTCCTCCGTATTAAGTCTCTTTTATCTTTTTCATTTTCGATAATGTTTCCGTCGCTATTCTTTATACCTTTAATTGCGTGACTGTCTCTACATTTCTTTAGGCGTCTTATAATGCTCTGTGGGTTTCCGGTAAATGTCGTATCGACACCGGCATGCAGCTGAGCTTTTTTAAAGACTTGGTCATCAAATTGATTTAACTCCGATTTTATCTTATGTAAATCTTCGTTGTCCTCAATGTTTTTTATTTTCTTAGATTGTAATTCTACATATTGAGCCAAAAGTTGCCTATATTTCTCGTTATTTTGTTGATTAATTGTTTTACTTTTTTTTTTAAGGTAGTCTGTTATTTGTTTTTTAAATACTTCCCACATTTCTGCATTTGTTTTTGTTAAAATCCTTAATTCTTTAATTTGTCTAATCTCTTCCCTTAGTTCATTTACCACCTCACTGTTTTTGAGGCATGTTGTATTGAGTTTCCAAACCCTGCTCTGGACTTCAAGATCTAAGAGTATTCTTACACACACTGCCAAATGATCAGACTCTAAAAGGTATTCGGTTCTATATTTTATAACCTTTATTTTATTTGAAACGTATATCCTATCTATTCTCGTTTTTGTTTTTGAGTCAAACCTGGTAATTCCGTAATCATCAGGGAATTTTTCCCTAAAAGTATCTTTCATTTCGCATGTGTCAGTTACTGTTTTTAGGACATTCCCTTCTCTACTTATGGTTGTTTAGTGTGATGGGATTTTGTCTTTTTCACTTGTAATTGTGTTAAAGTCACCACATATTATGACATTATACCCAACATTTACAATTTCATATAGTTTATGAAAGATTTTTATTTTCCCAGCTCTATCTGGAGGAGTGTAGACATTGATTATTCTTAGCTTTTGGTTTTTATACCAGCAGTCTACCAGGAGAAGTCTACCAGGTATTATTTCCCGATGTAAAATAACTTCTGCTTTCTCTCTAAAAAATATACCCACTCCATCTGCTCGATCCTTGCCTATCGATATAATTGTACTATCAGTTATCCATTTATTTTTTACACTATCGATATCTGGCTGACTAGTTAGCCTTAATTCTTGTGCGCAAAAATATGTCACACTTTTTTCCCATAAGAGAGGTCATTTTACTTTCTCTATTCTTCATTGACTGTATACCTCTTACATTAATTGAAACAATATTTAGTGACATAATAAAAATAAAGAATGTAATCATCTCTTAGTTTCTTTTTTTTTAATTATCTGTAGATGGCGGTGATGTCCTTTTTCGCCTTTTTGGGTTAGCGACAACTGTTGTATTAATATTGTCTGTGTTTGTAGCTAAAACTTCATACCTATTAGCAGAGTTAAAGCTCAAAGCGTCTGTTGTAGCCGTTGGATGATCCGGTAACGTGTCATCATTAGTTGGTACATGCGTGGAGGTTATCCCATCTATGTTGTCTTTTCCTTTATCTTTCTCTCCGTCTAATTTTGAAGGTTCTGGTAGCAGGATGTATTCATCTTCATAGCTACTGGAAGATGTATCGCTTGTTGAACCTGTATTATCCATGTCACTGTTGCTGGATTGGCTGTCCTCTCCACTACATTCCTCTGTTGTTCCCTGTGCCTGTTCATCTGGTATGTCGTTCTCGGCTTGCTTGACGTTACTTGAATCGTTTTCCTCGGTTACTGGATGAGTTTGGGCAGCTGAAGTACGAGTGCCCTGTTCCACCGCACAGATTACAGGTCCCGTCGGCAGTACACATTGATTTCCACAGCCAGTAATATTAAACTGTTCTCATCCAATCAATGATGAACAGAACCAGACCGGACCAATTCAGCACAGATCATTTGTGATAATGTTTAATGGCATTACCTTGCCAGGTTTCCATTTATATTCTTTAGTGTTTTAAATGGTTATTGGCGTTATTGTATTACAAGAAAAAACTAATCAATGCTTGTGTTCAATAAATAAAAACTTCAGCAAAGTTTCTACAAAAATCTGAATCTTTGGATTTTTTATAACAGCTCTGGTAAAAATTTTGTTGCAAGATCCAAATGTATTTGATTGTCAAAAAATAAATCAGAAAACAATTTTGGTGTGGCAACTGGGCACTTTTATTTCACCAGCATTCCAGGAGACCTCAACATCGACGTGCATTGCCTTAAATTAACTACAACGTCTTAACATATTTACATGTTAAAATAATGACTATTAAAGTCATAGCCGCAAGCTTATTTGGATCTATACAAACGTAAAAAGGTGATTTCACCAAATTTCACCAAAAAAATGTGGATGTTTTGGACACCGTTTTTTTGGTGTCAAGAAATTAAAACCTGAAAGTGATCATGTATAATGGAACATACTGTAAACAAACTTGAAAGGTTCGCTCTATGTTTTGTACATTTAATGAAAGTCAACCATAACATGCAGCCATAAATTCTATTTTGGGATGAACTCGTCCTTTCTTATGATTCATTTAGTTTTGTCTTGTAATACAATAACGCCAATAACCATTTAAAACACTAAAGAATATAAATGGAAACCTGGCAAGGTAATGCCATTAAACATTATCACAAATGATCTGTGCTGAATTGGTCCGGTCTGGTTCTGTTCATCATTGATTGGATGAGAACAGTTCAATATTACTGGCTGTGGAAATCAATGTTATACACGCCGTAAAAGACGCGCGCTCTGTGCAACCAAAACGCCGTCACACGACAATATGAACGGCGTAAAAAGCGGCGCTTTTCTTGAGTACTAAACGCCGTCAAACACGACGTCATCCAATCCATCAAACACGACGTCATTTACGTATTTTCACGCGCTTTTTATGGCGTTTGTGATCACAACAGCGTATTTTACGGCGCCAATACTGTTTAAAAGACCGTATTTAACAGCGTTTTTAATGTAAAAGCGTTTAATCTAAGGCATAATTCTGACCCTTTTGGCTTGCCTGCGTAAAATAAAAAACACATTAAAAGGTAGTCCAGGTTAAATAATGAACACAGTAAAAGGTAGTCCGGGTCGGGGGATAGAGAGAGAATGTGAGAGCAGGTGATTATGAAGAGACGTGTATTGAGTCCCGACCCGGACCAAACTCAAATATTTCATACACTGTATTTATATAAAGAGATCTGTACAGTTGACTCTATTATGGTAGTTGAAAAAAAATAATCACTAAGTTTGGGTTACATTGTAAATTGTAGTGTTAAAGCATCATTTTGATCACAATACTGTCTGTTTTAATGTTTAATTCTTTAAGAATTTTATATTTATTTAATCTGGTCAATGCCGCAATGCATCACGGGAAGATATACTTCCGCAAACGTCTTCAAAAGTATAATAGGCTTCAATCTTGTTTAAAAAGCTTTCCTATAATAATACTACTGTTTAAAAAAACTTGTTTTAAAAAGTTGTTTGACAGTAAAACTTACAGACAAAACACGATAAATATTTACATATCAACATATTATTAACTTATAAACTTTCACTGCACCTCTCTGGATTCCGCTTCACATCAACGCCATTTAGCCACGCCCACATCGCCCGTGCCGCTATTTAACAATGACACGTGACAAACCTTTTCCTCGTTTTAAACCTATAGATGTATGTAACAGGTGTATAATTTACCCTGTTAAATTTACATGTCCTGTTTCAATTCATACACAATTGTTAATTTGTCTTGTTTATACTCATATCTGTGTTTATAAATGTAGTTACCTGATCAAAATGGGTGCTTCCTCTAAATGCCTTGATAATAGAAGCTGATGTCACTTCCTGTCCTGACTCCTCCTCTTCCCTTTCTGTATTGTAATCTCATTGGAGTGGTGAGTTTCTCCACATTCATGATACAATGATTTAATGGTTTATAATTTACTTTTATATTTGTTTATTATTTATTGATATATTTTTGGTTGAAAGAAGCAGAAATAGAGGACAGGGTAGTGTGGAGGAGGATGATCCGCTGTGGCGCCCCCTAAAGGAAGCAGCCGAAATAATTTTTTTATTTCTTCTCACTGAAGTTTTTGTGTGAGGTTTCTTTATCTATCTGTGTGATTATTTTACACTTTTTGTTTGTATTTTTATGAATGTGAGGGCACATGGTGATAAGTCTACCACACATTTATTTTATAGAGAACAATAAGTGAAATATCACCACAGGGGCTGCTGATTTGTTGTGTGTTTATCAGAAGAAACATTAAATACTTCCAGTGAGCTGCAGTCTGCAGTCCCGTGTCTGATTTCACATCACACCACACAGAGTCAAGTATTTCAACTGGTGTCGTTGATATTGATGAGCGATACCAATCATTTTCTTTTTAATCCAATACCGAGTACTTTAAAGATGAGTATCTAAAGTTATTATTAATAATGAATTATATTCATCTATATCTAGTCATTTATATTTTAATATTGTCATTTAAAACAAAAGAATAGCAACAAAAAAATTAGATGCAGCTCACTGGTAAGTGGCGCTATAGTGTGCTATTTTTTTAGAAAAGGCCCGCGGGCGACTCATGTGGTCCTCATGTGGTCCTATTTCTTAACCTTGCGAGGTAAAGAAATATTAGAGTTTCTAACTAAGAGAACCCAGGCCCCATTCCAATAAAAAAATCGAGGGGAATAGGGCGCTATATGAGGAAGAAACCTTGAGAGGAACCAGACTCAAAAGGGAAACCCATCCTCAATTGGGTGATATCAAGAGTGTGATTATGAATCTTAAAACAATACAAAACACCAAGGAGTAAAAACTACCATGAGCACTGGAGTGTGTGATGGTCCGTAATCTTAATGAAGTGTGTGTGTGTGTGTGTGTGTGTGTGTGTGTGTGTGTGTGTGTTTGTGTATACTACACAAACCCTCATGATGAAATGATACATGATTACAGGTTTATTTACTGTGTGAGCTCTAACATGTTCATTTACACACTCGTTCACACACTCAGTCACTACACAGTGGTTCTGTAACAGTATCTGCTTTAAAGAGGAACTTACTTCTGCCTGTATCCTGCTCACGTAATATCATATAATCATGAGTTATGGCATCAATATAAATATAGTCAACGATGGGAGCATCTCCCGTTTGAGGGTTTGTCTGGGCTCTGGGTATACTGAGAGAGAGAGAGAGAGAGAGAGAGAGAGAGAGAGAGAGAGAGAGAGAGAGAGAGAGAGAGAGACTGTGGATGAGAGAGAGAGAGAGAGAGAGAGAGAGAGAGAGAGAGAGAGAGAGAGAGAGAGAGAGAGAGAGAGAGAGAGAGAGAGACTGTGGATAAGATAATACCCACGTGCTCAATACACACACACACACCTTTCTACTGGAGTGTTCCAGGGGCCATCACCACATGGAGGAACAGAATCCATTTGTCAGTTTATTACTGCAAAAATACAAAAACATGAAAACGCGATCAAAATGAATAAACGTTTCGCCTTGTGATTATTAGCTTCTGGTTTGTTTACTACAGTTGCTAAGATACACACAAGAGTGAGTTGATGGATTGCAGTGCTGTTTGTTGACCACGCCTATTATGTCTGTCAACTGACCAATCAATGCAGAGTTTGTTCAAAGTTCCAGCCAATCATTTGTCTTTTACAGAGTATGTAGCAGCTTATTGAGTGGCGTCATCACCCGACCTGCCGCGTAGCCTAGTGGTCACGTGGTCGGTAACTGTGTTCAATAAGGTCCTATAATGAGGTTGGTGGTGTTTTTATTTATTTATTTATTATTTTTTATTATTTATTTATTAATTATTTATTTTATTTATTTATTCATTTTATTTTATTGCATCCGTCCTGGAATTTATTTATTTGTGTGTTTTTATTTATTAATTAATGTTTGACATAAACAATGCGAAAAATAACAGAAAATATCTTATTCTTTTTTTTCTTCATTTTTTGCCTGTAAAGTTTAAATACCATTGGATTGTTTTCTTCTTTTCTTTTTTTGATTTAATCTGTTTTTCTTTATTTTTTAAATAATTTTTGCTCTTGTAGTGAAGTGAATTTTGTGTCATTGCTGCTACACTGTGCATCTGAACAATTATGACTCAAATCTTACAATAAACTTTAGGTTTTTATCACATTTTCTACTTTCATTCATCTGATTGTCTCCCCAGTGTCCAACTGCTCCATGGCTTTGTGTATCAGTCACCTCACAACTATAGAAAAGATTTACCACTAGTCTCCTTTCTTTCTTAATTCAGTCTCTCAGTTAGTTTATAGTCACTCAGTGTGAAATCTGGGGCTGTTTAGATGAACACAACGATGATTTCCTGCAGGAATTGAGGAAAGACACACAAAGCTTTTGCTCAGCAGCTCTCAGTGTCTCTCTGTTTTTAGTTTCATCAATACGTCTGGTAATTGTGTAATCTGAGAGGAACTTTTTTAGCTTTTTCTTTAACTGCGTCAGGGCCGAGCATCTTGTTGACAGCGGCTTTGCAGGCAGGTAGCATTAATGTCTCTGCCACAGTGTGGGCCTTTTTTTGATTAGGCTACGAGTTCAGCTACTAGGTAGCTCACTTTGAGATCTCTCTCATTCACCTTTGTGCTTTTTTTAAATTAATGTTGACATCATTAATTCTTATGTCATGAATAAACAAGGTCATTATTGCGCTACCTACTGTCACTCAATTACTGTACATGGTGGAGTATTTTCATTACTCTGCCAGTCACTACATCAGAGAAACAGCCACTAAACAATGCAAGTTATTTTCAGTAACTTAATAATAATTTTCTGGAGCAATATGAGACCAGCTCTCTCATCCACATTTACAGTGTTTAATGAAACCTGACACACTGCTCAACATCCTTACACATCTCTTTAATAGGCCAGATGTGTGAGCTTTTTTACTGCACACCTGTACTCTAGTCTGAGAGAGAGAGAGAGAGAGAGAGAGAGAGAGAGAGAGAGAGATACATCATAAACATATTATAAAACAAACAAATTATTAATAATATTTACTCAGAATTAAGCAAAAATCAAGCACTGACATTGCCACTAGAGGGCAGTGTGAGACTGACAATTGCCAATGTGACCTGAGTGTTACAATTCAACTGTTTCTAACTAATGCAGTTCTTTTTCTTCCTCTTATTATTATAATTATTATTATTAGTATTAGTTTATTCTACTCCATGCTTTGTTCTTCATTGAAAAAGTCCAGATTCATAACATAGAACTACTGCAACATTTCAGTGGTAACATACAGCATGTTTTTGTAAAGAAAGTGACTAAAAACCCCAAAGGAATTTTCCTGGCACTTTATATGAGTTGTTGTAGAAAAAGCATCAATTAAATGCAGAGAAGCCCCTTTTTTAATAACACTGTTTTTGGTCCTGTGTATTTGGGTGTGTTTTAATTTTAGAGCATGTTGTATTTAATAAACTTTGCATGTGTTTAAATGCTTTTCCTTTTCATTTTTTCTCCCTGAAGCGTTTACTAAGAGCTTACGAGCACCTGAGCTTTGTTTTGCAACTGATCCTGAAGCAGAACAAGATCACATTCAAGCGCGTTCCCTCAGCCGTCACCAAGTGCCTTAGATCAGCTTCCTCCATCATCACATTAAGCCTAAAAATGTGATCTCTTTATGAATATTTTTTATAGATTATAGTCATAACATTGTATATATATGTACATAAATAAATAAAATACACAGTAGATCTGCACAGCGTTACTCGTTGTCTCTAATAGTTTATACAGTGGCAGGTCTTCAGTCCCAATCCCCCTTTTAATAACATCATTATGATGCCACAGCTATAGAATTATACAGATATGCAGTATAACAGAGCGCTGCATCACAGACATTTAATACAGTTTAAATGAATGCCGGTAACTAAAGCAGGAAATCCAGTGAACACAATTCAACAAGTCTCTTTTCACTGCAGCCACAGCTGCACCGCTGCATTCATCATCTCTAGCAGAAGCTTTTATATTAACCTCATAAAATATCTCCGGGTTTCCATGTGCGCTTATGCATTTTTTCCTTCCTATGCTTTTCTGGCTCCTCCCTCCATTCACAAACCAGCATCCAACCATCACAAACCAGCATCCAACCATCACAAACCAGTGTCCAACCATCACAAACCAGCATGTCTGATGTCTCCATCATGGAGTCTAGAGCATACAGGCTTTTTCCACATAAACATAAACTATAATAGACAGCAGATAACACTGTACAGATCTAAAATGTATTTTATTTCTTTATGAACAAAAGTTTTAGATGTAAATCACTATAAAAGTAATCTATTAAATTATTCATAAAGAGAGTCTGAGGCTTGGTGACGGCTGGAGGAATGAGCTTTGTGATGTCTTGCCACCATGATATCAAAATCTTTACAGTGACTTTGGGGTTGCTGGCTGCCAGATAATAAGTGGATGAAGCACTTTCCTGTTGATAAAGAACTAAACATCAGAGAATAAAGATTTAATGATATCTTTCCTGAGTTTTTCTGTTCCAAACACAACTATGCTTTTTTGTCAGATTTTGGACTGACATTGGGAGTTTCTCCTTAAGCCCTTGTTAGCCAAGTCGTCCTGTTTCAGATGGACAAAGAACATGAGTAAAAAACTGAACAGTCCACAAATAATGTGAGAAGATGCTCAAAATCAAGATTTACAGTAAACATACCAAGTAGCCTGAAAACTGCTGCTACAGAGACGTCTTAGTACGGTGTTTGCTCTGTTCTTGTTTGCAACAGCCAAGTGTTCAGGATCAGCCAAAGGTCCTCTCTAGTAAATAAAAGATTTGGATATAAAGTTATCCCTCGCCTATTGTGGGGGTCACATTCCAGACCCCCCGATAGGAGAAAGAACGTGAAGTGGCAACCTAATATGTATACAGTACTGTATACAGAATTTATAAACCACATTGACACTCTTATGAACCTTTTCTCTGCTTTTAAACATTTAATATTCTTAAACCTACGTAATTTACCATTTTACCATAAAAATTCTATATGGGTCCTCACCAGTGAAGGTACAACCTGAATGATGAAGATGAGGATGAATTGAGTGTGCAGTACTAATGATGATGAAGGTGATGAAATGAATGTACTGCATACCCAAGAAGAGCATTACAGCTCTTCATCAGGTGGTGCAGTATCTTCACCCTCGTCCATAACTTCTGTTGTTGCTAAAGGCGTAGTGTCTGGTGTCTTCTTCCGAGTGATGAACACAGTTATGGGGAGTTGCTGGTGCTGCTTTTTCTTCTGGGTAAAAAGGTTTTTAATAAGCAGACATGTTACCCTCGATTGCATTTGAGAACTGCAACAAATGAAGAATATGGGGGTCCCATTCTTGAGCTAGTTGCTAAAGTTCTTTGTACAGTCTGACAAGGGTTGCAAGGTGCTCGAGTGTTCGGCCAACCTCCTAAATTTTTTTTATATTTTTTCATATCTGTTAGTATTAAGATGGGCCTCACACTGGTTCTCTAAACACATTCCTATGTTGTCTGTTCAGTGTCTATAGGATCTTTATGATGTGAGTATGTAAGGTACACAGAAAGTGTTTGTCTGGGTTCACACATCCCTGGTTACTATGTTTTCTTACCCAACCAGAAACAGTTTAAGCTCAGGTTTTATCCAGTGTGTATATATACTTGTCTGTTATCTGATAAAGATAAAGATTGATAAAGGACTTGTTTATTTGATCCTTTAGTGATACCTTTTTGTCTCCCGAAATTCAGTTACACTTTTTGCCAGATCCTCGACTGATGCTGCCATGTTTTTCTGCCTGTCGTTCCCACTAATAGGTAACCATGTACTTGTTTATTCTGTATGTCTGTGTTTGAAAGACAAGGGGAATAATTATTTCATTATTGTTTTGATTTCTAATGAAAATAAAATTACAGTCAGAAGTGGGATTTGAACCCACGCCTCCATGTGGAGACCAGAACACTCAGTTTCCTGGAAGGTATGGAACCTTGAGTCTGGCGCCTTAGACCGCTCGCCATCCTGATATACAAGCCTGTGTTTCTTATCCCCTTAGTGGCTGATAAAACTATTTTTACTAGTTTCTGTCTACTTGTTTATTTTAACTATACTTTTATTTGTGTGTTCCTTATCTATCTATATCAGTCGTATCTGTTTTTCTGTCTGAATGCATATATATGCCTGTTCATCTTTCCTATCCCATCTAATTTATATATCCATCTACCTGCTAGTCTGTATTAACAGTTTTTTCTGTCTGTCTGTCTTTCCCACTATTAGGTTACCATCTACTTGTTTATTCTGTATGTCTGTGTTTGAAAGAGAAAACAAATTAATTATATATTTTTGTTTTGATTTCTAATGAAAATAAAGTTACTGTCAGAAGTGGGATTTATACCCACGCCTCCACATGGAAACCAGAACACTCAGTTTCCTGGAAGGTATAGAACCTTGAGTCTGGTACCTTTCAAATATTACCCTCTGTCTTATATTTTTTTCTGAATGCCTATCTGACAGCTTGTCTTTCCTATCTACCATGTTGTCTGTCTGTCTGTCTGTCTATCTACCTATCTATCTATTCATCTGCCTGCTTGTCGGTATTCACTGTTATTTTCCTCTGCCTTTTCCACTATTAGATAAACATCTACTTGTTTCCTCTGTATGTCTTGTTTAAAACACAAAGGAAACAATATTTTTTATATTTTTTAGTATTTTTAATGAAAATAAAATTACTGTCAGAAGTGGGATTTGAACCCACGCCTTTATTTGGAGACCAGAACACTCAGTTTCCTGAAAAATATAGAACCTTAAGTCTGGTACCTTAGACCACTCGGCCATCCTGACATACAAGCATGTGTTTCTTATCCCCTCAGTGGCTGATAAAACTATTTTTTACAAATTTTCAGTGTCCTGAGAAAAAATGGCACAAAACGTGCTGCCGTGTTTGCCGCCCCCAGACAGTAAAATGCCGAATGTGCGCATCATGGCTGATTTCAGTGATGATTTGAGACTTGGCGCATCAGTAAAACAAATGTTTTTGATGGATGTGCAGAGTCGGGAAAACCTTCCGTAACCATGGCTGAGTGGATCAGCAGCACTTTTTAAAGTCAACACTGTAGATAATTAAACCACGAACGAAATACATCTGTTACTGTTGCATGTTCACCATATGGCCTAGACATGGTCACCAATGCAAGAAAAGTCAAAGCCTGGCTGTCAGGATGGCTGAGCTTTTTAAGGTGCTGCGTTCAGGTTGCAGTCTCCTCTGGAGGTGTGGGTTTGAATCGCACTTCAGATAGGGGTGTACCTTCTTGGTCAATTTTTCTCAACTGAGCCCATGTGGAGGAGACTTGAGTTGTTATTGATACTGAAAAAAAAACATGAGAGAAAACTATTTAACATGTTGACTCTGTTCAAAGTCTTCTGTTGCTTTTTTGATACTGAAAAATTTTGGCAAAATTTCAATGTATAATAAAGACTCATCCAAATGCTTGAGCATGTCTTTAGACAAAAATAGTCCATTTGACATCACTGGCTTGAACACTTGTTTTGTTATCATGATAGCTGAGCATGATCTCTCATTTGAACAGGATCTGGTTCCAGGAATGGCACAAAATTGTGCAACTGTGTGACTAAATCTGTGTATAAATAAAGTGCAAAAGGGAAAAAAAATGAAACATCCGTTCAGCTAGTATCCTGAGTTATTCAAGATATATATAGTTATTCAAGACCTTTTAACTTTAGAGGAATTTCTGAAGCTGTTTTGGTTGCTGTCTATTTTGTAAAGGTTTTCTGTTTCAATGATGGATCGTCGCAGCTGTGACAAAACGACAGTGGCAAAAAAACTTGCGTCTGAATCCTGTTATTATATGTGGATGATTGTTGACAATCAGAGGGGAAATGCAATGGACTGCCAATTCTGCACAGCCTGTTGTGTGTTTTTGTATTACTTTGTTCTCAACAAAAGTCTTTTGTTAAGCGTGTTTCATGCATGCCACTGACATTATGGCCGGCTGCGACAGCATCTCCTCCACATGCTGGCAGTCCTATCTCAGAGCTTAACTACTGGTAGCGTGGCCGAGGGGTCTAAGGCGCTGGATTTAGGCTCCAGTCTCTTTGGAGGCGTGGGTTTGAATCCCACCGCTGCCACTTTATAACTTTGGTCAAATACAGTAGATCTCCTTCCGTTAATACTGCAGATGTTGATCATCGGGTCCAAAGCCTAGATCTGTCGAGATCGAGGGTCGCTGTAAATGCTAGTCAAAAGCTGCTCGTTTTAGCTCTATGTTAAACAGTCTCACGAGCTCTTGTCAAATAGAATACAAAGGTTATCCTGCACTGCACACACTTTTTCTTTTAGTTTGTCAAGTTTATCCTTTTTTAGTCAAAAAGTAATGATTTGTATTTATTTCTCTGAACAACCAGATATGTCCAAAACACACATACTAAGCTTATTTTCAGAAAACAATAAAGGACTGGATTATGCAGATCAGTGTACTCTGTACAGCATTGTTGTGAAATCTGTCCTTTTCACTTGTTCACATTATGCACTGATTTACTTTTATGTGACACTTTTTCTTTCACAAACGCTGTAAATAAGAGAGTGTCATGGTTAATCAATGATCCATCTCCTAATTGAATTATTAATATAAAATGCCACTATAGAAACGATAAAATAAGGAATCTTAGGATACTAGCAGATAAGACATTGCATTATTTTCCCTTTGCACTTTATTTACACACAGATTTAGCCACACAGTTGCACACTTTTGTGCCATTCCTGGAACCAGATTCTGTTTAAATGAGAGACCATGCTTAACTATCATGATAACAAAACAAGTCTTCAAGCCAGTGATGTCAAATGAAAGCTAGACTGGTGTGTCACAGTGAGGTTTTAACTATTTTTGTCCAAAGACATGCTCAAGCATTTGGACGAGTCTTCGATATTCAGTGAAATTGTGCCAAAATATTTCAGTATCAAACAAGCAACAGAAGACTTGAACACAAAATGTAGCAGACATATTTCGTTTGCGGTTTAATTATCTACGGGGTTTACTTAAAATAGTTCTGCTGCAGTGTTAAAGAGCTGTGTTCTGGCAGAACAATCTGTGGGAAATTTGTAAGAAACGAAGATCATAAACGCAGTAGGCAAGATTTTAACATGGTGCAGGAAAACCCCAACGGATTTCAAATCTGTCACCTTACCCACTTAGCCATGACTACGCAAGGATCTGCCTTAAGGCCACTGGGGCTTGCGTGCATTAAAGGGAAACTAATGGCAATCTTTCTGTTTGGCTCTCACACACCACAGATGTAGACTAGTTTACAAAGTCAACAATAAGCAGCCAGAAGGCAACAAGAGTTTGGGGTTAACATGGATGAGACAGAGGGAGTCAGTGATGTAAACATGACTGAGAACAGAGACATTCCTGATCATCATCATCTTTTCTCTGCTTGTGTTCTATATAGTTGTTGTTCAGCATTCATTGAGTAACAACATTTGTAATTAGTTTTCTTTGTAAAAAATACAATTCCTGTTTTTATTAACGTGTGATCAATGCAGCGCATTTCTGTTTGATCATTTTTAATTAAAATATAAATAAATAAATAAATAAATAAATAAATATAAAAGGGGCGAAATTAATCCTCTAGTGCAACACACGTTTATTCACCATGTCTTTTCTTTGCTCAGCTATAAAAATAAATAAATAAACTTTACCGAAAAATAATATTTAATCAGTAGACATTTGTTTTACTGATGCGAGAAAACATATAGGGGGAGCTTTCTGACGTCTCTGTCATCTCTCTTCACATTTAGAACAGTGTGATTAAATATTTGAATCGATTGACAGCCCTAATAATAATATAATGTGAGGTCCAGTTACCAGTGTGACACTAAAACAAGTAAAAAGTAGCATTTTACTACTAATTAAGTACATGTCAGAGCCCAAACTTCTTCACTTTAACTTTTTATAAAATTATAGTCAGAACTTCAAACCCAGCCATTAGGGGGGCACAAGCCAGTGTAGTCTTAGTGCCGGTCCCAAGCCCGGGTAAATGGGGAGGGTTGCGTTAGGAAGGGCATCCAGCGTAAAACATGTGCCAAATCAAATATGCGGATCACAAATGAGAATTTCATACCGGATCGGTCGAGGCCCGGGTTAACAACGACCGCCACAGGTATCGTTAGCCGACAGGGTACCGGTGGAAATTGGGCTACTGTTGGCCGAAGGAGGAGAAGGAGAGGAGGAAGGCGTCTACAGAGACGGCAGGAAAAGGAGCAGTGTAGGAGAGTAGAGGTTCGGGTTGGTACTTTAAATGTTGGTACTATGACGGGTAAAGGGAGAGAGATAGCTGATATGATGGAGAGGAGAAAGGTAGATGTGTTGTGTGTTCAGGAGACCAAGTGGAAAGGGAGTAAGGCCAGGAACATTGGAGGTGGGTTTAAACTGTTTTATCATGGTGTGGATGGGAAGAGAAATGGTGTAGGGGTGATTCTGAAGGAAGCGTACAGTAAGAGTGTAGTGGAGGTGAAGAGAGTTTCTGATAGGGTGATGATCGTGAAGGTGGAAGTTGAAGGGATGATGATAAATGTCATCAGTGCCTATGCTCCACAAGTTGGCTGTGAGATGGAGGAGAAGGAAAGATTCTGGAGTGAATTAGATGAAGTGGTAGATGGTGTACCTAGGAAAGAACGATTGGTGATTGGGGCAGACTTTAATGGGCATGTAGGTGAAGGGAACAGAGGTGACGAGGAGGTGATGGGTAGGTATGGTTTTAAGGAGAGGAATGTGGAAGGGCAGATGGTGGTAGATTTTGCTAAAAGGTTGGAAATGGCAGTGGTGAACACGTATTTTAAGAAGAAGGAGAATCATAGGGTGACGTATAAGAGTGGAGGAAGGTGCACACAGGTGGATTATCTTCTGTGTAGGAGATGCAACCTGAAGGAGATTGGAGACTGTAAGGTGTTGGCGGGAGACAGTGTAGCTAGACAGCATCGGATGGTGGTCTGTAGGATGGTTTTGGAGGCGAAGAAGAAGAGGAGGAAAGTAAGGTTTGAAAGAAGAATAAGATGGTGGAAACTGAAGGAGGAAGAGTGTAGTGTGAGGTTCAGGGAAGAGGTCAGACAGGGGCTTGGTGGTGGTGAAGAGGTGCCGGATGATTGGGCAACTACTGCAGGAGTGATGAGGGAGGCAGCTAGAAAAGTACTTGGTGTGACATCTGGAAATAGAAAGCAAGACAAGGAGACGTGGTGGTGGAATGAGGAAGTGCAGGAGAGCATTAGGGGAAAGAGATTGGCAAAACAGAAGTGGGATCGACAGAGTGATGAGAAAAGTAGGCAGGAGTACAAGGAGATGCGGCAGCAGGTTAAAAGGGATGTGGCGAAAGCCAAGGAAAAGGCATATGAGGAACTGTATAAGAGGTTGGACACTAAGGAAGGAGAAAAGGATTTATACCGATTGGCCAAGCAGAGGGACCGAGCTGGGAAGGATGTACTGCAAGTTAGAGCAATAAAGGATGGAGAGGGAAATGTGTTGACTAGTGAGGAGAGTGTGTTGAGAAGATGGAGGGAGTATTTTGAGCAGCTGATGAATGAGGAAAATCAGAGAGAGAGAAGGTTGGAGGATGTGGAGTTGGTGAAGCAGGATGTAGATAGGATTAGTAAGGAGGAAGTGAGAGCAGCGATTAAGAGGATGAAGAATGGAAAGTCGGTTGGACCAGATGACATACCGGTAGAAGCGTGGAGATGTTCAGGAGAGATGGCAGTGGAGTTTTTAACCAGATTGTTTAACAGGATTCTGGAAGGGAAGAGGATGCCTGAGGAATGGAGAAGGAGTGTGCTGGTACCGATCTTTAAGCATAAGGGAGATGTGCAAACCTGCAGTAACTACAGGGGAATTAAGTTGATCAGTCACACCATGAAGTTATGGGAAAGAGTAGTGGAAGCCAGGCTGAGAGAAGAGGTGACCATCTGTGAGCAACAGTATGGTTTCATGCCGAGGAAGAGCACCACAGATGCCTTATTTGCTTTGAGGATGTTGATGGAGAAGTATAGAGAAGGACAGAAGGAGCTGCATTGTGTATTTGTGGATTTAGAGAAAGCGTACGACAGGGTGCCGAGAGAGGAGTTGTGGTATTGTATGAGGAAGTCAGGTGTGTCAGAGAAGTATTTGAGGGTGGTGCAGGACATGTATGAGGACAGTGTGACGGCAGTAAAGTGTGCAGTACGTACGACAGACTGGTTCAGGGTGAAGGTTGGACTACATCAAGGATCGGCCCTGAGCCCTTTCCTGTTTGCAGTGGTGATGGACAGGTTGACGGACGAGGTCAGACAGGAGTCTCCCTGGACTATGATGTTTGCAGATGATATTGTGATTTGTGGTGAGAGTAGAGAGCAGGTTGAGAAGAGCCTGGAGAGGTGGAGATATGCGCTGGAGAGAAGGGGAATGAAAGTCAGTAGGAGTAAGACAGAGTACATGTGTGTGAATGAGAGGGAGGGCAGTGGAGTGATGCGGTTGCAGGGTGAAGAGGTGAAGAAGGTGGAGGAGTTCAGGTACCTGGGGTCAACAGTGCAAAGTAATGGAGAGTGTGTTAGGGAAGTAAAGAAAAGAGTGCAGGCAGGGTGGAGTGGGTGGAGAAGAGTGACAGGAGTGATTTGTGATAGAAGAGTATCTGCAAGAATGAAAGGGAAAGTTTATAGGACTGTGGTGAGACCTGCGATGTTGTATGGATTAGAGACAGTGGCATTGAGTAAAAGACAGGAGGTGGAGCTGGAGGTAGCAGAGCTGAAGATGTTGAGGTTTTCGTTGGGAGTGACGAGGATGGACAAGATTAAAAATGAGTTTATTAGAGGGACAGCACATGTAGGATGTTGTGGTGACAAGGTGAGGGAGGCGAGATTGAGATGGTTTGGACATGTGCAGAGAAGGGACATGAATTATATTGGTAGAAAAATGCTGAAGATGGAGCCACCAGGTAGGAGGAAAAGAGGAAGGCCAAGGAGGAGGTTCATGGATGTGGTGAGGGAAGACATGCAGGTAGTTGGTGAAACTGAGTGTTCTGGTCTCCACATGGAGGCATGGGTTCAAATCCCACTTCTGACAGTGACTTTATTTTCATTAGAAATCAAAACAACAATAAATTAATTGTTCTCCTTTGTCTTTCAAACACAGACATACAGAATAAACAAGTAGATGGTTACCTAATAGTGGGAAAAACAGCCAGAAAAAACTGTTAATACAGACTAGCAGGAAGATGGATATATAAATTAGACAGATCGATAGGAAAAACCCAGCCAATAGGGTTGCACAAGCCAGTGCACTCTTAGTGCCGGTCCCAATTACTATTACTGGTAAAGGGAGAGAGGTAGCTGATATGATAGATGTACCTTTGAGAAAGGTACATATGTTGTGTGTTCAGGAGACCAAGTGGAAAGGGAGTAAGGCTCGTTAGTAAAAACAGGTATGTAGTTCCTTTTTATTGATGTGTTCTGCCTACACAAATTCATTCCACTGAAGATGCATCTAAAATCGCTGCTTGATGTTAAGACCTAATATGTATGTCTTTTTACCTTTTTTTTATTTTTTTATCTATTTTTAAACATAAAACATACAAACAATATTAATAATTATATTTTTGCTGAGATTACCCGACAATTTGAGAAATTTCATTGTGTTTTTGTAAACGTTCTAAAAAAAATAAAAAATAATATCAGAGTAACACTGACCTTAAAACAAGTGAATGCTTTCTTCAAATGCACTGTATAGTGTCTTATCTGTATCCATCAATGTTCCCTGACCAGCCTTGAACGATACACTGATTGATTGATTGTTCTTCCTTGGGAAGTGTTCACCTGTTTGGTGACAGGGGGCGCTGCAGCGCTGCTCAGAAAATACAGAGACTCTGTACAGCACTACATTTTCTATATACTTTGTAACATAAAGACGCAGTCTTGCACTTCAACGACGAAACGACGTCATCGCACAATGATGTAACGGTGTTACTTAGCAACTTTTAGAAGGATATCAATTTATAATCCATAACAGTTTTAAAATAAAAATACATTTCAATTTCCCTTTGACTGATCATCTCAGTTCATCTCCTCCAAGTCCTTTAGCGAGTCAAACCTGTTTTCGGTCTTTATCATGTCTTTTTTAAGGACTTTCTTCCTGGCAACCTCTACATTAGATATTGCCTTTACTGACCTCATTATTTTCGTTGGTTTTACTTGTTTGTCCTTCTTTTTTCTTTTCCCTTTTCATCTTTTATTCCTGTTGCTTGTTCCTTACATGCTGGATGGTCGGATTCTATTGTGTTCAGGTCATTTTGCAGGCTGTACGTCAACTCCCTTTGAGTCCATGATTCTCCGTCCTGTTGCATGTCCACCGATGTCTCTTCTCTTGGTCCTTTTTCTCCACCAAAGCATTTTGCAAACTTTTAGTTAGTCCTATTTGGGTCTAGATTCCCCATCCTGCTGTAAGTGATCCTCCTGGTTGTTGTGCTTCTTTCCTTCTTGTTCAACGCCCTTGTCCATTGTTGTTTCTCCCTCTTGTGTTGTTATTTACTCTTCTCACCACTCACTGTCTCGGTTATGCAACTGCGCATCCACCTGCTGTTCATCCTCCGCCTTCTCATTCCCCATCCAACACTCACACTTATTTAAAGGCAGATTGCAATCCGGGCACGTTACTGCATTGCAGTCCCTCGCAATGTGCCCTCTTTCCTCACAGTTAAAGCACTTGAAATCTGGGCAATCCTTCAACAAATGATTCGGGCTCATGCACAGCCGGCGGGTCTATTTTTGTATTGGGAGAGAGGCAACTTTTTTTGGGAGGCACGTTTTCACAAACCTCGTCCCTCGTCCTCAATGTTGGTGCCTGGATACACTCTCCTTTTTATTTTGGATATTGGGAAAACTCCCCATCCCTACAATTTATTTATAATTTTATTATCAGTGATGTAGACAGGCAGATGCATGAAGAAGACCACATAGTCTTTTGACCTCACACTTGGTTCCAATGATAACCAAACCGTCCAAGAGATACTCGGTGTCCTCTTATTGTTTCAGAGTGACCTCATACAGCTTATTTTGTTTGGGACGCACTGTGAGAATCCTCCCTTCACCAATCTGCTCTATTAATGCTTTATTTATGTCTGATACTCTCATATCTTTCAGTTTTCCTGCCTCCACTGTCACTTCCTTCAGGTAAACTCTTTCCGCAGTTCCTTTTCTTTCTTTTTTATTGATTTTATTTGCATATCATCATCTTTTAACCAGTCCATTGTCTTGATGCGCTTTCCATTGCGTCACAGAGCCCTACGTTACACAGTGCTGTATTTTACTATCTCGGAAATGTTTATCTTAATGGATGACTTGTAGTTTGTTTAAAAGCACAGTTTTTTCCATTGCTAACAAATACTATCAAGCTTTTAAAAAGGGTCAGAGCAAAGCCTGCAATTCACCATTCAGAGCCCCATAAAAACCATCTTATCCACTTGCAATGTTAAATCACAAGCCATAAAGAAAAAGCTGAAAAACACCCAAGCAAAAGCAGCAATGGACAACTGCACCAGGCACTGCTGGGATTCAAACCCAAGATCTCCTGTTTACTAGACAGGGACTTTAACCAACTAAACCACAGCACATTGATGTTACCAGACAAATACTCAGCCAGCTGTTGAATGGAAATTCTTTGCTATTAGATTTAGGAGGTGGTCTGAGTACGGTTCGTTTGTGGGTCTGTTTGTGGTTCTATTTGTTTGTGACATTTGAAAGCAATGAGGTCCCGGTCCGCTTTGCATTTCGTTTCACCAAATGTCCCTGGAGGCTTGCCATACCTGCAGCCGTGTTCCGTCACTGCTGAAACACAAAACTTTTTGACATGGCAGGTCGCAGAGTCGTGTGGTCTTGTGAAGAAAGCTGTGCACTTATTGATATTTGGAAAGAGGATGGCATTAAATGCCAACTATTCTCAACACATAAAAACATAAAATTAATTATACTGTTTTCCCAAAAACTGAAGGAAAGGGGCTACAACAGAACAGCACTACAATGTCGTGTAAAAGTGAAAAAACTACGAGAAAAGTACTCTTTTTGGTCCTTTTTAGTATTGAAGTGATCTCAGACCCTTTCGTGTTCACACCTCAACCTCATAAGAACTCAGAACCCAGAATTCTGTGCAGCAATGGATTTTGGGTATTCAAAATGACACAACGGCTTGCACCCAAAATTTCATTTAAATCGTTGTAGAACGGATAGGAATCCTTGATTTCAGCAGACTCCCCACTTCAACGCATTTTATCACGTGTGCTCATGTACCTCTGTCATAGTTTTTTCACTTTTACATGACATTGTAGTGCTGTTCTGTTGTAGCCCCTTTCCTCCGGTTTTTGAGAAAACAGAAGAAATACTTTTAGGATTTTATGTGTTGAGAATAGTTGGCGTTTAATGCCATCCTCTTTCCAAATATCAATAAGTGCACAGCTTTCTTCACAAGACCACACGACTCCGCGACCTGCCATGTCAAAAAGTTTGTGTTTCAGCAGTGACGGAACACGGCTGCAGGTATGGCAAGCCTCCAGGGACATTTGGTGAAACGAAATTCAAAGTGGACCGGGACCTTATTGCTTTCAAATGTCACAAACAAATAGAACCACAAACAGACCCACAAACGAACCGTACGGTTCGCTTCTGAGTCCTTTTAAGGGGTCTGAGATCACTTGGTTTGTTCACATATACACACCGAACCGCTCCGAGAGCGTTTGGAGGGCTCAAACGAACTAGGTGTAAAAACACCCTAACAAACAATAGGCACAACTGTCTTTAGTTATAGGAGCAATGGATCTTGATTGTTTGCTCTTGGACCCATGCATGTTGTATTTGTTTTATATAAGAGGTTTTTAAATCTTTTGTAGAACAATTGCTGTACAACTGGACTGTGCACTTTGGTTGTAGGAGAAACCCCTTGTAATCAAGAAGTCTGTTATTAGGAACCACTGCTCTGAGAATGTATGACAATTAAGGCCCTGTTGGCTGTGGTTTTTCTTCAGTGTAAGAAGATTTTTTACTTGATTTAGACCAACTGCTGTACCAACGTACTGTCCAATCTGACTTTAAGGTATATCCATGTTATTACAAACCTCGGAATCTGAGCTTGCTAGGGCGTTGTACCACCACAAACAGTTTGCTCATTGACAAAAAGGCCTATAATGTTTTGTGTTGAAATCACAGCGCAGTCGTACCCAATTTAGCTGATTTTCATTGCAGTTTGTATGGCCATGGTACCACGCTTTCAGCAATAACAAAGGGGAGCTGCAACTAACCAACATTAAGCACCACTGTCCTAAGATGTCTGAGCAGCTGATCTAGATCGTTTGCTCTTGGACCCAAGAAATGTTGTATTGGTTTCATGTAAGAGATTTTTTTTATTATGAGAGCTCATTCATTTCTGGTTACTAGTGTATGTCTTCTTACCCCCTACAGGAAAGCTTTAGTTCAGTTTTTTCTAGTATGTATATATATTTGTCTGTAATCTGCATTAAACTAAAGAAGCACGTTTGCACCATTCTGTGTGCTGTGTGATTCTTCCCTGATCAGAAAAGGCATCATAGATCGCATGGGAAACCTCTCCAAGAATGAAATTTTTGTTCGGCATGATAAAATGCCGAACTTTTGGTGTCAAAAGTGAGATACTTTCCAGCAATATCTGAAGGGAAATCATGCATCAAGATTTTTTTACAAAAAGAAGTTTTACAATACTTCCTTGCGTTTGGGGATTGTCCCATTTGCCAGCCAAAAGGAGCTGCATATTTGTATTTGTTTCATTAGCAAATGATGGTTTAGTCTCACGTGGAAAGCATCTTTTATGGTGTTTTGACCAACCAATAGCTGTGATAATAGTCGTTTTTGTTTTCAATAAACCAAAAGATAGTCTCATGATCCTTCCATGCAAATATCATTGGTTCAACATACTTTGACTTTGACATTATTTGAGGTGTCATCGAAACTTGAATTGTGAATACATCTTAGTCACTATTTGCAGAGTTTTTTTTTTTTCAGCTAGAGCAAATTGACAAAGTTTGGGAACATGTTATAGGAGGATTATAATGTAGTAACGTTAATTTGATGAGACAGACTCCACTTTGGACAAATTCAAAAAGAAACCAAAACCACGAGCCCTGCAACCATGACCTCGACGTGATTTGAACACGCAAACTTCTGATCTGGAGTCAGACACGCTACCGTTGCGCCACTAGGTCCAACTCGCGGCAAGAACCCGCCTCATGGCACAGAGTTGGCTTTGCATTTTTCTTGTCACAGTTGTAATGACAAAGGATCTGACATTTTCCGCTTTTAAAGTTCCTGATTGTTGGTGTAAGTAAGATTCAGGAGTTAGTTTTCATATGTACAGGAAACAATCTGTTACACTATACAGTGAATTAATGAACTTAGTGTCAGTCATTTGTTCTGTGATGAAATGTCAAGTTTGTTTTCAAAAAGCTGATGCTATATGTTAGACTATAAACAAAGATTGGCAAAGGAGCTCCTTGAATACTGCTGTTGGCCATGAAATAGGGGATAACCTTCATGGTGGGCTTCTTACAAGAAAGGCACATTAAACAATTGTAGAAAGCTTCAAGAAACTCCTGAGATTCGCCCTCTCTGAGCAAGCACAGAGTATTTTATTGAGGCCAGGTGTCACAACAGCAGACATGTGAGCAGAGCCTGGATAGCTCAGTCGGTTGAGCATCAGACTTTTAATCTGAGGGTCCAGGGTTCAAGTCCCTGTTCGGGTGTTAAAAAGCTAACAGTTGTTGGAGGGAAAATCAAAAGCTTGTCTGAATCTATCCTTGATGTCCAAATTCCATGAGCCTTCCTCTTGCACAGAGTACCGGCTCTGACATTTCAGATGTTTTCCTATCCTACCCATACGTGAGTATATAATGGTTTAGTCTCACTGTGGTAAGCATCTTTTATGGTGGTAATTTTGACCAACAAATGGCTGTGACAATAGTCGTCTTTGTTTGAACCCAAAAGATATTCCCATGATCCTTCTATGCAAAAAACATTAATTTAAACATACTTTAACTGTGACATTATTTGACGTGTCACTGAAACTTGTTTTGTTTACTACAGTTTCGTAGATACACAACAAAAGTCCAGAGTGAGTTGATGGATTGCTGTGCTGTTTGTTAACCACGCCCATTATGTCTGTAAACTGACCAATCAATGCAGGGTTTGTTTAAAGTTTTAGCCAATCATTGGACTTGTACAGAGTCTGGAGGGGCCTATTGAGTGACATCATCACCCGTTTACTGCACTCAACAAGGTCCTGTAAAGTTGGTGGTGTTTTTTTGTTTGTTTTGTTTTTGCATCCACGCCTGAATTTATATATTTATTTGTGTATTGTTATGTATTGATACATTTTTGATGTAAACAACGCAACAAATATCAGAAAATATTTTTAAAAATTTTCCTGTAAAGTTTAAATAACATTACATTACATACATACAACATAAAGCATTTTTTTTCCTTTTTAAAATATTAACTGTTTTTATTTATTGTATTTTTTTTTTTTACAACGCTTTTGCTCAGCAGCTCCGTTCGGAAGCCAGAGGTTGATGGATCGAAACCATCCTCTGCTAAATGTTACGTGTTCCATACCTCAGTCCAATTTACAGCTCAGAGTGGGGAATCGACTAGAACCATTTTCCTTCATATTATTTAGACTATTTTGCAAGTTAAAATGATCAGATCAACCAACAAAATTTCCATACAGATGAAAATACAGCTCTACAAGGAAATTGTGATTGCCATTGGTTTCCTCTTGATGCAAGCAAGCACCAGTTGACTCATTGATGGATGTACAGAGGTCATGGAAGACCTTCTATAATCATGGATGAGGGAATAATTCGACGGTCCCGAAATCCATTGGGGTCTACCTGCGCAATGTTCAAATCCTGCCTACTAAGTTTGTGCTTTTGTTTCTGACAATTTCCCTGCAGATTGTTTTGTCAGAACACTGCTCTTTAACACTGCAGCAGCACTTTTCCAAGTCAAACCCATAGATAATTACTTCTGATTTCTGACACCCTGCACATGTTGGTGACGGGAAAGCGAAATCCAAAAAAGCCAGAGTAATGTTCAGCATAAAACCAGAGTAATTTAAAGGTCGTCAGGCAATTATGGCCTCAGTATATTAAAGACAAGAAATCGCTCTCAAGGGATTTCAACGTCTTTGGTGCTATGAGGTAACAAGCCCTAAGTAAAAACCAAGTTATCATATAGTTGTTGCGATACAGTTGTCTGATAGCTCTTGTTCACCCCAACAAAGGTTATTGAGGGCAGAAGTTGGGTTCGTCCGGGATTTTAAACCAGAGGCCTCTCGAACCCAAAGCGATAATCATACCACTAGACCAACGAGCTAGAAGAAGGGAGCACTGGTTGCATGGCAAAGGTCTTAATGGTTACTTAATGGTGTCAAGCCAAAACTGCACTCTGGGAAATAGGAACGTGCAGCAAACAATAAACAACTTATCACCAATACAGTGTTCTGATCTAAGTTTATTTTCTGTAAAACCTGGGCTTGTCCGGGAGTTGAACCCGGGACCTCTTGCACCCGAAGCGAGAATCATACCCCTAGACCAACAAGCCTTGCCCTAAAGTAACCGAAAACTTTAAGGTGTCCAGTCAAAACCGCCCTCTGTAACTGCAAGAAACAGAAAGGTTCATTAGAGATTTAAACTTCATTGAAACTTTTGTAATAAAATGTCACTGTACATTGCAAACACGTTTTCTCTTCTCCATGCTAACATTTTAAAACCGTTACATAGTGCTACCTAAAATGTAAGATCAGAGAAGAGCTAAACTATTCAGTCCAACACTTGGTATTGGTTTACCACTGGAATGACACTAAACCCTGCACATGTAGGTGAAGGGAAGGTGAGATCCAAACAGCCAGAGGTCCAAGATTCTTTTTGTTACTTTGTAATTTATTTACAGACTGTTCACCATAAATCCAGAGTAATTTAAAGGTCGTCAGTTTCGCAGGATTACAATGTATTTGGTGCTATGAGGTAACAAGCACCAAGCGAGAACCAAGTTATCAGCGATACAGCTGTCTGATACTTCTTGTTCACCCCAACAAATGTTATTGAGGGCAAAAGTTGAGCTCATCCAGGATTTGAACCCGGAACTTCTCACCCTCAAGATAAGAATCCTTCCCCTGGAGTAAACTGGATTTTAACATATTCAAGTAACCATTAGGCATTAAAGTGCAAAAATGTAAACGTTGCTTAGTGCAAAAACATAACTTCCTACAGTTTCACAACATTACTGTTCCTAGAACAGTTCTTTTAATTAGTATAAACAAGTGCAACTGCACAATAATGTTTGCAAAAAACAATGCTCAGAGAACTAGTGGTCATTTCTTTGGTCAGACAGTGAGCGTTGATCTTGGAAAACTGATGTTGACGGATTTTAGTGCAAGGCTTCGCCAGGTGAAAAAGCAAATGGATCAGATGAATAATAGTGCTGAGCAGGATGTTGATATTGTGCAAACGAAGTCGAGGGGCCATACTGTGGCAATGCAGGTCTAAGCACTTGCAGAATTGCTGGGTCTCTCGAGCACGCCTGTTTTCAGCTTCCTGACATTTTATCTCAAAATCAAGACGTGCTTTGTCCAGATCCAACCTGGCCTGCTGGAGCTGTCTCTTCTAGGCCATGTGCTCCTGGTCAAGACGTTCAAGCTCTGCTGCTGTTGTATCAATGTCATGTTGTATTAACATGTTTATCCCTCTCTCCAAAATTTGTTTTTTTTTTCCTTTTCGTTTACGCCCTGATGAGAAAAATCACAAAATTGTATTGTATCATAAGACAAAAAGACGTGCTGTTATATGATAATACAATATATCATAATAATGAACATTGTCAATATTGTTATTGTGGAGACTTCAAGATGTGAATAATTATGAATTACTTGGCTTTTTAGAAAGAGTTTGAATTTGTAACTTTTTAATTTGTTTCTGTAAAGTATTTAAAACTTTTTTACTCTGGTGTTCACCAACTATTCAAATACAGAATACTTTAACACCTATGCATTTTTACATTTCAATATAATTTAAAAATGTACTATAAATACCATTTAAACCTGTTCCATTTCTTTATTGTTTCTTTAAAGTCATGTTTAATCTTGCTTAATATTAATTTCAAACTTACTTGTAATGATGGAAGTTTGGCCAGTATTGGTGGTCTGCTCTGACCTTTGACCACTGTCATCTTCAGTCGCTGTAAATGTAGCTGCTTTGTCTCCTGATGGCTCTGCTATACCAGATGAGTGTGAACTGGTACCTGTAACAAATCATATAATTTAGAAAATTCGAGAGCTTCAAGATATTAAATAAATAGCAACACTGACATTTTGTACAGAGAAAAATTCCCAAACTTACCAGTGATATCACCTTCCTCTGAACTTGATGCATCCATATGTTCATTACCTGGGTTAGTCATTGGACGACAAGCTAAAGAAACAGAAATATCTACTCAATATCGACAGTACTGGTTTAATTACAGTACTTGATTGTGTCTCTAACGGAAGCTTGTTCACTGCATTGTATTATTTATGTCTATTATTTCATTTGATATGTATGCTTATGAACATAGCCATACATGCTTTATACACTGTTAAATACATTTCAATACAAAATTAATACTCTTAAAAGTAGCAACTAACCAAGAACAGAGTCCAGTTCCTCGAAGAATGTGCAGCGTTGTGGATCCGACCCAGTCTTCTTGTTATGCTTTACACATTCGCGGTAACGTCGTTTCAGTTATTCTATGTGGTCTTTGCACTTTACCCAACCAAAGGTATTTTATATAGATGGAAAACTAGTCCCGTCTGAATAGGGCTTATGTCTGTGTTTGGAAGACAAAGGAGAATAATTATTTTATTATTGTTTTGATTTCTAATGAAAATAAAGTCACTGTCAGAAGTGGGATTTGAACCCACGCCTCCATGTGGAGACCAGAACACTCAGTTTCCGGGAAGGTACAGAACCTTGAGTCTGGCGCCTTAGACCGCTCGCCATCCTGACATACAAGCCTGTGTTTCTTATCCTCTCAGTGGCTGAAAAAAACTATTTTTACAAATTTCTGTCTACTTGTTTGTCTTATCTATCCTCCTATTTGTGTGTTACTTATCTATCTATGTAAGTCTTATCTGATTTTAGATCTGAATGCCTATATGCCTGCGTGACACTAAAACATGTAGTGGTAACGGCTACTTTTTACTTAATACCAAATGTCAGAGCCCAAACTTCTTTACTTTAACTTGAGTAAAAAAGTGTAGTCAGTACTTTAACCTTTACAAACGTTTTTTAAAACATGAGTACCTGTACTTCTACTTAAGTGAAGGATGTGTGTACTTTTGCCACCTCTGATGATTGGCTATTGCTTTAAGCAAACCCTGCATTGACTGGTCAGTTCACATACACAATGCGCTCATGCTGGACGTTTTTTTTGTGTGTATTCTAGCAACTGTAGTAAACAAAACATTGGCTGATAATCACGTGGCGAAAAGTTCACTCATTTTGCTCACAGCTTGTCGAGAGGTAAAGTTCTCGCTCTCCTTTACTCTCTATACTGTACATACAAAGCCGATTTTTAGTTAAACATGAACATCAGTCTGCCAAAACTATAAGAAATGTGGAAGGTTGGTTTTATTTTCCCTTTTCTTTCTTTTTTCTTTTATTTTTCTAATTTGTTTTTTCCCCTTTTCCATTTCCTCTTCTTTTTCCTTCTTCCCACCCCTTAACAGACTACTGTTCCCCAGCTTTTGGTGCAATCGGTCAGGACTTTCGTCTGTTAACCAAAAGGTTGGTGGTTTAAACCCACCCAGGGATGCGGTTGGATGGATGAAAATATATGCATACAAGAAAAAGAAAAGATTTTCCAAAAAGCAGCAGGCAAAAATTTGAGGTGGAGGGGCATCTTCTACATTTACAATCAATTATAATCGCCACAGCGGATCATGCGCATGTTTGATTTGGCACATGCTTTTACGCTGGATGCCCTTCCTAACGCAACCCTACCCATTTATCCGGGCTTGAGACCGGCACTAAGAGTGGCTGGGGTTGGTTCCCTGACCAGGGATTGAACCCGGACCACAGCGGTGAGAGCGCCGCATCCTAACCACTAGACCACCAGAGATCAACATATAAAACACCAATATATTATAGTATTATATAGTTTATCTGTTCTTATAGCTTCATTGCCAGTGAAATTGTTCATCCATTTCTGATGGTTCTTTGTGTCCTTCAGTCTGCTGTCCTTCATCTTGCAGTTTGATCTCAATCATGACTCGTTTCTGTGTAACAGAATGCAGATGAACAGAGAAGCTTCATGTGTGTACATCTACATGTAGAGGAATGTATCTACCTTGATGTTATCGCTTCTCTGCATCTCCTCTCCTTCTGGTTCTGCTGCAGAATCTGCCTCAGAGCAGTTTCCATATCTGTAGGCTAAAGAGAACAGCAATAATCAACCCTGATAATGCTGTCCGATTTGTTGCAACTGCCTGAGATACTCTTACACACACACACAAACACACACTCAATTTAAAAGACAGTCAGAGACACCGGTTGTCCCTGTATTCTGTCTTGTGCTGCTTGTTGAGGTGCAGCGACTCTCTCATTGAGGCATCTGGACCATTCAGCATCTGCTGTACGAATTTTTTAAGACCTTTTAGTTAAAAAGATTCAGACCTTCTCCATGGTTTAAGGAGGATTCTGGTCTCCTAATATACATGTGGGTTTAAATCCCACTTCTGAAATGACAAAATTGTTTTTTATATGATCTATTCAATGTCCAAATATTCACATTTGTATCTGTAATAATAACTGGATGTGATGGTCTCCACTATAAACACCTAAAAATGAAACAGTTTTAAATTAAATGTGAAGGAATTGGAAATAAATGATGTTTGTGATCTGGCACACTTGATAAGATTTCAGATTCTTTGAACTAGATGTCACTATTAGTCAATGATATTCATACCCTCACCATCATTAGACTTTACAACAACTACAACAAAAATTCAGTCTTTGTTTGTATTCCTCCCATTCTACTGGATCCACACACACACACACACACACACACACACACACACACACACACACACACACACACTTATAGAAGAACTTAACTTCAGTGTCTTCTCATGGTTTGTTGCGTTTTCCATCAGCTCTTGGTACTTTATCTGAAGGTCGTTGTGTTCGTGTCTCTCTTAAATCAGGTCCTAAAACAAAGTCATTGAGCAGAAAATGAGTAAATTTATGGACTTTTTTGTTGAATCTTATAATAAAAATTCTCGAGCAGTTTTATAAAAGTCATGACTTAGTAATACAAAAAACTTTCTCGGAGTACATCGTTGTGGGGTTTTACAGATTCTTTCATCCAGTCGTACTTCACTGTCAGTTTAAAGAAGCTCTTCCTCTTTCAGCTCAGCTGTGACCTACAGTTAACCCTCTGGAGTCTGAGGGTGTTTTTGGCCCCTTGAGAGATTTTGACATGCTCTTACATTTGGTTCTTTTTAGTTGCTTTTAAAACATATTATTGACAAAAGACTTATTACACTGTATTCAGCACAAACTGGGATACCATAATATGTAAACAACTTATATGTGTGTGTTTGTATTTTTTACTAAATAAGGTTTATGGGTGGTTTTTGAAAAAAGCAAAAAAAAAAAAAAAACCCTCACTGAAATAAGGCCACAAAACCCGATAGTAAACATGTTTCCCCAAGACTTTTTAAGAACAGAGCTTGTAATGTAGGGTTTTTTATTTTTAATCATGTGAAAATCATCCTGCCTGCTCATTCACCTTAAACAATACTTTGAAATAAAATGTAAAAGACACTTTCTACTTTGAAAGGCCATATGCGAAGAGGCGTCGACATGCTGTGACTGACAGCTTCGTAGACAATGGGTCGCATAATGAGCTGTCGATTACATAATGAGCTGTGGATCACTGAGCCAGGATCACAGTGAGAAGTACAGTACTACAACAAGGAATGCGTTTCCTTTGTGTTTATTAAAAATACACATTAGCAAGGACAGCATTAAAAAGGGAATTGTGTAACGATAAAACAATACAGTACAGTATGTATAAAAAATAAAGAGTGCAACAAAAACAATAACACAATACACTACAGTAGGGTTTTGCAAATCCTAGCCTGTAGGGCTACAATACTATGCATTAAATAATAATAGTGTATCCATTTGAGGAATCGGCAAGAACAAACAACTTGAACCCCCACTTAGTTGGCTTGTCTTTCATGTACTGTGTCCTCCCAGTGTTAGCTTTGCATGCTACCATCCTCTCATCCACGGCAAAATGTCTCCTAGGATGATAAATTCCTTTGCAGGTCTTACGGATTGTGTCCATAAGCAGTTTCACTCTGAACAGATGGTCATGTTCAGATGTGCCCCTCTTTCTGTCATTTTCTTTGTCTGCATCTGGGTGACTCATGTGTACATTCCATGAAATTGTCCTGTATCTGTCCCTTCACATAAGTGTTGCTGGAAAGGGAACTGTGAAAATACTGCTCTGTTGCCAGTAGTCTATGATGGAGGGCAACTTTACCATTGCCATGTAAAATAAAAGCCCAATGTAGCAATACATCTCACGGTTACATCTCTCCATTTGTATTTGCGTCCCTTGGCTATTGACTTGGCAGCTTGAGCATTTGTGTTGTGGCACAAAGTATACAGGGAAAAATATTTTAAATAGACTAAATGGAGAATGAGAGTCAGAAGACCTCAGTTAAGGTCCAGGTTTCACGTGCGGGCAGGAATCGCAGAGTCTGTGGAACTGTGTCGTTATCTGTCTGATCCTTCCATGACATGGTGGACTGTGTGTGCTGCCTTTGCCCTTTTTGGAGCAGGTGCTTGATCACATCTGTTTATGAAACACACAAACGAACATCACTAATTGTGTCATTGGTAAAGTTGTTTGCATATGTCATACAATGCAATAATGATTCAAACTAAATATAATTTAAGAAAATATAAAATATGTACTTACTCAGGATGATTCTCGGTCAAACTGAAAATGGAGCGACACCTGCGTGGCCTGGTGTGAGTTTCCAGTGAAGGCAGGGGTGATGCAGCCACATTCCTAAAAATAACCAAACGATATATTTTAGGATGATGAATACACTTGAACAATATATTTGTTAGCATGCATTGTACAGCCTATAGGCCTATTTGTTGATGGGCAATAGGACAGATAAATGTTTGTTGATGGGCCATAGACCATAATGCATCTCAGACATGTACACCATCACCATTTACAGCTGAGCAAATAATATTATCATTGATAAAGTTGTCATACAATGCAATAATGATTCAAACTTAGAAAATATAAAATATGTACTTACTCAGGATGATTCTCAGTCGAACTGAAAATGGAGCGACACCTGCGTGGCCTGGTGTGAGTTTCCAGTGAAGGCAGGGGTGATGCAGCCACATTCCTAAAAATAACCAAACAATATATTTTTCAGTATTTTTGATGAATACACTTGAACTATATATATATTTGTTAGCATGCATTGTACATATAGCATTTACACCTCAGCATTCCAGAACATCTCTGCTAGATAACACTACATAACAGACTTTCAGGATGATCAGTGACACCAACCAAAACTGAACTGAGGCTAAAATATAACTTTATATAACGTCAACAATATTTAGAGCATACAATTACAAACAGTTCATGTTATAAATGAGCAGATATTGGCGGATTTCTGTTGTAACATTAAAAGGCAATGCTGACAAAATCTAGGCAGAGATGTCTACAAACAATATGAGTTTTATATGATCAGAATGTAAGACTTAATAACTTACTCATCGTAGCAACTTGCTGGAAAGTCCTCGCTCTTCAAAATGCAAACGCTCCTCGTCAGAATCGCAGTCTTCTTTAGATGAAAAGGTAAATTCTCTGCCATTGTTTTATGCCACTGTCCAGGGGGCGTGTGTGTGTGTGTGTGTGTGACTCAACGTGTGAACTGTTTTACCTGTGAATAGCGGGGGGGCGTGTCCGCTCGCAGCTCATTATCAGATAATTGGTGGAAAATCTGTGCCTCTACTTGGTTTCACATGATTTATATTCATTGGAAACATATGTTTTTTTTATTTCACTGACTTATTCTAAAACTACACACTTTAAGCTGTCTAAATATATATTTTTTATTTCCGTGTGTCAGCTATTGGCCGAGTTTCAGCGCTTATTGATGACGTGTTTCTAAACGAAGTTCACGCAGACAAAGGCGACAGATGGCGCACCCTGACTATTTTATTCATTAAAAAAAATACAACGTTTTGTTTATACAGTGAGCATACACAAATAAAAGTAGACCCTTTACAGATTTAAATGATGTATTACTTTGACATGTTTAATCAAATATGACCGAGCAGTTTAAGCTCTTTTTGCTGGCATCTGAAAAAAATCACGTTTGGGTGCCGGCGGCGAATCAGACTCCAGAGGGTTAATACATTATTAAAATACATACTTTGTAACCTGTCTGGTTAGAAGAGCCCAAGCTACAAAAAAAGAAAAGAAACAAATTCAATATTTAAACTTAACAGAAAAAAGGTACATACAAAAATACTTTAATACCTAAAATAGAAACACAAATAAATAAATAATTCTGGGTGGGAAAAAAATAATATATATAATCCCAAAAGAACAGCCTACCTGGCTGGTTGCAGTTTATATTTCATTAGCATGAGATGCCACCGCGGGATTCGAACCGCGAATTTGTCCTGCAATGAACACTGCAACCAGATACGTAACCACTAGGCTACGTGCAGGTAGAACAAAAGAAGAGATCAATCACAGCTTAAGAACTACAGCTCTGTACAAGTCCCGCCCCTTTTTACAGTTGATTGGTTGGCGCTATAAGGGGAAAAAAATTGTATTTACATTTTTACCAAAAAAGGCATCTTCTTTTCTTCTTGTTTACGTTAAATTAAATAATACAAACAAATACACAAATAAATGTATATATTCGCCGCGGAGGCAAAAGAAAAAAGAAAAAAAAATATCAAGAACTTATTGAGCGCCATAAACGACCACGTGACCACTAGGGCCGAGTGATGGCGCTATATACTCTGCACAAGTCCCGCCCCTTCTCTCTGATGATTGACTAGCACTGAAAGCAAAACCCTGCGTTGATTAGTCTGTTCACATACATAATTCATAGACTTGCAGGAAATAGCTAATAAATTTGACTTAAAAATAAAGAATAAAAGAGAGATAATATTTCCAAAAATGTTGCAGTGAGCAGAAACTGACATTTCGGCTAATAGTGTAGGAGACATCATAATTAGCCTCATGCTAGCCGGGTTTGCTAGCGCTGTTTTCGTGTTAACTAGTTTCTTAGAATATCTGACTGAAATCTAAACAAAAAGAGGAATACATTCTATTTTACATTATTATGATACGTATAGTTTATTTATAGCTCACTAAATGTAAAATATTTAGACTGAGGATGAAAACGATTGAAGCTAAGATTAATTAGCCGGCTAGTTAGCCTAGCTCCGTGGTTCTCAAAGTGTGGGATGCGGCCCTCTAGTGGGGAATAAAGACATGACAGGTGGGGCGCAATGAACGGCAGAATTTATTTATTTATTTGTTCTTCATTTATGATTTTCACTATTAATAAAGTTCATGCACTCAAAGCAACACAAATAAACAATTAGGAACAAGTCACTTATACTGCATACACACATTGTATAGTCCTTACAGAAATTGGGCTGACCCAATCACATCTTCAATCATCTCCCCTTTTGGGCTCTGTGTGAGCTTGCTGCATCAGATGGAGGTCATAATTAGTTTTAGGATTCATCAGTGTGGATTAGAGTTTTATTGTATTAATAAATCTGGACCAAAATGCCAGAGCTTGATTTTTTTTGTCCCAGTCCAGTTCTGCTTGGATCCTTCTCAGATAGTTTCCATATCTGTAAAGAGAACAGCAATAAGTTTCATTCCACACACTGACTCTGTGGACATGTAGGGGTGTGTGTACCTTTTTCTCTTTGCATGGTGGATGTGTGTGTGTTCTTCTGTAGGACGGTTCAAGTATGTACCTGCTGCATGTGGCTGGACCTAAAAAGAAGTACAGATAAATGTAATGAGGTCGAGTGTGAGTGTTTTCCTGGACATAAGAAAGTTCAGGCTTCCAAGTCTTTCTTCTTTCATTGTGAATGAATCAGTGAAACTAACTGTCTTCACTCTAAATCATTTCTGCATGTTAATGGGACACTGTACTGTAGCGGTGTGTAAGTGTGTGTCACCTCGTCTCATCTCTCTGATCTCATCCTGATAATGCTGTCCGATTTGTTGCAACTGCCTGAGATACTCTTACACACACACACACACACACACACACACACACACACACACACACACACACACACACACACACACACACACACACACACACACACGCTTCTGCAAGGATGAGCCGCTTTTCAGTTTTTTAATTGATCCCTCTTTAATTTAGAAGACAGTCAGAGACACCGGTTGTCCCTGTATTCTGTCTTGTGCTGCTTGTTGAGGTGCAGCGACTCTCTCATTGAGGAATCTGGACCATTCAGCATCTGCTGTACTTGACCTCAGACCCTGCATTTAAACAAAGTGAAGTAAGATTTCACATTAAAAACAAGTATTTTTGACCTTTCAGTCAAAAAGATTCAGACCTTCTCCATGGTTTAAGAAGGATTCTAGTCTCCTAATATACATGTGGGTTTAAATCCCACTTCTGAAATGACAAAATATTATTTTATTTGATCTATTTAATGTCCAAATATTCACATTTATATCTGTAATATTAACTGGATGTGGGCCTGGTCTCAACTGTAAACACCTAAAAATGAAACAGTTTTAAATTAAATGTGAAGGAATTAGAAATAAATAATGTTTGTGATCTGGCACACTTGATATTGGACAAAGTGTAAGAACTGCTTTCCAACTTCTACAGCTTCATATCTACAGTGGGGGAAATAATTATTCAATCCCCTGCTCATTTTATAAATTTACCCTCTTACAAATCCTATAACACAAGTTATTATTATTAATGAATTAAATTCATCTATATCTAGTTATTTATATTTTAATATTGTCATTTAAAACAAAAGAATAGCAACAAAAAAATTTGATGCAGCTCACTGGTAAGTGGCGCTATAGTGTGCTATTTTTTAGAAAAGGCCCGCGGGGCGACTCATGTGGTCCTCATGTGGTCCTATTTCTTAACCGTGTGAGGTAAATAAATATGAGAGATTCTAACTAAGAGAACCCAGGCCCAATTCCAATAAAAAAATCGAGGGGAATAGGGCGCTACATGAGGAAGAAACCTTGAGAGGAACCAGACTCAAAAGGGAAACCCATCCTCATTTGGGTGATATCAAGAGTGTGTTTATGAATCTTAAAACAATACAAAACACCAAGGAGTAAAAACTGCCATGAGCACTGGAGTGTGTGATGGTCCGTAATCTTCATGAGGTGTGTGTGTTTGTGTGTGTGTGTGTGTATTAGAATTCTACATCATTCTCAATCCTGTCTCTTGTTTTCTAAGTATTTTTGTTGTTGTTTTTTTCTTCTGGTTTTTTTTTTGTGTTGGATTTTTTGCTGTAGTTTGTTTTATTTTCTGGTGTCTTTTTTTCCCCCACCTCTATTTGTTTTTTTTTTTATGTGTGTCTCTGTGTGTGTGAGAGAGTCTTAACCTGTGCATCTCCCAGGATCTAAAGTTCCAGGAGCCACCCAGTAAACCCCATGCAGTGGATCCAGTAGAATGGGGAATAATGAAATCAGAGACACAGGGTTTATTTTTGTGTTTTTATTTTTGTTGTTATTGTTTTAGATTTTTGTTTGTTAATATTTTAAAGTAATTATTTTTGTGATATTTTATATTTAGGCTAAAAGTTTGGAGGTAATCATCTAAAAAAACAACAAGAAGATCACACACTTTAACGGCAGGAACAAGAAGCACACGATTGCATGTTCATTAGCTGAATGAGATCCAACACACTCGTTCACAGTGTGGCTCAATAACAGCATCTGCTTTGAAGCTGCGGCTTGAGACGTGTCTGGACTCTAACGTCCGTATTGATCGTCAATGGCATAAACAACTATAACTGCAAAGGAAGAAAAAAACATTTAACACGAACCGAAAAAGTATGATTTCCAGCATGATGAAATGATACATGATTACAGGTTTATTTACTGTGTGAGCTCTAACATGTTCATTTACACACTCGTTCACACACTCAGTCACACAATACACACACACACACACACACACACACACACACACACACACACACACCTTTCTACTGGAGTGTTCCAGGGGCCATCACCACATGGAGGAACAGAATCCATTTGTCAGTTTATTACTGCAAAAATACAAAAACATGAAAACGCGATCAAAATGAATAAACGTTTCGCCTTGTGATTATTAGCTGCTGGTTTGTTTACTACAGTTGCTAAGATACACAGAAGAGTGAGTTGATGGATTGCAGTACTTTGTTGACCACGCCTATTATGTCTGTCAACTGACCAATCAATGCAGAGTTTGTTCAAAGTTCCAGCTAATCATTTGTCTTGTACAGAGTATGTAGCAGCTTATTGAGTGACGTCATCACCCGACCTGCCGCGTAGCCTAGTGGTCACGTGGTCGGTTACTGTGTTCAATAAGGTTCTATAATGAGGTTGGTAGTGTTTTTATTTATTTATTTATTTATTTATTTATTTTTTTTTTATTTATTTTTTATTTATTAATTATATGTTTTATTTATTTATTCATTTTATTTTTTTGCATCCGTCCTGGAATTTATTTATTTGTGTTTTTATTTATTAATTAATGTTTGACATAAACAATGCGAAAAATAACAGAAAATATCTTATTATTTTTTTCTTCATTTTTTGCCTGTAAAGTAACATTATAACATTGGATTGTTTTTTTTTATTATTATTTAATCTGTTTTTCTTTTTTTTCTATATTTTTTGCTCTTGTAGTGAAGTGAATTTTGTGTCATTGCTGCTACACTGTGCATCTGAACAATTATAACTCAAATCTTACAATAAACTTTAGGTTTTTATCACATTTTCTACTTTCATTCATCTGATTGTCTCCCCAGTGTCCAACTGCTCCATGGCTTTGTGTATCAGTCACCTCACAACTATAGAAAAGATTTACCACTAGTCTCCTTTCTTTCTTAATTCAGTCTCTCAGTTAGTTTATAGTCACTCAGTGTGAAATCTGGGGCTGTTTAGATGAACACAACGATGATTTCCTGCAGGAATTGAGGAAAGACACAAAGCTTTTGCTCAGCAGCTCTCAGTGTCTCTCTGTTTTTAGTTTCATCAATAGGTCTGGTAATTGTGTAATCTGAGAGGAACTTTAGCTATTTCTTTAACTGCGTCAGGGCCGAGCATCTTGTTGACAGCGGCTTTGCAGGCAGGTAGCATTAATGTCTCTGCCACAGTGTGGGGCTTTTTTTGATTAGGCTATGAGTTCAGCTACTAGGTAGCTCACTTTGAGATCTCTCTCATTCACCTTTGTGTTTTTTTTAAATTAATGTTGACATCATTAGTTCTTATGTCATGAATAAACAAGGTCATTATTGCGCTACCTACTGTCACTCAATTACTGTACATGGTGGAGTATTTTCATTACTCTGCCAGTCACTACATCAGAGAAACAGCCACTAAACAATGCAAGTTATTTTCAGTAACTTAATAATAATTTTCTGGAGCAATATGAGACTCATAACTCATAACTCATCACACTCTCTCATCCACACTCACAGTGTTTAATGAAACCTGACACACTGCTCAACATCCTTACACATCTCTTTAATAGGCCAGATGTGTGAGCTTTTTTACTGCACACCTGTACTCTAGTCTGAGAGAGAGAGAGAGAGAGAGAGAGAGAGAGAGCGAGAGAGAGAGAGAGAGAGATACATCATAAACATATTATAAATCTATATACTATATATATCTATATATATATACAAAAATCAAGCACTGACATTGCCACTAGAGGGCAGTGTGAGACTGACAATTGCCAATGTGACCTGAGTGTTACAATTCAACTGTTTCTAACTAATGCCGTTCTTTTTCTTCCTCTTATTATTATAATTATTATTATTAGTGTTATTAGTTTATTCTACTCCATGCTTTGTTCTTCATTGAAAAAGTCCAGATTCATAACATAGAACTACTGCAACATTTCAGTGGTAACATACAGCATGTTTTTGTAAAGAAAGTGACTAAAAACTCCAAAGGAATTTTCCTGTCACTTTATATGAATTGTTGTAGAAAAAGCATCAATTAAATGCAGAGAAGCCCCTTTTTTAATAACACTGTTTTTGGTCCTGTGTATTTGGGTGTGTTTTAATTTTAGAGCATGTTGTGTTTAATAACCTTTGCATGTGTTTAAATGCTTTTCCTTTTCATTTTTTCTCCCTGAAGCGTTTACTAAGAGCTTACGAGCACCTGGGCTTTGTTTTGCAACTGATCCTGAAGCAGAACAAGATCACATTCAAGCGCGTTCCCTCAGCCGTCACCAAGTGCCTTAGATCAGCTTCCTCCATCATCGAATGAAGCCTAAAAATGTGATCTCTTTATGAATATTTTTTATAGATTATAGTCATAACATTGTATATATTTGTACATAAATAAATAAAATAAACAGTAGATCTGCACAGCGTTACTCGTTGTCTCTAATAGTTTATACAGTGGCAGGTCTTCAGTCCCAATCCCCCTTTTAATAACATCATTATGATGCCACAGCTATAGAATTATACAGATATGCAGTATAACAGAGCGCTGCATCACAGACATTTCATACAGTTTAAATGAATGCCGGTAACTAAAGCAGGAAACCCAGTGAACACAATTCAACAAGTCTCTTTTCACTGCAGCCACAGCTGCACCGCCGCATTCATCATCTCTAGCAGAAGCTTTTATATTAACCTCATAAAATATCTCCAGGTTTCCATGTGCGCTTATGCATTTTTTCCTTCCTATGCTTTTCTGGCTCCTCCCTCCATTCACAAACCAGCATCCAACCATCACAAACCAGCATCCAACCATCACAAACCAGTGTCCAACCATCACAAACCAGCATGTCTGATGTCTCCATCATGGAGTCTAGAGCATACAGGCTTTTTCCACATAAACATTAACTATAATAGACAGCAGATAACACTGTACAGATCTAAAATGTATTTTATTTCTTTATGAACAAAAGTTTTAGATGTAAATCACTATAAAAGTAATCTATTAAATTATTCATAAAGAGAGTCTGAGGCTTGGTGACGGCTGGAGGAATGAGCTTTGTGATGTCTTGCCACCATGATTCCAAAATCTTTACAGCGACTTTGGGGTTGCTGGCTGCCAGATAATAAGTGGATGAAGCACTTTCCTGTTGATAAAGAACTAAACATCAGAGAATAAAGATTTAATGATATCTTTCCTGAGTTTTTCTGTTCCAAACACAATTATGCTTTTTTGTCAGATTTTGGACTGACATTGGGAGTTTCTCTTTAAGCCCTTGTTAGCCAAGTCGTCTTGTTTCAGATGGACAAAGAACATGAGTAAAAAACTGAACAGTCCACAAATAATGTGAGAAGATGCTCAAAATCAGGATTTACAGTAAACATACCAAGTAGCCTGAAAACTGCTGCTACAGAGACGTCTTAGTTTTGCTCTGTTCTTGTTTGCAACAGCCAAGAGTTCAGGATCAGCCGAAGGTCCTCTCTAGTAAATAAAAGATTTGGATATAAAGTTATCCCTTGCCTATCGTGGGGGTTACGTTCCAGACCCCCCGATAGGCGAAAGAACGTGAAGTGGCAACCTTATATGTATACAGTACTGTATACAGAATTTATAAACCACATCGACACTCTTATGAACCTTTTCTCTGCTTTTAAACATTTAATATTCTTAAACCTACGTAATTTACCATTTTAACATAAAAATTCTATATGGGTACTCACCAGTGAAGGTACAACCTGAATGATGAAGATGAGGATGAATTGAGTGTGCAGTACTAATGATGATGAAGGTGATGAAATGAATGTACTGCATACCCAAGAAGAGCATTAAAGCTCTTTATCAGGTGGTGCAGTATCTTCACCCTCGTCCATAACTTCTGTTGTCGCTAAAGGCGTAGTGTCTGGTGTCTTCTTCCAAATGATGAACGCAGTTATGGGGAGTTGCTGGTGCTGCTTTTTCTTCTGGGTAAAAAGGTTTTTTATAAGCAGACATGTTACCCTCGATTGCATTTGAGAACTGCAACAAATGAAGAATATGGGGGTCCCATTCTTGAGCTAGTTGCTGAAGTTCTTTGGACAGTCTGACAAGGGTTGCAAGGCGCTCGAGTGTTCGGCCAACCTCCTAAATTTTTGTATATTTTTTCATATCTGTTAGTATTAAGATGGGCCTCACACTGGTTCTCTAAACACATTCCTATGTTGTCTGTTCGGTGTCTATAGGATCTTTATGATGTGAGTATGTAAGGTACACAGAAAGTGTTTGTCTGGGTTCACACATCCCTGGTTACTATGTTTTCTTACCCAACCAGGAACAGTTTAAGCTCGGGTTTTATCCAGTGTGTATATATACTTGTCTGTTATCTGATAAAGATAAAGATTGATAAAGGACTTGTTTATTTGATCCTTTAGTGATACCTTTTTGTCTCCCGAAACTCAGTTACACTTTTTGCCAGATCCTCGACTGATGCTGCCATGTTTTTCTGCCTGTCGTTCCCACTAATAGGTAACCATGTACTTGTTTATTCTGTATGTCTGTGTTTGAAATACAAAGGGGAATAATTATTTCATTATCGTTTTGATGTCTAATGAAATTAAAGTCACTGTCAGAAGTGGGATTTGAACCCACGCCTCCATGTGGAGACCAGAACACTCAGTTTCCTGGAAGGTACAGAACCTTGAGTCTGGCACCTTAGACCCCTCACCCATTCTGACATACAAGCATGTGTTTCTTATCCCCTCAGTGGCTGATAAAACTATTTTTACAAATATCTGTCTACTTGTTTGTCTTATCTATCCTTCTATTTGTGTTTCTTATTTATGTAAGTCTTTTGTTTTTCTGTCTAAATGCCTATATACCTGCTCATCTTTCCTATTGATTAATATCTATCTATTTAATCTCTCCATCTGCCTGCTTGCAGAGGCGGCAAAAGTACACACATCCTTCACTTAAGTAGAAGTACAGATATTCATGTTTTAAAAGACTCTGGTAAAAGTTAAAGTTCTGACTATACTTTTTTACTCAAGTTACAGTGAAGAAGTTTGGGCTCTGACATGTACTTAATTAGTAGTAAAATGCAACTTTTTTACTTGTTTCAGTGTCACACTGGTAACTGGACCTCACATCATATTAATATTAGGGCTGTCAGTCGATTCAAATATTTAATCGCGCTGTTCTAAATGTGAAGAGAGATGACAGAGATGGCAGAAAGCGCCCCCTATCTGTTTTCTTTACTTTACAAAAGCATAGCATTTTGTTGTTATTATTATTGTGTACAAAAAAAAAGTAGAGCCTTTACATATTTGAATGATGTGTTGCTCTGTTCGATCAAAAAAGACAGTAATTTATGTTCGTTTCGGTGTTATGAGAAAAAAATGTCACAAAACGTGCTGCCGTGTTTGCCGCCCCCAGACAGTAAAATGCTGAATGTGCGCATCATGGCTGATTTCAGTGCTGATTTAAGACTTGGCGCATCAGTAAAACAAAAGTTTTTGATGGATGTGCAGAATCGGGAAAACCTTCCGTAACCATGGCTGAGTGGATCAGCAGCACTTTTTTAAGTCAACACTGTAGATAATTAAACCGTGAACGAAATACATCTGCTACTGTTGCATGTTCACCATATGGCCTAGACATGATCACCAATGCAAGAAAAGTCAAAGCCTGGCTGTCAGGATGGCTGAGCTTTTTAAGGCGCTGCGTTCAGGTTGCAGTCTCCTCTGGAGGTGTGGGTTTGAATCACACTTCAGATAGGGGTCTACCTTCTTGGTCAATTTTTCTGAACTGAGCCCATGTGGAGGAGACTTGAGTTGTTATTGATACTGAAAAAACATGAGAGAAAACTATTTAACATGTTGACTCTGTTTGAAGTCTTCTGTTGCTTTTTTGATACTGAAAAATACTGGTAAAATTTCACGGTATAATAAAGACTCATCCAAATGCTTGAGCATTAAAAACTACAGACCAATCACTATGCTGAATACTGATTTTAAGATTTTATCCAAAATCTTAGCCAACAGACTAAAGGAAGTAATGCTGAGCATAATTAAAACTAACCAAGTGTACGGTGTAAAGGGTAGAGATATAGCAAACACAACAATTAGTATAAAAGATACAATAAGATACATGCGTGAGCAGAATAAAGATGGTTTTATTATCAGTTTAGACCTTGAGAAAGCATTCGACAGGGTGGAACATAGTTTCTTATTTGACGTTTTAAAGAGGTTTGGTTTTGGAGAACATTTTATTAAATGGATTAGGATCTTATACAAAGGTGCAGTAACAAAAATTAATGCAATGGGTTTTTAACACAGTTTTTTAAAATAGCCAGATCAATAAGACAAGGATGCCGCTGTCAGCACTTTTATATTCTCTAATTGTGGAACCTTTAGGACTAACTATAAAACAAGAGCAAGGAATATAAGGATTAGGCATCGAGGGAGAGAAGCATAAAATATTTCAGTATGCGAGTGACACAACGCTATTGGTCAAAGATCTGGAGGGGTGAAAAAAGCAATGCAAATCATACAAAAGTTCTGTAGGGGATCAGGAGCCAAAATAAACGAGGATAAAATAGTGTACATGAGATTCGGAAGGGCGGCGGTTTTAACGGCACATTTTACTTTTATAGAAGCAAAAGAAATAAAGATTTTAGGAGTTTTAATGGGGAGGGATGAAAAGAAAGCAGAAGAAACAATGTGGGAGGAAATATTAGGAGGGATTGAAAGGAGGTTGATATTTTGGAAAATGAGAACATTAACACTAAAAGGGAAAGTTTTAGTTCTTAACTTCTTAATGATTTCTAAACTGTGGTACATTTTATACACATCATATATGCCGTTGTGGGCAGAAAAAAGGCTGAAAAGATGTTTGTAGGATTTTTTATGGGAAGGGAAGCCCGCAAGAATTGCATACAACACTTTAATATGAGCAATAGAGAAGGAAGGACTGGGATTAATGGATGTGGAACAAAGAAAAAACAGTCTGAGGGTGAATATGGTAAAAAATAAATGGATGAAGAAAACAATGCGGCATGGAAAGCAACAATGGGTTTTTTCTTAAATAAGTGTAGCAACTTCAATCTTGGAGACAAAATACTGTGGATGAAAACAAAGAATTGGATGACTGAGGGGTTGCCAGACTTTTATAAATAACTGTTGAGGACCTGGGGCAAATTTTTATCTCATGTACATTTTAATCCACAAGGAAGAGAAAACATTTTAAATCAGCCTTTATTTTTAAACAATGGCATTTTAAATCAGGGGAAAGAGATATTCTTTAAGAAATGGTGGGATGTGGGTATTATGAAAGTAAGAGATGTTTTATATGAATTCAAAGAGGGGTTTTTACCAACACAATACATTGTGGACATAATGGAGGAGGCAAAGGAGGATTTTAGCAGACAAGAAATAGTAAATAAATATGATGTAATCAAGAACTCTATACCTCAAGAATGGCTAAAAAGAATTAAAAACATGGAAGAGGGCCAAGAAGAAAAAGATGTGAATGTGAGTCTTGGGGGAAAATCGTTTGCTTTTAAAACATGTTCTGGGAAAATGTTGTATTGCCTTTTTAGAGACGCTGTTTTTAAGAGACCTGTTGCAAATAAGTATTTGTTATGCACATTTAAAGATTTAAAAGAAGACAGCATATGGAGGAATATAAAGGGGAAACTTATACAAAGTTGCAGCACTCAAAATATTTTATCAGACATAAGGCTATTTTTACAGACGCAATTTAAAATAGAAATGGAATGGAACAATCCGCTTCATGCAAAGTTTGTAATGATGATGCTGAGGGATTTTTACACCTGTTTTTATACTGTAAAGAATTAGAGGATTTTAATGGGAAAGAATGATTTCGCAATTGAGAGGGGAAGATGATGATGATGATGATATGGAATGGAATAAGGTGATGATGTTGGGCTTTGAGAACAAATTAAAAACAAAACACTTCTGAATCTACTTTTGATGTTGATGAAGAGTGCAATATGGGAAAGACGGGTGGTTGCAAAGAGAGAAAAATTTTTAATGGATGTCTGGTTTGTTTTCAAAAGGAAATTTGAAAGGAATGTTGAATACTTGTTCTATTATTTTAAAGAAGAGAGAAATATAGATGAATTTGACAAAGTTTTCACGCAGGAAGTCACTAAGGTTTTAGAAGATTTTTAACAAAATTAAAAGAATGTAAAAATTATTGTGATTTATATGCTCTGGGAGGTTGAGAGCCTTTTAACCTGATGGATTTTCACTTGGAAATATATTCTCAAAAAAAAAAAAAAAGGTTAAGGGGATGGACTGCGAATTCATTGTGCTTTACACGCGTGGGTTCGAGTCCCACCCTTGTCACAAGGTTGTATCTTAGTTGCCAATTTATAGCAACTTCTAGCTTTGTTGCTATTTCTATCACAAGGCTTCAGGATATAATGCTTCTCAGTAAAGCCATACTTGACTGTTTAGAGGAAATTCCAAAGCTGTGAGGTTTGCGTAAGCATTGCGACATCTTGCCTCCAAAGGCTTTCCTAGGGATTGTGGCTCCCCTTCTTTCTTGCTGTCCACTTAAATGCCTCCAGTGGCATCAAGAGCCCAACAAACAACAAACCAAAATTTACCATTGGCAGAAGACGCAAGTGTGCCGCTTCCTTTAGAGGAATTTCTGAAGCTGTTTTTGTTGCTGTCTATTTTGTAAAGGTTGTCTGTTTCCATGATGGATCGTCGCAGCTGTGGCAAAACAACAGTGGCAAAAAAACTTGCGTCTGAATCCTGTTATTATATGTGGATGATTGTTGACAATCAGAGAGGAAATGCAATGGACTGCCAATTCTGCACAGCCTGTTGTGTGTTTTTGTATTACTTTGTTCTCAAACAAAAGTCTTTTGTTAAGCCTGTTTCATGCATGCCACTGACATTATGGCCGGCTGCGACAGCATCTCCTCCACAAGCTGGCAGTCCTATCTCAGAGCTTAACTACTGGTAGCGTGGCCGAGCGGTCTAAGGCGCTGGATTTAGGCTCCAGTCTCTTTGGAGGCGTGGGTTCAAATCCCACCGCTGCCACTTTACAATTTTGGTCAAATAGAGTAGATCTCCTTCCGTTAATACTGTAGATGTTGATCAGCAGGTCCAAAGCCTGGATCCATCGAGATCGAGGGTCGCTGTAAATGCTAGTCAAAAGGTGCTTGTTTTAGCTCTATGTTAAACAGTCTCACAAGCTCTTTTTCTTTTAGTTTGTCAAGTTTAGCCTTTTTTATTCAAATATTAATGATTTGTATTTATGTCTCTGAACAACCAGATAGGTCCAAAACACACATACTAAGCTTATTTTCAGACAACAATAAAGGACTGGATTATGCAGATCAGTGTACTCTGTACAGCATTGTTGTGAAATCTGTAATTTTCACTTGTTCACATTATGCAATACACTGATTTACTTTTATGTGACACTTTTTCTTTCACAAACACTGTAAATAAGAGTGTCAAGGTTCATCAATGATCCATCTCCTAATTGAATTATCAAGATAAAATGCCACTATAGAAACGGAAAAATAAGGAATCTGAGGATACTAGCAGATAAGACATTGCATTCTTTTCCCTTTGCACTTTATTTACACACAGATTTAGCCACACAGTTGCACACTTTTGTGCCATTCCTGGAACCAGATTCTGTTCAAATGAGAGACCATGCTTAGCTATCATGATAACGAAACAAGTGTTCAAGCCAGTGATGTCAAATGAAAGCTAGACTGGTGTGTCACAGCGAGGTTTTAACTATTTTTGTCCAAAGACATGCTCAAGCATTTGGATGAGTCTTCGAAATTCAGTGAAATTTTGCCAAAATATTTCAGTATCAAACAAGCAACAGAAGACTTGAACACGCAAATGTAGCAGACGTATTTCGTTTTCGGTTTAATTATCTACGGGGTTGACTTAAAATAGTTCTGCTGCAGTGATAAAGAGCTGTGTTCTGGCAGAACAATCTATGGGAAATGTGTAAGAAACAAAGATCACAAACGTAGCAGGCAAGATTTTACATGACTGAGAACAGAGACATTCCAGATCATCATCATCTTTTCTCTGCTTGTGTTTTATATGGTTGTTGTTCAGCCTGGATACATTTATTGGGTAACAAAATTTTTTTATTACTTTTTTTGTATAAAAAAAATTCCTGTTTTTATTAACGTGTGATCAATGCAGCGCATTTCTGTTTGACAATCTTTAATTAAAATATAAATAAATAAATAAATAAATAAAAGAGGTGAAATTAATCCTCCAGTGCAACACACGTTTATTCACCATGTCTTTTCTTTGCTTAGCTATAAAAATAAATAAATAAACTTTACTGAAAAATAATATTTAATCAGTAAACATCTGTTTTACTGATGTGAGAAAACATATAGGGGGTGCTTTCTGACGTCTCTGTCATCTCTCTTTACATTTAGAACAGTGTGATTAAATATTTGAATTGATTGGCAGCCCTAATATTAATATGATGTGAGGTCCAGTTACCAGTGTGACACTGAAACAAGTAAAAACGAAGCCTTTACTACTAATTAAGTACATGTCAAAGCTCAAACTTCTTCACTGTAACTTGAGTAAAAAATTATAGTCAGAACTTCAACTTTTTCCAGAGTCTTTCAAAACATGAATATCTGTACTTCTACTTAAGTGAAGGATGTGTGTACTTTTGCCGCCTCTGCAAGCAGGCAGATGGGTAGATAAATTAGATAGATATAGATTGATAGAGCGATAGAAAGGATGAGCAGGCATATAGGCATTCAGACTAAAAAACAGATTAGACTGACATAGATAAACACAAATAGAAGGCTAGATAAGATAAATAAGTAGACAGAAATTTGTAAAATATAGCTCTTAATAGTATTGCTGAGTCGTCTAAAGTACCAGACTCAAGGATTAAAACCTTCCAGAAAACTGAGTGTTTGATCTCCACATGGAGGTGTGTGTTCAAATACTAACAAATATAAAAATTATTTTTCCTTTGTCTTTTAAACAAGACATACAGAGGAAACAAGTAGATGATCACACAATAATCAAGTCAAGTCAAGTCAAGTTTATTTGTATTGCGCTTTTTACAACAGACATTGTCTCAAAGCAGCTTTACAGAAATCAACAGTGAAGGTGAATGGTGTGCATTTATCCCTGATGAGCAGCCGTGGTGACTGTGGCAAGGAAAAACTCCCTTAGATGTAATGAGGAAGAAACCATGAGAGGAACCAGATTTAAAAGGGGAACCCATCCTCATTTGGGTGATATCAAGAGTTTGATCATAAATCTTTCAACAATACAGAACACTGGAGAACAATAGTGGAAAAGACAGACAGACAGACAGACAGACAGACAGACAGACAGACAGACAGACAGACAGACAGACAGACAGACAGACAGACAGACAGAGAGGAAAAAAAACAGTTAATTCAGACAAGCAGGCAGATGGATGGATGGATGGATGGATGGATGGATGGATGGATGATGGATGGATGGATGGATGGATGGATGGATGGATGGATGGATGGATGGATAGATAGATAGATAGATAGATAGATAGATAGATAGATAGATAGATAGATAGATAGATAGATAGATAGATAGATAGATAGATAGATAGATAGATAGATAGATAGATAGACAGACAGACAGATAGATAGGAAAGACAAGCAGTCAGATGGGCATTCAGAAAACAATATAAGCCTGACAGGCAGATAGATAGACAAAAAGGGCGGACAAATAGATGGCCTGGTGAACAGACAGATAGACACACAAACAGACTAATATTTGAAAGGTACCAGACTCAAAGTTCAATACATTCCAGGAAACTGAGTGTTCTGGTCTCCACATGAAGGCATGGGTTTAAATCCCACTTCTGACAGTGACTTTATTTTTATTAGAAACCAAAACTAAAATATGAAATTAATTGTCCTTTGTCTTTCAAACACAGACATACAGAACAAACAAGTAGATGGTTACCTAATAGTGGAAAAGACAGACAGAAACAAACTGTTAAAACAGACAAGCAGGCAGATGGATATATAAATTAGACAGATCAATAGATTGATAGAAAAGATGAGCAGGCATATATATGCATTCAGATAGAAAACCAGATAAGAGTGACGTAGAAACACACAAATAGAAGGATAGAGAAGACAAACAAGTAGACAGAAACTTGTAAAAATAGTTTTATCAGCCACTAAGGGGATTAGAAACACAGGCTTGTATGTCAGGATGGCCGAGCGGTCTAAGGCGCCAGACTCAAGGTTCTGTACCTTCCAGGAAACTGAGTGTTCTGGTCTCCACATGGAGGCGTGGGTTCAAATCCCACTTCTGACAGTGCCTTTTTTTTTATTAGAAATCAAAACAACAATAAAATAATTATTCTCCTTTGTCTTTCAAACACAGACATACAGAATAAACAAGTAGATGGTTACCTAATAGTGGGAAAGACAGACAGAAAAAAACAGTTAATACAGTCAAGTCAAGTCAAGTTTATTTGTATAGCGCTTTTCACAACAGACATTGTCTCAAAGCAGCTTTACAGAAAACAACAGTGAAGGTGAATGGTGTGCGTTTGTCCCTGATGAGCAAGCCGTGGCGACAGTGGCAAGGAAAAACTCCCTTAGATGTTATGAGGAAGAAACCTTGAGAGGAACCAGACTCAAAGGGGAACCCATCCTCATATGGGTGACATCAAGAGTTTGGTCATAAATCTTTCAACAATGCAGAACAATTTGTGTTAATACAGACTAGCAGGAAGATGGATATATAAATTATACAGATCGATAGGAAAAACCCAGCCAATAGGGTTGCACAAGCCAGTGCACTCTTAGTGCCGGTCCCAGTTACTATTATGGTAAAGGGAGAGAGGTAGCTGATATGATGGAGAGGAGAAAGGTACATATGTTGTGTGTTCAGGAGACCAAGTGGAAAGGGAGTAAGGCTCGTTAGTAAAAACAGGTATGTAGTTCCTTTTTATTGATGTGTTCTGCCTACACAAATTCATTTCATTGAAGATGCATCTAAAATCGATGCTTGATGTTTAGACCTAATATGTATGTCATATGCACCTTTTTTTTTTTATCTATTTTTGAACATAACACATACAAACAATATTTATAATTATATTTTTGCTGAGATTACCCGACAATTTGAGAAATTTCATTGTGTTTTTGTGATCGTTCTAAAAAAAATAAAAAATAAAAAAATTATATCAGAGTAACACTGACCTTAAAACAAGTGAATGTTTTCTTCAAATGCACTGTATAGTGTCTTATCTGTATCCATCAATGTTCCCTGACCAGCCTTGAACGATACACTGATTGATTGATTGTTCTTTCTTGGGAAGTGTTCACCTGTTTGATGACAGGGGGCGCTGCAGCGCTGCTCAGAAAATACAGAGACTCTGTCCTGTACTACATTTTCTATATACTTTGTAACATAAAGACGCAGTCTTGCACTTCAACGACGAAACGACTTCATCGCACAATGATGTCACGCCGTTACTTAGCAACTTTTAGAAGGATATCAATTTATAATCCATAACAGTTTTAAAATAAAAATACATTTTAATTTCCCTTTGACTGATCATCTCAGTCCATCTCCTCCAAGTCCTTTAGCAAATCAAACCTGTTTTTAGTCTTTATCATGTCTTTTTTAAGGACTTTCTTCCTGGTAACCTCTACATTAGATATTGCCTTTACTGACCTCATTCTTTTCGTTGGTTTTACTTGTTTGTCCTTCTTTTTTCTTTTCCCTTTTCATCTTTTATTCCTGTTGCTTGTTCCTTACATGCTGGAGGGTCGGATTCCATTGTGTTCAGGTCATTTTGCAGGCTGTACGTCAACTCCATTTGAGTCCATGAGTCTCTGTCCTGTTGTATGTCCACTGATGTCTCTTTCTCTTGGTCCTTCTTCTCCACTGCGTCCAAAGCCTTTTGCAAACTTTCAGTTAGCGTTATTTGGGTTCAGATTCCCCCTCCTGCTGTAAGTGATCCTCCTGGTTGATGTGCTTCTTTCCTTCTTGTTCCACGCCCTTGTCCATTGTTGTTTCTCCCTTTTGTGTTGTTGTGATAAATACATCTCAGTCTCTATTTTAGAGTTATCTTTTTTTGTCAGCTAGAGCAAATTGACAAAGCTTGGGAACATGTTATAGGAGGGTTATAATGTACTAACGTTAATTTGATGAGACAGACACCACTTTGGACAAATTCAGTCTCCACATTAGACAATCAAAGATAGAACAGCTGCTAAAAGGGGCCACAAAGCAAGAGCGCTGCAACCATGACCTCGATGTGATTTGAACACACAATGTTCTGATCTGGAGTCAGACGCGCTAACTTTGTGCCAAAAGGTCAGAGTTGCTGCAGGAACCTGCCTCATGGTACAGAGTTGGCTTTGCATGATTCTCGTCACGGTTGTAATGACAAATTAAGTCTGATGGTCACGTTGCAGGCTCTGACATTTTCCACTTTTGAAGTCCCTGACTGTTGGTGTAATTAAGATTCAGGAGTTAGTTTTCATATGTACAGGAAACAATCTGTTACACTATACAGTGAAATAATGAACTCAGTGTCAGTCATTTGGTCTGTGATGAAATGTTAAGTTTGTTTTCAAAAAGCTGATGCTATATGTTATACTATGGACAAAGATTGGCAAAGGAGCTTCTTGAATACTGCTGTTGGACATGAAATAGGGGATAACCTTCATGGTGGGTTCTTACAAGAAAGGCACATTAAAGAAGTGGAGAAAGCTTCAAGAAACTCCTGAGATTCACCCTTCAAGTCCCTGTTCGGGTGTTAAAAAGCTAACGGTCGTTGGTTCTTATTGGTGGAAAATCAAAAGTTTGTCTAAATCTTCCCTTGATGTCAAAATGCCATGACTCTTCCTCTGACATTCCAGATGTTTTCCTATCCTACCCATACATGAGTAAATAATGGTTTAGTGTCACTGTGGTACGCATCCTTCATGGTGGTGAATTTGACCAACAAATGGCTATAACAATAGTCGTCTTTGTTTGAACCCAAGAGATATTCCCATGATCCTCCCATGCAAATAACGTTGGTTTAAACATACTTTAACTGTGACATTATTTGATGTGTCACTGAAACTTGAATTGTGAATACATAGGGTTGTTTTTACTCTGAACAGGCAACACAGAAGACGCTGCGGGTTCACCGAATAATTCACGAGTCACTGTTATATGAACAATAAAACATTTTATTTTTGATTACCGAAAAAACTACAAAGATGTCAAATAATAAAATATAATAGATGCAAACACACAAAGGTACAAATAATATTTCAAAATTATGTATATTTTAGCAAAGAAGGCACAGGTATTGCATTTGTATTTTTGTTATTATTATTAAATTCGATTAAACATTTCAGGAGATTATTTTCTGTATGTGGTTTGATCTATCGGTGGTGGTGAGGGTTTCTGTGTGTGTTTGTGTGTGTGTGTGTGTGTGTGTGTGTGTGTGTGTGTGTGTGTGTGTGAGTGTGTGTGTGTGTGTGTGTGTGTGTGTGTGTGTGTGTGTGTGTGTGTGTGTGTGTGTCTTAGCCTGTGCATCTCCCGGGATCTGATATTTTAGGTGCCACCCAGTAAACTCCATGCAGTGGATCCAGTAGAATGGGGAGTAATACAATCAGAGACACAGGGTTTATTTTTTTTATGTTTATGTGCCAATGTAGCTTTCAAAATTACCAAAAAAACAATGCCAAAAGTCTCTGTGGTGCCATCAGTCAGCGCGTTCGGCTGTTAACTGAAAGGTTGGTGGTTCGAGGCCCCCCAGGGACGTGATAGTGGTATTTGTTAGACACCAAGTGCTGCCGTGCTGCACACCAACCTGAGCTGAGAGCAAGTGGAGGAACGAGTGACTGTTACTGGGTGGTGCATTTCAGAAAAAAGCTTGCAGGTTTGAACAAGTTCTCGATGCCACTTTTCCTCATGGTGAATTTCCTCGGAGACCACATGACTCTCATAGGTTTCCCCATAAGGAGCTCACAATTAAGTGTTGCCAACGCTCGCTCAGCTGAGGAAACAAAATTCATTACAGGTAATTCATTTCAGTAAAAAATACTGGGGAAAGATGAGTGAGGAGAAAACACTCTCAAATTATAAGTCAGAAAACCTGACCATATTCATGTAATAAAGTAGTAAAATAATACAGAAATTACTCCTGGAGTAATAAGTAGACAATAAACTGGTATAAATGCAGAAATAGTCTATTGGGGTTTAATGAGGATTTAATTACCATCGGCTCGCTGGTAAAAGTTGACGTAGGAATAACTGATTAAAACGCCGGCGTTCCGGTTCCTGCAGACATGGATGGAGTGAACGTGGCCCACAGAGCTGAATTTCTCCATCAGCATGTTATCTGTCACTTCATGGTGCAGATCATCAACATACAGTGATGAAATACTGGAATTCATTTTATCTAAAAAAACAACAAACAAACAAAAAACTCAGTTATAAACAAGAGAAAAAACACCAAACCTACAGTCTTAAGCAGAAAAACATCAGTAAGAGTAAACTACAATTACTTTCCACTCTGAAATGTTAAAAGATTGTAAAACATACAGGTTTAAAAGATCTCACATTTCTACATTTCTCAGTAAAAAAATAAAGTTAATGAAAAGCAAAAAAACCAGTCTAAAATGGATTCAGAATAACTATATATATATATATATATATATATATATATATATATATATATATATATATATATATATATATATATATATATATATATATAGCAAAGCTACTTATCAGGTACCTAATAGTCAGTAGTAGATGAATAGTTATAATGTTTATCAGTCTCTGCTGCTGCTTTTATTGCTTCTGTGTGTTTGTTTGATGGTTGTCAAGGAGATACTAGAATTTTTATGATGACGTCATAGAAACTTTTCCGTAGCATCACTCTGGTCACATGACCAGTTGGAAACATAAATCGCAGGCACTTAAATCACAAACACTATAAAAATATTATTTTTATACAAAACTGTATGATAAAAACTATATGATAAAAAATAAAAATGCTCCTGAATTCTGCCTGTACAAAAAACAGACCAATGAATCTCATTTAAAATGCTTTCAGTGATTCTACATCCTGTGTCTGATCTACACTGTGTGACCAAATGTATTGGGACACGTGACTTTTCCACACCACATCAGTCAAGAGCTCCGTTTATTCTAAATTTGACTAAAAAATAAAGAATAAATGAGCGATTATATTTCCAGAAATGTTGCAGTGAGCAGAAATGGACATTTCGGCTAATGGTGTAGGAGACATCATCATTAGCCTCATGCTAGCCGGGTTTGCTAGCGCTGTTTTTGTGTTAACTAGTTTCTTAGAATATTTGATTAAAAGTTGACCAAAAACAAATACATCCGTCAGACACTTATATTGTGTTTATAACTCACTAAATGTAGAATATTTAGACTGAGGATGAAGACTATTAAAGCTAAGATTAGTTAGCCGGCTAGTTAGCCTAGCTCAGTGGTTCTCAAAGAGTGGAGAGAATAAAGATATGACAGGTGGGGCGCAATGAACGGCAGGATTTATTTATTTATTTATTTATTTATTTATTTATTTATTTATTTGTTCTTCATTAATTATTTTCACTATGAATAAAGTTCATACACACAAAGCAGCACAAACAATGTTGTGACAATCTTTTCAATGGATAAATGTGTGACATTGATCACAAAAAACAAACAAACAGGTAATTCAGCACAAGCAGACAAAAAAGGTAGATGGTAGGAGCAATAAACCAAAAATTCAGCCTTAAAGAAAATATAATTGTGGTTTGTGTTATCCTGTTACTTTTGCCACATCTTATCTCTGAAACATTTTAGATGTTGCTAAACTGAAAATTAAATACAGATCTCATCTCAATATTAAACATGACTTGAGAGTGACAGTATCAAGTCTACAACTCAGTTGTGAAAAGATGTATGAAATGCATTTGCTCTATTTTACACAGACTGCAAAGTGACAGAAAGTCAAAGTGATAACACAACTACACCTTTCTTTTCTCTATTTTTGTTTTTGATGCTAGTTGATGATCATTTAGAATTGGTTAGTTTAATAAATTAGGCATTTTTCAACTTGAAGTATTTCATTATCCTTTTTTGAGGTGACGGAGGACAGGTGGGGTTTAAAAATCCACCCCTCTGAAGTGGTAAATGGCAGAAAAAGATTGAGAATCACTGCTAAAAAACACAAACAGAAGTCACATTAGTACAGAATGGAGCATAAAGCACGTCCGGATAGTGCCGCTAGAGGGCAGTGTGGGACTGAGAGTTGAGGATGTGAGCTGTGTGAAGCTGGGGATCAATAGTCTGTTAAGGGGTGGAAAGAGGGGAAAAGAAGGGAAAGAAGGAAAAACAGGAAAAAGAGAAAGAAAAATGTGAAAAATGAAAGAAAAAATAAAAGGTAATGGAAACATGTCTTGCACATTTCTTATGGTTGTTGGCAGATTGATGTATATATTTTATAGCAAACTGCCTTATGTGCTTCCCAGGGAGAATCTCTGATGTGAATGACGCTGGTTCGAATCCCTCAATAGTGCACACAAATACTGATGATGTGAATAAAAATACATCACTTGTCACTCATGTTCATTAATATTATAAAAAATATTTTAACAAAAGTCTCTTTTTCATTATATGGGACATGTTCTGTATTTATCTTTTATATTTATATTCTACTTAAAAATACTACTACTATTACTACTACTACTACTACTAATAATAATAATAATAATAATAATGAAGATGATAATGGGTTCACAGCAGGTTCACAGAATAATTCACGAGTCACTGTTCTATAAACAATAAAACATTTTATTTTTAATTACTGAAAATGCTACAATATTACAAATCAATGTATATATTAACAAAGGTTATTTAACAATAGATATAATCAAGTACAAAGATTAAAAAAATGATCCTAATTGGGTCTGAAACAACAACCTAATCATAAATAACTATAGATTATAATAGTAGTAAATCCACAAAAATAAATGGTAAAATGATATCAAGTTTCTGAGTGACTCAAAACACCAGGAAGAAATGGTTAAAGGAGCAGAACAGAAGAAACAGCAGGACTGGATGCAGATGAAGGACTGGATGCAGATGAAGGACTGGATGCAGATGAAGGACTGGATGCAGATGAAGGTCTGGATGCAGATGAAGGACTGGATGCAGATAAAGGTCTGGATGCAGATGAAGGACTGGCTGAAGGAGATGAACTTTGACTACCAGGCTGTAAAGACACATATTGTATATTATGAACTTTAGCATAATAATGATGATGATAATGACATATGAAGATCTTTTTAAATTACAGGAATCTGCATTGGTACATTTACATTAGGTTTGGCTGCTGAATTGTTGCTGAAGGATCCACCAAACCTTGATTTTGTAGACTAAAAAGAGAGGCGACAGAACATACTGACATTCATGTAAAATCATACATGTGCTGGAAATGTAAAGATCTGATTTCCCTTTTGAAGAAAACACAAATAATCTTCTATCCAATAAAAGACAATATGACTATAAAAGGCTGTGGGGACGTTCCAGAGATAATTGCGTGTGGAGTAAATACTGAAATATGAAAATAATGAATGAGCAGTGATAATGTAAGTGCAGGCTGTATAATGGTGGGGGTGGAGGTAGGGGGCGCTACAGCAGTAGGAGTGGAGTAAAGCAGGTGGAACACTTGCAGCAGGTGGAACACTTACGACCTGTTAAAAGAACAATAAAGAATGTGGAAAACAGGTTTTATTCACCTTTTAGTCTTGGTATTTTTTACAGATCTAAATAATCTAACATTCACACATTAATATGTTTAATCCACAATCATCTCTGTACACTAGTGAGAGTCTGAGGGCAGAAGTGAAGTGATATGAAACATATTCTTTTGAAACAAGAAGTTTCAAAAGATTTTTCTGAACCTTTTTGATCTTGTAGAAAGCACAAGATGAATCATGTTTCCTAAAGAGATAATGTGAGTTCTAATGTTCTTCCTCCTCATCCCAGCAAAACAACTTTCACCTCGAGTAAAACAAATTATGTTTGTTTCTAACGTTTCTTCTATGCTGAAACACTGTTGTACATCGTTCACTTCACACAGTAAAGACTTAAAAATAAATCACTATCACACGTTGATGAAACGCTGCGAGCAGGATTTGAACCTGGGTGGGGAAACCCCATTGGATTTCAAGTCCAACGCCTTAACCACTCGGCCATCACAGCAGTGATGAAGTTTGCTGCAATGTCTTGACTTGTCTACAATTTTACCTAAAAAGACACATTTAGAATTTAAAGTGTCAGAGTACACAGAGTACCAGCTCTAACGTTTCCACATGCTTTCCAAGTCTTACCCATACATTAGCAAATTATGGTTTAGTCTCACTGTGGTAAGCATCCTTTATGGTGTATTTTGACCAGCCAATGGCTCTGACAATAGTCGTCTTTGTTTGAACCCAAAAGATATTCCCATGATCGTCCCATGCAAATTATAATTGGTACAAACATTAACTGTGACATTATTTGAGGTGCCATTGAATCTTGAATTGTGTATAGATCTCAGTCACTATTTGCAGAGTTATCTTTTTATTCAGCTAGAGCAAATTGACAAAGCTTGGTAACATGTTATAGGAGGGTTATAATGTAGTAACGTTAATTTGATGAGACAGATTACACTTTGGACAAATTCAAAGTCTCCACATTGGAAAATCAAAGATAGAGCAGCTGCTAATAAAGGCCAAAAGCAAGAGTCCAGCAACCATGACCTCGACGTGATTTTCAAGCTTCAAGAAACTCCGGTTAAGGTGTCGCCTGGCAAGGTGTCGCAACTGTTTTAGTTTCAAAGCAGGAACTTGCGCAGAGCCCAGATAGCTCAATTAGTACCGCATCAGACTTTTAATCTGAGGGTCCAGGGTTCAAGTCCCTATTCGGGCGTTAAAAAGTCAGCTGATTCTTGTTGTGGGACAATCCAAAGCTTTTCTGAATCTTTCCTTGATGTCAAAATTCCATGAGGTTTTTACTTACAAAGAGTACCGGCTCTGACGTTTCCACATGCGCCATTAACTCCAAGTAGCTGACTTCACCCACCTCATGGCCCAGATAAGGCTTTGCATTTTTCTCGTCGCAGTTGTAATGACAAATTGAGTCTGACGGTCAGGTTGCAGGCTCTGACATTTTCCGCATTGGAAGTCCCTGATTGTTGGTGTAAATAAGATTCAGGAGTTACATTTCATATGTAAAGGAAACAATCTGTTACACTATACAGTGAAATAATGAACTCAGTGTCACTCATTTGGTCAGGGATGAAATGTAAAGTTAGTTTGCAAAAAGCAAATGCTATATATAAGACTATGGACAAAGATTGGGAAAGGAGCTTTTAAGGTGCTTTTTATGTGAGTTATACATAGTCATTGCAACTGTTCTAGGTTCAAAGCAAGTGCATAAGCCGAGTCCGGATAGCTCAGTCGGTAGCGCATCAGACTTTCAATCTGAGGGGCCAGGGTTCAAGTCCTTGTTTGGTTGTTTAAAAGCTAACTAGTGGCTCATTTTTTGTGGTGGGATAATCCAAAGCTTATCTGAATCTTCCCTTGATGTCAAAATGCCATGATATTTTTTTCTTGCACAGAGAACAGGCGCTGACGTTTCCACATGCTTTCCAATTCTTACCCATACATTAGCAAATTATGGTTTAGTCTCACTCTGATAAGCATTCTTTATGGTGTTAATTTTGACCAACCAATGGTTCTGACAATAGTCGTCTTTGTTTAAACCCAAAAGATATTCCCATGATCCTCCCATGCAAATATCATTGGTTCAAACATACTTTGACTGTGACATTATTTGAGGTGTCACTGAAACTTGAATTGTGAAAAGATCTCAGTCACTATTTGCAGAGTTATCTTTTTTTTTCAGCTAGAGCAAATTGACCAAGTTTGGTAACATGATATAGGAGGATTATAATGTACTAACATTAATTTGATGAGACAGACTACACTTTGGACAAATTAAAAGTCTCCACATTGGACAAAAAGCAAGAGTCCAGCAACCATGACCTCGATGTGATTCAAACACACAACCTTTTGATCTGGAGTCAGACGCGCTACCGTTGCGGCTACTTTGGCTACTTTGAAGCTCTTCATGGCCCAGAGAAGGCTTTGCATTTTTCTCATCGCGGTTGTAATGACAAATTAAATACTTTGATAGTGACATTATTTGAGGTGTCACTGAAACTTAAATTTTGAATACATATCAGTCACTATTTGCAGTTATCTTTTTTTCAGCTAGAGCAAATTGATAAAGCTTGGTAACATGTTATAGGAGGGTTATAATGTACTAACATTATTTGGATGAAACAGACTATGCGCCACGAGGTCTGAGTAGCTCGAGATGTAAAATTGCAAGTGGATAAGATGGTTTCTCTGGGGCACTGAATGGTGAATTGCAGGCTTTGCTCTGACCCTTTTGAAAGCTTGATTTGTTAGCAATAGAAAAAAACAGTGATTTTAAACAAACTACAAGGCATCCCTTGAGATAAACAGTTCCAAGATAGTAAAATACAGACCTCTGAGGTGTTGATTACATGGGTATGTCTTAAATCCTAAATGAACAGTCCAATGGTATAGTAATTGTTCTAAATATGATTTAAAAATCTCTTATATTAAACCAATACAACATGCATGGGTCCAAGAGCAAACGATCTAGTTAAGCTGACTACCACTTAGGTCATTTGTGCCCAATGTTGGTTAGTTGCAGGTCCCCTTTGTTATTGCTGAAAGCGTGGTACCATGGCCATACAAACTGCAATGAAAATCAGGTACATCGGGTACGACTGTGCTGTGATTTTAACACAAAACATTATAGGCCTTTTTATCAATGAGCAAACTGTTTGTGGTGGTACAACGCCCTAGCAAGCTCAGATTCCGAGGTTTGTAATAACATGGATATACCGTACAGTCAGTTTGGACAGTACATTGGTACAGCAGTTGCTCTAAATCAGTTAAAAAATCTTTTTACACAAAAGAAAAACAACAGCCAACAGGGCCTTTATTGTATTACATTCTCAGAGCGGTGGTTCCTAGTAACAGCCTTTGGCCAGGTTGCCTCGTTAGCGCAGTAGGTAGCGCGTCAGTCTCATAATCTAAAGGTTGTGAGTTTGATCCCCACATGAGGCAAGTTTTCTTTTGAAATCTTCATCACTGCTAGTGGTTCTACAGGCAAACAAACTTCAACAAAAATCAAGTAAAACAGCTACAAGTGTTTCATCTCATCAGCACAAACAATTATATACTGCTTGTGTTGATTCAACTGGCAGGCAATGGCAGATTCCCAGTTCTTGATTACAAGGGGTTTCTCTCACAACCCAAGCGCACAGTCCAGTGGTACAGCAATTGTTCTACAAAAGATTTTAAAAATCTCTTATATAAAAACAAATATACATTCATGGGTCCATAAACAAACAATCAAGATCAATTGCTCCTACCACTAAGGACAGTGGTGCCCAATGTTTGTTAGTTGCAGCACTGCTTTGTTATTGCTGGAAGAGTAGGACCCTCAGAGCAATTGCTGTCAACAGTTGTGTGTTGCATGCTAATTTCAACAGAATTTTAGTGGTTTGTTGAGACTATGATCAGATATTAGATAGAAAGTTTTCACTGCTATGGCATGGCTATTGTTTGTCGATATGTATCTTAACTTCATTTGTATTTGATCATATTTTCTGTTAAGGACCTTAGCAAGTCTGAAATTATTGGTAGGACTAGCATTAAGACAAAAATCGAATTCATGCTTCTGCCTTATTAGCTGTTAGCTCGAATGAATATTTCCATGCACTTTTTTACCCTAAATCTTAGAGCGAAGAATTCCCATTCAACAGCTGGCTGAGTATTTGCTGTGAGGCGGCAAGGCGCTGTGGCTTAGTTGGTTAAAGTGGTTAAACAAACTACGAGCCATCCGTTATGACAAACAGTTCTGAGATAGTAAAATACAGGGAATCTGGACCCAAATAGGACTAACTGAAAGTTTGCAAAACGCTTTGGTGGAGAAGAAGGACCAAGGGAAAGAGACATCGGGACGGCAAATCATGGATTCAAATGAAGTTAATGTACAGCCTGCAAAATGACCTGAACACAATAGAATCCGACCCTCCAGCATGTAAGGAACAAGCAACAGGAATAAAAAATGAAAAGGGAAAAGGAAAAAGGAGGACAAACAAGTGAAACCAACGAAAAGAATGAGGTCAGTAAAGGCAATATCTAATGTAGAGGTTGCCAGGAAGAAAGTCCTTAAAAAAGACATGATAAAGACTGAAAACAGGTTTGACTCGCTAAAGGACTTGGAGGAGATGAACTGAGATGATCAGTCAAAGGGAAATTAAAATGTATCTTTATTTTAAAACTGTTATGGATTATAAATTGATATCCTTCTAAAAGTTGCTAAGAAACGCCGTGACATCATTGTGCGATGACGTAGTTTCGTCGTTGAAGTGCAAGACTGCGTCTTTATGTTACAAAGTATATAGAAAATGTAGTACAGGACAGAGTCTCTGTATTTTCTGAGCAGCGCTGCAGCGCCCCCTGTCACCAAACAGGTGAACACTTCCCAAGGAAGAACAATCAATCCATCAGTGTATCGTTCAAGGCTGGTCAGGGAACATTGATGGATACAGATAAGACACTATACAGTGCTTTTGAAGAAAACATTCACTTGTTTTAAGGTCAGTGTTACTCTGATATAATTTTTTTTTTTTTTTTTGTTTAGAACGATCACAAAAACACAATGAAATTTCTCAAATTGTCGGGTAATCTCAGCAGAAATAGAATTATAAATATTGTTTGTATGTGTTATGTTAAAAAATAGATAAAAAAAAAAGGTGCATATGACATACATATTAGGTCTAAACATCAAGCATCGATTTTAGATGCATCTTCAATAGAATGAATTTGTGTAGGCAGAACACATCAATAAAAAGGAACTACATACCTGTTTTTACTAACGAGCCTTACTCCCTTTCCACTTGGTCTCCTGATCACACAACATATGTACCTTTCTCCTCTCCATCATATCAGCTACCTCTCTCCCTTTACCAGTAATAGTAATTGGGACCGGCACTAAGAGTGCACTGGCTTGTGCAACCCTATTGGCTGGGTTCTTCCTATCGATCTGTCTAATTTATATATCCATCTTCCTGCTAGTCTGTATTAACAGTTTTTTTCTGGCTGTTTTTCTGTCTGTCTTTCCCACTATTAGGTAACCATCTACTTGTTTATTCTGTATGTCTGTGTTTGAAAGACAAAGGAGAATAATTAGTTTATTGTTGTTTTGATTTTTAATGAAAAAAAGTCACTGTCAGAAGTGGGATTTGAACCCACGCCTCCATGTGGAGACCAGAACACTCAGTTTCCTGGAAGGTACAGAACCTTGAGTCTGGCGCCTTAGACCGCTCGGCCATCCTGACATACAAGCATGTGTTTCTTATCCTCTCAGTGGCTGATAAAACTATTTTTTTTAAGTTTCTGTCTACTTGTTTGTCTTCTCTATCCTTCTATTTGTGTGTTTCTTATCTATCTACGTCACTCTTATCTGGTTTTCTGTCTGAATGCATATATATGCCAGATAAACAAACACAACAAAGTTCTAAAGTTCGGTCTTTTAAACATTAGATCACTTGCACCCAAAGCACTGATTGTAAATGAGATGATCATAGAGAATAATCTCGATGCACTCTGTCTCACTGAGACCTGGATTAAACCAGGTGATTATATGGGTCTAAACGAGTCGACACCGTCAGGATATGTTTATAAGCATGAGCCCCGTCAGACTGGTCGTGGGGGGGGTGTAGGAACCATTTATAGTGCTTCTCTTAATGTTAGTCAGAGATTAGGATTCAGCTTTAAATCATTTGAAGTGCTCGTTCTTAAAATTGCACTTTCAGAGATGCATAGAAAACTCGCTCTGGTCACCGTGTACAGACCCCCAGGACCCTACGCTGATTTTCTTCATGAGTTTGCTTGTTTTCTCTCAGACCTCCTGATCAGCTTTGATAAAGTGCTGCTTGTAGGAGATTTTAATATTCATGTAGATGATGAAAACGATGCCCTAGGATTATCATTTGTCGATTTACTAAACTCTTTTGGAGTTAAACAAAACGTCACCAGACCAACCCACCGTTTTAACCACACACTAGACTTAATAATATCCCACGGAGCAGACGTCACTGATATAAATATTTTACCTCAGAATGATGACATCACAGACCATTATCTCCTACTGTACACACTACCGGTAGAGCAGATTAACCGTGTTTCACCACGGTATCGACTTGGTAGGACTATTATTCCAACCACTAAGGACAGATTCATAAATAACCTGCCTGATTTATCTCAGTTTCACATTAAACCCATAAATGCTGATCATCTTGATGAGATGGCGAACAACATAGACCTTATCCTCACTAGCACTTTAGACACTGTTGCCCCCATCCGGTTAAAAAAGGTTCGAGAACAAGCACCTGCACCTTGGTATAATAGTCATACGCATGCCCTAAAGAGAACAACACGTAATCTGGAGAGAAAATGGAGGAAAACTAAATTGGAGGTATTTAGAATTGCGTATAAAGACAGTATGCTTAGCTACAGACAGGCGCTAAAAGCTGCTAGAGCTAAACACCTGAGCAAACTCATAGAAAATAACAAAAACAATCCCAGGTTCCTTTTCAGTACAGTCGCTAAATTAACAACAAATCAGGGATCTGAAAAATGTGTTCCATCACAGTTTAGTAGTGAAGACTTTATGAATTTCTTCACTGAAAAAATAGATAACATTCGAAAAACAATTGTGGCAGTTCAACCTCTGACAGCATCTCCCGACACAATCGTACTTACAACCCCACAACTACACTGTTTTACATGTATAGGACAGGAAGAGCTGTATGATGCTATTATGAAAGCTAAATCAACATCATGTCAGTTAGATCCAATTCCCACTAAACTACTGAAGGAAGTGTTATATACAGCTGGTGAGCCTCTTTTAAATATTATTAACTCCTCACTATCGTTAGGTCATGTCCCTAAATCCCTCAAGTTAGCAGTTATTAAGCCCCTCATTAAAAAACCTAATCTGGATCCAAACACGCTATCGAATTACAGACCAATTTCAAATCTCCCATTTATGTCTAAGATTTTAGAAAAGATTGTCGCTGCCCAGTTATGTAACCACTTGCAGGAGAACAATATCTTTGAAGAGTTTCAGTCAGGTTTTAGGCCCCATCATAGCACAGAAACTGCTCTAGTTAAAATCACTAATGACCTGCTTTTAGCTTCAGACCAAGGCTACATCTCCCTATTAGTTTTACTAGATCTTATTGCTGCGTTCGACACTATAGATCATGATCTTCTCCTCGATCGCTTACAGAATTACATCGGTATTCAGGGACAGGCATTAAGCTGGTTTAAATCCTACCTGTCCAATCGTTACCATTTCGTAGATTTAAATGGAGAGCTATCCAGGATAATGCTAGTAAATTATGGCGTGCCACAAGGGTCAGTTCTGGGACCCCTGCTTTTTACAATATACATGCTTCCATTAGGAAATATTATTAGAAGGCATGGAATTAGCTTCCATTGTTATGCTGATGATACCCAGCTATATATTTCATCCAAACCAGGCGATACAGCTCAATTAGCTCGCATAACTGAGTGTGTTGAAGAAATAAGAGATTGGATGACCCATAACTTTCTGCTATTAAATCCTGATAAAACGGAGATTTTGCTCATCGGCCCAAAAAATAGTACACAGAAGCTCCAGCATCTCAGCCTGCATTTAGACGGTTGTTCTGTAACTACTAGTTCAACGGTAAAAGACCTGGGAGTTATTTTAGACAGCAACTTATCTTTTAAAAATCACATCAATCAAGTTACAAAAACAGCCTTCTTTCACCTTAGAAATATTTCTAAGCTAAGAAATATGTTATCTATATCTGATGCAGAGAAGCTCGTCCATGCGTTTATGACCTCTAGAATAGACTACTGTAATGCATTACTAGGTGGATGTCCTGCATCATTAATAAACAAGCTTCAGTTAGTTCAGAATGCCGCAGCAAGAGTTCTTACTAGGTCAAGAAAATACGATCATATAACCCCAATCTTATCGTCCCTACATTGGCTTCCTATTAAGTTTCGAATAGACTACAAACTACTGCTACTCACTTATAAAGCACTAAATGGTTTGGCTCCCATATATCTATCCAGTCTCTTAACACGCTACAATCCGTCACGCTCCCTGAGATCTCAAAACTCTGGGCTTCTAGTAGTTCCTAGAATAGCAAAGTCCACTAAAGGCGGTAGAGCATTTTCACATTTAGCTCCTAAACTCTGGAATAGTCTTCCTGACAGTGTTCGGGGTTCAGATACACTCTCCCAGTTTAAGTGTAGATTAAAAACATATCTTTTTAGCAAAGCCTACACATAACACACATCACGCACATCACATCACAACCTTGTGCTCCAGAACATCTGATCACATGCACATTATCAACTTGTGCTGTTAATATCATGAACAGCAGCTACGCTAATTCCTCTCCACTGCTTCTCTTTCTCTCCCCATCCCGAGGCTTCCTGAGGTTTGGCCAGCTCCAGTCACGTCCCACCTCGTGAAGATTATGGACCTATGGATGATCATGGAGAAGTAGATGCCGAGTGTTTAAAGGCCCTGGCATGGAGAAGCTGATGCTGGATCTATGATGATCACAAATTGTTCTGTATTGTTGAAAGATTTATGACCAAACTTTTGATGTCACCCATATGAGGATGGGTTCCCCTTTGAGTCTGGTTCCTCTCAAGGTTTCTTCCTCATATCATCTAAGGGAGTTTTTCCTTGCCACTGTCGCCACGGCTGCTCATCAGGGACAAACGCACACCATTCACCTTCACTGTTGTTTTCTGTAAAGCTGCTTTGAGACAATGTCTGTTGTGAAAAGCGCTATACAAATAAACTTGACTTGACTTGACTTGACTCATCTTTCCTATCAATCTATTGATCTGTCTAATTTATATATCCATCTGCCTGCTTGTCTGTTTTAACAGATTGTTTCTGTCTGTCTTTTCCACTATTAGGTAACCATCTTTGTTCTGTATGTCTGTGTTTGAAAGACAAAGGAGAATTATTTTCATATTTTTGTTTTGGTTTCTAATAAAAATAAAGTTACTGTCAGAAGTGGGATTTAAACCCATGCCTCCATGTGGAGACCAGAACACTCAGTTTCCTGAAATGTATTGAACTTTATGTTTGGTACCTTTTGAATATTACTCTGTTTGTTTGTCTATCTGTCTATCCACCAGGCCATCTATTTGTCTGCCTTTTTGTCTATCTATCTGCCTGTCAGGCTTATATTGTTTTCTGAATGCCTATCTGACTGCTTGTCTTTCCTAACTACCATGATGTCTGTCTGTCTGTCTATCTGTCTATCTATCTATCTATCTATCTATCTATCTATCTATCTATCTATCTATCTATCTATCTATCTATCTATCTATCTATCTATCCATCCATCCATCCATCCATCCATCCATCCATCCATCCATCAATCCATCCATCCATCCATCCATTCGCCTGCTTGTCTGAATTAACTGTTTTTTTCCTCTCTGTCTCTCTGTCTGTCTGTCTGTCTGTCTGTCTGTCTGTCTGTCTGTCTGTCTGTCTGTCTTTCCCACTATTGTTCTCCAGTGTTCTGTATTGTTGAAAGATTTATGATCAAACTCTTGATGTCACCCAATTGAGGATGTGTTCCCCTTTTGAGTCTGGTTCCTCTCAAGGTTTTTTCCTCATAATATCTAAGGGAGTTTTTCCTTGCCACAGTCGCCACGGCTGCTCATCAGGGATAAATACACACAGTTTACCTTGACTGTTGATTTCTGTAAAGCTGCTTTGAGACAATGTCTGTTGTAAAAAGCGTTATAGAAATAAATTTGACTTGACTTGACTTGTTTAATATGAATTGTGTGTTGACATGACGTCTCTCCTGAAGGTTGTCGGGTTACGAGATGGAGACAAAAGGGTATGAATGCGTCCAATTTAAATCTCAAGAGGCGGCGGATTCGGCGAAAGAGAATCTTGACGGCAAACTTTTTAACAGCTATAAAGTGTAATCTATTATTATAAAGGGTGGGTTTGGTCATCTGAGGGGATTTCAGTCAGCATCAGGGGGTAATTTTGCTTGTGTCGGCATAAAGACTAACAGCAGTGTCTCTGTTGTGTTACAGCTCCATCAACACTTTAATCTCATAAGGAGCATGAAACTGAGAGGAACCACCACAACCAGAGTCCACTCATACACACATTTCCAGTCCCGTTTTGTGTGTAGCAGATTTGGTGGTGTCACTACAATGAACAGAAAGCTTTATGATCTAAGCATGTCACTGCAATAGCTGTCCTCACCCAACGTGGGGCACAAACCCATGACCCTGAGATTAAGAATCTCATGCTCTACCGACTGAGACAACCAGACACACACAGTAGCGATTTCAGCGGGTTAATAAGGACGACCAGATTCGGCGGTGCTCGTCAGAAAGGTGTCACCAAGATGAATAGAAACCTTTGCCATCTCAGTGCGCCAGTGCAAAAGCTTTTTATTGCCTAATGTGGGGAAGGAATTAAATACGCTGAGATTAAGAAACGAGCACATCATTTAATTCTCCATGTCACATGGACTTCATGCAAAACACACGCCGGCTACTGACTGGCAGTTTAGGAACAACCAGTGCAGAATGTGGTTTATCCAAACCACTAAAGGAGACTCCAAAGAGAGGTCTCTGTGCCGCAATCAATTACTGCAATGGCCTGTTATCCATAATGTCAGTAGTTCAAACCCATCCAGACCTGCGGTGGCTTTAGTTAGACTCTAAAGTGCTGCTGAGCTTCATGATCATCTCCACTGAACATAAGCGGAGGACTGAGTGATTGTTGCTGGCAGGTGGTGCATCTGGGAAAAATGCTTTAAGGGGTTGTTTCTCGAGTCAGTGCAGTTTGGAAAGTGTTTGCAAAAATGATGTTTGACGTCTGATTTTCTGACTGAGAGCTCGCCGTCCTGTTCTGCAAAAGTGAGGTTTTTAATGTGCTGACACGTGTAGTTACGTTCCTGTTGAAAAACGATATATAAAATATAAAAGACAATATCTGCTGCTGTGATGGCCCGAGAGGTAAAGGCATTAGACTCGAAATCTAATGTGGTTTTAGCTCTCAGTAAATGTGTTGTATAGACCCACTTTTTGCTAAGGGTATGATGGAGTTCAAGAGGAAGTGAACCCTGTATAGCAATTATGTTGGAAACTGGATTATCTGCACTTCTTTTGTGCCTAAAGAATTGTGCTGTGCTCAGCAGGAAAACTCAATGGAACTCAAACTGTCTTGTGTTTAATGGTGAGAAAAGTGCCAAAGTCTGTCAAAGACACTTTCAATTCTAAATGTTTCTTTTTAGGTAAAATTGTAGACAAGTCAAGACATTGCAGCAAAGTTCATCACTGCTGTGATGGCGAGTGGTTAATGCGTTGGACTTAAAATCCAATGGGGTTTCCCCACGCAAGTTTAAATCCTGCTCACAGCGTTTCATCAATGTGTGATAGTGATTTATTTTTAAGTCTTTACTGTGTGAAGTGAACGATGTACAGAAGTGTTCAAGAGGAGGAAGTCCATTAGAACTCACATTACCTCTTAAGGAAACATGATTCATCTTGTGCTTTCTAAAAGATCGAAAAGGTTCAGAAAGATCTTTTTAAACTTCTTGGACGTTGCTGCCACCAAGTCTTACATAATACACACATGGCAACAAGAACTATATACGGTGTCTATAGAACAACATGTTGCAGAGCTCTGAGCTGTTTGGACATTTCAGACAGATTTACTACAGAATTAAATTTTTTATAAATAGGTTAATTACACAAGTGTCCATTAGGTGGCAATGTGTCCTCTATTCCTTCCCCATGACAGACTCATAGATTAAAGACACAGAAAAAGAAAAAGATGAAGAAGAAGAAGTGTAAAATTACTGGGTTTAAACTACTCAGCAAGTTAAAAAACAAACAATATTCATTACATGCACAGCTTTGAATCTCTGTTTCAGTGTGTTTTTCACAAAATACAATTCAGAATGATTCCAGAATTAATTTGATGACAGCAGCACAATCTCTTTTCTTTGAAGTCAGTGTCATTGCCTAGTTTTAAGAACTGCTGAAAACTAATAAACTGATAAGGTGAATGTGTTTATTCACGTTATGTAGGACATTTGGAGCATTAATTCAGAATATTTAGGAAGTGCAGTATTCAGATGAGGCAAGAAATCTAACATCATGACTTTTTAATGAGACTTAATATAATGCCCAAGTGGTGATGGTGTTGGTTTTAAAATCTAACAAGGTTTCTGTGTGCAGCATTAAAGACTTCTTACCATGTGTCAACTCCAGAGTGTCAATAGTTCAGTTGCTGTTGCTTCTTCTGCTGAGTTAATTATTGTAGTTCTGTTTAGGGCTTAAATTGGGCAGAGATCTGCTGCTGCGATGGCCGTGTGATGAAGGTGTTGGAAGTGAATTTCAAAAGGGTTATTTAGATATTTTGACTGAGGGCTCGTCACCCTGTTTGACAAACAAATGGATTTTTAGCATGTGCTGTCAAGTGACCACACACACGGCCGAGATTTAGTGATTACCAGCGGATTAACCAAAACTGAACAGATTCTGAGGCGTCAACAACGAACACAAAACTTTGTCGTCTTAGCGCGGGGTCCAAAAGGGGTCCGCACCCACATGGGGCTCGAACCCACGACCCTGAGATTAGAAGTCTCATGCTCTAGTGACTGAGCTTACCGGCATGTAGTCTGTTCCGCCCTGTTCCATGAAAGCACTCAGCCAATGGCACGAGTTTGTCCATCTTTTATTCTCCAGGCGTTCAACTGTAGTCCACAGCACGTATATTCTCTGGAATGAGACTTTGAGGAAACTGAACTAGGTAAAATTAACTACATAACAAACCACATTAACCACAATAGACTTGTGCATATTTTCCTGTATTTTATTGTCTATTATGGTGTTGTTATGGTTGTTGTTATGATCTTTGGTGATCATGATGAACTAATATATTGCAGCACTTCATGTGTTACTGTATTTCACAATGAACTGCATTAACACAAAGAACAGATCATTAGAAAGAACTTTTTTGCGTGTGATTTTGTGTATTAATGTTTTTTGTCGCATGGTAGTTGTACATTTTCAAGCTACAATCTCTTATTATATGCTGCGTTAACGACATAAACAACAACAGATTCATGTTTCTTAAAAACATTCTCATACGTGCATTACATTTACATTAATGAGTTTTTTTTGTGAGCTGTGCAGTATATTGCCTCACATGCTGTCATCTTTAGGCTTTAGGGGACGATGAATGGACGTCTCATCTACGGCGGTAGAGGACGATGAGTGGACGTCTCGTCTGTGGCGGTAGAGGATGATGAGTGGACGTCTTGTCTGTGGTGGTAGAGGATGATAAGTGGTTGTCTCGTCTGCGGCGGTAGAGGATGATGAGTGGACGTCTCGTCTGTGGTGGTAGAGGATGATGAGTGGATGTCTCGTCTGGGGCGGCAGTAGCGGATGATGAGTGGATGTCTCGTCTGCGGCGGTGGAGGACGACAAGTGGACGTTTCATCTGCGGCGGTAGAGGACGATGAGTGGACGTCTCGTCTGTGGCGGTAGAGGACGATGATTGGACGTCTCGTCTGTGGCGGTAGAGGACGATGAGTGGACGTCTTGTCTGTGGCGGTAGAGGACGATGAGTGGACGTCTCGTCTGCGGCGGTTTGGCAGCACTGGGGTTATTCTCTGAAGCTGGAAACACACTGCTCCCCATCAGAAGGAATGGTTTGATCTGTTACATAAGGTTTGTGCTGACAAAAATGTATAATAGAAGATGATTAAACACATTTCCCATAACCTAAAGGTCTTTATTTGTACAGAGTGAGAAATGTCCAATGCAGGTCTACGGCCAGTCGAAACTTTTCGGTGGACCACAGAAACGTCTTTGTGGATTCCACCCTCCTAAAGTGTTCATTTCAGACTTTCAGGTAATCCTCTCTTTCATGTCACGTCACTGTGAACCTGCACAACTATATTTGTGACCAAACTCATGTGCTTTAAATGTCCTCTGCTGTGGGATGCAGTAATAGTTGTTGCAATATTTATTTTTATTTACAAAATCTCATTAAAGTGATGTTTATGTAACAAATGCACTGAAAGAAAGACAGACAGGCAAAAGTTGCGGAGCTTCTTTATTTTTCTTTGTTTTCATGCTGGCGTTTTTTTTTCCTAGTTCTCACACCAGGGTTCACCCACACACTCACGGTTCGGGACGCCTTTCCTTCTTCACGTTTGCTGGCAGTTCCCCTGAATCGGCACACGCTCCTTCGGCGTCTGCCAGTCTCACTTGCGGATCGGCGTGCTTTCTCTCTTTAGCACTCGAGTTTCCTCGTGGACCGACCAGCCTTTTCTTTGCATCCACCGGAGTTTACTTTACAGCCCACGCGTCTTCCACCGGCACCCGTCCATGTTTATTTCCTGTTCAGCTACCTTCCCCTCGTCTCTCTGCTTGGTGTCTCTCTCGGAGGTTCGCGTGTTTCTCCTCTTTATTGGGGTCACCAGACTAAAACAGAGCACTGATTCTCATCAGCTGCAGGTGTTTCTTACTGCTCGTTCCGTCCGGCTCCGCCTCCACTCGCGCACGCTGCTGAATCTCATCAGCTGCAGGTGTTTCTTACTGCTCGTTCCGTCCGGCTCCGCCTCCACTCGCGCACGCTGCTACAGTGTACATCCCTAATCATATATAACAATGTCTGCTTTATCAATTCCCATGTCTCCTCCAGTGATCAAATAGTGGAAGCACTGAGATCATTGTAAAAGACTTTGGATTTTGCTCAAGTGTGTTAAAGTGTGTTATATTTATAGATCTTCATATCACTTGACTTCTGCCCTCAGACTCTCACTAGTGTACAGAGATGATTGTAGATTAAACATATTAATGTGTGAATGTTAGATTTTTCTTCTTATTTAGATCTGTAAAAAATACCAAGACTAAAAGGTGAATAAAACCTGTTTTCCACACTCTTTATTGTTCTTTTACCAGGTCGTAAGTGTTCCACCTGCTGCAAGTGTTCCACCTGCTTTACTCCACTCCTACTGCTGTAGCGCCCCCTACCTCCACCCCCACCATTATACAGCCTGCACTTACATTATCACTGCTCATTCATTATTTTCATATTTCAGTATTTACTCCACACGCAATTATCTCTGGAACGTCCCCAAAGCCTTTTATAGTCATATTGTCTTTTATTGGATAGAAGATTATTTGTGTTTTCTTCAAAAGGGAAATCAGATCTTTACATTTCCAGCACATGTATGATTTTACATGAATGTCAGTCTGTTCTGTCGCCTCTCTTTTTTAGTCTACAAAGTCACGGTTTGGTGGATCCTTCAGCAACAATTCAGCAGCCAAACCTAATGTAAATGTACCAATGCAGATTCATGTAATTTAAAAAGATCTTCATATGTCATTATCATCATCATTATTATGCTTAAGTTCATAATATACAATATGTGTCTTTACAGCCTGGTAGTCAAAGTTCATCTGCATTCAGTCCTTCATCTGCATTCAGTCCTTCATCTGCATCCAGACCTTCATCTGCATCCAGTCCTTCATCTGCATCCAGTCCTTCATCTGCATTAATGATTCTGTTTTTGTGGATTTAATATTTGTATCTATTGTTGTTTATTATTTGGTTGTTTTTTTAAACCCACTTTGGAAATTTTTAATCATAAATGTTTATATTTGTTGTTAAAAACCCCTCACTAATATGTACATAATTTGTAAATAGTATTTGTATCTTTGTGTGTTTGCATTATTATATTTTATCATGTGACATTTTTGTAGCATTTTCAGTAATTATAATGTTTTATTGTTCATAGAACAGTGACTCGTGAATTATTCTGTGAACCTGCTGAACCCATTATCATCTTCATTATTATTATTATCATTACTGTTATTAATATTAAGTGGAATAAAAAAATATATAACATTAATTATACATATAATGAAAGAGACTTTTGATAAAATAAGTGTTAAAGTTAACTCCCAGGTTCCCTGGTGGTCTAGTGGTTAGGATGCGGCGCTCTCACTGCTGTGGTCCGGGTTCGATCCCCGGTCAGGGAACCAACCCCAGCCCCTCTTAGTGCCGGTCCCAAGCCCGGATAAATGTGAAGGGTTGCGTTAGGAAGGGCATCCAGCGTAAAAACGTGCCAAATCAAACATGTGGATGATCCGCTGTGGCGCCCCCTAATGGGAGAAGGCGAAAGAAATTAATATTAAATATAGTGTTAAAATTAAATAAGTACATTAAGAAAACAATGCATACATTTTAAGCACATACTTTATTGCAATTTCCAGCAAAAATATTACAGCACACAGTGACAAGTGATTTATTTTCATTCACATGAAAAGAAAAAATTGAAAGAAATGAGAATAAATAAAAACTGCTGAAATTTAAGAAAGGAAAAAAAAACTATGTTTAAACTTTTTTTCTGCTTTTGTCTGGTTTTATATTGTGAGGAAAAGAAACACTGAGTTTTGCACTTACAGAGAAATAATCAGTTAAAGAGTGGTGCCATGTGGCCTCCATGAAGCCGAGGTTCTGTCATCACTGCAAAGTTGATGGATTTCCTATAACAACATCCACATTCACACACATTCAGACATTTCTGAAGACTGAGCAAGAATTCAGAGAGACAAAAACATACTAAAGGAGAACAAATACACAAAATATTAATAATTGGGGGTGTGAAAAAAAGAAGATATATATAATCCCAAAACAACAGCCTGCCTGGTTACAGTTTATATCTCATTAGCATGAGACGCCACCACGGGATTCGAACCGCGACTTTGTCCCGCAATGAGCACGTACAGGCCGGACAAAAGAACACTTTAAATACCACTTAAAAACTACATCTCTGTACAAGTCCCGCCCCTTTTCACAGTTGATTGGTTGGCGCTATAAGGGAAAAAAGGCAATATTCTTTTCCTTTTGTTTACGTTAAATGAAATAATACAAACAAATACACAAATAAATTTATATATTCGCCGCAGAGGCAAAAAAAAGAAGAAAAAAACACATCAGGAAGTTATAAACGACCACGTGACCACTAGGGCCGAGTGATGGCGCTATATACTCTGTTCAAGTCCCGCCCCTTCCCTCGGATGATTGGCTAGCACTGAAAGCAAACCCTGCGTTGATTAGTCTGTTCACATACATAATTCATAGACTTGCAGGAAAAAGCTGATAAATTTGACTAAAAAATAAAGAATAAAAGGGAGATAATATTTCCAGAAATGTTGCAGTGAGCAGAAACTGACATTTCGGCTAATAGTATCGGAGACATCATCATTAGCCTCATGCTAACCGGGTTTGCTAGCGCTGTTTTTGTGTTAACTAGTTTTTTAGAATATCTGACTAAAATCTGACCAAAAAGAATACATTCTATTTTACATTATTATGATACGTATATTTTATTTATAGCTCACTAAATGTACAATATTTAGACTGAGGATGAAAACGATTGAAGCTAAGATTAATTAGCCGGCTAGTTAGCCTAGCTCAGTGGATCTCAAAGTGTGGGACGCGGCCCTCTAGTGGGGAATAAAGACATGACAGGTGGGGCGCAATGAACGGCAGGATTTATTTATTTATTTGTTCTTCATTAATGATTTTCACTATTAATAAAGTTCATGCACTCAAAGCAACACAAATAAACAATATGGTACAAGTCACTTATACTACATACACACATTGTATAGTCCTTACAGAAATTGGGCTGACCCAATCACATCTTCAATCATCTCCCCTTTTGGGCTCTGTGTGAGCTTGCTGCATCAGATGAAGGTCATAATTAGTTTTAGGATTCATCAGTGTGGATTAGAGTTTTATTGTAATTAATAAATTACACTTTTTAAAAAAATAAATTTTTAATGTGTAAATTCTCACTCTTTTCTACCTGTTATTATATGGCTTTAGTGCTTTTATGAAATAGGAGTTCATTTACATAATCAGCGGTGTGCAAAGATGAGATGTGTTTGTGATCGTATGTAGTGGGCCGATCTGGACCAAAATGCCAGAGCTGGATTTTTTGTCCCAGTCCAGTTCTGCTTGGATCCTTCTCAGATAGTTTCCATATCTGTAAAGAGAACAGCAATAAGTTTCATTCCACACACTGACTCTGTGGACATGTAGGGGTGTGTGTACCTTTTTCTCTTTGCATGGTGGATGTGTGTGTGTTCTTCTGTAGGACGGTCCAAGTATGTACCTGCTGCATGTGGCTGGACCTGAAAAGAAGTACAGATAAATGTAATGAGGGCGAGTGTGAGTGTTTTCCTGGACAAAAGAAAGTTCAGGCTTCCAAGTCTTTCTTCTTTCATTGTGAATGAATCAGTGAATGAAACTAACTGTCTTCACTCTAAATCATTTCCTGCATGTTCATGGGACACTGTACTGTAGCGGTGTGTAAGTGTGTGTCACCTCGTCTCATCTCTCTGATCTCATCCTGATAATGCTGTCCGATTTGTTGCAACTGCCTGATATACTCTTACACACACACACACACACACACACACACACACACACACACACACACACACACACACACACACACTTCTGCAAGGATGAGCCCCTTTTCAGCTTTTAATTCATCCCTCTTTAATTTAGAAGACAGTCAGAGACACCGGTTGTCCCTGTATTCTGTCTTGTGCTGCTTGTTGAGGTGCAGCGACTCTCTCATTGAGGAATCTGGACCATTCTGCATCTGCTGTACTTGACCTCAGACCCTGCATTTAAACAAAGTGAAGTAAGATTTCACATTAAAAACAAGTATTTACGTATTTTCAGACCTTTCTGAGTTAGTTTAGTTAGCTTCTATTTACACAGTGTGTGTGTGTGTGTCGCTATTAGTCAATTATATTTATACCCTCACCATCATTAGACTTTACAACAACAACAACAACAAAAATTCAATCCATATCTGATACCAGTTTGTAGATCTCTGGACTGAACACCACATCCTTCCTCTTCTTCTCCTCTGCCTCGATCAAAGATTCCTGAAAGTGCACTGACCAAATGCTGTCAGAATTTTTGTCTTTTACACACACATTCAGACATTTCTGAAGACTGAGCAAGAATTCAGAGAGACAAAAACATACTAAAGGAGAAGAACAAATACATCAGTTCTGCACAAAGCCTGAGAATTTGAAAACAAGATATACACAAATAAATAAATCATATTATATAAATATATTACATCTTTAATACATTATTAAAATACATAATTTGTAACCTGTCTGGTTAAAAGAGCCCAAAGCTACAAAAAAGAAAAAAAAACAAATTTGATATTTAAACTACATTCAAAAATACATTAATACCTAAAAAAAGATACACAAAGAAATAAATAATTGTGGGTGGTAAAAAAATAATATATATATATATATATATATATATATATATATATATATATATATATATATATATATATATAATCCCAAAACAACAGCCTGCCTGGTTGCAGTTTATATTTCATTAGCATGAGACGCCACCACGGGATTCAAACCGCGACTTTGTCCCGCAATGAGCACTGCAACCAGATACGTAACCACTAGGCTACGTACAGGCCGGACAAAAAAAAAAGAGCTCAATCACAGCTTAAGAACTACAGCTCTGTACAAGTCCCGCCCCTTTTCACAGTTGATTGGTTGGTGCTATAAGAAAAAAAAAAAATTAAATTTTTTCCAACTCAAATTTAAAACAATTTTTTTTTCATCTACCATATTAGGGTCAACTGTTCTGATCTGTTTATATAAATACAGTGTATGAAATATTTGAGTTTGGTCCGGGTCGGGACTCAATACACGTCTCTTCATAATCACCTGCTCTCACATTCTCTCTCTTTCCCCCGACCCGGACTACCTTTTACTGTGTTCATTATTTAGTAGTGATGGGAAGTCTGATTCTTATTTGCAAATCAGTTCTTTCGTACAGTTTGTTTCAAAGAACTGGTTAAAAAAACCGGTTCACCAGTTCTTTTACATCATGATGTCATGCATATCCAAATATCATCTCGGTGGATAAACATACACACTAAACACATTTAAATAAAGTCATGTCTATTGCATGAGGGCTTATAGCTTATCTGTTTAAATTAAATCATCATCTTAGAAATGTTCCTTACATTTACGTTTTGCACTAAATCACCCAAAACAGGCACTGAAATGCAAAATGTTGATGTTTTAAGTTGTTAGTAAGTCCTCAGTTCACCTGTGCTCATATATCAGCAGCGCAGCACCAGCCTTTACAGTATGTCGAACGCATCTGATTCAAAGTCCAAAAAGTGTGTGTGTGTGTGTGTGTGTGTGTGTGTGTGTGTGTGTGTGTGTAGGTATCGTTGTTATATGTCGGACGTGTCGGTTTTTGATTCTGTGTACTGGAGATTCAAAAACTAGCAACCAGTATAAGAACCGAGTCTCGAGAACCGCGGTACCAGCATGTGTACTGTTTGGTTAACCGCGCATGCTACGTGTTAACAGCTCATGATCGTTCTCAGTATGTCGGACGTTTCCGATAGAAACGGTTCCTGATCCAGTACTGGTGACTCGAGAACAGCTGTATGTGTGCTGCTCGGAATCGGCAGGTATGCGCATGCTCATTGATAATCACTTGTTCAGCAGCATGTTTCAGTTTAATGTGTGTACTGTTGGAGAAACTAGAGAAGAACCCCATTCTCAGGGATTTTGATTTATTTTGCGTCGGATAGACGGTCATACACATTCAAAAGTGAGTAACTTGAGTAATTTTGTTGATTGGTGCTGATTTGAGACGCAAACTGTTTTGAACGATTCAGTCCGATTTGGTGAACTGGTTCGACCGGTTCACTAAAAAGAACCAGTTCAAATGAACGATTCATTCACAAACCGGCCATCACTATTATTTAACCCAGACTTCCTTTTAATGTGTTCATTACTTGACCCGGACTACCCTATAATGTGTTTTATTTTTTAACACTGACCTGTTTGTATGTATATGTATGTGTATATGTATGTGTATATATATATATATATATATATATATATATATATATATATATATATATATATATATATATATATATATATATGTATATGTAATATATAATTAGATAGATAGATAGATAGATAGATAGATAGATAGATAGATAGATAGATAGATAGATAGATAGATAGATAGATAGATATAGACAGACAGATACACATATATACCTTATTGAGAGAGTGTTAGATTTTTATCATGCCCAAAACGAAACTTGGAGAGATTTTCCATACAAACTGTGATGCTCCGTAGTGCCTTTCTGATATCAGGGAAGAAGAAATACCCAGCACACAGAATGTAGCAATGTTTCCTCTCTTCAGTTTATTGCAGGTGGCAGACACGTATTTATACACAGGATGATACAGTCCACACACACACACACACGAACACGCACACACAAAAGGCTGACCTTAAGTGTTTCCTGTTTAGACAAGAGGATATACCAGTCAGAGATTTATGAGCCCAGATAAGACTCTCTGTTTACCTTACAGACTAACATCCTATAGACACTGAACGGACAAAGAAAATGTGTGTGAGATAGTGTGAAAACAGTTTTAACACTAATAATGGCCACTTTAAATCATTTATGATTTAGCATCACACACCAAAACATAGGCTGTTCATCCTGGGAACAAAAACTGCGAATTGAAAGAAAAAGACAAACAAAAACATACAGATTCCATTTCATTCTTTCCCTACATGCAAATAATCCTTCATCATCACCACTCAAATCGAGGCCTTTATGGCCTGTCTTACCATCGTCATCAACATACATAGTACAATTCCAACAACATACAAGAATCATTCCTAAAACAAAATAGTGTTCAACACTCGTTAACAAATTCTTAATCTTTTCCAAAAACTTTGTTCAGCAGTTGTTTCATGTTCTCCAAGACATCATGAGACCATTGTTTCTCATTGTTTGTTCAGTATATCTATAATCAGTGATATAAGGTATACATAACAGTTTCTTCTCTGAATAATGTATTCAAAGAGAATAAAAAAATTCGAAGTCTAGTTACATCTATGCACATATAGTTATAGAATTTAGACCTAGAGCGGGTATCAGGGTAAGCTAAACTAAACAGTCAAGTGAGTTAGATCTTCACCCCGGAGGTGGCCCCCTTTCTACTATAAAGAAAAGATCTTTCCGTGGGCTCTCAACTGTTTCAGCCCTGAAAACTCACTTAGGTAGGCTTCTTAGGCCAACAGATCAATTAGTGCATAGATTAAATAGGTGCTGTTTTGATCCTGCTTGCGCGTATCCACTGTGGCTGATAATCAGTCAGAACTCCAGTTCTGGTTACAGCTAGAACAGTCGCTGGACCCAGATACTTCGGTTCACCGACCTTGATGGGCTTCAGACTTCTTATCAGGACCTGCTGATTAGGCACAAAAGGGTGTGTGGGCTTATCTGTGGGCAGAGGAAGAGTTAGTGAAACATCAGCACTGATAGAATTCAATTTCTCAACCAGGGCAGAAACGTAGTCGTCCACCATCACTTCCAGGTTACCTAAGAAAGAAATGCCAGTGCGTCTCCTGACCCATGGGGTCATGAAAGGTTAGAACATAAAACTTTCAAAGGATTAGTTTTGTTAGAGATAGGGTTAGTTTTGTTAAAGATAGGGTTATTTTCATTTCTGTGAGTACTACCGGGAGAACAACAGTCCAATTTTGGCCTGTTTTAATGCAGGCTTTAGTAACACGCTAACTGGTTCTGTTTGTTCTCTCTACCACTCCAGCTGACTGTGGGTGATAGGGAATATTAAAATAACAATCAATTGCTAAACTTTTAGCCAAAAGTTGCCTTACCTTCGAAGCAAAAGGTGTGCCGTTATCAATTTCAATCACACTAGGAATACCAAACCTAGAGATGATCTCTTTTGTTAATATTTTGATAACCATTTTAAAATTCTCTGTCACGCATGCAAATGCTTCTGGCCACTTAGTGAATCTGTCAACTATAACCAACAGGTATCTCAAATTTCCTACAGGTGGCATATGTGTAAAATCTATGGCCACTTTGGCAGGGAGTTGAACAGCTTTTAATAAGTCGCCTATGAGATTAAAATGTGCTATGGGCATTCCATCAGCTGTTTTAAAGTCTCTTTGCTTCCATGTTTCAGCAAAATCATGCACAACACCATAAGCATACTTAGAATCAGTGTATAAAGTCACTACTTTACCTTCAGACAACTGACATGATCTTGTAAGTGCGACCAACTCTGCAGCTTATGCTGATATGTATGGTAATGATTTAGCTTTAACTATTACATCAGGTAATCTTACAAACGCATATCCACATAAATACACACTAGAAGGTTTTATACATGAACATCTACATATAAGCAATCCCCCTCTACCAATATCGTCTAGCAGATCACGCAGAGCTACTACAGCTGAATGCGGCTGAGAAGAAGGCTTAATAGTTACGATTTCCGTTACCAAGAGTGTAGTTTCATAACCAGATCTACGTTGTGCTGTCACATGTTGTTTGTCGAGGTTGTATAAATTAGCTGTTACCTGATTTGAGGTGTACAGTATTAAAGGATGTGACAGCACCGTTTTCTCAGCATCCCGGACCATCAGAGCCGCAGCAGCCACTGCACGCAAGCACGAAGGCAACCCTTGTGCTATATTGTCTAAAGATTTGGAAAGATATGCAACAGGGCGATATCTGTCACCGTGTTCCTGGGCTAGGATCCCCGCAGCCGTACCACCACATTCGTGCACATGAAGGTGAAAAGGCTTAGCATAATTCGGAAGACCTAGAGCCGGGGCAGACTGTATAGCCTTCTTGAGGGCAGCGAAACTGTCAGTCATTTCATGAGTCCGCAGAATGAGATGTGATGGAGGAGCTCTGTGATCAATAGCACTACGCAAAACTTTATCGTGCTGTGCGCAGTCAGGGATCCATGCTCGGCAGTAGTTCACCAGTCCCAAGAAGCTCTGCATCTGTTTCACAGTCAGAGGTCTTGAAAACCTAGTCACAAGCTGTACTCGGTCCTGTGACAAGGATGTCATCTGCGTATTAGAGAATGCAGGTGTTTCCGGCAGGTGTATATCAGCCAAAGTTCAGTGCACTACAGCGGAGAATACGGCTGGCGAGTCAACAAAGCGTTGAGGAAGACGTGTCCAGGTGAATTGACGTCCCCTATAGGTAAAAGCGAAAAGCGGCTGTGTCTCTGATGCCAAAGGGACACTGAAAAAAGCAGAACAAAGATCAATCACAGTAAAAAATCCGTGAGTCGCTGGTATAGAGTTAACAATGGTAGCTACATCGGGCACCAAAGGAGCTAACGGAATAACTAATTTATTAATCTCACGTAAATCTTGTGTTAGCCTCCAGCATTTTTTAATCTGCCTTTAAAACGGGATTAATCGGTGTGTTATACGGTAAATGTGTCTCGATCAAAACACCTTGTGACAATAAATTGTCAATAACTGGAGCAATGCCAACATTCTTTACTTTCGACAATGGATATTGTTTAACAAAAACGGATGGTGTGTTTTCATGAGTGGATGATACGGTTTTACCTGGATTAAACCTGCCTCTTCTTTGTGAGAGGCCCATAATTTAGGGTTAACTTCACCTCAATTTGGTTCATCAGGCAGGACTTCTGTACTACCCTGAAATAAATCTTCCGGATGTGGCTGTGGCTCAGTTAAGAGCATGAGGACAGAAGGAAAAGACAGTGAGACATTGGTTAAAAAAAAAAAAATTTCCATTCCCATTTTGTGCATCATATCTCTTCCTAAAAGGTTTAAAGGCGAGTTTGCAATTATTGTAAAGCTATGATATAAATTTGTACCAGTCGGTGTCACCACAGGCAAAAGGTGAGTTACAGGACATGAAATTGGAACTCTATCTATTCCCTAATAGATGAACTTCCCCTTTTTCCTAGGACCTCCTCCGTGAGTTTAGTGCTGAGGCTGGAATGCACCACTTCCTGTTGCAGTGCAGAGCATAAAGGGTTAACTTAACCTGAAGCATAGCAGAAACCTCTAGCAGCATCTAAATCTATAGGAAAAAGTATCTAGATGTGACACAATTTCACTCCATAATGCCAAATGATCTAAATAAGGATTAGTCCAAAAACCAGCACAATTCCTATACACAAAATCTTTGGGATTTTCTTCCGGCAGTAAGCGAGAAATGTTATGACCCAAAGTCTTTACACAGAACTAAGAACAGACAAACAACACTTAATACACAGACAACACACACAACACATAACATTCAGACAATACAGCTGCGCAGGCACCAGGGAGATCGCAGTCTTCAGACAAAAAAGGTAATCCAGTCTCTCCAATTGGATCACAAATTTTGTAAGGTAGGAGAAAAAAATAGACTTTAAAGCCAAAACAAGATTGAAGTCTTTTGAAAAATTTGAAAGTCTTTTCAAAATGTCCGTTTTTCTTTAGTTCCTTTTCTCTTTTCTCCCTTTTTTTTTTTTTTTTAATTTTTTTTATTCTTAAAACATTTATCAATTTTTTTCGGGCATATAAAAATTATCGTGGATTCTTTTGGATACTTAATACAATATCGCCTATATTAGACAGACCGTAAAAAACGTCTTCTAATCTTGCATCTTACGTCTAAGGTGAGGAAAACAAATGTCGCGACGAAATCATCCCACCAAAGGAAATTATCATTAATTAAACAATTAATGCGTAACCAAGACACGCACACACATGCAGCCCTATTAGCTGGCATACAAGACAATCCCCGCAAACAAGGGAATACATTAAATTCCAGGAGATCCTGGGTTCGAATCCCAGCAGTGCCTGATGCAGTTGTCCTTTGATGCGTCTGCTTAAGTGCCTTTGAGCTTTTTCATTATGGCTTGAGATAGAACATTGCAAGTGGATAAGATGGTTTCTCTGGAGCACTGAATGGTGAATTGCAGGCTTTGCTCTGACCCTTTTGAAAGCTTGATAGTATTTGTTAGCAATGGAAAAAACAGTGATTTTAAACAGACTACGAGCCATCCGTTGAGATAAACAGTTCAGAGGTAGTAAAATACAGACCTCCGCAACGTAGCGGCTCTGTGGCGCAATGGATAGCGCATTGGACTTCTAGACTCGGCGGTAGAGCTATTCAAAGGTTGTGGGTTCGAGTCCCACCAGACTCGTTGTGCATTTTTTACTTGTCTTGCTAGTAACTTTTATTTTACACTAGGTAGATTAAAGAGCCATATCGCAGGTGACATGTCATTAAACCAATACAACATGCATGGGTCCAAGAGCAAACGATCTAGGTCAGCTGACTACCACTTAGGACAATAGTGCCTAATGTTGGTTAGTTGCAGGTCCCCTTTGTTATTGCTGAAAGCGTGGTACCATGGCTATACAAACTGCAATGAAAATCAGGTAAATCGGGTACGGCTGTGCTGTGATTTCAACACAAAACATTATAGGCCTATTTATCAATGAGCAAACTGTTTGTGGTGGTACAACGCCCTAGCAAGCTCAGATTCCGAGGTTTGTAATAACACGGATATACCGTACAGTCAGTTTGGACAGTACATTGGTACAGCAGTTGCTCTAAATAAGTTAAAAATATTTTTACACAAAAGAAAAACAACAGCCAACAGGGCCTTTATTGTATTACATTCTCAGAGCGTGGGTTCCTAGTAATGGCCTTCGGCCAGGTCGCCTCGTTAGCGCAGTAGGTAGCGGGTCAGTCTCATAATCTGAAGGTCGTGAGTTCGATCCTCACATGAGGCAAGTTTTCTTTTGAAATCTTCATCACTGCTAGTGGTTCTACAGGCAGACAAACTGCAACAAAAATCAAGTAAAACAGCTAAAAGTGTTTCGTCTCATCGGCACAAACAATTATATACTGCTTGTGTTGATTCAACTGGCAGGCAACGGCAGATTTCGAGTTCTTGATTACAAGGGGTTTCTCTTACAACCGAAGCGCACAGTCCAGTGGTACAACAATTGTTCTACAAAAGATTTTAGAAATCTCTTATATAAAACAAATATACATTCATGGGTCCATGAGCAAACAATCAAGATCAATTGCTCCTACCACTAAGGACAGTGGTGCCCAATGTTTGTTAGTTGCAGCACTGCTTTGTTATTGCTGGAAGAGTAGGACCCTCAGAGCAATTGCTGTCAACAGTTGTGTGTTGCATGCTAATTTCAACAGAATTTTAGTGGTTTATTGAGACTATGATCAGATATTAGATAGAACGTTTTCACTGCTATGGCATGGCTATTGTTTGTCAATATGTATCTTAACTATATTTGTATTTGATCATATTTTCTGTTGAGGACCTTAGCAAGTCTGAAATTAATGGTAGGACTAGCATTAAGACAAAAATCGAATTCATGCTTCTGCCTTATTAGCTGTTAGCTCGAATGAATATGTCCATGCACTTTTTTCCCCCTCAATCTTAGAGCGAAGAATTCCCATTCAACAGCTGGCTGAGCATTTGCTGTCTGGCAGCAAGGCGCTGTGGCTTAGTTGGTTAAAGTGCCTGTCTAGTAAACAGGAGATCCTGGGTTCGAATCACAGCAGTGCCTGATGCAGTTGTCCTTTGGTGATTCTGCTTGAGTGCCTTCCAGCTTTTTCTTTATGGCTTGAGATAGAACATTGCAAGTGGATAAGATGGTTTCTCTGGGGCACTGAATGGTGAATTGCAGGCTTTGCTCTGACCCTTTTGAAAGCTTGATAGCATTTGTTAGCAATGGAAAAAACAGTGATTTTAAACAGACGTTGAGATAAACAGTTCAGAGATAGTAAAATACAGCACTGTTTAACGTAGGGCTCTGTGGCCCAATGGATAGCGCATCGAGACAATGGACTGTTTAAAAGATGACGAGATGCCAATAAAATTAATAAAAAAGAAAGAAAAGGAACTGCGGAAAGAGTTTACCTGAAGGAAATGACAGTGGAGGCAGGACAACTGAAAGATGTGAGAGTATCAGACATAAATAAAGGATTAACAGAGCGGTTCGGTGAAGGGAGGATTCTCGTAGTGCGTCCCAAACAAAATAAGTTGTATGAGGTCACTCTGGAACAATAAGAGGACACTGAGTATCTCTTGGACGGTTTGGTTATCAATGGAACCAAGTGTGAGGTCAAAAGACTGCAAAATAGAGACTATGTGGTTTCCTTCATGCAGCTGCCTATCTACATTACTGATAATAAAGTTATAAATAAATTGTAGGGATGGGGAGTTTTCCCAATATCCAAAATAAAAAGGAGAGTGTATCCAGGCACCAACATTGAGGACGGGACGAGGTTTGTGAAAACGTGGCTCCCAAAAAAAGTTGCCTCTCTCCCAATACAAAAATAGAAACGGCAGAAGGCCTGCAGTACTTTCGGGTTACGCACAGCCATCAAGTGAAGACCTGCCAGCTGTGCATGAGCCCGAATCATTTGGTGAAGGATTGCCCAGATTTTAAGTGCTTCAACTGTGAGAAGAGAAGGCACATTGTGAGGGACTGCAACGCAGTAACGTGCCCGGATTGCAATCTGCCTTTAAATAAGTGTGAGTGTTGGATGGGAAACGAGGAGGAGGAGGATGAACAGCAGGTGGATGCGCAGTTGCATGAACGAGACAGTGAGCGGCGAGAAAAGTAAATAACAACACAAGAGGGAGAAAAAACAATGGACAAGGGCGTGGAACAAGAAGGAAAGAAGCACAACAACCAGGAGGATCACTTACAGCAGGATGGGGAATCTAGACCCAAATAGGACTAAATGCTTTGGTGGAGAAGAAGGACCAAGGGAAGAGACATCAGTGGACATGCAACAGGACGGAGAATCATGGACTCAAATGGAGTTGATGTACGGCCTGCAAAATGACCTAAACACAATAGAATCCGACCCTCCAGCATGTAAGGAACAAGCAACAGGAACAAAAGATGAAAAGGGAAAAGAAAAAAGGAGGACAAACAAGTGAAACCAACAAAAAGAATGAGGTCAGTAAAGCCAATATCTAATGTAGAGGTTGCCAGAAAGAAAGTCCTTAAAAAAGACATGATAAAGACTGAAAACAGGTTTGACTCGCTAAAGGACTTGGAGGAGATGAACTGAGATGATCAGTCAAAGGGAAATTAAAATGTATTTTTATTTTAAAACTGTTATGGATTATAAATTGATATACTTCTAAAAGTTGCTAAGTAACACCGTGACATCATTGTGCGATGACGTCGTTTCGTCGTTGAAGTGCAAGACTGCGTCATGTTACAAAGTATATAGAAAATGTAGTACTGTACAGAGTCTCTGTATTTTCTAAACAGCGCTGCAGCGCCCCCTGTCACCAAACAGGTGAACACTTCCCAAGGAAGAACAATCAATCAATCAGTGTATCGTTCAAGGCTGGTCAGGGAACATTGATGGATACAGATAAGACACTATACAGTGCATTTGAAGAAAACATTCACTTGTTTTAAGGTCAGTGTTACTCTGATATAATTTTTTTTTTTTTTTTTTTTTTAGAACGATCACAAAAACACAATGAAATTTCTCAAATTGTCGGGTAATCTCAGCAAAAATATAATTATAAATATTGTTTGTATGTGTTATGTTAAAAAATAGATAAAAAAAAAAAGGTGCATATGACATACATATTAGGTCTAAACATCAAGCATCGATTTAAGATGCATCTTCAATAGAATGAATTTGTGTAGGCAGAACACATCAATAAAAAGGAACTACATACCTGGTTTTACTAACGAGCCTTACTCCCTTTCCACTTGGTCTCCTGATCACACAACATATGTACCTTTCTCCTCTCCATCATATCAGCTACCTCTCTCCCTTTACCAGTAATAGTAATTGGGACCGGCACTAAGAGTGCACTGGCTTGTGCAACCCTATTGGCTGGGTTCTTCCTATCGATCTGTCTAATTTATATATCCATCTTCCTGCTAGTCTGTATTAACAGTTTTTTTCTGGCTGTTTTTCTGTCTGTCTTTCCCACTATTAGGTAACCATCTACTTGTTTATTCTGTATGTCTGTGTTTGAAAGACAAAGGAGAATAATTATTTTATTGTTGTTTTGATTTTTAATGAAAAAAAGTCACTGTCAGAAGTGGGATTTGAACCCACGCCTCCATGTGGAGACCAGAACACTCAGTTTCCTGGAAGGTACAGAACCTTGAGTCTGGCGCCTTAGACCGCTCGGCCATCCTGACATACAAGCCTGTGTTTCTTATCCCCTCAGTGGCTGATAAAACTATTTTTACAAGTTTCTGTCTACTTGTTTGTCTTATCGATCCTTCTATTTGTGTGTTTCTTATCTATCTACGTCACTCTTATCTGGTTTTCTGTCTGAATGCATATATATACCTGCTCATTTTTCCTATCAATCTATTGATCTGTCTAATTTATATATCCATCTGCCTGCTTGTCTGTATTAACAGTTTGTTTCTGTCTGTCTTTCCCACTATTAGGTAACCATCTTTGTTCTATATGTCTATGTTTGAAAGACAAAGGAGAATTATTTTCATATTTTTGTTTTGGTTTCTAATAAAAATAAAGTCTCTGTCAGAAGTGGGATTTAAACCCATGCCTCCATGTGGAGACCAGAACACTCAGTTTCCTGAAATGTATTGAACTTTGAGTTTGGTACCTTTTAAATATTACTCTGTTTGTTTGTCTATCTGTCTGTCCACCAGGTCATCTATTTGTCCGCCTTTTTGTCTATCTATCTGCCTGTCAGGCTTATATTGTTTTCTGAATGTCTATCTGACTGCTTGTCTTTCCTAACTACCATGCTGTCTGTCTGTCTATCTATCTATCTATCTATCTATCTATCTATCTATCTATCTATCTATCTATCTATCTATCTATCTATCTATCTATCTATCTATCTATCTATCTATCCATCCATCCATCCATCCATCCATCCATCCATCCATCCATCCATCTGCCTGCTTGTCTGAATTAACTGTTTTTTTTTTCCTCTCTGTCTGTCTGTCTGTCTGTCTGTCTGTCTGTCTGTCTGTCTGTCTGTCTGTCTGTCTGTCTGTCTTTCCCACTATTGTTCTCCAGTGTTCTGTATTGTTGAAAGATTTATGATCAAACTCTTGATGTCACCCAAATGAGGATGGGTTCCCCTTTTGAGTCTGGTTCCTCTCATGGTTTCTTCCTTATAACATCTAGGGGAGTTTTTCCTTGCCACAGTCACCACGGCTGCTCATCAGGGATAAATGCACACCATTCACCTTGACTGGTGATTTCTGTAAAGCTGCTTTGAGACAATGTCTGTTGTGAAAAGTGCTATAGAAAAAAACTTGACTTGACTTGATTTGACTATTGGGTGACCATCTACTTGTTTCCTCTGTATGTCTTGTTTGGAAGACAAAGGAAAAATTATTTTGATATTTGTTAGTATTTGAACACACACCTCCATGTGGAGATCAAACACTCAGTTTTCTGGAAGGTTTAAATCCTTGAGTCTGGTACTTTAGACGACTCAGCAATACTATTAAGAGCTATATTTTACACATTTCTGTCTACTTATTTATCTTATCTAGACTTCTATTTGTGTTTATCTATGTCAGTCTAATCTGTTTTTTAGTCTGAATGCCTATATGCCTGCTCATCTTTTCTATCGCTCTAGCAATCTATATCTATCTAATTTATCTACCCATCTGCCTGCTTGCAAAGGCGGCAAAAGTACACACATCCTTCACTTTAGTAGAAGTACAGATATTCATGTTTTGAAAGACTCTGGAAAAAGTTGAAGTTCTGACTATAATTTTTTACTTAAGTTAAAGTGAAGAAGTTTGGGCTCTGACATGTACTTAATTAGTAGTAAAATGCTACTTTTTTACTTGTTTCAGTGTCACACTGGTTACTGGACCTCACATCATATTATTATTAGGGCTGCCAATCGATTCAAATATTTAATCACACTGTTCTAAATGTGAAGAGAGATGACAGAGATGTCAGAAAGCGCCCCCTATCTGTTTTCTCGCATCAGTAAAACAAATGTTTACTGATTAAATATAATTTTTCGGTAAAGTATTTATTTATTTTTATAGCTGAGCAAAGAAAAGACATGGTGAATAAACGTGTGTTGCACTGGAGGATTAATTTCACCTCTTTTATATTTATTTATTTATTTATTTATTTTTTTATTTATATTTTAATTAAAAATGATCAAACAGAAATGCGCTGCATTGATCACACGTTAATAAAAACAGGAATTTTTTTATACAAAAAAAAAAAGAATAAAAAATTGTGTTACCTAATAAATGTATCCAGGCTGAACAACAACGATATAGAACACAAGCAGAGAAAAGATGATGATGATCAGGAATGTCTCTGTTCTCAGTCATGTTTACATCACTGACTCCCTCTGTCTCATCCATGTTAACCCCAAACTCTTGTTGCCTTCTGACTGCTTATTGTTGACTTCGTTCTATACCTTCCAGGAAACTGAGTGTTCTGGTCTCCACATGGAGGCGTGGGTTCAAATCCCACTTCTGACAGTGATTTTATTTTCATTAGAAATCAGAACAATAATGAAATAATTATTCCCCTTTGTCTTTCAAACACAGACATACAGAATAAACAAGTACATGGTTACCTATTAGTGGGAACGACAGGCAGAAAAACATGGCAGCATCAGTCGAGAATCTGGCAAAAAGTGTAAATGAGTTTCAGTAGACAAAAAGGTATCACTAAAGGATTAAATAAACAAGTCCTTTATCAATCTTTATCTTTATCAGATAACAGACAAGTATATATACACACTGGATAAAACCCGAGCTTAAACTGTTCCTGGTTGGGTAAGAAAACATAGTAACCAGGGATGTGTGAACCCAGACAAACACTTTCTGTGTACCTTACATACTCACATCATAAAGATCCTATAGACACTGAACAGACAACATAGGAATGTGTTTAGAGAACCAGTGTGAGGCCCATTTTAATACTAACAGATATGAAAAAATATAAAAAAATTTAGGAGGTTGGCCGAACACTCGAGCACCTTGCAACCCTTGTCAGACTGTCCAAAGAACTTCAGCAACTAGCTCAAGAATGGGACCCCCATATTCTTCATTTGTTGCAGTTCTCAAATGCAATCGAGGGTAACATGTCTGCTCATAAAAAACCTTTTTACCCAGAAGAAAAAGCACTTTGGACCATTGGCTGATAATGAACACTTGGCTGTTGCAAACAAGAACAGAGCAAACATCATACTAAGACGTCTCTGTAGCAGCAGTTTTTAGGCTACTTGGTATGTTTACTGTAAATCTTGATTTTGAGCATCTTCTCACATTGTTTGTGGATTGTTCAGTTTTTTACTCATGTTCTTTGTCCATCTGAAACAGGACGACTTGGCTAACAAGGGCTTAAGGATAAACTCCCAATGTCAGTCCAAAATCTGACAAAAAAGCATAGTTGTGTTTGGAACAGAAAAACTCAGGAAAGATATCATTAAATCTTTATTCTCTGATGTTTAGTTCTTTATCAACAGGAAAGTGCTTCAGCAAGTCCTAATTTTATGATGGATTTTGTGTGCAGATTTGCCGTGGGAGCTGCAGCTTGCAGTGGCTTATGCCACTCATGATCTGGCAGCCAGCAACCCCAAAGTCACTGTAAAGATTTTGGAATCATGGTGGCAAGACATCACAAAGCTCATTCCTCCAGCCGTCATCAAGCCTCAGACTCTCTTTATGAATAATTTAATAGATTACTTTTATAGTGATTTACATCTAAAACCTTTGTTTATAAAGAAATAAAATACATTTTAGATCTGTACAGTGTTATCTGCTGTCTATTATAGTTTATGTTTATGTGGAAAAAGCCTGTATGCTATAGACTCCATGATGGAGACATCAGACAGTTTCGATCAGGACCAGCAAAACCAATCACAGTGAGCACTGGGACCTCAGGGCCGTATCCTCAGTCATCAGCTGTTCACACTGTGATTCATGACTGTGCTGCAATGCACTGCTCAAATCATCAAGTTCACCAGTCACATGACTATGGTGGGTCTCATCATCAAGAACAACGAGACGGCTTTCAGACAGGAAATGCAGTGGATAATGGAGAGTGTGATGGTTGGACGCTGGTTTGTGATGGTTGGATGCTGGTTTGTGATGGTTGTACGCTGGTTTGTGATGGTTGGATGCTGGTTTGTGATGGTTTGTGATGGTTGGATGCTGGTTTGTGATGGTTGAATGCTGGTTTGTGATGGTTGGATGCTGGTTTGTGATGGTTGGATGCTGGTTTGTGAATGGTGGGAGGAGCCAGAAAAGCATAAGAAGGAAAAAATGCATATGCGCACATGGAAACCAGGGGATATTTTATGAGGTTAATATTGAAGCTTCTGCTAGAGATGATGAATGCGGTGGTGCAGCTGTGGCTGCAGTGAAAAGAGACTTGTTGAATTGTGTTCACTGGGTTTCCTGCTTTAGTTACCAGCATTCATTCACACTGTATGAAATGTCTGTGATGCAGCGCTCTGTTATACTGCATATCTGTATAATTCTATAGCTGTGGCATCATAATGATGTTATTAGGAGGGGGATTGAAACTGAAGACCTGCCACTGTATAAACTATTCAAATCAAATCAAATCAAATTTTATTTACATTTACATTTACATTTGTGGCATTTAGCAGACGCCCTTATCCAGAGCGACGTACAAAAGTGCTTTGAGTCTCTAGTAATGAATAAATCTACACTGGTACACAAGATTAAAAAACTTAATATAAATATAACTCTTGAATTCAACAAACTTGGAAAGTGCTAATTTAAGTATTTCAGGAAGAGGTTGGTCTTCAGTCGCCGCTTGAAGATAGTCAGGGACTCTGCTGTACGGACATCTAGGGGAAGTTCATTCCACCACCTCGGTGCCAGAACAGAGAAGAGCCTTGATGTGTACTTACTTATTTGTCACATACATATACATACAGAGTACAACATGCAGTGAAATGCGGTAACTAAGTAAATAAAAATATAAAATAAACAAAAAATAGAAAACGTAGCCGGAGCAGTCGTGACCGGCACCGTCTTGATGACAACGAGTAACGCTGTGCAGATCTACTGTGTATTTTGTTTATTTATGTACAAAAATATACAATGTTATAAATATAAATTATTAAAAAAATATATTTATAAAGAGATCACATTTTAAGGCTTTATGTGATGATGGAGGAAGCTGATCTAAGGCACTTGGTGACGGCTGAGGGAACGCGCTTGAATGTGATCTTGTTCTGCTTCAGGATCAGTTGCAAAACAAAGCCCAGGTGCTCGTAAACTCTTAGTAAACGCTTTAGGGAGAAAACATGAAAATGAAAAGCACTTAAAAACATACAGAAGTTATTAAATACAACATGCTCTAAAATTAAAACACACCCAAATATACAGGAAAAAAAACAGTGTTATTAAAAAAGGGGCTTCTCTGCATTGAATTGATGCTTTTTCTAAAACAACTCATATAAAGTGGCAGAAAAAATCCCTTTGGAGTTTTTAGTCGCTTACTTTACAAAAAAAGTTCTATACTTCTAAGTTCTATATTGTTAATCTGGACCTTTTAACTGAAGATCAAAGCTTGGAATAGAAGAAACTAATAACACTAATAATAATAATAATAATAATAATAATAATAATAATAATAATAATAATAATAATAATAATAATAATAATAATAAAAAGAAGAAGTGCATTAGTTAGAAACAGTTGAATTGAAACTCACAGGTTACATTGACAATTGTCAGTCTCACACTGCCCTCTAGTGGCACTGTCTTAGTCCTCATTCGGGCGCGGATGCAACAAAAAAACAAAAAAAACCCACTGACCTCATTACCGGACCTTGTTGAGCGCAGGAAGCGACCACGTGACCACTGTGCAATTCATCAACTCACTCTGGACGTTTTTTTGTTTGTGTGTATCCTAGCAACTGTAGTAAACAAACCAGCGGCTAATAATCACGAGCTGAAAAGTTGTCATTTTGCTGCAGCGCGTCGAAAGGTAAAGTTCTCTCTTTTCTTCACTCTCATACTGAACATGTAATATAGTACATTTCATACTGTACATTTCAGTGTGTATCCCCTTTTCTGGATAATTTCTCTTGACAAATTTTACAACATTGTCTGTTGTTTTTCTCAGAACATTATTTTAAATACACCAAAAAATTAAAGAAAGGAAAAAATCCAATGTTATTTAAACTTTACAGGCAAAAAACGTTTAAGATATTTTATTTTATTTTTCGTGTTGTTTACGTAAAAAATTAATCAATACATAAAAATACACAAATAAATAAATAAATTTAGGCGCGGATGCAAAGAAAAAAAAAAACTACGTGCGCGGCATGCCGGGTGATGACGTCACTCAATATGCCGCTACATAATTTGTCCCGCCCCTTCTTACAGATGATTGGCTATAATTTTAAACAAAACCTGGATTGTTCAGACAGACAGATAGATATAGATAGATAGATAAATGTTTAGTGTTAGAATTTTAAATGTTTTGATGTTTTTGTATTTTTGCAGTTATAAACAGACAAATGGAATCTCTTCCTCCATGTGGTGACGGCCCCTGGAACACTTCAGTGGAAAGGTGTGTGTGTGTGTGCATGTGTTGAGTACGTGGGTATTATAAGTTCTTATTCTCTCTCTCTCTCTCTCTCTCTCTCTCTCTCTCTCTCTCTCTCTCTCTCTCTCTCTCTCTCTCTCTCTCAGGATACAAACAAGGACTAACAATGAAAGGGGTGATGGTCCCAGAATTAACCGAGTGTATGTGGATGCCATCATACCCAACAATATAATGGGACGTCAACGGAATCCAGACCGAAGTAAGTTTCTCTTCAAAGCAGATGCTGTTACAGAACCACGGTGAACAAGTGTGTGAACGAGTGTGTGTGAGTGAGTGTGTGAATTTAATTTAATTTAATCATGTTGGATTTCATAAATTTTTCTCATGTTAAATGTGTTTTTTTTTTTTTTCTTTGCAGTTAATGTTATTCGTGTCAGGGTCATTCGGATCAGACATTAGAGTCCAGACATGTGTAAGTATCTTTTGAAAGGAAATGCTGTTACAGAACCACACTGTGAACGAGTGTGTGAACGAGTGTGTTAAATCTCATTCAGCTACTATACATGCAATCGTGTGCGTCTTGTTCCTGCTGTTAAAGTGTGTGATCTTCTTGTTGTTTTTCAGATTCTGTGAATGATCACCTGCAAACCTTCACCACCACCTAATGATAAAAAATATCACAAAAATATAATTTCTTTAATATATTTTATCATATTTAAAAACAAAAAAATAAAAAAAAAGTAAATAAACCCTGTGTCTCTGATTGTATTACTCCCCATTCTACTGGACACTGCAGGGAGTTTAGTTGGTGGCACCTGAAACTTCAGATCCCAGGTGCTGCACAGGTTAAGACTCAGACACACACAGACACACAGACAGGACGAAGCCTCTTCTGCAGCTGGTTTACAAAAAACCCTGCAAACAGTTCACTGAATCACTGTGGTCTGTTGAAATGAAGAGAAACGTGTCTGGCTCAGATGGTGTCCAGCATGCAAGTATGTCTCCAGACCTGAACCCTATTGAGCACCTGTGGGGCATCCTAAAGTGGAAAGTAAAGAAGCACCATGTGTCTAACATACAGCAGCTCTGTGATGTCATTATGGAGGAGTAGAAGAGGATCCCTGCAACAACCTGTGCAGCTCTGGTGAATTCGATGTCCAGTAGGATTAAGGCAGTGTGAGATAACAATGGTGATCACACAAAATATACTTAATCTATACAAATTATACTTACTTTTGTTTTCAGATATTTTGACAATAATGGCTGTATGTTGAGTTATTTTTTAGAGGGCAGTAAATCTGTACTGCTGTACAAGCTGCACATAGACTACTCTTAAATATATCCAAGTTTCATTTCTATAGTATTGTCCATTGAGAAAATCTATTACAATGGCTGCTGAAATGTAAGGGGTGTATTTACTTTTGTGAGATACCATATATATTATATATAAATGTCAGTCCAAACAGTTTAAAACAGTTGTTAAGATTTTACATGAGCCATGTAGACTTTAGCATTTTCCTTCCTGTAAAATTTGTACACATTTGCCTTAATTTCAAAACGCCTGAAAAACTGTAATGGAAGGAAACAATGCAGAAGAATCTGTATGCGCTCTGTTATACTGCATTTCTGTATAATAAAGATGCTTTCTATATCTGTATATCTTTAATATTTCTAAAACAAGTTAGTTAAGGATATTTTGATAATATTGATATTCCATATAGTATATAAATATTTATAATACTATAGGAATATAGGAAACTATCTTCTGCTGTATCACCACTTATCATGACCGCGTTCACTCACTCAGTCAAAGCAGATGCAGCGCAGGTTTAAAAGGGGATTCGAGTGCATGGCTGAGATCATGGCTGAAAGAAAAAGAAGCAAAATCTGAAGTTATTACACACCAGTTAACAATGATGAAGCTTCATGTACCACAAATTTAACAAAGCATCTAAAAGTAAAACACCCTATAGAGCATGTCTGAGTACAGCTGAGGAGAGCAGAGGAGGAACACAGACACGACCCCCATCTTCTGGATTGATTCAGTTCTTTAGTAGAATCTTTTCAGAGAGTTTTACTTTATACCATACAGATTGTTTCAGATATGAAGATATTTTAACTGGACATTTTTTAACAGTTATTTATTTAAAAACATTTTATACATATTTCATAGAAGTATCGTATCGGTGATACTCGTCTTGAAAGTACTCTGTATCGGATTAAAAAGAAAATGATTGGTATCGCTCATCAATATCGACGACACCAGTGGAAATACTTGACTCTGTGTGGTGTGATGTGAAATCAGACACGGGACTGCAGACTGCAGCTCACTGGAAGTATTTAATGTTTCTTCTGATAAACACACAACAAATCAGGAGCCTCTGTGGTGATATTTCACTTATTGTTCTCTATAAAATAAATGTGTGGTAGACTTATCACCATGTGCCCTCACATTCATAAAAATACAAACAAAAAGTGTAAAATATTCACACAGATAGAAAAAGAAACCTCACACAGAAACTTCAGTGAGAAGAAATACAAAAAAATATTTCGGCTGCTCCCTTTAGGGGGCGCCACAGCGGATCATCCTCCTCCACACTACCCTGTCCTCTATTTCTGCTTCTTTCAACCAAAAATATATCAATAAATAATAAATAAATATAAAATTAATTCATATAAAATTTAATCAGGTTATTATAAATTTAGGAGAAACTCACCACTCCAATGAGATTACAATACAGAAAGGGAAGAGGAGGAGTCAGGACAGGAAGTGACATCAGCTTCTATTATCAAGGCATTTAAGAGAAGCAGCCATTTTGTTTAGGTAACCACATTTATAAACACAGATATGAGTATAAACAAGACACATCAACAATTTAGTATGAATTGAAACAGGACATGTAAATTTAACAGGGTAAATTATACACCTGTTACATACATCTATAGGTTTAAAACGGCGGAAAAGGTTTGTCACGTGTCATTGTTAAATAGCGGCCCGGGCGATGTGGGCGTGGCTAAATGGCGTTGCTGTGAAGCGGAATCCAGAGAGGTGCAGTAAAAGTTTATAAGTTAATAATATGTTGATATGTAAATATTCATCGTGTTTTGTCTGTAAGTTTTACTGTCAAACAACGTTTCTAAACATGTTTCTATTTTTATACAGTAGTATTATTATAGGAAAGTTTTTTTTAACAAGATCGAAGCCTATTATACTTTTGAAGACGTTTGCGGAAGTATATCTTCCCGTGATGCATTGCGGCATTGACCAGATTAAATAAATATAAAATTCTTAAAGAATTAAACATTAAAAGAGACAGTATTGTGATCAAAATGATGTTTCAACACTACAATTTACAATGTAACCCAAATTGAGTGAGTGATTTTTTTTTCCAACTACCATGATAGAGTCAACTGTACAGATCTCTTTATATAAATACAGTGTATGAAATATTTGAGTTTGGTCCGGGTCGGGACTCAATACACGTCTCTTCATAATCACCTGCTCTCACATTCTCTCTCTATCCCCCGACCCGGACTACCTTTTACTGTGTTAATTATTTAACCCGGACTACCTTTTACTGTGTTCATTATTTAACCCGGACTACCTTTTAATGTGTTCATTATTTAACCCGGACTACCTTTTAATGTGTTCATTATTTAACCCGGACTACCTTTTAATGTGTTCATTATTTAACCCGGACTACCTTTTACTGTGTTCATTATTTAACCCGGACTACCTTTTATTGTGTTCATTAATTAACCGGGACTACCTTTTACTGTGTTCATTATTTAACCCGGACTACCTTTTAATGTATTTTATTATTTAACCCGGACTACCTTTTAATGTATTTCATTATTTAACACTGACATGTAGTAGCAGAAGTAATTACTTAGTTTGTATGTATGTATGTATGTGTGTGTGTGTGTGTATATATATATCCTTGATCACTAGTCCTAGATTAGGTTGACCCAGAACACTCAGTTCTTGTCTTTATCCTCACTTCATACGCTTCACTGTGAGAAAACCCCAACTGTCACCTTTTAGTATGGCTAATCCGCGTTTTGTTGCTTCTGCTAAACGAATAACATGACCAGATGTGGAGTTATTATCGTCAACCGTTTTTATGTTCTCACAATTTGTTAATATGTATCTTGTCATTAGTAGTTATAGTAATTTTTTTTGTATGCTTCTGTTGACCATACCCTGATCTTTTTGTGGCATGCATGTGTTACTTTGCTCGTACACACACAGGGTTCCTGTGTTTCTGTTTTAGGCTTATCTTTTGCAGGTTCAGCATAACCTTGTGGAGTTGTCTCTTCTAACTTTCTCTTCTGTTCTCACACACACACACACACACACACACACACACACACACACACACACACACACCTGGCAGCCCACCCCCTTTTTCTCCTTCTCTTTGGAAGTATATTTTCATGTGTGAGACAATAAACCTTTGAACTTCTCTCTGAAAGCCGACTCGTGTGTTTAATTGAGACTTCCCCGTATACGTAGGGATGAGAGGAAAGGCTGAATTCAAGGGTATCCTGTCCAGGTGACAGAAGGGAATCCTGCCCAAGCGGCAGAGGATAAAACACTTCCTTACAGTTCTTGGGGGCTCGTCCGGGATATCAGCATTCAGGTAAGTGCTGATTTGGTATCCTGTCATACCGTTAACAGTGTAGGCACTCACCTCGTATGCTGATATCCGTGTTGTGCTGATTTGGTATCTTGTCGTACCGTTAACAGTGTAGGCACGCACCTCGTGTTGTAAGCGAATTTGAATTTGACGTCTCAAGTTACTGTGACTACAGAGACGGTTCAGCGCGCGCTACACGACGGTACAACGTCGACAACAAATTCGCTTACAATACGAGGTGCTTGCCTACACTTTCAACGGTTTATCTATCTCGATCTCTGGCCTCCAACCTTTTTATCTAACATTGTCAGACAGTTGTACCTATATTGGATTATGGGTCATTCTTGGACAAAATATCCTAAAACAGATCCTGAGGAAGCCCCTCGGGACTGGATGAATCCTTGTGGTCTCACTTTTTATACTACCTCCTGGCTAGACAATTTAGCAGGGTGGACTGTATAACAACCTCAATTTCTGACTTATCCTCGTGGTGGAACTTTTAAATCTCAGTCTGCACATTCCCAAATTTATGAAGGTTTGGGCGATCCTAACTGGGATTATTCTTACTTGGGTGATAGTTATCAAAAATGGGTGGAAATGAAACAAATCTGGGATAAATATCACTCTATACTGAACTCAAAAAGAGAACTTAAGTCTCTGCCCAGAACCGAAGCCAAGCCAAAACCACCTTTTCTAGCCAAATGCTCCACCCCCACCCGATCGGGATGGCACGTTAGTGTCTCCTTCGGTCCCAAAGATCGATCCTCCTCCCTGGCCCAAAACCCACACTAATGCGGTATGCGTATGGTCAAAGTCGGCCTGCGGTCCCAAAATTACATCCGCCCTCGATTGGGGACCTTAGAGACGTTATCAGGGTTCTTCCATCCCCATCTAAACCCCTGCATTTCATTGACATGCTAATGAGCTCTACCTGCCCTAATCATTTGACAGGCGCAGACTAGGTTTATCCTTCATGCAGTACTAGGAGACAGTTACGACGAGAAAACGCTTCGACGAGGGGGAAGGGTCGAAAAAAGTAAGAGCAAAACCACTTCTATTATTATCACTGGGCTGAGCGAGATGCTCTCTCGGAGTTAAAAAAAGGAGTTGACCAAATTCCTACTCCAGCAGCAGCAGGCCAATAGAGATCTCTCTCAAGTATCTGACTCTAAACAGGAGAAGGGTGAAACCACTTCCGAATTTTTAACCCGATTTAAGGAGACTTGGACTTTATTGGGAGGGATGGAGTTAGAAGACGCAGACAGTAACCCTCTGTTCCTCACGACTTTTATGCATAACTGTCATCAAGAGGTACAGAAAGTCCTGAAGTATCAGCTCACCGATCGTAGTAACCTGTCCTTCCGACACAAGTATTTTTCTCCACCATCGTTTTGTTTTTATGCCTGATTGTCCGTTTAATCTCTTGGGCCGAGATCTCATGAGTAGGCTGCACATTTCTCTCACCTTTTCTGTCTCTAAACTCACGGTTTCAGTTCCTGATTATGCTCCTCTGTCATATCTTTCTAACATGAACATGAACGACTGTTTTCTCTCTAACACACAGAAATTACCACTTCCTTCTTCACTGGAAGAATTGCCATCTCTCCTCTGGGATAAGCATAAGGATGATGTGGGCTTGGTTCATTGTCCTCCTTATGAGCTAAACTAACACATTTGCATCCTGTATTTTTCAAACAATATCCTCTCTCTGAATCAAAGTTGCAGGGAATAGACAAGATCCTGACCTCTCTGTTACAACAGGGTGTGATCAAGCCGTGTGTGAGTTCCTACAACACACCCGTTAACCCAGTTCCTAAGCCGGACGGCACTTGGTGCTTCACTCAAGACTTGAGGAAAATAAATGATGTCGTGGTTCCTATTGCACCTGTTGTGCCCGATGTGGCCTCTATTATCGCTTCAATTCCATGAAATCATACACACTTCTCGGTGATTGACTTGTGTTCTGTCCTTTTCAGCGTTCCTGTAGAAGAGCAGACGCAGCCTCTTTTTGCCTTCGCGCACAGGGGGCGCCAGTACACTTTGACACGTCTGCTACAAGTATTCATTGAGTCCCCGGCAGTCTTTTCCGCTGTGGTAAGAGACGCACTCTGTGATCTTGCCCTTCCCTCTGACTCTGTTGTCTTACAGTATGCAGATGATCTCCTGATCTCCACAGTCTCCGAGGACCTCTGTGAACAAGGCTCCCTGTGCCTCCTGCATCATCTGGCAAGAAAAGTATTCAAAGTATCCAAAACCAAACTTTAGTTTTGTAGAACCACTGTGAAATACCTAGGGTTCGAACACTCTCAAGGCAGCAAATGGCCCTCTAAAGATTGTGTACAGGTCAGTCTTAACACAAGGCGTCCCTCCACAAAGCATGCTCTCATGGCTTTCCTGGGACTGATTAACTACTGCCGTCCATGGATACCTGACTGCTCATTCCACGACAAACGTCTCCGCTCTGCGATCTTATACAATGATCCTTTGCAGCACCAGCTAACGTGGACACCAGAGATGATTGAGGCGTATGAGGCTGTGCGGTCAGCTCTGTGCGGTCAGCTCCTGCTCTCAGACTTCCAAACTATCATAAGGTTTTTCACCTTTATGCGTGTGAACAAGACGGAGCTGCCTCTGCTGTGTTGGTGCAGGAGCATGGGGGGGCATGAGACCATGTGTGTTCCTGTCCAAAACACTTGACACCGTGGCTCAGGGTTTACCTGCATGTCTTCGTATGGTGGCTGCCTGTGCTGTGATGGTCCAAGACGCTGAAAAATTAGTGTTGTCTCATCCTATGATCTTGCACTCTCCACATCAGGTGAAACAGGTCCTTCAGAACCTGCACACACAACACATGACAGCTCAGAGAAGATCCGGCTATGAAACTATCCTTTGCTCGACCAGTAATTTGGAAATCAACACCACCTCTTCTTTTGACACTTTAGGTCATGCGTTTGACTAATGCACAAGACGACACACTGCACGACACCACACATGATTGCTGCTCTGAGGTCATTCACTCACTTAGTATACGGCCAGATTTGTCTTCCACTCCTTTAGAGAGGGGTGAGTCACTTTTTGTGGATGGCTCATGTTCGGTAAATTTCTGTGTGGTTACTCTCTGTTCCTTACCTGATGTCACTGTTGAAGCTTACTCTTTGCCTTTTTCTTCAGCACAGGCTGCTGAACTCTTCGCCTTGACTCGTGCATGTGTCCTTTCTGAAGGAAAAGATGTCACGATCTACACTGACTCCCGATACGCCTTTGTTATTGCGCACGATTTTGGCCGCATCTGGCAATCCCGTGGTTTCCGCTCGGCTGAAGGGAAATCCTTAGTTCAGGACCTTATTACTGCTTGCTGTCTTCCTCGCACACTGGCCATTGTACAAACAAAAGCCCATTCTTATGACAACAATGTAGAAGCCAAAGGTAATTCCTTGGCTGACAGAGTGGCAAAAAGTGCGTCTCAAACTCAGGTGTTTTTTCCCACTCTTAGCGCTCCTATTAACACCTGCCTGCTTTCCTCCGCTCTCATTCCTGATTTACATTTTCCATCTGTCCAATCCTCAGCCACCTCGAATGATTCTGCCTTTTGGCAATCACACAATGCCTACGTGGCCTTTGGTACAGTCGCTCATGCCTTCCATTTCACTGCGTGAAGTAAGATATGAACAGATTTTTTTTTTTGTATAGCTAACTTAAACTGCATGATAGACTCGATTTTGTCTGGGTGTCTAATCTGTGCCCAGAATAATATTACTAAGAGTGCAGCGAAACACAAAAGTCTCCCATTACCTGCGGATCCCTCTTAACTGTGTGTTTACATGTACCCTGCGTATATAACTATTTTTCTTTATGTTACAGAAGCATAGCCTTTTGACATCCCCATGAGTTCTCTAGGAGACATGGTTCCTGTTCCCCTCCGTCATCTTTCATCGAGGTCCGGTGACAACTCCTCAGACCCTTCGGACATCCTTACAACTGTAGGACGTGTCAAGGAAAGCTACGGGAAACGGAACAACAACCTCTCATCAATCCAGGGAAGTGACACAACCAGTGACCGGTATGGTTGTCTTTCTGATCAGCCTTGGGGCTGGGATACCCGCCCAGGCTCATCCACACAACAACACCTTCTGGCAATACGCCAACTAGACGGCCCGTCAGCACACAGCAGGTCCATGCAACCTGTCCCTCGTGTTTCTGAATATTATCCTATTCCTATGCGACATGTCTGATTGTTTAAGTTGTGATTTATTCATTCTTATTTATCATGGATAAAACGGGGGAATTGTAAGATATTCTTGATCACTAGTCCCAGATTAGGTTGACCCAGAACACCCTCGCATTTTAGTATGGCTAATCCGCGTTTTGTTGCTTCTGCTAAACGAATAACATGACCAGATGTGGAGTTATCTTCAACTGTTTTTATGTTTACAATTTGTTAATATGTATCTTGTTGTCATTAGTAGTTATAGTAATTTTGTTGAATGCTTCTAGAATAACCTTTTTGTATGCTTCTGTTCCCCATACCCTGATCTTTTTGTGGCATGCATGTGTTACTTTGCTCGTACACACACAGGGTTTCTGTATCTCTGTTTTAGGCTTATCTTTTGCAGGTTCAGCATAACCTTGTGGAGTTGTCTCTCCTAACTTTCTCTTCTGTTCACACACACACACACACACACACACACACACACACACACACACACACACACACACACACACACCTGGCAGCCCACCCCTTTTTCTCCTTCTCTTTGGAAGTATATCTTCATGTGTGAGACAATAAACTTTGGAACATCTCCATAAAAGACTGACTCGTGTGTTTAATTGAGACTTCCCAAAGCGCTTGTAGGAGAGGAAAGATCGAGAGGAAAGGCTGAATTCAAAGGCATCCAGTCCAGGGACAGAAGGCAATCCTGCCCAAGTGGCAGAGGATAAAACACTTCCTTACAGTGTGTTACAGGATTTGTAGTAGGGAACATTTATAAAATGAGCAGGGGAGTGAATAATTATTTCCCCCACTGTAGATATGAAGCTGTAGAAGTTGGAGAGCAGTTCTTACACTTTATCCAATATCAAGTGTGCCAGATCACAAACATCATTTATTTCTAATTCCTTTACATTTATTTTAAAACTTTCATTTTTAGGTGTTTACAGTTGAGATCATGCCCACATCCAGTTAATATTACAGATACAAATGTGAATATTTGGACATTAAATAGATCAAATAAAATAATATTTTGTCATTTCAGAAGTGGGATTTAAACCCACATGTATATTAGGAGACCAGAATCCTCCTTAAACCATGGAGAAGGTCTGAATCTTTTTGACTAAAAGGTCTTAAAAAAATACGTAAACACTTGTTTTTAATGTGAAATCTTACTTGATTTTATTTAAATGCAGGGTCTGAGGCCAAGTACAGCAGATGCCGAATAGTCCAGATTCCTCAATGAGAGAGTCGCTGCACCTCAACAAGCAGCACAAGACAGAATACAGGGACAATACAATGTGTCTCTGACTGTCTTCTAAATTAAAGAGTGATCAATTGAAAAATCGAAATGGGGCTCATCCTTGCAGAAGTGTGTGTGTGTGTGTAAGAGTATCTCAGGCAGTTGCAACAAATCGGACAGCATTATCAGGGTTGATTATTGCTGTTCTCTTTAGCCTACAGATATGGAAACTGCTCTGAGGCAGATTCTCCAGCAGAACCAGAAGGAGAGGAGATGCAAAAAAAGAGATAACATCAAGGTAGATACATTCCTCTACATGTAGATGTACACACATGAAGCTTCTCTGTTCATCAGCATTCTGTTACACAGAAACGAGTCATGATTGAGATCAAACTGCAAGATGAAGGACACAAAGAACCATCAGAAATGGATGAACAATTACTGACAATGAAGCTATAAGAACAGATAAACAACCCTATAATATATTACAGTGTTTTATATGTTGATCTAAAGAACTAAAAAAAAAGAAAAGTAGATTCTTAATCACACCGCTTGGCATTCACCTCAATATGGTTGACACTTTTCTAAATGTATTACAAAAACAAATAATTGATTGTAGATGTAGAAGATGCCCCTCTACCTCAATTTCTTGCCTCCTGCTTTCTGGAAAATTTTTTCGTTTTCTTGTATGCATATATTTCCATCCGTCCATCCAATCAACCGCGTCCCTGGGTGGGCTCGAACCACCAACCTTTTGGTTAACAGGCGAAAGCCCTGACTGATTGCATCAAAAGCTGGGGAACAGTAGTCTGTTAAGGGGTGGGAAAAAGGAAAAAGAAGAGGAAATGGGAAAAGAGAGGAAACAAATTAGAAAAAGAAAATAAAAAAAAAGAAAAGGGAAAATAAAACCAACCTTCCACATTTCTTATAGTTTTGGCAGACTGATGTTCATGTTTAAATAAAAATAAAATTGGCTTTTTATGTACAGTATAGAGAGTAAAGGAGAGCGAGAACTTTACCTCTCGACAAGCTGTGAGCAAAATGAGTGAACTTTTCGCCACGTGATTATCAGCCAATGTTTTGTTTACTACAGTTGCTAGAATACACACAAAAAAAAAACGTCCAGCATGAGCGCATTGTGTATGTGAACTGACCAGTCAATGCAGGGTTTGCTTAAAGCAATAGCCAATCATCAGAGGTGGCAAAAGTACACACATCCTTCACTTAAGTAGAAGTACAGGTACTCATGTTTTAAAGAAACTTTTGTAAAGGTTAAAGTACTGACTACACTTTTTTACTCAAGTTAAAGTAAAGAAGTTTGGGATCTGACATTTAGAATTAAGTAAAAAGTAGCCGTTACCACTACATGTTTTAGTGTCACGCAGGCATATAGGCATTCAGATCTAAAATCAGATAAGACTAACATAGATAGATAAGAAACACACAAATAGAAGGATAGATAAGATAAACATGTAGACAGAAATTTGTAAAAATAGTTTTATCAGCCACTGAGGGGATAAGAAACACATGCTTGTATGTCAGGATGGCCGAGCGGTCTAAGGCGCCAGACTCAAGGTTCAATACCTTCCAAGAAACTGAGTGTTCTGGTCTCCACATGGAGGCGTGGGTTCAAATCCCACTTCTGACAGTGACTTTATTTTCATTAGAAATCAAAACAATAATAAAATAATTATTCTCCTTTGTCTTCCAAACACAGACATAAGCCCTACTCGGACAGGACTAGTTTTCCAAACGACGTTTGAGTTAGAATTTTTTTCAGACAACGTCTGTCATTTCATGTATGGATTCGGACGGGACTTGCACAAGACCACATGTCCATGATCAGTAGTTTGTAAGAACAAAACTACTGTTTGTAAGAACCAAAAAAAGTAACAAAAAAAGTAACAGACCCCATGTAAAACTAGTCCAGTCAGAATAGGGCTTAAGATACAACCTTGCGACTTAAACCCACGCCTTCTCTGACATTCTGAAGTTAAGGTACCACTCAGTTTCCCCAAAATTCTGCAGCACATCTGTCTCCCAAAAGGTGCCGGTGCACTCCTTTCTAGCACTTGGTGCAGTTGACATGCTGTGAACTATATGAAAGTGCATTTCAGTAATATAATTGAAAAACTGCCTTGGTGACCATTGTCTAGGTCAGATGGTGAACACGCAAATGTAGAAGACGTATTTCGTTCGCAGTTTAATTATCTACGCTGATGACTTTAAATAGTTCTGCTGCAGTGTTAAAGAGCTGTGTTCTGGCGGAACAATCTGTGGGGAATTTGTAAGACACTAAGATCACAAATGTAGTAGGCATGATTTTAACATGGCACAGGGAGACCCCAACGGATTTTAGGTCTGTCACCTTATCCTCTCAGCCTTGATTATGGAAGGTTTTCCATGACCCCTGCACATCCATCAATGAGTCAACTGGTGCTTGCCTGCATCAAAAGGAAACCAATGGCAATCCTTCTGTTTGGTGCACAAAGTAGGCAGGTCATTCAAATCGAGCATTTGTCCTTTTCACCCATGTACTCATCACATGCAGATAGTGAAGTAATAGATTGAGATCACATATAAGGATGAGTATCACTTCAGAGTGGGGAAAAGTATAAACCTATTTCCAAATCCTATGTCCACCTCTCTGCTAATCACATGCGAGCACGACATTCTTACCCCTATTTTCAATAAAAAGGGGCTCATATAAAATGATGTGGCATTTCTTAAATGTATGATTAAAAATTACTTTGGCCTAACGGTCCTTAGGCTAGCTGAAAATGTGCATATAGGAAGATGTTGGACACAGAATTCGGAAACCTCGATGGCATTATGTGTTCAAATTACCATTGACGAATGGGACTGGGGTATTAAACAGGTAAAAGTTAGCAGAGGATGGTTTCGATCCATCGACCTCTGGGTTATGGGCCCAGCACGCTTCCGCTGCGCCACTCTGCTCGCTGCAAGCAACCGAGACGGGACTCACATCTTGTGGCAAAGAGTGGCTCGGCTCTACTCTTCTAGCTTCCAAACGGTGCTGGGAAACCCAGTGGGGTTCTTGTCAATATCAGATGAAGTGTCAATTGAATTTGAATTACAATGTAAAGGAGTCAGTCAGAGACCATGCTCAGCTATCATGATAACAAAACAAGTGTTCAAGCCAGTGATCTCAAATGAAACCTAGACTTTTGTTTTGGTGACCATGTGTAGGCCAAATAATGAACACGCAAAAGTCATGGATGTATTGTGTTGGCGTTTTAATTATCTACGGCTTCGACTTCAAAACGTGCTGCTGCAGTGTTAAAGAGCTGTGTTCCTGCATTTCTTCTCTTCAACCATGTACTGACCACATGCAGATCTTGAAGTGAAAGGATTTTGAAATAGGTTTTACTTTTCTTCACTCTGAAGCAGTAATGATTAGTATTTATTTCTCTGAAAAACCAGATAGGTCCAAAACACACATACTAAGCTTATTTTCAGACAACAATAAAGGACTGGATTATGCAGATCAGTGTACTCTGTACAGCATTGTTGTGAAATCTGTCCTTTTCACTTGTTCACATTATGCACTGATTTACTTTTAGGTGACACCTTTTCTTTCACAAACGCTGTAAATAAGAGAGTGTCATGGTTCATCAATGATCCATCTCCTAATTGAATTATCATGATAAAATGCCACTGTAGAACCGAAAAAATAAGGAATCTGAGGATACTAGCAGATAAGACATTGCATAATTTTCCCTTTGCACTTTATTTACACACAGATTTAGCCACACAGTTGCACACTTTTGTGCCATTCCTGGAACGAGATTTTGTACAAATGAGAGACCATGCTTAGCTATCATGATAACGAAACAAGTGTTCAAGCCAGTGATGTCAAATGAAAGCTAGACTGGTGTGTCACAGCAAGGTTTCAACTATTTTTGTCCAAAGCCATGCTCAAGCATTTGGATGAGTCTTCGATATTCAGTGAAATTTTGCCAAGATATTTCTATATCAAACAAGCAGCAGAAGACTTGAGCATTATCCAAGCAAACTGTAGACTCGAACAGTCAGCATGTTGAATAGTTTTCTTTCATGTTCTTTTAGTATCAGTATCAACTCAACAAGTCTCCCCTGCATGGGCTCAGTTCAGAAAAACTGACCAACAAGGTACACACCTCTCAGAAGTGGGATTCGAACCCACGCCTCCAGAGGAGACTGCGACCTAAACGCAGCGCCTTAGACCACTCGGCCATCCTGACAGCCAGGGTTTGCTGCCTCTTGCCTTGGTGACCATTGTCTAGGTCATATGGTGACCACGCAAATGTAGAAGACGTATTTCGTTCGCAGTTTAATTATCTACGCGGATGACTTTAAATAGTTCTGCTGCAGTGTTAAAGAGCTGTGTTCTGGCGGAACAATCTGTGGGGAATTTGTAAGACACTAAGATCACAAATGTAGTAGGCATGATTTTAACATGACGCAGGGAGACCCCAACGGATTTTAGGTCCGTCACCTTATCCTCTCAGCCTTGATTATGGAAGGTTTTCCATGACCCCTGCACATCCATCAATGAGTCAACTGGTGCTTGCCTGCATCAAAAGGAAACCAATGGCAATCTTTCTGTTTGGTGCACAAAGTAGGCAGGTCATTCGAATCCAGCATTTGTCCTTTTCACCCATGTACTCATCACATGCAGATAGTGAAGTAATAGATTGAGATCACATATAAGGATGAGTATCACTTCAGAGTGGGGAAAAGTGTAAACCTATTTCCAAATCCTATGTCCACCTCTCTGCTAATCACATGCGAGCACGACATTCTTACCCCTATTCTCAATGAAAAGGGGCTCATATAAAATTATGTGGCATTTATTAAATGTATGATTAAAAATTACTTTGGCCTAACGGTCCTTAGGCTAGCTGAAAATGTGCATATAGGAAGATGTTGGACACAGAATTCGGATACTTTGATGGCATTATGTGTTCAAATTACCATTGACGAATGGGACTGAGGTATTAAACAGGTAAAAGGTAGCAGAGGATGGTTTCGATCCATCAACCTCTGGGTTGTGGGCCCAGCACGCTTCCGCTGCGCCACTCTGCTCGCTGCAAGCAACCGAGACGGGACTCACATCTTGTGGCAAAGAGTGGCTCGGCTCTACTCTTCTAGCTTCCAAACGGTGCTGGGAAACCCAGTGGGGTTCTTGTCAATATCAGATGAAGTGTCAATTGAATTTGAATTACAATGTAAAGGAGTCAGTCAGAGACCATGCTCAGCTATCATGATAACAAAACAAGTGTTCAAGCCAGTGATCTCAAATGAAACCTAGACTTTTGTTTTGGTGACCATGTGTGGGCCAAATAATGAACACGCAAAATTCATGGATGTATTGTGTTGGCGTTTTAATTATCTACGGCTTCGACTTCAAAACGTGCTGCTGCAGTGTTAAAGAGCTGTGTTCCTGCATTTCTTCTCTTTAACCATGTACTGACCACATGCAGATCTTGAAGTGAAAGAATTTTGAAATAGGTTTTACTGTTCTTCACTCTGAAGCAGTAATGATTTGTATTTATTTCTCCGAACAACCAGATAGGTCCAAAACACACATACTAAGCTTATTTTCAGAAAACAATAAACGACTGGATTATGCAGATCAGTGTACTCTGTACAGCATTGTTGTGAAATCTGTCCTTTTCACTTGTTCACATTATGCACTGATTTACTTTTAGGTGACACCTTTTCTTTCACAAACGCTGTAAATAAGAGAGTGTCATGGTTAATCAATGATCCATCTCCTAATTGAATTATCATGATAAAATGCCACTGTAGAACCGAAAAAATAAGGAATCTGAGGATACTAGCAGATAAGACATTGCATTATTTTCCCTTTGCACTTTATTTACACACAAATTTAGCCACACAGTTGCACACTTTTGTGCCATTCCTGGAACGAGATTCTGTTCAAATGAGAGACCATGCTTAGCTATCATGATAACGAAACAAGTGTTCAAGCCAGTGATGTCAAATGAAAGCTAGACTGGTGTGTCACAGCAAGGTTTCAACTATTTTTGTCCAAAGACACGCTCAAGCATTTGGATGAGTCTTCGATATTCAGTGAAATTTTGCCAAGATATTTCTATATCAAACAAGCAGCAGAAGACTTGAGCATTATCCAAGCAAACTGTAGACTCGAACAGTCAGCATGTTGAATAGTTTTCTTTCATGTTCTTTCAGTATCAACTCAGTATCAGTATCAACTCAACAAGTCTCCCCTGCATGGGCTCAGTTCAGAAAAACTGACCAACAAGGTACACACCTCTCAGAAGTGGGATTCGAACACAAGCCTCCAGAGGAGACTGCGACCTGAACGCAGCGCCTTAGACCACTCGGCCATCCTGACAGCCAGGGTTTGCTGCCTCTTGCCTTGGTGACCATTGTCTAGGTCATATGGTGACCACGCAAATGTAGAAGACGTATTTCGTTCGCGGTTTAATTATCTACGCGGATGACTTTAAATAGTTCTGCTGCAGTGTTAAAGAGCTGTGTTCTGGCGGAACAATCTGTGGGGAATTTGTAAGACACTAAGATCACAAATGTAGTAGGCATGATTTTAACATGGCACAGGGAGACCCCAACGGATTTTAGGTCCGTCACCTTATCCTCTCAGCCTTGATTATGGAAGGTTTTCCATGACCCCTGCACATCCATCAATGAGTCAACTGGTGCTTGCCTGCATCAAAAGGAAACCAATGGCAATCTTTCTGTTTGGTGCACAAAGTAGGCAGGTCATTTGAATCCAGCATTTGTCCTTTTCACCCATGTACTCATCACATGCAGATAGTGAAGTAATAGGATTTGGAAATAGGTTTATACTTTTCCCCACTCTGAAGTGATACTCATCCTTATATGTGATCTCAATCTATGTCCACCTCTCTGCTAATCACATGCGAGCACGACATTCTTACTCCTATTCCCAATGAAAAGGGGCTCATATAAAATTATGCGGCATTTATTAAATGTATGATTATAAATGACTTTGGCCTAACGGTCCTTAGGCTAGCTGAAAATGTGCATATAGGAAGATGTTCGACACAGAATTCAGATACCTCGATGTCATTATGTGTTCAGATTACCATTGAAGAATCGGACTGAGGTATTAAACAGGTAAAAGTTAGCAGAGGATGGTTTCGATCCATCGACCTCTGGGTTATGGGCCCAGCACGCTTCCGCTGCGCCACTCTGCTCGCTGCAAGCAACCGAGACGGGACTCACATCTTGTGGCAAAGAGTGGCTCGGCTCTACTCTTCTAGCTTCCAAACGGTGCTGCGAAACCCAGTGGGGTTCTTGTCAATATCAGATGAAGTGTCAATTGAATTTGAATTACAATGTAAAGGAGTCAGTCAGAGACCATGCTCAGCTATCATGATAACAAAACAAGTGTTCAAGCCAGTGATCTCAAATTAAACCTAGACTTTTGTTTTGGTGACCATGTGTAGGCCAAATAATGAACACGCAAAAGTCATGGATGTATTTTGTTGGCGTTTTAATTATCTACGGCTTCGACTTCAAAACGTGCTGCTGCAGTGTTAAAGAGCTGTGTTCCAGCATTTCTTCTCTTCAACCATGTACTGACCACATGCAGATCTTGAAGTGAAAGAATTTTGAAATAGGTTTTACTTTTTTTCACTCTGAAGCGATACTCATCCTTATCTGTGATCTCAATCGATGTCCACCTCTCTGCTAATTACATTTAAGCACTACATTCTTACACTTATTCCCAATGAAAGGTGGCTCATATAAAATTGTGACATTTATTAAATGTATGACTAAAAATGACTTTGGCCTAAGTGATTCTTGGCCAGCTGAAAATTTGCATATAAGAAGATCTTGCACACAACATTCTGACACCTCCATGGCATTGTGTGTTCAGATTGCCATGAAGGATTCCTTGATCACAATTTCCTTGTAAAACTTTTTCTCAATCTGCAAAATAGACCAACCTAGATGAAATAAAATGGTAAGATTTTTTTTTTTGTATATTTAAAAGGTCCAAATGACACATACTAAGCTTATTTTATAAGGACTGGATTATGCAGACCAGTGTACAGTGTAAAGCCATACACTGATTTGTTTTTATGTGACACTTGTAGTTTTAGTTTCAGAAAATGTAAATGACTAGTTATGTCTGCAGCAAAGGCCAATTTCCATACCCACTCTTCATCAGACAGTAAAGGCTGTGGCTTGCCTTTACTTTCCAGGAAGTCACCTATTTCCTTTCTTAACTTAAATTCTCTGCTCAGAACTTTCTCACAACTTAGCCATCTTACTGCTGTGTAATATGGTAAATCTTGCGATTTTGTGTCTGTATCTTTCAACATGCCTCTGAACTGTCTATGGTTGAGGCTATGTGACCTTATTAAATTCACCATGTTCACCACAGGATTCAGTACACTGCTAATGTCCACATATTTAGCACACAAAGCTTGCTGGTGAATAATACAGTGCAGGAACATTGGTTGTAGAATGTTTTTCTCATTACACATCTGCTTCACTTGTCCAACCAAGCCTTTCTTTATGCCACTCATGTTCTTTTCTCCATCAACAGTCAGGCAACTGAGGTTAGTCCAGTCCAAGTTATAATCAGCAAATGTTTTTTTCAATTCATTGAATATATCCTCTCCGGTAACAGTGCCATACCTGCTATGTAGGGAAGCCAGCTCTTGTGTTATATTCATGTCTTCATCCACACCTCTAATGAACACAAGCAGTTGAGAGGTGGAACAGCTGTCCAGTGATTCATCCATTGCAATTAAAAAATGGCGAAACTTGCTTGCATTTTTCGCTATTTGAATCACAATGTTTTCACCCATGTCTGCAACACGGTGGGCAATGGTATTTGCACCCAAAGCTACATTTTCAAATTGTACAAACATTCCTTCACTACTTCACCATCTGTAAACGGTTTGCCACTTTTAGCCAGGATGTAGGCAACTTTATAACTGGCCTAAGTTAGGGATTCATTTTCATTTGAGGATTTACTGAACAAGTATTTCAAACTCCATTCTTCTTGAAATTGCAGACACTCATCGTCTATTTTTCTTTTCCTTTTCTCGGCCATCACTGGGCACTAAAATAAAGTGAATTCAACATAAATAAATAGTGAAACTGAAAGTATCTTGCACACAATATCGCTCAAAAAACCTGATTATGCGAACTAATTTCGTCGCAATTATAGCTGCAAATGACCCGAAACAATTTTTAATTATATCTTAAGATTTCTTAAGTTAAACTTACCTGAATAAAGTGTGCAAATATATCTACTTATGGTAGAGAGATTGTTGCTTTTAATCTTTCCTCTTCAGAATATTTGAAAAATTCTTACTAAACTAACGACATTCCCAATACTTTAAACACTTATGTGAAGGAAATTATCACTAAATAAAATAGAGTGCAACATGTTTCGCAATCAGACGCTAACTGACACCAAAATAATCAAGTCTTGAACAAGCAGCAAACCATTTAAAAACTTCACCACTAGATGGCGTTATATCGTTTTATTGACTGTGAACGGAAGTAGAAAAAGTAAGCAGCGAATAAGGTTTTGCAATGTAGTGATCGTTTGGAAAACATAACGCACTACTGCGTGCCTCTATTTTAATTCGGTAAAAACATAACGTCCACATAAGCGGCGGCTGATCTTGGCAGGATACATGTAAATTTCCGTAATTTTTTTCCGTAGACAAAAAGGTCTCCACGGGCCGGATGAGAGGGCCGTAGTTTGGAGACCCCTGCATTAATTGAATACTCCTTGAATTGAGCTCCTTGAATACTGCTGTTGGACATGAAATCGGGGATAACCTTCATGGTGGGCTTCTTACAAGAAAAGCACATTAAACAATTGGAGAAAGCTTCAAGAAACTCCTGAGATTCGCCCTCTCTGAGCAAGCACAGAGACAAGTATATTATTGAGGCCAGGTGTCATAACAGCAGACACATAAGCGGAGCCCGGATAGCTCATTTAGTAGAGCATCAGACTTTTAATCTGAGGGTCCATGGTTCAAGTCACTGTTCTTGTGTTAAAAAGCTAACGATTGTTTGTTGTTATTTGTGGGAAAATCAACAGCTTGTCTGAATCTTCCCTTGATGACAAAATTCTATGAACCTTTCTCTTGCACAGAGTACCAGCTCTGACATGCCAGATGTTTTCCAAGTCCTACCCATACATGAGTAAATAATGGTTTAGTCTCACTGTGGTAAGCATCCTTTATGGTGGTAATTTTGACCAACAAATGGCTGTGACAATAGTCGTCTTTGTTTGAACCCAAAAGATATTCCCATGATCCTCCCATGCAAATAACATTGGTTTAAACATACTTTAACTGTGACATTATTTGACGTGTCACTGAAACTTGAATTGTGAATACATAGGGTTGTTTTTACTCTGAACAGGCAACACAGAAGACGCTGCGGGTTCACAGAATAATTCACGAGTCGCTGTTATATGAACAATAAAACATTTTATTTTTAATTACCAGAAAAACTACAAAGATGTCAAATAATAAAATATCAAAGATGCAAACACACAAAGGTACAAATAATATTTAAAAATGATGTATATATTAGCGAAAGAGGCACAGGGTTTATTTGTATATTTGTTATTATCAGTAAATCTGATTAAACATTTTAGGAGATTATTTTCTTTATATGGTTTAATCTATAGGTGGTGGTGAGGGTTTCTGTGTGTGTGTGTGTGTGTGTGTGTGTGTGTGTGTGTGTGTGTGTGTGTGTGTGTGTGTGTGTGTGTGTGTGTCTTAGTGTCTGAGTGACTGTTACTGGGTGGTGCGTCTTAGAAAAAGGCTTGCAGGTTTGAACAAGTTCCAGATGCTACTTTTCCTCATGGTGAATTTCCTCGGAGACCACATGACTCTCATAGGTTTCCCCATATGAAGCTCACAATTAAGTGTTGCCAACGCTCGCTCAGCTGAGGAAACAAAATTCATTACAGGTCATTCATTTCAGTAAAAAATACTGGGGAAAGATGGGTGAGGAGAAAACACTCTCAAATTTTAAGTCAGAAAACCTGACCATATTCATGTAATAAAGTAGTAAAATAATACAGAAATTACTCCTGGAGTATTAAGTAGACAATAAACTGGTATAAATGCAGAAATAGTGTATTGGGGTTTAATGAGGATTTAATTACCATCGGCTCGCTGGTAAAAGTTGATGTAGGAATAACTGATTAAAACGCCGGCGTTCTGGTTCCTGCAGACATGAATGGAGTGAACGTGGCTCACAGAGCTGAATTTCTCCATCAGCATGTTATCTGTCACTTCATGGTGCAGATCATCAACATACAGTGCTGAAATACTGGAATTCATTTTTATCTAAAAAAATGATTTTAATGATTTATTTGACTAAAAAATAAAGAATAAATGAGCGATTATATTTCCAGAAATGTTGCAGTGAGCAGAAATTGACCTTTCGGCTAATAGTGTAGGACACATCAGCATTAGCCTCATGCTAGCCGGGTTTGCTAGTGCTGTTTTTGTGTTAACTAGTTTCTTAGAATATTTGATTAAAAGTTGACCAAAACCAAATACATTCGTCAGACACTTATATTGTGTTTATAACTCACTAAATGTAGAATATTTAGACTGAGGATGAAGACTATTAAAGCTAAGATTAGTTAGCCGGCTAGTTAGCCTAGCTCAGTGGTTCTCGAATTGTGGGCCCTCTAGTGGAGAATAAAGATATGACAGGTGGGGCGCAATAAACTTCTTCTTCTTCTTTCGGCTGCTCCCATTAGGGGTCGCCACAGCGGATCATCCGTCTCCATACCACCCTGTCCTCTATATCTGCCTCTTTTACACCAACTACCTGCATGTCTTCCCTCACCACATCCATGAACCTCCTCCTTGGCCTTCCTCTTTTCCTCCTACCTGGTGGCTCCATCTTCAGCATTTTTCTACCAATATAATTAATGTCCCTTCTCTGCACATGTCCAAACCATCTCAATCTCGCCTCTCTCACCTTGTCACCAAAACATCCTACATGTGCTGTCCCTCTAATAAACTCATTTCTAATCTTGTCCATCTTCGTCACTCCCAACGAAAACCTCAACATCTTCAGCTCTGCTACCTCCAGCTCCACCTCCTGTTTTTTACTCAATGCCACTGTCTCTAATCCATACAACATCGCAGGTCTCACCACAGTCCTATAAACTTTCCCTTTCATTCTTGCAGATACTCTTCTATCACAAATCACTCCTGTCACTCTTCTCCACCCACTCCACCCTGCCTGCACTCTTTTCTTTACTTCCCTAACACACTCTCCATTACTTTGCACTGTTGACCCCAGGTACCTGAACTCCTCCACCTTCTCCACCTCTTCTCCCTGCAACCGCATCACTCCACTGCCCTCCCTCTCATTCACACACATGTACTCTGTCTTACTCCTACTGACTTTCATTCCCCTTCTCTCCAGCGCATATCTCCACCTCTCCAGGCTCTTCTCAACCTGCTCTCTACTCTCACCACAAATCACAATATCATCTGCAAACATCATAGTCCAGGGAGACTCCTGTCTGACCTCGTCCGTCAACCTGTCCATCACCACTGCAAACAGGAAAGGGCTCAGGGCCGATCCTTGATGCAGTCCAACCTTCACCCTGAACCAGTCTGTCGTACCTACTGCACACTTTACTGCCGTCACACTGTCCTCATACATGTCCTGCACCACCCTCACATACTTCTCTGACACACCTGACTTCCTCATACAATACCACAACTCCTCTCTCGGCACCCTGTCGTACGCTTTCTCTAAATCCACAAATACACAATGCAGCTCCTTCTGTCCTTCTCTATACTTCTCCATCAACATCCTCAAAGCAAATAAGGCATCTGTGGTGCTCTTCCTCGGCATGAAACCATACTGTTGCTCACAGATGGTCACCTCTTCTCTCAGCCTGGCTTCCACTACTCTTTCCCATAACTTCATGGTGTGACTGATCAACTTAATTCCCCTGTAGTTACTGCAGGTCTGCACATCTCCCTTATGCTTAAAGATCGGTACCAGCACACTCCTTCTCCATTCCTCAGGCATCCTCTCCCCTTCCAGAATCCTGTTAAACAATCTGGTTAAAAACTCCACTGCCATCTCTCCTAAACATCTCCACGCTTCTACCGGTATGTCATCTGGTCCAACCGACTTTCCATTCTTCATCCTCTTAATCGCTGCTCTCACTTCCTCCTTACTAATCCTATCTACATCCTGCTTCACCAACTCCACATCCTCCAACCTTCTCTCTCTCTGATTTTCCTCATTCATCAGCTGCTCAAAATACTCCCTCCATCTTCTCAACACACTCTCCTCACTAGTCAACACATTTCCCTCTCCATCCTTTATTGCTCTAACTTGCAGTACATCCTTCCCAGCTCGGTCCCTCTGCTTGGCCAATCGGTATAAATCCTTTTCTCCTTCCTTAGTGTCCAACCTCTTGTACAGTTCCTCATATACCTTTTCCTTGGCTTTCGCCACATCCCTTTTAACCTGCTGCCGCATCTCCTTGTACTCCTGCCTTCTCTTCTCATCACTCTGTCGATCCCACTTCTGTTTTGCCAATCTCTTTCCCCTAATGCTCTCCTGCACTTCCTCATTCCACCACCACGTCTCCTTGTCTTGCTTTCTATTTCCAGATGTCACACCAAGTACTTTTCTAGCTGCCTCCCTCATCACTCCTGCAGTAGTTGCCCAATCATCCGGCACCTCTTCACCACCACCAAGCCCCTGTCTGACCTCTTCCCTGAACCTCACACTACACTCTTCCTCCTTCAGTTTCCACCATCTTATTCTTGTTTCAAACCTTACTTTCCTCCTCTTCTTCTTCGCCTCCAAAACCATCCTACAGACCACCATCCGATGCTGTCTAGCTACACTGTCCCCCGCCAACACCTTACAGTCTCCAATCTCCTTTAGGTTGCATCTCCTACACAGAAGATAATCCACCTGTGTGCACCTTCCTCCACTCTTATACGTCACCCTATGATCCTCCTTCTTCTTAAAATACGTGTTCACCACTGCCATTTCCATCCTTTTAGCAAAATCTACCACCATCTGCCCTTCCACATTCCTTTCCTTAAAACCATACCTACCCATTACCTCCTCATCACCTCTGTTCCCTTCACCTACATGCCCATTAAAGTCTGCCCCAATCACCAATCGTTCTTTCCTAGGTACACCATCTACCACTTCATCTAATTCACTCCAGAATCTTTCTTTCTCCTCCATCTCACAGCCAACTTGTGGAGCATAGGCACTGATGACATTTATCATCATCCCTTCAACTTCCACCTTCACGATCATCACCCTATCAGAAACTCTCTTCACCTCCACTACACTCTTACTGTACGCTTCCTTCAGAATCACCCCTACACCATTTCTCTTCCCATCCACACCATGATAAAACAGTTTAAACCCACCTCCAATGTTCCTGGCCTTACTCCCTTTCCACTTGGTCTCCTGAACACACAACACATCTACCTTTCTCCTCTCCATCATATCAGCTATCTCTCTCCCTTTACCCGTCATAGTACCAACATTTAAAGTACCAACCCGAACCTCTACTCTCCTACACTGCTCCTTTTCCTGCCGTCTCTGTAGACGCCTTCCTCCTCTCCTTCTCCTCCTTCGGCCAACAGTAGCCCAATTTCCACCGGTACCCTGTCGGCTAACGATACCTGTGGCGGTCGTTGTTAACCCGGGCCTCGACCGATCCGGTATGAAATTCTCATTTGTGATCCGCATATTTGATTTGGCACATGTTTTACGCTGGATGCCCTTCCTAACGCAACCCTCCCCATTTACCCGGGCTTGGGACCGGCACTAAGAGTACACTGGCTTGTGCCCCCCTAATGGCTGGGTTTGGGGCGCAATAAACGGCAGGATTTATTTATTTATTTGTTCTTCAATAATTATTTTCAATATGAATAAAGGTCATACACACAAAGCAGCACAAACAATGTTGTGAAAATCTATTCAATGGATAAATGTGTGAGATTGATCACAAAAAACAAATAAACAAACAAACAAACAAACAGGTAATTCAGCACAAGCAGACAAAAAAAGGTAGATGGTAGGAGCAATAAACCAAAAATTCAGCCTTAAAAAAAATATAATTGTGGTTTGTGTTATTCTGTTATTTTGCCACATCTTATCTCTGAAACTTTTTAGATGTTGCTAAACTGAAAATTAAATACAGATCTGATCTCACTATTAAACATGACTTGAGAGTGACAGTATCAAGTCTACAGCTCAGTTGTGAAAAGATGTATGAAATGCATTTGCTCTATTTTACACAGACTGCAAAGTGACAGAAAGGCAAAGTGATAACACAACTACACCTTTCTTTTCTCTATTTTTGTTTTTGATACTAGTTTATGATCATTTAGAATTGGATAGTTTAATAAATTAGGCATTTTTCAACTTGAAGTATTTCATTAGTCTTTTTTGAGGTGACGGAGGACAGGTGGGGTTTAAAAATCCACCCCTCTGAAGTGGTAAATGGCAGAAAAAGATTGAGAATCACTGCTAAAAAAACACGAACAGAAGTCACATTAGTACAGAATGGAGCATAAAGCACGTCCGGATAGTGCCGCTAGAGGGCAGTGTGAGACTGAGAGTTGAGGATGTGAGCTGTGTGAAGCTGGGGATCAATAGTCTGTTAAGGGGTGGAAAGAGGGGAAAAGAAGGGAAAGAAGGAAAAACAGGAAGAAGAGAAAGAAAAATTTGAAAAATGGAAGAAAAAAGAAAAGGTAAAGGAAACATGTCTTGCACATTTCTTATGGTTGTTGGCAGATTGATGTATATATTTTATAGCAAACTGCCTTATGTGCTTCCCAGGGAGAATCTCTGATGTGAATGACGCTGGTTCGAATCCCTCAATAGTGCACAAAAATACTGATAATGTGAATAAAAATACATCACTTGTCACTCATGTTCATTAATATCTTTGTGATTTGACTGATTTTTTTTTACTGAAAATTCCAATAAAGTGCATAAAATGCATGTTTATTTCTTTTGTTAATGTACTTATTTAACCTTTAACACTTTTTTTAACAAAGGTCTATTTTTCATTATATGGGACATGTTCTGTATTTATCCTTTTTTGTTATATTCTACTTAATAATAATAATAATAATAATAATAATAATAATAATAATAAAGATGATAATGGGTTCACAGCAGGTTCACAGAATAATTCACGAGTCACTGTTCTATGAACAATAAAACATTTTATTTTTAATTACTGAAATTGCTACAATATTACAAATCAATGTATATATTAACAAAGGTTATTTAACAATAGATATAATCAAGTACAAAGATTAAAAAAATGATCCTAATTGGGTCTGAAACAACAACCTAATCATAAATAACTATAGATTATAATAGTAGTAAATCCACAAAAATAAATGGTAAAATAATATAAAGTCTCTGAGTGACTCAAAACACCAGGAAGAAATGGTTAAAGGAGCAGAACAGAAGAAACAGCAGGTCTGGATGCAGATGAAGGTTTGGATGCAGATGAAGGACTGGATGCAGATGAAGGACTGGCTGAAGGAGATGAACTTTGACTACCAGACTGTAAAGACACATATTGTATATTATGAAATTAAGCATAATAATGATGATGATAATGACATATGAAGATCTTTTTAAATTACAGGAATCTGCATTGGTACATTTACATTAGGTTTGGCTGCTGAATTGTTGCTGAAGGATCCACCAAACCGTGACTTTGTAAACTAAAAAAGAGAGGCGACAGAACAGACTAACATTCATGTAAAATCATACATGTGCTGGAAATGTAAAGATCTGATTTCCCTTTTGAAGAAAACACAAATAATCTTCTATCCAATAAAAGACAATATGACTATAAAAGGCTTTGGGGATGTTCCAGAGATAATTGCGTGTGGAGTAAATACTGAAATATGAAAATAATGAATGAGCAGTGATAATGTAAGTGCAGGCTGTATAATGGTGGGGGTGGAGGTAGGGGGCGCTACAGCAGTAGGAGTGGAGTAAAGCAGGTGGAACACTTGCAGCAGGTGGAACACTTACGACCTGGTAAAAGAACAATAAAGAGTGTGGAAAACAGGTTTTATTCACCTTTTAGTCTTGGTATTTTTTACAGATCTAAATAAGAAGAAACATTGCAAAATCTATCATTCACACATTAATATGTTTAATCCACAATCATCTCTGTACACTAGTGAGAGTCTGAGGGCAGAAGTCAAGTGATATGAAACATATTCTTTTGAAACAAGAAGTTTCAAAAGATTTTTCTGAACCTTTTTGATCTTGTAGAAAGCACAAGATGAATCATGTTTCCTAAAGAGATAATGTGAGTTCTAATGTTCTTCCTCCTCGTCCCAGCAAAACAACTTTCACCTCGAGTAAAACAAATTATGTTTGTTTCTAACGTTTCTTCTATGCTGAAACACTTCTGTACATCGTTCACTTCACACAGTAAAGACTTAAAATAAATCACTATCACACATTGATGAAATGCTGTAAACAGGATTTGAACCTGCGTGGGGAAACCCCATTAGATTTCAAGTCCAACGCCTTATCCACTCGGCCATCACAGCGGTGATGAACTTTGCTGCAATGTCTTAACTTGTCTACAATTTCACCTAAAAAGAAGCATTTAGAATTAAAAGTGTCAGAGTACACAGAGTACCAGCTCTAAAGTTTCCACATGCTTTCCAATTCTTACCCATACATTAGCAAATTATGGTTTAGTCTCACTCTGATAAGCATCCTTTATGGTGTATTTTGACCAACCAATGGTTCTGACAATAGTCGTCTTTGTTTGAACCCAAAAGATATTGCCATGATCCTCCCATGCAAATATCATTGGTTCAAACATACTTTGACTGTGACATTATTTGAGGTGTCACTGAAACTTGAATTGTGAAAAGATCTCAGTCACTATTTGCAGAGTTATCTATTTTTTTCAGCTAGAGCAAATTGACAAAGCTTGGTAACATGTTATAGGAGGGTTATAATGTAGTAAAGTTAATTTGATGAGACAGACTAGACTTTGGACAAATTCAAAGTCTCCACATTGGACAAAAAGCAAGAGTCCAGCAACCATGACCTTGATGTGATTTAAACATACAACCTTTTGATCTGGAGTCAGACGCGCTACTGTTGCGCCACGAGTTCCAAGTGGCTACTTTGAAGCTCTTCATGGCCCAGAGAAGGCTTTGCATTTTTCTCATCGCAGTTGTAATGACAAATTGAGTACTTTGATAGTGACATTATTTGAGGTGTCACTGAAACTTGAATTTTGAATACGTCTCAGTCACTATTTGCAGTTACCTTTTTTTCAGCTAGAGCAAATTGATAAAGCTTGGTAACATGTTATAGGAGGGTTATAATGTACTAACATTATTTGGATGAAACAGACTATGCACCACGAGGTCTGAGTAGCTTGAGATGTAAAATTGCAAGTGGATAAGATGGTTTCTCTGGGGCACTGAATGGTGAATTGCAGGCTTTGCTCTGACCCTTTTGAAAGCTTGATAGTATTTGTTAGCAATGGAAAAAAACAGTGATTTTAAACAAACTACGAGGCATCCCTTAAAATAAACAGTTCCAAGATAGTAAAATACAGACCTCTGAGGTGTTGATTACATGGGTATGTCTTAAATCCTAAATGAACAGTCCAATGGTATAGTAATTGTTCTAAATATGATTTAAAAAATCTCTTATATTAAACCAATACAACATGCATGGGTCCAAGATCAAACAATCTAGTTAAGCTGACTACCACTTAGGACATTGGTGCCTAATGTTGGTTAGTTGCAGGTCCCCTTTGTTATTGCTGAAAGCGTGGTACCATGGCCATACAAACTGCAATTATAATCAGGTAAATCGGGTACGACTGCGCTGTGATTTCAACACAAAACATTATAGGCCTTTTTATCAATGAGCAAACTGTTTGTGGTGGTACAACGCCCTAGCAAGCTCAGATTCCGAGGTTTGTAATAACACGGATATACCGTACAGTCAGTTTGGACAGTACATTGGTACAGCAGTTGCTCTAAATCAGTTAAAAAATCTTTTTACACAAAAGAAAAACAACAGCCAACAGGGCCTTTATTGTATTACATTCTCAGAGCGGGGGTTCCTAGTAACTGCCTTCGGCCAGGTCGCCTCGTTAGCGCAGTAGGTAGCGCGTCAGTCTCATAATCTGAAGGTCGTGAGTTCGATCCTCACACGAGGCAAGTTTTCTTTTGAAATCTTCATCACTGCTAGTGGTTCTCCAGGCAAACAAACTTCAACAAAAATCAAGTAAAACAGCTACAAGTGTTTCTCTTACAACCAAAGCGCACAGTCCAGTGGTACAACAATTGTTCTACAAAAGATTTTAGAAATCTCTTATATAAAACAAATATACATTCATGGGTCCATGAGCAAACAATCAAGATCAATTGCTCCTACCACTAAGGACAGTGGTGCCCAATGTTTGTTAGTTGCAGCGCTGCTTTGTTATTGCTGAAAGAGTAGGACCCTCAGAGCAATTGCTGTCAACAGTTGTGTGTTGCATGCTAATTTCAACAGAATTTTAGTGGTTTGTTGAGACTATGATCAGATATTAGATAGAACGTTGTCACTGCTATGGCATGGCTATTGTTTGTCAATATGTATCTTAACTATATTTGTATTTGATCATATTTTCTGTTGAGGACCTTAGCAAGTCTAAAATTAATGGTAGGACTAGCATTAAGACAAAAATCTAATTCATGCTTCTGCCTTATTAGCTGTTAGCTCGAATGAATATGTCCATGCACTTTTTTTCTCCTCAATCTTAGAGCGAAGAATTCCCATTCAACAGCTGGCTGAGCATTTGCTGTCTGGCAGCAAGGCGCTGTGGCTTAGTTGGTTAAAGTGCCTATCTTGTAAACAGGAGATCCTGGGTTCGAATCCCAGCAGTGCCTGATGCAGTTTTCCTTTGATGCTTCCGCTTGAGTGCCTTTGAGCTTTTTCTTTATGGCTTGAGATAGAACATTGCAAGTGGATAAGATGGTTTCTCTGCAGCACTGAATGGTGAATTGCAGACTACGAGCCATCCGCTGAGATAAGCAGTTCCGAGATAGTAAAATACAGCACTGTGTAACGTAGGGCTTTGTGGCCCAATGGATAGCGCATCGAGACAATGGACTGGTTAAAAGATGACGAGATGCCAATAAAATCAATAAAAAAGAATGAAAAGGAACTGCGGAAAGAGTTTACCTGAAGGAAATGACAGTGGAGGCAGGACAACTGAAAGATGTGAGAGTATCAGACATAAATAAAGGATTAATAGAGCGGATTGGTGAAGGGAGGATTCTCGTAGTGCGTCCCAAACAAAATAAGCTGTATGAGGTCACTCTGGAACAATAAGAGGACACTGAGTATCTCTTGGACGGTTTGGTTATCAATGGAACCAAGTGCGAGGTCAAAAGACTGCAAAATAGAGACTATGTTGTCTCCTTCATGCATCTGCCTGCCTACATCACTGATAATAAAATTATAAATAAATTGTAGGGATGGGAAGTTTTCCCAATATCCAAAATAAAAAGGAGAGTGTATCCAGGCACCAACATTGAGGACGAGGGACGAGGTTTGTGAAAACGTGGCTCCCAAAAAAAGTTGCCTCTCTCCCAATACAAAAATAGAAACGGCAGAAGGCCCGCAGTTCTTCCGGGTTACGCACAGCCATCAAGTGAAGACCTGCCGGCTGTGCATGAGCCCGAATCATTTGGTGAAGGATTGCCCAGATTTTAAGTGCTTTAACTATGAGAAGAGAGGGCACATTGCGAGGGACTGCAACACAGTAACGTGCCCGGATTGCAATCTGCCTTTAAATAAGTGTAAGTGTTGGATGGGGAATGAAAAGGCGGAGGATGAACAGCAGGTGGATGCGCAGTTGCATGAACGAGACAGTGAGCGGCGAGAAGAGTAAATAACAACACAAGAGGGAGAAACAACAATGGACAAGGGCGTGGAACAAGAAGGAAAGAAGCACAACAACCAGGAGGATCACTTACAGCAGGACGGGGAATCTAGACCCAAATAAAACTAACTGAAAGTTTGCAAAACGCTTTGGTGGAGAAGAAGGACCAAGAGAAGAGACATCGGTGCACATGCAACAAGGACGGAGAATCATGGACTCAAATGGAGTTGACGTACAGCCTGCAAAATGACCTGAACACAATAGAATCCGACCCTCCAGCATGTAAGGAACAAGCAACAGGAATAAAAGATGAAAAGGGAAAAGAAAAACGGAGGACAAACAAGTAAAACCAACAAAAAGAATGAGGTCAGTAAAGGCAATATCTAATGTAGAGGTTGCCAGGAAGAAAGTCCTTAAAAAAGACATGATAAAGACTGAAAACAGGTTTGACTCGCTTAAGGACTTGGAGGAGATGAACTGAGATGATCAGTCAAAGGGAAATTGAAATGTATTTTTATTTTAAAACTGTTATGGATTATAAATTGATATCCTTCTAAAAGTTGCTAAGTAACACCGTGACATCATTGTGCGATGACGTCGTTTCGTCGTTGAAGTGCAAGACTGCGTCTTTATGTTACAAAGTATATAGAAAATGTAGTACAGGACAGAGTCTCTGTATTTTCTGAGCAGCGCTGCAGCGCCCCCTGTCACCAAACAGGTGAACACTTCCCAAGGAAGAACAATCAATCCATCAGTGTATCGTTCAAGGCTGGTCAGGGAACATTGATGGATACAGATAAGACACTATACAGTGCATTTGAAGAAAACATTTACTTGTTTTAAGGTCAGTGTTACTCTGATATAATTTTTTTATTTTTTATTTTTTTAGAACGATCACAAAAACAATGAAATTTCTCAAATTGTCGGGTAATCTCAGCAAAAATATAATTATTAATATTGTTTGTATGTGTTATGTTTAAAAATAGATAAAAAAAAAAGGTAAAAAAAAATACATATTAGGTCTTAACATCAAGCATCGATTTTAGATGCATCTTCAATGGAATGAATTTGTGTAGGCAGAACACATCAATAAAAAGGAACTACATACCTGTTTTTACTAACGAGCCTTACTCCCTTTCCACTTGGTCTCCTGAACACACAACATATGTACCTTTCTCCTCTCCATCATATCAGCTACCTCTCTCCCTTTACCAGTAATAGTAACTGGGACCGGCACTAAGAGTGCACTGGCTTGTGCAACCCTATTGGCTGGGTTTTTCCTATCGATCTGTCTAATTTATATATCCATCTTCCTGCTAGTCTGTATTAACAGTTTTTTTCTGTCTGTCGTTCCCACTATTAGGTAACCATCTACTAGTTTATTCTGTATGTCTGTGTTTGAAAGACAAAGGAGAATAATTATTTTATTGTTTTTCTGATTTCTAATGAAAAAAAAGTCACTGTCAGAAGTGGGCTTTGAACCCACGCCTCCATGTGGAGACCAGAACACTCAGTTTCCTGGAAGGTACAGAACCTTGAGTCTGGCGCCTTAGACCGCTCGGCCATCCTGACATACAAGCATGTGTTTCTTATCCCCTCAGTGGCTGATAAAACTATTTTTACAAGTTTCTGTCTACTTGTTTGTCTTCTCTATCCTTCTATTTGTGTGTTTCTTATCTATCTACATCACTCTTATCTGGTTTTCTGTCTGAATGCATATATATGCCTGCTCATCTTTCCTATCAATCTATTGATCTGTCTAATTTATATATCCATCTGCCTGCTAGTCTGTATTAACAGTTTGTTTCTGTCTGTCTGTCTTTCCCACAATTAGGTAACCATCTACTTGTTTCCTCTGTATGTCTTGTTTGAAAGACAAAGGAAAAATTATTTTGATATTTGTTAGTATTTGAACACACACCTCCATGTGGAGATCAAACACTCAGTTTTCTGGAAGGTTTTAATCCTTGCATCTGGTACTTTAGACGACTCAGCAATACTATTAAGAGCTATATTTTACACATTTCTGTCAACTTATTTATCTTATCTAGACTTCTATTTGTGTTTATCTATGTCAGTCTAATCTGTTTTTTAGTCTGAATGCCTTTATACCTGCTCATCTTTTCTATCGATCTATCAATCTATATCTATCTAATTTATCTACCCATCTGCCTGCTTGCAGAGGCGGCAAAAGTACACACATCCTTCACTTAAGTAGAAGTACAGATATTCATGTTTTGAAAGACTCTGTTAAAAGTTCTCACTATAATTTTTTACTCAAGTTAAAGTGAAGAAGTTTGGGCTCTGACATGTACTTAATTAGTAGTAAAATGTTAATTTCATTTCTTTTATATTTATTCATTTATTTATTTATTTATTTATTTATATTTTAATTAAAAATGATCAAACAGAAATGCGCTGCATTGATCACACGTTAATAAAAAACAGGACATTTTTTATACAAAACAACTAATATAAATGTTGTTACCTATTGAATGTATCCAGACTGAACAACAACCATATAGAATACAAGCAGAGAAAAGATGATGATGATCAGGAATGTCTCTGTTCTCTGTCTCATCCATGTTAACCCCAAACTCTTGTTGCCTTCTGACTGCTTATTGTTGACTCTGTAAACCAGTCTACATCTGTGGTGTGTGAGACCCAAACAGAAAGATTGCCATTAGTTTCCCTTCGATGCACACAAGCCCCAGTGGCCTTAAGGCAGAACCTTGCGTAGTCATGGCTAAGTGGGTAAGGTGACGGATTTGAAATCCGTTGGGGTTTTCCTGCACCATGTTAAAATCTTGCCTATTACGTTTGTGATCTTCGTTTCTTACACATTTCCGACAGCTTGTTCTGCCAGAACACAGCTCTTTAACACTGCAGCAGAACTATTTTAAGTCAACCCTGTAGATATTTAAACCGCCAACGAAATACGTCTGCTACATTTGCGTGTTCAAGTCTTCTGTTGCTTGTTTGATACTGAAATATTTTGACAAAATATCACTGACTCATCCAAATGCTTGAGCATGTCTTTGGACAAAAATAGTTGAAACCTTGCTGTGACACACCAGTCTAGCTTTCATTTGACATCACTGGCTTAAACACTTGTTTTGTTATCATGATAGCTAAGCATGGTCTCTCATTTGAACAGAATATGGTTCCAGGAATGGCACAAAAGTGTGCAGCTGTGTGGCTAAATCTGTGTGTAAATAAAGTGCAAAGGGAAAAGAATGCAATGTCTTATCTGCTAGTATCCTCAGATTCCTTATTTTATCGTTTCTATAGTGGCATTTTATATTAATAATTCAATTAGGAGATGGATCATTGATGAACCATGACACTCTCTTATTTACAGCGTTTGTGAAAGAAAAAGTTTCACATAAAAGTAAATCAGTGTATTGCATAATGTGAACAAGTGAAAAGGACAGATTTCACAACAATGCTGTACAGAGTACACTGATCTGCATAATCCAGTCCTTTATTGTTTTCTGAAAATAAGCTTAGTATGTGTGTTTTGGACATATCTGGTTGTTCGGAGAAATAAATACAAATTACTTTTTGACTAAAAAAGGCTAAACTTGACAAACTAAATGAAAAGTGTGTGCAGTGCAGGATAACCTTTGTATTCTATTTGACAAGAGCTCGTGAGACTGTTTAACATAGAGCTAAAACAAGCACCTTTTGACTAGCATTTGCAGCAACCCTACAGCGGATCTAGGCTTTGGACCCGCTGATCAACATCTACAGTATTAACGGAAGGAGATCTACTCTATTTGACCAAAATTGTAAAGTGGCAGCGGTGGGATTCGAACCCACGCCTCCAAAGAGACTGGAGCTTAAATCCAGCGCCTTAGACCACTCGGCCACGCTACCAGTAGTAAAGTGCTGAGATAGGACTGCCAGCTTGTGGAGGAGATGCTGTTGCAGCCGGCCATAATGTCAGTGGCATGCATAAAACACGCTTAACAAAAGACTTTTGTTTGAGAACAAAGTAATACAAAAACACACAACAGGCTGTGCAGAATTAGCAGTCCATTGCATTTTCCCTCTGATTGTCAACAATCATCCACATATAATAACAGGATTCAGACGCAAGTTTTTTTGCCACTGTTGTTTTGCCACAGCTGCGACGATCCATCAAGGAAACAGAAAACCTTTACAAAATAGACAGCAACAAAAACAGCTTCAGAAATTCCTCTAAAGATAGCGGCACACTTGCGTCTTCTGCCAATGGTAAATTTTGGTTTGTTGTTTGTTGGGCTCTTGATGCCACTGGAGGCATTTAAGTGGACAGCAAGAAAGAAGGGGAGCCACAATCCCTAGGAAAGCCTTTGGAGGCAAGATGTCGCAATGCTTACGCAAACCTCACAGCTTTGGAATTTCCTCTAAACAGTCAAGTATGGCTTTACTGAGAAGCATTATATCCTGAAGCCTTGTGATAGAAATAGCAACAAAGCTAGAAGTTGCTATAAATCGGCAACTAAGATTCAACCTTGTGACAAGGGTGGGACTCGAACCCACGTGTGTAAAGCACAATGGATTCGCAGTCCATCCCCTTAACCTTTTTTTTTTTTTTTTGAGAATACATTTCCAAGTGAAAATACATCAGGTTAAAAGGCTCTCAACCTCCCAGAGCATAAAAATCACAATAATTTTTACATTCTTTTCATTTTGTTAAAAATCTTCTAAAACCTTAGTGACTTCCTGCGTAAAAACTTTGTCAAATTCATCTATATTTCTATCTTCTTTAAAATAATAGAACAAGTATTTAACATTCCTTTCAAATTTCCTTTTGAAAACAAACCAGACATCCATTAAAAAATTTTCTCTGTTTGCAACCACCCGTCTTTCCCATATTGCACTCTTCATCAACATCACAAATAGATTCAGAAGTGTTTTGTTTTTAATTTGTTCTCAAAGCCCAACATCATCACCTTATTCCATTCCATATCATCATCATCATCTTCCCCTCTCAATTGCGAAATCATTCTTTTACATTTCCCATTAAAATCCTCTAATTCTTTACAGTATAAAAACAGGTGTAAAAACCCCTCAGCATCATCATTACAAACTTTGCATGAAGCGGATTGTTCCATTCCAATTCTATTTTAAATTGCGTCTGTAAAAATAGCCTTATGTCTAATAAAATATTTTGAGTTCTGCAACTTTGTATAAGTTTCCCCTTCATATTCCTCCATATGCTGTCTTCTTTTAAATCTTTAAATGTGCATAACCAATATTCATTTGCAACAGGTTTCTTAAAAACAGCGTCTCTAAAAAGGCAATACAACATTTTCCCAGAACATGTTTTAAAAGCAAACGATTTTCCCCCAAGACTCACATTCACATCTTTTTCTTCTTGGCCCTCTTCCATGTTTTTAATTCTTTTTAGCCATTCTTGAGGTATAGAGTTCTTGATTACATCATATTTATTTTCTATTTCTTGTCTGCTAAAATCCTCCTTTGCCTCCTCCATTATGTCCACAATGTATTGTGTTGGTAAAAACCCCTCTTTGAATTAATATAAAACATCTCTTACTTTCATAATACCCACATCCCACCATTTCTTAAAGAATATCTCTTTCCCCTGATTTAAAATGCCATTGTTTAAGAATAAAGAGTGATTTAAAATGTTCTCTCTTCCTTGTGGATTAAAATGTACATGAGTTAAAAATTTGCCCCAGGTCCTCAACAGTTATTTATAAAAGTCTGGCAACCCCTCCGTCATTCAATTCTTTGTTTTCATCCACAGTATTTTGTCTCCAAGATTGAAGTTGCTACACTTATTTAAGAAAAAACCCATTGTTGCTTTCCATGCCGCATTGTTTTCTTCATCCATTTATTTTTTACCATATTTACCCTCAGACTGTTTTTTCTTTGTTTCACATCCATTAATCCCAGTCCTCCCTTCTCTATTGCTCATATTAAAGTGTTGTATGCAATCCTTGCGGGCTTCCCTTCCCATAAAAAAATCTAAAAAACATTTTTTCAGCCTTTTTTCTCTGCCCACAACGGCATAGATGATGTGTATAAAATGTACCACAGTTTAAAAATCATTAAGACGTTAAGAACTAAAACTTTCCCTTTTAGTGTTAATGTTCTCATTTTCCAAAATATCAACCTCCTTTCAATCCCTCCTAATATTTCCTCCCACATTGTTTCTTCTGCTTTCTTTTCATCCCCATTAAAACTCCTAAAATTTTTATTTCTTTTGCTTCTATAAAAGTAAAATGTGTCCTGTTAAAACCGCCGCCCTTCCGAATCTCATGTATACCATTTTATCCTCGTTTATTTTGGCTCCTGATCCCCTACAGAACATTTGTATGATTTGCATTGCTTTTTTCACCCCTCCAGATCTTTGACCAATAGCATTGTGTCACTCGCATACTGAAATATTTTATTCTTTTCTCCCTCGAGGCCTAATTCTTTTATTCCTTGCTCTTGTTTTATAGTTAGTCCTAAAGGTTCCACAATTAGAGAATATAAAAGTGCTGACAGCGGCATCCTTGTCTTATTGATCTGGTTATTTTAAAACACTGTGTTAAAAACCCATTACATATAAATTTTTGTTACTGCACCATTGTATAAGATCCTAATCCATTTAATAAAATGTTCTCCAAACCCAAACCTCTTTAAAACGTCAAATAAGGAAGTATGTTCCACCCTGTCAAATGCTTTCTCAAAGTCTAAACTGATAATAAAACCATCTTTATTCTGCTCACGCATGTATCTTATTGTATCTTTTATACTAATTGTTGTGTCTGCTATATCTCTACCCTTTACACCGTACACTTGGTTAGTTTTAATTATGCTCAGCATTACTTCCTTCAGTCTGTTGGCTAAGATTTTGGATAAAATCTTAAAATCAGTATTCAGCATAGTGACTGGTCTGTAGTTTTTAATGCTTAAGCATTTGGATGAGTCTTTATTATACCGTGAAATTTTACCAGTATTTTTCAGTATCAAAAAACCAACAGAAGACTTTGAACAGAGTCAACATGTTAAATAGTTTTCTCTCATGTTTTTTCAGTATTAATAACAACTCAAGTCTCCTCCACATGGGCTCAGTTCAGAAAAATTGACCAAGAAGGTACACCCCCATCTGAAGTGCGATTCAAACCCACACCTCCAGAGGAGACTGCAACCTGAACACAGCGCCTTAAAAAGCTCAGCCATCCTGACAGCCAGGCTTTGACTTTTCTTGCATTGGTGACCATGTCTAGGCCATATGGTGAACATGCAACAGTAACAGATGTATTTAGTTCGTGGTTTAATTATCTACGGTGTTGACTTTAAAAAGTGCTGCTGATCCACTCAGCCATGGTTACGGAAGGTTTTCCCGATTCTGCACATCCATCAAAAACATTTGTTTTACTGATGCGCCAAGTCTCAAATCAGCACTGAAATCAGCCATGATGAGCACATTCGACATTTTACTGTCTGGGGGCGGCAAACACGGCAGCACGTTTTGTGCCATTTTTTTCTCATAACACCGAAACGAACATAAATTACTGTTTTTTTTTATCAAACAGAGCAACACATCATTTAAATATGTAAAGGCTCTACTTTTTTTTGTACACAATAATAATAACAACAAAATGCTTTGCTTTTGTAAAGAAAAAAAAACAGATAGGGGGCGCTTTCTGCCATCTCTGTCATCTCTCTTCACATTTAGAACAGAGCGATTAAATATTTGAATTGATTGGCAGCCCTAATATTAATATGATGTGAGGTCCAGTTACCAGTGTGACACTGAAACAAGTAAAAACAAAGCCTTTACTACTAATTAAGTACATGTCAAAGCCCAAACTTCTTCACTGTAACTTGAGAAAAAAAGTATAGTCAGAACTTTAACTTTTACCAGAGTCTTTTAAAACATGAATATCTGTACTTCTACTTGAGTGAAGGATGTGTGTACTTTTGCCGCCTCTGCAAGCAGGCAGATGGAGAGATTAAATAGATAGATATTAATCGATAGGAAAGATGAGCAGGTATATAGGCATTCAGACAGAAAAACAAAAGACTTACATAAATAAGAAACACAAATAGGAGGATAGAGAAGACAAACAAGTAGACAGAAATTAGTAAAAATAGTTTTAACAGCCACTGGGGGATAAGAAACACATGCTTGTATGTCAGGATGGCGAGCGGTCTAAGGTATCAGACTCGAGGTTTTATACTTTTCAGAAAACTGAGTGTTCTGGTCTCCACATGGAGGCATGGGTTCAAATCCCACTTCTGACGGTAACTTTGTTTTAATTAGAAATCAAAACAATAATATAAAATTAATTTGTTTGTTTTTCAAACACGGACATACAGAATAAACAAGTAGATGGTTACCTAATTGTGGGAAAAAAAGACAGAAAAAACTGTTAATACAGACAAGCAGGCAGATGGATATATAAATTAGATCGGATAGGAAAGATAAACAGGCATATATATGCATTTAGACAGAAAAACAGATACGACTGATATAGATAGATAAGGATCACACAGATAAAAGGATAATTTAAATAAACAAATAGACAGAAACTTGTAAAAATAGTTTTATCAGCCACTGAGGGAATAAGAAACACATGCATGTATGTCAGGATGGCCGAGCGGTCTAAGGCGCCAGACTCAAGGTTCTATACCTTCCAGGAAACTGAGTGTTCTGGTCTCCACATGGAGGCGTGGGTTCAAATCCCACTTCTGACAGTAACTTTATTTTTTCTTAATTCCTTCCCCACATTGGGCAATAAAAAGCTTTTGCACTGGCGCACTGAGATGGCAAAGGTTTCTATTCATGTTGCTGACACCTTTCTAACGAATCTGGTCGTCCTTATTAAGCCGCTTATTATCACAAAAGCATGTGTCTGGTTGTCTCAGTCGGTAGAGCATGAGATTCTTAATCTCAGGGTTGTGGGTTCGTGCCCCACGTTGGGTGAGGACAGCTATTGCAGTGATATGCTTAGATGAAAAAGCTTTCTGTTCATCATAGTGACACCACCAAATCTGCTACACACAAGATTGGAAATGTGTGTACGCCATTTTCCACTCAAAGGTTCTGTTTAAAAAAAAAAAGAACCTTTACAGGTGTACACACATTCTGGAGACACATAAGGTAAAAAGGGGAAACAGCGACCGAGATGAAGAACTGAAGTCAGATGGTTAGAAGTAAAAGACGCTGCAGAATAAAAAGAGGAGGGGAGCGGAGAAAACAGTGAGTGTGAGGAGAAGATTCATATGGAAGTCCATTTCTGCCACATAAAAAAAGTTTCCAATTACAAGTTTTTTTCCCAAGTAAACTTCAGACCAACAAAATGGTTACCGGTGGAGGCACCAGAAATGTTGGATGTTTATGAGAAAAAGTTTTATGTTTATTTATGATTTTTTATTTATATATTTGTATTTGCATTTTGATGTAATATGCCAATTAAATGCTCTAAATGGGTTTAGTTTTTTCACAGACTGCAATTTCAGCAATAAAAAAAAGTTATTTTTTTCTAAAAAGGAAACAAATTACTTGCTTATTTTGAGAGACCCGTCTTATTTCTTATTTTCTTATATTTAGTGTCGCTTATTAATAAAGAAATAAATGCAACTTATCCAATTACTCAACTAATCGATGGACTAATTGGTAGAAAACTCGATTACTAAAATAATCCCCAAATATAACTACTAAATATAGTTATTGTTGTGTGTGTGTTTGTGTGTGTGTGTGTGTGTGTGTGTGTGTTTGTGTATGTTTTGTTGTTAATGTTGTGTCCTTGTAGATCTGGACTTCACTCACAGATGCTGAAGGAGCTTTAAGAATCTCACGCTCTACGCCGAGCACATCATTTAATTCTCCATGTCACATGGACTTCATGCAAAACACACGCCGGCTACTGACTGGTAGTTTAAAAACAACCAGTGCCGCATGTGGTTTATCCAAACCACTAAAAGAGACTCCAAAGAGAGGTCTCTGTGCATTTGGCTGTTTTTCTGTCTGTCGTTCCCACTATTAGGTAACCATCTACTTGTTTATTCTGTATGTCTGTGTTTGAAATACAAAGGAGAACAATTATTTTATTATTGTTTTGATTTCTAATGAAAATAAAGTCACTGTCAGAAGTGGGATTTGAACCCACACCTCCATGTGGAGACCAGAACACTCAGTTTCTTGGAAGGTATTGAACCTTGAGTCTGGCGCCTTAGACCGCTCGGCCATCCTGAAATACAAGCATGTGTTTCTTATCCCCTCAGTGGCTGATAAAACTATTTTTACAAATTTCTGTCTACATGTTTATCTTTTCTATCCTTCTATTTGTGTTTTTCTTATCTATCTATGTTAGTCTTATCTGATTTTAGATCTAAATGCCTATATGCCTGCGTGACACTAAAACATGTAGTGGTAACGGCTACTTTTTACTTAATTCTAAATGTCAGAGCCCGAACTTCTTTACTTTAACTTGAGTACAAACGTTTTTTAAAACATGAGTACCTGTACTTCTACTTAAGTGAAGGATGTGTGTACTTTTGCCACCTCTGATGATTGGCTATTGCTTTAAGCAAACCCTGCATTGACTGGTCAGTTCACATACACAATGCTGGACGTTTTTTTTGTGTGTATTCTAGCGGTTGGTTGGATAGATGTATGAAAATACAGTGAAACCCACTTATCTCGACCTTGGTTAACTCGACAATTCTATTAAGTCGACGTTTTTAAAGTGGAACCGCCAAATTCTCGCTTTTTCTAAGCATTATGTTATTGGTTATGTCGACTTTTTTATGTCGCCGAACCCTAATATCTCGAGCACAACGGGGGGAAAATTTGCCATTTAACGCCGGTTATCTCGATCCGCACTGTGCAGCCGCAGAAGAACTCGAGAAAGTGGCGGAAAAATCAAGCCTTACAGATGCCACAGATGTTGTTTTGTATACTGGTGAATCTCTGCTGTTAGTTAGTGCACATATGCCTTTTGTTGTTAAATGTTATGCGATGAACGGGAGGCGAAAGTAGAAGCGCGGCGCTGAACAGCACACGGGAGAACGTGGGATGAGCAGCAAAAGCATAGAATGAACAAAGGCAGGATCGGGGGGGAATCCGCGATGCGCTTTGGGAAGAAAAGGGCAGCCGTTGAGAGAGTGCCGGTGGGAAGACACGTACCGGGATACGCATGAGTGATAACAACAACCGCCGAGAACAAACATATACCAACAATAACGGACGGTGAGAGTGTGGAAGTTTAAATAGGAGCTGGTGATGAGTGATAAATGAGCACCATATGTGCGCGATTGAAGCCGGGAGCTTCAGAGAAAGCGGCCGAGAAAGCACCTGCAACGCAGAAGGGGGCGTGGCAGGTGGATTCCTGACAGTTAACAAACATGTACTGTATGTATTTTTATAGCATGCCTTTATCAAACAAATCGCGGCAACGCTGTTGTGTAAAAAACCCCTTCAAAAACACGTGCATGCACATTCTCATTTATTAACGCACATCATGTACATAAAGAAATGTCTAGCATGTTAATATATTGCCGCCATATTGATTTTCGTTTATCTTGATCATCGGTTACCTCGATGCTTTTTGGCGACCCCCTAGGACATCGACATAACCGGGTTCCACTGTATTTGCATACAAGAAAAAGAAAAGATTTTTCAGAAAGCAGGAGGCAAGAAATTGAGGTAGAGGGGCATCTTCTACAGCTACAATCAATTATTAGTTTTTGTAATACATTTAGAAAAGTGTCAACCATATTGAGGTAAACGCCACGCGGTATGATTAAGAATCTACTTTTCTTCTTTTTATTTCTTTAGATCAACATATAAAACACTGTAATATATTATAGGGTTGTTTATCTGTTCTTATAACTTCATTGTCAGTGAAATTGTTCATCCATTTCTGATGGTTCTTTGTGTCCTTTAGCCTGCTGTCCTTCATCTTGCAGTTTGATCTCAATCATGACTCGTTTCTGTGTAACAGAATGCTGATGAACAGAGAAGCTTCATGTGTGTACATCTACATGTAGAGGAATGTATCTACCTTGATGTTATCTCTTCTCTGCATCTCCTCTCCTTCTGGTTCTGCTGGAGAATCTGCCTCAGAGCAGTTTCCATATCTGTAGGCTAAAGAGAACAGCAATAAGCTTCATTCCACACACTGACTCTGTAGATGTGTAGGGGTGTGTGTACCTTTTTCTCCTTACGTGTGTGTTCCTCTGTAGGACGGTCCAAGTATGTACCTGCTGCATGTGGCTGGACCTGAAAAGAAGTACAGATAAAAGTAATGAGGTCGAGTGTGAGTGTTTTCCTGGACAGAAGAAAGTTCAGGCTTCCAAGTCTTTCTTCTTTCAGAATGAATGAATCAGTGAATGAAACTAACTGTCTTCACTCTAAATCATTTTCTGCATGTTCATGGGACACTGTACTGTAGCGGTGTGTAAGTGTGTGTCACCTCGTCTCATCTCTCTGATCTTATCCTGATAATGCTGTCCGATTTGTTGCAACTGCCTGAGATACTTTTGAGCCCCGTCATTTTATTAATCTGTCTTGTGCTGCTTGTTGAGGTGCAGCGACTCTCTCATTGAGGAATCTGGACCATTCAGCATCTGCTGTACTTGGCCTCAGACCCTGCATTTAAATAAAGTGAAGTAAGATTTCACATTAAAAACAAGTATTTATGTATTTTTGGACCTTTAAGTCAAAAAGATTCAGACCTTCTCCATGGTTTAAGGAGGATTCTGGTCTCCTAATATACATGTAGGTTTAAATCCCACTTCTGAAATGACAAAAAATGTATTTTATTTCATCTATTTAATGTCCAAATATTCACATTTGTATCTGTAATATTAACTGGATGTGGGCATGATCTCAACTGTAAACACCTAAAAATGAAACAGTTTAAAATAAATGTGAAGGAATTAGAAATAAATGATGTTTGTGATCTGGCACACTTGATATTGGACAAAGTGTAAGTGTAAGAACTGCTCTCCAACTTCTACAGCTTCATATCTACAGTGGGGGAAATAATTATTCAATCTCCTGCTCATTTTGTAAATTTACCCGCTTACAAAGAAATGAACAGTCTAGAATTTTTATGGTAGATTTATTTTAACTAAGAGACAGAATATAAAACTATATAAAAAAAATATAATTAAAAAATATAATTTTTTTATCAAGTTTTTCTCAGGTTCAATGACAAAGCAAAACAAGGAATAAAAAAAAAAAGTAAAATTTTGTATTGAAATTAATTAAGACATTTAAGAACAGAATAGAAATTGATTATAAAAATACAGTGGGGTCAGTTCAGATGTAGCACAGCGCTCATTTAGTAAATGCACAGATAAACAATATGCTAATTGTGTGTTAATGTTAAATTAACATTATACCAATTCATCCCAAATAAAACACTGCATGGGAAACGGCTTTGGTGTGTTAGTGTAAGTGCACTATGCTACAAGCTATCGTAAACAAGCTAACGTTCACTAGATAAGTCATATTTTAATCGCTAATAGAGCAGATTCATGGAGAATTACATCGCTAATCAGCATTTTTGCCGCAACTCATTTATGAATGAGTCTGCATCAACTACATCAAAGAGAATCACTTTATTTAAAGTGAATAAAATACCCTAGTTAATGGAGTTGAACATTAATTGAGCCGCAGACACACACCTGACTCGTGTGTGTAGAGTAGGTGTGATGAACTGGGAAAGCAGGCAGTGGGTCAAACCACTGTGAGGAAGGGGAGGGGGAACTCAACTGTTTCTAAATGCATTTTTTTGCGATTTTTTTTCTACTTACACAATTATTTAGGTATGCATACATTTATTTTCCACAATAAAGAGTGTGATATTTTTATAATACATTTTTTTGGGGGGATAATACTTGGATATGGGGGGGCATGTCATCCCGGTCCCCCTCGGGATTTACGCCCATGTTTACCTGTACCTATTTTAATATAATTTGGTCACGTTCGGCGGCCGGATTAATAAATCCAACAGGCCGTAGTTTGCCCATGTTTGGTCTATATGCAAACATCTTACGAAAAAAACGCAATTTAAAATGTATCTTTTAATGTGGTATTATATTGAGTACCTACTATTTGTGACTCAATCAATATAATAATTATTGGAAAAACTTTGTAGAGTTTAGTACAGTAGTAAAAAGGGGTTTCCCCCCCCAAAAGAGCACAAAATATGATTTAAATAATAATAAAAATAATACAAAATCATTAAATGTAAACATTTAGATATATTTTGTAAATATTTAATAAAATGTTGCCCTATTCAACAGGTGGCTCCGTGGCGCAATGGACAGCGCATTGGACTTCTAGGCCAGGCACTAGTAGCGATGTGATTCAAAGGTTGTGGGTTCGAGTCCCACCGGAGTCGCTTCTTTTCTTTATTAATTCAAAAGAAAAGAATAATAATTTTACTTATATTATTAAAACGCCTTGAAATAAATACGATCGCAATTTGTATTTCTTATCAAATTTTCTTTGTTTCTGTTAAACCTAAAATGCATTGACTAACGGTTTCCTATAGGGGGCGCTTAGTGTCCCAACTCTGGTCTTAAAAACCCCCATTGTTCAGGGGTTTCGTGTGCATTATCCAAGTGTATCACGTTATTAATAGATTTACTAAACCTGTGCAAATTTGCGTAAATTCCCTGGACCTAAAACCTACTAGCACCCCTGCTGAGATTTTTACAGGCCTTCAGCTCCATTGTTCTCCTGCTTTTGTTGTGCAAACACACCAATTACCTGTGAGGCCTGGCACATTTGCATTTGTTCACTCAGAGTAGCTCAGAGGCCAGAAGAAGACTCAGAATTTTGTCTCACTGAATTGTGTCAGAGGGCCACACCAACGATAACTTGAACTTCATTCTGCTCAACTTTTTTCCATTGTAAAATGCACTAAATTATATATTTTGAATAGCTGGTACTGATCATTGGAAGAATAAAACTATTCTGTAAATATTTGTAAAATTGTGGTGTATCGAATAAGAAAACAAAAAAGATTATTGTCATCCTAACCTCACTAAAATCAATGAATTGCAATTCAAAGAATAAATTCAATTACAAAAGTTTTTTATTTATTATTATAAATTATTATAATTTATTTGGTACCATTCATAGTATTGACAGACAGACAGCGGTCAATTATTATTAGCAACGGTCTGTTATACAAAATAATTGCCTGCAGAACATTTGGAAGCCCATTCAAGTGAATGGAACGTATTATTATATTATAATAATTAAGTATTTTCTGGATCTACGGGGAATGTTTCAAAGATGACCACATGATCTAAGGCAATGAATTCCATATTTTTTGTGTTATGCCTTTTTCCTTGGCACATCACTGGAATAAACTCTTTGCAGATACATCCTCTCTTGAAATTTCAGCATTGCATGTTTTGCAAATCGCTATCCGTGGGTCTTTCTCTAAGATATTGAAATAAGTCCACACTGCAGACATGTTGGCTCTTATCCAGATAACTGTGTGCAAGCTGCGCTTTTTTATTGCGTCATTAGCAGGCCGTAGTTTGCCCAGGTCTCATCTATGGTCATGTGTTCTCCTGGAGTGAAACTCTCAGCACAGTTCTTGTTGAAGCGTGTCCAGATAATTTGTCTGTTTTCACCTGTTCTGCCCGCATGTCCTTGTCATCAAATCGAAGGCGTTGCATAATTGAAATGAATCTATCTCGGGGCATTGTCTCTCTGATTACTGGCACCAGAAAACTTTCTGACCAGCAAACCACACTGGCACCAACAGGACACATGATTGCTCTTACAAATAGAATTGAAATGAATGCCATCAGTTCATGAATTGCCAAATTCCAGTCCCGCTCTGTTCTGCGGGCTTGATGGACCGTGCATTTCCTGATGGTCTGCAGCATTCCCACGTCTAACAGGCAAAGGAAGCTTTGGAGCATGCTTGTAATTTTACGCTGTCGGAAGATAAACAAATAGAGAATGGTAAATTTACATGAACCTCACTCTAAATAGGTTTATATAAATATCATATGTACTATGGCAATGACAAACCTTAGCAGACTCTGTGGGTTCAGCTTGCGCAGTGAAGCACGAGTGTTTTGCTACTGCACTGGGCATTCCAATGTCCTCCTCTACCCACACAGTGTCGTCTTTTGCCGTCTGGCTCAGACAGGGCTTCCCAGTACCACGGTGCATCTTCCGTGGAAGCATGTTGGGTTCTTGTTCCGTCTCCTTTTCGGATTCTTCTAAAGAGGTATCAGTGGCCTGCTGGACAATTGAAATCTCTCCTCCATCAGAGTCTGCTCCGTCCATTTCCTGAAGCCAGGCCAAAGCTTGTTGCGCGGAGACGTTCTTCCTGCGAGGCCATCCTGATGTGCGTTCTCAAAAATGCGAAGAAGAAATGATTCTCCCGCCTGGGTCGGTCTGCTTTTATGCACAGCACTGTGCTGTAGTCATGCAATGCCACTCCCTTACATACACAGTCACAATGGACAGAATCACGACCAATTGTTAGGAAGGTTTCCTATTCAGCTCGAAGGACAAAATGTTAGGATTTTCACTATCTGGTGTGGGGATCAGGGGATCGTACTTGCCCCAGCGTGTCAGTCAAAACACGGTACAGGATTCAGAACACTCAACATTACTGGGTATAGAACTGATCGCATATAAGGTGATTCTTGCTATCTTAGCTGCTGTTCAGTAGGTTGCGTGATGCAGAATGCATGCTGAAAGGCCACTGCTGAGTGACCACTGCTGAATGGTCAGTGCTGAGTGACTCTCCTGAATGGTCAGTGCTGAGTGACAGGTTGCACAATGTCGAATGGCCACTGGTAGTTTACACTGTAGTTTACCATCTCCCTCAGAGTCTAATGAGTTCAGGAGACCCACGAGAGCTTGAATTTCGAGGGAGAACAGATCAAAACTGGCTGTATCTCCAGGCAACACTGGAGGCAGACACACAGTTTACCAAGCAATGACAAGCTGCCTAAAGCCCTATTCGGACGGGACTAGTTTTACAGGGGGTCGTTAGAGAAATTTCTGTTTCACAGAGGTACTTTGTGATTTTAATCCCGTCCGAATCTGCCATGTGTCTTTTTCTCACACGACCTCTGTAAAAATTCCAGAGCAAATTACCTACTGTATTTCAGCAAACTCGCCGCTCCTATGAGAAATCTAATCCCGTCCGAATGCGAATTTCTGTGATTGGCGAAAAAGTTTTTTTAAAAACGCGTTTACTTGTGTGTTTTGGTCAACCTGAACTACCGTACTAACCCTAGCGTGCCAGTATTCAAATTTCTGCTTTCTGCGCACCAATAATGGATGAATAGGTCTTGTGTAACGCCCACATGTAAAACACAGACATTCCTACCTCCGCAATAAACACAGAGATGTTAGTCCCGTACGAATCCATACATGAAATGACAGATGTCGGCTGAAAAAAATTCTAACTCAAACGTCGTTTGGAAAACTAGTCCCGTCTGAATAGGGCTTAGGACATCACAGGAGATTTAGCAACTCCGTGAAGATAAGGCGGCCATTCTGCACAGGTTAAGACTCTCTCACACACACAGAGACACACATAAAAAAAAAAAAAATAGAGGTGGGGAAAAAGACTTAGAAAACAAGAGACAGGATTGAGAATGATGTAGAATTCTAATACACACAGACACACAGACACACAGACACACACACACACACACACACACACACACACACACACACACACACACACACACCTCATGAAGATTACGGACCATCACACACCCCAGTGCTCATGGTAGTTTTTACTCCTTGGTGTTTTGTATTGTTTTAAGATTCATAAACACACTCTTGATATCACCCAAATGAGGATGGGTTTCCCTTTTGAGTCTGGTTCCTCTCAAGGTTTCTTCCTCATGTAGCTCCCTATTCCCCTCGATTTTTTTATTGGAATGGGGCCTGGGTTCTCTTAGTTAGAAACTCTCATATTTTGTTACCTCACAAGGTTAAGAAATAGGACCACATGAGGACCACATGAGTCGCCCGCGGGCCTTTTCCAAAAATAGCACACTATAGCGCCACTTACCAGTGAGCTGCATCTAATTTTTTTGTTGCTATTCTTTTGTTTTAAATGACAATATTAAAATATAAATGACTAGATATAGATGAATATAATTCATTATTAATAATAACTTTAGATACTCATCTTGAAAGTACTCGGTATCGGATTAAAAAGAAAATGATTGGTATCGCTCATCAATATTGATGACACCAGTTGAAATACTTGACTCTGTGTGGTGTGATGTGAAATCAGACACGGGACTGCAGACTGCAGCTCACTGGAAGTTTTTAATGTTTCTTCTGATAAACACACAACAAATCAGGAGCCTCTGTGGTGATATTTCACTTATTGTTCTCTATAAAATAAATGTGTGGTAGACTTATCACCATGTGCCCTCACATTCATAAAAATACAAACAAAAAGTGTAAAATAATCACACAGATAGATAAAGAAACCTCACACAAAAACTTCAGTGAGAAGAAATAAAAAAATTATTTCGGCTGCTTCCTTTAGGGGGCGCCACAGCGGATCATCCTCCTCCACACTACCCTGTCCTCTATTTCTGCTTCTTTCAACCAAAAAATATATATAAATAATACATAAATAGAAAAGTAAATTATATAAAATTAAACCAGTGTATCATAAATTTAGGAGAAACCCACCACTCCAATGAGATTACAATACAGAAAGGGAAGAGGAGGAGTCAGGACAGGAAGTGACATCAGCTTCTATTATCAAGGCATTTAAAGGAAGCACCCATTTTGATCAGGCAACTACATTTATAAACACAGATATGAGTATAAACAAGACAAATCAACAATTTTGTATGAATTGAAACAGGACATGTAAATTTAACAGGGTAAATTATACACCTGTTACATACATCTATAGGTTTAAAACGAGGAAAAGGTTTGTCACGTGTCACCTTTTAATGTGTTTCATTATTTAACCTGGACTTCCTTTTTAATCATTCTTCAATTACATGCAGTAGCACAAGTAGTTACTCTCTTTGGGTGGATGAATGGATAGATATGTGTGTTACAGGATTTGTAAGAGGGTACATTTACAGAATAAGCAGGAGATTGAATAATTATTTCCCCCACTGTAGATATGAAGCTGTAGAAGTTGGAGAGCAGTTCTTACACTTTGTCCAATATCAAGTGTGCCAGATCACAAACATCATTTATTTCTAATTCCTTCACATTTAATTTAAAACTGTTTCATTTTTAGGTGTTTACAGTTGAGATCATGCCCACATCCAGTTATTATTACAGATACAAATGTGAATATTTGGACATTAAATAGATCAAATAAAATAATATTTTGTCATTTCAGAAGTGGGATTTAAACCCACTTGTATATTAGGAGACCAGAATCCTCCTTAAACCATGGAGAAGGTCTAAATCTTTTTGACTGAAAGGTCTGAAAATACGTAAATACTCGTTTTTAATGTGAAATCTTACTTCACTTTGTTTAAATGCAGGGTCTGAGGTGGTCCAGATTCCAGATTTCTCGATGAGAGAGTCGCTGCACCTCAACAAGCAGCACAAGACAGAATACAGGGACAACCGGTGTCTCTGACTGTCTTCTAAATACAAGAGGGATCAATTATAAAACTGAAAAGGGGGTCATCCTTGCAGAAGTGTGTGTGTGTGTGTGTGTGTGTGTGTGTGTGTAAGAGTATCTCAGGCAGTTGCAACAAATCGGACAGCATTATCAGGATGAGATCAGAGAGATGAGACGAGGTGACACACACTTACACACTGCTACAGTACAGTGTCCCATAAACATGCAGGAAATGATTTAGAGTGAAGACAGTTAGTTTCATTCACTGATTCATTCACAATGCAAGAAGAAAGACTTGGAAGCCTGAACTTTCTTCTGTCCAGGAAAACACTCACACTCGACCTCATTACATTTATCTGTACCTCTTTTCAGGTCCAGCCACATGCAGCAGGTACATACTTGGACCGTCCTACAGAAGAACACACACACATCCACCATGCAAAGAGAAAAAGGTACACACAGCCCTACACGTCCACAGAGTCAGTGTGTGGAATGAAACTTATTGCTGTTCTCTTTACAGATATGGAAACCATCTGAGAAGGATCCAAGCAGAACTGGACTGGGACAAAAAATCAAGCTCTGGCATTTTGGTCCAGATTTATTAATACAAAAAAACTCTAATCCACACTGATGAATCCTAAAACTAATTATGACCTCCATCTGATGCAGCAAGCTCACACAGAGCCCAAAAGGGGAGATGATTGAAGATGTGATTGGGTCGGCCCAATTTCTGTAAGGACTATACAATGTGTGTATGCAGTATAAGTGACTTGTTCCTAATTGTTTATTTGTTTTGCTTTGAGTGCATGAACTTTATTAATAGTGAAAATCATAAATGAAGAACAAATAAATAAATAAATCCTGCCGTTTATTGCGCCCCACCTGTTATGTCTTTATTCCCCACTAGAGGGCCGCATCCCACACTTTGAGATCCACTGAGCTAGGCTAACTAGCCGGCTAATTAATCTTAGCTTTAATCGTTTTCATCCTAAGTCTAAATATTGTACATTTAGTGAGCTATAAATAAACTATACGTATCATAATAATGTAAAATAGAATGTATTCCTCTTTTTGTTTAGATTTCAGTCAGAAATTCTAAGAAACTAGTTAACACAAAAACAGCGCTAGCAAACCCGGCTAGCATGAGGCTAATTATGATGGCTCCTACACTATTAGCCGAAATGTCAGTTTCTGCTCACTGCAACATTTCTGGAAATATTATCTCTCTTTTATTCTTTATTTTTTAGTCAAATTTATCAGCTTTTTCCTGCAAGTCTATGAATTATGTATGTGAACAGACTAATCAACGCAGGGTTTGCTTTCGGTGCTAGCCAATCATCAGAGAGAAGGGGCGGGACTTGTACAGAGTATATAGCGCCATCACTCGGCCCTGTGGTCACGTGGTCCTTTATGGCGCTCAATCAGTTCCTGATGTGTTTTTTTCTTTTGCCTCCGCGGCGAATATATAAATTTATTTGTGTATTTGTATTATTTAATTTAACGTAAACAAGAAGAAAAGAAGATGCCTTTTTTTGTAAAAATTTTAATAACATTTTTTTCCCCTTATAGCGCCAACCAATCAACTGTGAAAAGGGGCGGGACTTGTACAGAGCTGTAGTTCTTAAGCTGTGATTGATCTCTTCTTTTGTTCTACCTGCACGTAGCCTAGTGGTTACGTATTTGGTTGCAGTGTTCATTGCAGGACAAATTCGCGGTTCGAATCCCGCGGTGGCATCTCATGCTAATGAAATATAAACTGCAACCAGCCAGGTAGGCTGTTCTTTTGGGATTATATATATAATTTTTTTCCCACCCAGAATTATTTATTTATTTGTGTATCTTTTTTAGGTATTAAAGTATTTTTGTATGTACCTTTTTTCTGTTAAGTTTAAATATTGAATTTGTTTCTTTTCCTTTTTTGTAGCTTGGGCTCTTCTAACCAGACAGGTTACAAAGTATGTATTTTAATAATGTATTAACCCTCTGGAGTCTGATTCGCCGCCGGCACCCAAACGTGATTTTTTTCAGATGCCAGCAAAAAGAGCTTAAACTGCTCGGTCATATTTGATCAAACATGTCAAAGTAATACATCATTTAAATCTGTAAAGGGTCTACTTTTATTTGTGTATGCTCACTGTATAAACAAAACGTTGTATTTTTTTTTTATGAATAAAATAGTCAGGGTGCGCCATCTGTCGCCTTTGTCTGCGTGAACTTCGTTTAGAAACACGTCATCAATATGCGCTGAAACTCGGCCAATAGCTGACACACAGAAATAAAAAATATATATTTAGACAGCTTAAAGTGTGTAGTTTTAGAATAATTTGGTGAAATAAAAAACATATGTTTCCAATGAATATAAATCATGTGAAACCAAGTAGAGGCACAGATTTTCCACCAATTATCTGATAATGAGCTGCGAGCGGACACGCCCCCCGCTATTCACAGGTAAAACAGTTCACACGTTGAGTCACACACACACACACACGCCCCCCGGACAGTGGCATAAAACAATGGCAGAGAATTTACCTTTTCATCTAAAGAAGACTGCGATTCCGACGAGGAGCGTTTGCATTTTGAAGAGCGAGGACTTTCCAGCAAGTTGCTACGATGAGTAAGTTATTAAGTCTTACATTGTGATCATATAAAACTCATATTGTTTGTAGACATCTCTGCCTAGATTTTGTCAGCATTGCCTTTTAATGTTACAACAGAAATCCGCCAATATCTGCTCATTTATAACATGAACTGTTTGTAATTGTATGCTCTAAATATTGTTGCCGTTATATAAAGTTATATTTTAGCCTCAGTTCAGTTTTGGTTCGTGTCACTGGTCATCCTGAAAGTCTGTTATGTAGTGTTATCTAGCAGAGATGTTCTGGAATGCTGAGGTGTAAATGCTATATGTACAATGCATGTTAACAAATATATATATATATATAATATTAGTTCAAGTGTATTCATCAAAAATACTGAAAAATATATTGTTTGGTTATTTTTAGGAATGTGGCTGCATCACCCCTGCCTTCACTGGAAACTCACACCAGGCCACGCAGGTGTCGCTCCATTTTCAGTTCGACTGAGAATCATCCTGAGTAAGTACATATTTTATATTTTCTTAAGTTTGAATCATTATTGCATTGTATGACAACTTTATCAATGATAATATTATTTGCTCAGCTGTAAATGGTGATGGTGTACATGTCTGAGATGCATTATGGTCTATGGCCCATCAACAAACATTTATCTGTCCTATTGCCCAACAACAAATAGGCCTATAGGCTGTACAATGCATGCTAACAAATATATTGTTCAAGTGTATTCATCATCCTAAAATATATCGTTTGGTTATTTTTAGGAATGTGGCTGCATCACCCCTGCCTTCACTGGAAACTCACACCAGGCCACGCAGGTGTCGCTCCATTTTCAGTTTGACCGAGAATCATCCTGAGTAAGTACATATTTTATATTTTCTTATTATATTTAGTTTGAATCATTATTGCATTGTATGACATATGCAAACAACTTTACCAATGACACAATAAGTGATGTTCGTTTGTGTGTTTCATAAACAGATGTGATCAAGCACCTGCTCCAAAAAGGGCAAAGGCAGCACACACAGTCCACCATGTCATGGAAGGATCAGACAGATAACGACACAGTTCCACAGACTCTGCGATTCCTGCCCGCACGTGAACCTGGACCTTAACTGAGGTCTTCTGACTCTCATTCTCCATTTAGTCTATTTAAAATATTTTTCCCTGTATACTTTGTGCCACAACACAAATGCTCAAGCTGGCAAGTCAATAGCCAAGGGACGCAAATACAAATGGAGAGATGAAACCGTGAGTGAGATGTATCGCTACATTGGGCTTTTATTTTACATGGCAATGGTAAAGTTGCCCTCCATCATAGACTACTGGCAACAGAGCAGTATTTTCATAGTTCCCTTTCCAGCAACACTTATGTGAAGGGACAGATACAGGACAATTTCATGGAATGTACACATGAGTCACCCAGATGCAGACAAAGAAAATGACAGAAAGAGGGGCACATCTGAACATGATTGTCTGTTCAGAGTGAAACTGCTTATGGACACAATCCTTAAGACCTGCAAAGCAATTTATCATCCTAGGAGACATTTTGCCGTGGATGAGAGGATGGTAGCATGCAAAGCTAACACTGGGAGGACACAGTACATGAAAAGCCAAGCCAACTAAGTGGGGGTTCAAGTTGTTTGTTCTTGCCGATTCCTCAAATGGATACACTATTATTATTTAATGCATAGTATTGTAGTATCTACAGGCTAGGATTTGCAGAACCCTACTGTAGTGTATTGTGTTATTGTTTTTGTTGAACTCTTTATTTTTTATACATACTGTACTGTATTGTTTTATCGTTACACAATTCCCTTTTTAATGCTGTCCTTGCTAATGTGTATTTTTAATAAACACAAAGGAAACGCATTCCTTGTTGTAGTACTGTACTTCTCACTGTGATCCTGGCTCAGTGATCCACAGCTCATTATGTAATCGACAGCTCATTATGCGACACATTGTCTACGAAGCTGTCAGTCACAGCATGTCGACGCCTCTTCGCATATGGCCTTTCAAAGTAGAAAGTGTCTTTTACATTTTATTTCAAAGTATTGTTTAAGGTGAATGAGCAGGCAGGATGATTTTCACATGATTAAAAATAAAAAACCCTACATTACAAGCTCTGTTCTCAAAAAGTCTTGGGGAAACATGTTTACTATCGGGTTTTGTGGCCTTATTTCAGTGAGGTTTTTTTGTTGTTGCTTTTTTCAAAAACCATGCATAAACCTTATTTAGTAAAAAATACAAACACACACATATAAGTTGTTTACATATTATGGTAGCCCAGTTTGTGCTGAATACAGTGTAATAAGTCTTTTGTCAATAATATGTTTTAAAAGCAACTAAAAAGAACCAAATGTAAGAGCATGTCAAAATCTCTCAAGGGGCCAAAAACACCCTCAGACTCCAGAGGGTTAACTGTAGGTCACAGCTGAGCTGAAAGAGGAAGAGCTTCTTTAAACTGACAGTGAAGTACGACTGGATGAAAGAATCTGTAAAACCCCACAACGATGTACTCCGAGAAAGTTTTTTGTATTACTAAGTCATGACTTTTATAAAACTGCTCGAGAATTTTTATTATAAGATTCAACAAAAAAGTCCATAAATTTACTCATTTTCTGCTCAATGACTTTGTTTTAGGACCTGATTTAAGAGAGACACGAACACAACGACCTTCAGATAAAGTACCAAGAGCTGATGGAAAACGCAACAAACCATGAGAAGACACTGAAGTTAAGTTCTTCTATAAGTGTGTGTGTGTGTGTGTGTGTGTGTGTGTGTGTGTGTGTGTGGATCCAGTAGAATGGGAGGAATACAAACAAAGACTGAATTTTTGTTGTAGTTGTTGTAAAGTCTAATGATGGTAAGGGTATAAATATAATTGACTAATAGCGACATCTAGTTCAAAGAATCTGAAATCTTATCAAGTGTGCCAGATCACAAACATCATTTATTTCCAATTCCTTCACATTTATTTTTTAAAACTGTTTCATTTTTAGGTGTTTATAGTGGAGACCATCACATCCAGTTATTATTACAGATACAAATGTGAATATTTGGACATTAAATAGATCATATAAAAAACAATTTTGTCATTTCAGAAGTGGGATTTAAACCCACATGTATATTAGGAGACCAGAATCCTCCTTAAACCATGGAGAAGGTCTGAATCTTTTTAACTAAAAGGTCTTAAACAATTCGTACAGCAGATGCTGAATGGTCCAGATGCCTCAATGAGAGAGTCGCTGCACCTCAACAAGCAGCAAAAGACAGAATACAGGGACAACCGGTGTCTCTGACTGTCTTTTAAATTGAGTGTGTGTTTGTGTGTGTGTAAGAGTATCTCAGGCAGTTGCAACAAATCGGACAGCATTATCAGGGTTGATTATTGCTGTTCTCTTTAGCCTACAGATATGGAAACTGCTCTAAGGCAGATTCTGCAGCAGAACCAGAAGGAGAGGAGATGCAGAGAAGCGATAACATCAAGGTAGATACATTCCTCTACATGTAGATGTCCACACATGAAGCTTCTCTGTTCATCTGCATTCTGTTACACAGAAACGAGTCATGATTGAGATCAAACTGCAAGATGAAGGACAGCAGACTGAAGGACACAAAGAACCATCAGAAATGGATGAACAATTTCACTGACAATGAAGCTATAAGAACAGATAAACTATATAATACTATTTTATATTGGTGTTTTATATGTGATCTCTGGTGGTCTAGTGGCTAGATGCGGTTCTCTCACCGCTGTGGTCCGGGTTCAATCCCTGGTCAGGGAACCAACCCCAGCCACTCTTAGTGCCGGTCTCAAGCCCGGATAAATGGGTAGGGTTGCGTTAGGAAGGGCATCCAGCGTAAAAGCATGTGCCAAATCAAACATGCGCATGATCCGCTGTGGCGATTATAATTGATTGTAGATGTAGAAGATGCCCCTCCACCTCAAATTTTTGCCTGCTGCTTTTTGGAAAATCTTTTCTTTTTCTTGTATGCATATATTTTCATCCATCCAACCGCATCCCTGGGTGGGTTTAAACCACCAACCTTTTGGTTAACAGACGAAAGTCCTGACCGATTGCACCAAAAGCTGGGGAACAGTAGTCTGTTAAGGGGTGGGAGGAAGGAAAAAGAAGAGGAAATGGGAAAGGAGAAAAAACAAATTAGAAAAATAAAAGAAAAAAGAAAGAAAAGGGAAAATAAAACCAACCTTCCACATTTCTTATAGTTTTGGCAGACTGATGTTCATGTTTAACTAAAAATCGGCTTTGTATGTACAGTATAGAGAGTAAAGGAGAGTGAGAACTTTACCTCTCAACAAGCTGTGAGCAAAATGAGTGAACTTTTCGCCACGTGATTATCAGCCAATGTTTTGTTTACTACAGTTGCTAGAATACACACAAAAAAAACGTCCAGCATGAGCGCATTGTGTATGTGAACTGACCAGTCAATGCAGGGTTTGCTTAAAGCAATAGCCAATCATCAGAGGTGGCAAAAGTACACACATCCTTCACTTAAGTAAAAGTACAGGTACTCATGTTTTAAAAAACGTTTGTAAAGGTTTAAGTACTGACTACACTTTTTTACTCAAGTTAAAGTAAAGAAGTTTGGGCTCTGACATTTGGTATTAAGTAAAAAGTAGCCGTTACCACTACATGTTTTAGTGTCACGCAGGCATATAGGCATTTAGATCTAAAATCAGATAAGACTTACATAGATAGATAAGTAACACACAAATAGGAGGATAGATAAGATAAACATGTAGACAGAAATTTGTAAAAATAGTTTTTTTCAGCCACTGAGGGGATAAGAAACATGCTTGTATGTCAGGATGGCCGAGCGGTCTAAGGCGCCAGACTCAAGGTTCTGTACCTTCCAGGAAACTGAGTCTTCTGGTCTCCACATGGAGGCATGGGTTCAAATCCCACTTCTGACAGTGACTTTATTTTCATTCGAAATCAAAACAATAATAAAATAATTATTCTCCTTTGTCTTCCAAACACAGACATAAGCCCTATTCAGACGGGACCAGTTTTCCATCTATATAAAATACCTTTGGTTGGGTAAAGTGCAAAGACCACATAGAATAACTGAAAACGACGTTACCGCGAATGTGTAAAGCATAACAAGAAGACTGGGTCGGATCCACAACGCTGCACATTCTTCGAGGAACTGGACTCTGTTCTTGGTTAGTTGCTACTTTTAAGAGTATTAATTTTGTATTGAAATGTATTTAACAGTGTACAAAGCATGTATGGCTATGTTCATAAGCATACATATCAAATGAAATAATAGACATAAATAATACAATGCAGTGAACAAGCTTCCGTTAGAGACACAATCAAGTACTTTAATTAAACCAGTACTGTCGATATTGAGTAGATATTTCTGTTTCTTTAGCTTGTCGTCCAATGACTAACCCAGGTGATGGACATATGGATGCATCAAGTTCAGAGGAAGGTGATATCACTGGTAAGTTTGGGAATTTTTCTCTGTACAAAATGTCAGTGTTGCTATTTATTTAATATCTTGAAGCTCTCGAATTTTCTAAATTATAAGATTTGTTACAGGTACCAGTTCACACTCATCTGGTATAGCAGAGCCATCAGGAGACAAAGCAGCTACATTTAAAGCGACTGAAGATGACAGTGGTCAAAGGTCAGAGCAGACCACCAATACTGGCCAAACTTCCATCATTACAAGTAAGTTTGAAATTAATATTAAGCAAGATTAAACATGACTTTAAAGAAACAATAAAGAAATGGAACAGTTTTAAATGGTATTTATAGTAAATTTTTTTATTATATTGAAATGTAAAAATGCATAGGTGTTAAAGTATTCTGTATTTGAATAGTTGGTGAACACCAGAGTAAAAAAGTTTTAAATACTTTACAGAAACAAATTAACCAGTTAAAAATTTAAACTCTTTCTAAAAAGCCAAGTAATTCATAATTATTCACATCTTGAAGTCTCCACAATAACAATATTGACAATGTTCATTATTATGATATATTGTATTATCATATAACAGCACGTCTTTTTGTCTTATGATACAATACAATTTTGTGATTTTTCTCATCAGGAAGTAAACGCAAAGGAAAAAAAAAATAATTATGGAAGCCATGTAGAGAGGGATAAACATGTTAATACAACATGACATTGATACAACAGCAGCAGAGCTTGAACAGCGTCTTGACAAAGAGCACATGGCCTAAAAGAGACAGCTCCAGCAGGCCAGGTTGGATCTGGACAAAGCACGTCTTGATTTTGAGATAAAACGTCAGGAAGCTGAAGACAGGCGTGCTCGAGAGACCCAGCAATTCATGGTTCAAATTCTGCAAGTGCTTAGACCTGCATTGCCACAGTATGGCCCCTCGACTTCGTTTGCACAATATCAACATCCTGCTCAGCACTATTATTCATCTGATCCATTTGCTTTTTCACCTGGCGAAGCCTCGCACCAAAATCCGTCAACATCTGTTTTCCAAGATCAACGCTCACTGTCTGACCAAAGAAATGACCACTAGTTCTCTGAGCATTGTTTTTTGCAAACATTATTGTGCAGTTGCACAGTTTATACTAATTAAAATAACTGTTCTAGGAACAGTAATGTTGTGAAACTGTAGGAAGTTATGTTTTTGCAACGTTTATATTTTTCTACTTTAATGCCTAATGGTTACTTGAATATGTTTATATCCAGTTTACTTTAAAAGTAAAGAGACAAATGTTCAATACATGTCACAAGCTTTATTAGGAACATAAGATTGTTTCTTTTTTTGGTTCTTACAAACAGTAGTTTTGTTAGAACAAAACTACTGTGTGTAAGAACCAAAAAAAGTAACAAAAAAAGTAACAGACCCCCTGTAAAACTAGTCCCGTCAGAATAGGGTTTAAGATACAACCTTGCGACTTAAACCCACGCCTTCTCTGACATTCTGAAGTTAAGGTACCACTCAGTTTCCCCAAAATTCTGCAGCACATTTGTCTCCCAAAAGGTGCTGGTGCACTCCTTTCTAGCACTTGGTGCAGTTGACATGCTGTGAACTATATGAAAGTGCATTTCAGTAATATAATTGAAAAACTGCCTTAGTGACCATTGTCTAGGTCAGATGGTGAACACGCAAACGTAGAAGACGTATTTCGTTCGCGGTTTAATTATTTACGTGGATGACTTTAAATAGTTCTGCTGCAGTGTTAAAGAGCTGTGTTCTGGCGGAACAATCTGTGGGGAATTTGTAAGACACTAAGATCACAAATGTAGTAGGCATGATTTTAACATGACGCAGGGAGACCCCAACGGATTTTAGGTCCGTCACCTTATCCTCTCAGCCTTGATAATGGAAGGTTTTCCATGACCCCTGCACATCCATCAATGAGTCAACTGGTGCTTGCCTGCATCAAAAGGAAACCAATGGCAATCTTTCTGTTTGGTGCACAAAGTAGGCAGGTCATTTGAATCCAGCATTTGTCCTTTTCACCCATGTACTCATCACATGCAGATAGTGAAGTAATAGGATTTGGAAATAGGTTTATACTTTTCCCCACTCTGAAGTGATACTCATCCTTATATGTGATCTCAATCTATGTCCACCTCTCTGCTAATCACATGCGAGCACGACATTCTTACTCCTATTCCCAATGAAAAGGGGCTCATATAAAATTATGCGGCATTTATTAAATGTATGATTATAAATGACTTTGGCCTAACTGTCCTTAGGCTAGCTGAAAATGTGCATATAGGAAGATGTTCGACACAGAATTCAGATACCTCGATGTCATTATGTGTTCAGAATACCATTGAAGAATCGGACTGAGGTATTAAACAGGTAAAAGTTAGCAGAGGATGGTTTCGATCCATCGACCTCTGGGTTATGGGCCCAGCACGCTTCCGCTGCGCCACTCTGCTCGCTGCAAGCAACCGAGACGGGACTCACATCTTGTGGCAAAGAGTGGCTCGGCTCTACTCTTCTAGCTTCCAAACGGTGCTGCGAAACCCAGTGGGGTTCTTGTCAATATCAGATGAAGTGTCAATTGAATTTGAATTACAATGTAAAGGAGTCAGTCAGAGACCATGCTCAGCTATCATGATAACAAAACAAGTGTTCAAGCCAGTGATCTCAAATTAAACCTAGACTTTTGTTTTGGTGACCATGTGTAGGCCAAATAATGAACACGCAAAAGTCATGGATGTATTTTGTTGGCGTTTTAATTATCTACAGGGTCGACTTCAAAACGTGCTGCTGCAGTGTTAAAGAGCTGTGTTCCTGCATTTCTTCTCTTCAACCATGTACTGACCACATGCAGATCTTGAAGTGAGAGGATTTTGAAATAGGTTTTACTGTTCTTCACTCTGAAGCGATACTCATCCTTATCTGTGATCTCAATCGATGTCCACCTCTCTGCTAATTACATTTAAGCACTACATTCTTACACTTATTCCCAATGAAAGGTGGCTCCTATAAAATTGTGACATTTATTAAATGTATGACTAAAAATGACTTTGGCCTAAGTGATTCTATGCCAGTTGAAAATTTGCATATAGGAAGATCTTGCACACAACATTCTGACACCTCCATGGCATTGTGTGTTCAGATTGCCATGAAGGATTCCTTGATCACAATTTCCTTGTAAAACTTTTTCTTAATCTGCAAAATAGACCAACCAATATGAAATAAAATGGTAAGATTTTTTTTTTGTATATTTAAAAGGTCCAAATGACACATACTAAGCTTATTTTTAGAAAACATTAAAGGACTGGATTATGCAGACCAGTGTACAGTGTAAAGCCATACACTGATTTGCTTTTATGTGACACTTGTAGTTTTAGTTTCAGAAAATGTAAATGACTAGTTATGTCTGCAGCAAAGGCCAATTTCCATACCCACTCTTCATCAGACAGTAAAGGCTGTGGCTTGCCTTTACTTTCCAGGAAGTCACCTATTTCCTTTCTTAACTTAAATTCTCTGCTCAAAACTTTCTCACAACTTAGCCATCTTACTGCTGTGTAATATGGTAAATCTTGCGATTTTGTGTCTGTATCTTTTAACATGCCTCTGAACTGTCTATGGTTGAGGCTATGTGAACTTATTAAATTCACCATCTTCACCACAGGATTCAGTACACTGCTAATGTCCACATATTTAGCACACAAAGCTTGCTGGTGAATAATACAGTGCAGGAACATTGGTTGTAGAATGTTTTTCTCATTACACATCTGCTTCACTTGTCCAACCAAGCCTTTCTTTATGCCACTCATGTTCTTTCCTCCATCAACAGTCAGGCAACTGAGGTTAGTCCAGTCCAAGTTATAATCAGCAAATGTTTTTTTCAATTCATTGAATATATCCTCTCCGGTAACAGTGCCATACCTGCTATGTAGGGAAGCCAGCTCTTGTGTTATATTTATGTCTTCATCCACACCTCTAATGAACACAAGCAGTTGAGAGGTGGAACAGCTGTTCAGTGATTCATCCATTGCAATTAAAAAATGGCGAAACTTGCTTGCATTTTTCGCTATTTGAATCACAATGTTTTCACCCATGTCTGCAACACGGCGGGCAATGGTATTTGCACCCAAAGCTACATTTTCAAATTGTACAAACATTCCTTTACTACTTCACCATCTGTAAACGGTTTGCCACTTTTAGCCAGGATGTAGGCAACTTTATAACTGGCCTTAGTTAGGGATTCATTTTCATTTGAGGATTTACTGAACAAGTATTTCAAACTCCATTCTTCTTGAAATTGCAGACACTCATCGTCTATTTTTCTTTTCCTCCTCTCGGCCATCACTGGGCACTAAAATGAGGTGAATTCAACATAAATAAATAGTGAAACTGAAAGTATCTTGCACACAATATCGCTCAAAAAACCTGATTATGCAAATTAATTTCGTCGCAATTATTGCTGCAAATGACCCGAAACAATTTTTTAAAATATCTTATGATTTCTTAAGTTAAACTTACCTGAATAAAGTGTGCAAATATATCTACTTATGGTAGAGAGATTGTTGCTTTTAATCTTTCCTCTTCAGCATATTTGAAAAATTCTTACTAAACTAATGACATTCCCAATACTTTAAACACTTATGTGAAGGAAATTATCACTAAATAAAATAGAGTGCAACATGTTTCGCAATCAGACGCTAACTGACACCAACAACTCCTCATCGCAGCAGTCAACCGCAACTGTCAAAATGTGATCAAAATAATCAAGTCTTGAACAAGCAGCAACCCATTTAAAAACTTCACCACTAGATGGCGTTATATCATTTTATTGACTGTGAACGGAAGTAGAAAAAGTAAGCAGCGAATAAGGTTTTGCAATGTAGTGATCGGTTGGAAAACATAACGCACTACTGCGTGCCTCTATTTTAATTCGGTAAAAACATAACGTCCACATAAGCGGCGGCTGATCTTGGCAGGATACATGTAAATTTCCGTAATTTTTTTCCGTAGACAAAAAGGTCTCCACGGGCCGGATGAGAGGGCCGTAGTTTGGAGACCCCTGCGTTAATTGAATACTCCTTGAATTGAGCTCCTTGAATACTGCTGTTGGACATGAAATCGGGGATAACCTTAATGGTGGGCTTCTTACAAGAAAAGCACATTAAACAATTGGAGAAAGCTTCAAAAAACTCCTGAGATTCGCCCTCTCTGAGCAAGCACAGAGACAAGTATATTATTGAGGCCAGGTGTCACAACAGCAGACACATGAGCGGAGCCCGGATAGCTCATTTAGTAGAGCATCAGACTTTTAATCTGAGGATCCAGAGTTCAAGTCCCTGTTCTTGTGTTAAAAAGCTAATGATTGTTTGTTGTTATTTGTGGGAAAATCAACAGCTTGTCTGAATCTTCACTTGATGACAAAATTCTATGAACCTTTCTCTTGCACAGAGTACAAGCTCTGACATGCCAGATGTTTTCCAAGTCCTACCCATACATGAGTAAATAATGGTTTAGTCTCACTGTGGTAAGCATACTTTATGGTGGTGACCAACAAATGGCTGTGACAATAGTCGTCTTTGTTTGAACCCAAAAGATATTCCCATGATCCTCCCATGCAAATAACATTGGTTTAAACATACTTTAACTGTGACATTATTTGACGTGTCACTGAAACTTGAATTGTGAATACATAGGGTTGTTTTTACTCTGAACAGGCAACACAGAAGACGCTGCGGGTTCACAGAATAATTCACGAGTCGCTGTTATATGAACAATAAAACATTTTATTTTTAATTACCAGAAAAACTACAAAGATGTCAAATGATAAAATATCAAAGATGCAAACACACAAAGGTACAAATAATATTTCAAAATGATGTATATATTAGCGAAAGAGGCACAGGGTTTATTTGTATATTTGTTATTATCATTAAATCTGATTAAACATTTTAGGAGATTATTTTCTTTATATGGTTTAATCTATAGGTGGTGGTGAGGGTTTCTGTGTGTGTGTGTGTGTGTGTGTGTGTGTGTGTGTGTGTGTGTGTGTGTGTGTGTCTTAGTGTCTGAGTGACTGTTACTGGGTGGTGCATCTTAGAAAAAGGCTTGCAGGTTTGAACAAGTTCCAGATGCTACTTTTCCTCATGGTGAATTTCCTCGGAGACCACATGACTCTCATAGGTTTCCCCATAAGGAGCTCACAATTAAGTGTTGCCAACGCTCGCTCAGCTGAGGAAACAAAATTCATTACAGGTCATTCATTTCAGTAAAAAATACTGGGGTAAGATGGGTGAGGAGAAAACACTCTCAAATTTTAAGTCAGAAAACCTGACCATATTCATGTAATAAAGTAGTAAAATAATACAGAAATTACTCCTGGAGTTTTAAGTGGACAATAAACTGGTAAAAATGCAGAAATAGTGTATTGGGGTTTAATGAGGATTTAATTACCATCGGCTCTCTGGTAAAAGTTGACGTAGGAATAACTGATTAAAACGCCGGCGTTCCAGTTCCTGCAGACATGGATGGAGTGAACGTGGCCCACAGAGCTGAATTTCTCCATCAGCATGTTATATGTCACTTCATGGTGCAGCTCACCAACATACAGTGATGAAATACTGGAATTCATTTTATCTAAAAAAACAAACAAACAAAAAAACAAACTCTGTTATAAACAAGAGAAAAAAAAACACCAAATCTACAGTCTTAAGCAGAAAAACATTATTATGAGTAAACTACAATCACTTTCCACTCTGAAATGTTGAAATATTGTAAAACATACAGGTTTACATTTCAACATTTCTCAGTACAAAAATAAAGTTAATGAAAAGCAAAAAAACAGTCTAAACAGTATTCAGAATAAATAGGATTAGTTAGCCGGCTAGTTAGCCTAGCTCAGTGGTTCTCAAATTGTGGGCCCTCTAGTGGAGAATAAAGATATGACAGGTGGGGCGCAATGAAAGGCGGGATTTATTTATTTATTTGTTCTTCATTAATGATTTTCAATATGAATAAAGTTCATACACACAAAGCACCACAAACAAAGTTGTAAAAATCTATTCGATGGATAAGTGTGTGACATTGATCCCAAAAAACAAACAAACAAACAGGTAATTCAGCACAAGCAGACAAAAAAATGTAGATGGTAGGAGCAATAAACCAAAAATTCAGCCTTAAAGAAAATATAATTGTGGTTTGTGTTATCCTGTTCCTTTTGCCACATCTTATCTCTGAAACCTTTTAGATGTTGCTAAACTGAAAATGAAATACAGATCTGATCTCAATATTAAACATGACTTGAGAGTGACAGTATCAAGTCTACAACTCAGTTGTGAAAAGATGTATGAAATGCATTTGCTCTATTTTACACAGACTGCAAAGTGACAGAAAGGCAAAGTGATAACACAACTACACCTTTCTTTTCTCTATTTTTGTTTTTGATGTTAGTTGATGATCATTTAGAATTGGATAGTTTAATAAATTAGACATTTTTCAACTTGAAATATTTCATCATCCTTTTTTGAGGTGATGGAGGACAGGTGGGGTTTAAAAATCCACCCCTCTGAAGTGGTAAATGGCAGAAAAAGATTGAGAATCACTGCTAAAAAACACAAACAGAAGTCACATTAGTACAGAATGGAGCATAAAGCACGTCCGGATACTGCCGCTAGAGGGCAGTGTGAGACTGAGAGTTGAGGATGTGAGCTGTGTGAAGCTGGGGATCAATAGTCTGTTAAGGGGCTGGAAAGAGGGAAAAAGAAGGGAAAACAGGAAAAAGAGAAAGAAAAATTTGAAAAATGGAAGAAAAAAGAAAAGGTAAAGGAAACATGTCTTGCACATTTCTTATGGTTGTTGGCAGATTGATGTATATATTTTTTAGCAAACTGCCTTATGTGCTTCCCAGGGAGAATCTCTGATGTGAATGACGCTGGTTCGAATCCCTCAATAGTGCACAAAAATACTGATGATGTGAATAAAAATACATCACTTGTCACTCATGTTCATTAATATTATAAAAAATCTTTTAACAAAAGTCTCTTTTTCATTATATGGGACATGTTCTGTATTTATCTTTTATATTTATATTCTACTTAAAAATACTACTACTATTACTACTACTACTACTACTAATAATAATAATAATAATGAAGATGATAATGGGTTCACAGCAGGTTCACAGAATAATTCACGAGTTACTGTTCTATAAACAATAAAACTTTAAAATAAAATAAAATTTTATTTTTAATTACTGAAAATGCTACAATATTACAAATCAATGTATATATTAACAAAGGTTATTTAACAATAGATATAATCAAGTACAAAGATTAAAAAAATGATCCTAATTGGGTCTGAAACAACAACCTAATCATAAATAACTATAGATTATAATAGTAGTAAATCCACAAAAATAAATGGTAAAATAATATCAAGTCTCTGAGTGACTCAAAACACCAGGAAGAAATGGTTAAAGAAGCAGAACAGAAGAAACAGCAGAACTGGATGCAGATGAAGGTCTGGATGCAGATGAAGGTCTGGATGCAGATGAAGGTCTGGATGCAGATGAAGGACTGGATGCAGATGAAGGGCTGGATGCAGATGAAGGACTGGATGCAGATGAAGGACTGGATGCAGATGAAGGTCTGAATGCAGATGAAGGACTGGCTGAAGGAGATGAACTTTGACTACCAGGCTGTAAAGACACATATTGTATATTATGAACTTTAGCATAATAATGATGATAATAATGACATATGAAGATCTTTTTAAATTACAGGAATCTGCATTGGTACATTTACATTAGGTTTGGCTGCTGAATTGTTGCTGAAGGATCCACCAAACCGTGACTTTGTAGACTAAAAAAGAGAGGCGACAGAACAGACTGACATTCATGTAAAATCATACATGTGCTGGAAATGTAAAGATCTGATTTCACTTTTCAAGAAAACACAAATAATCTTCTATCCAATAAAATACAATATGAATATAAAAGGCTTTGGGGACGTTCCAGAGATAATTGCGTGTGGAGTAAATACTGAAATATGAAAATAATGAATGAGCAGTGATAATGTAAGTGCAGGCTGTATAATGGTGGGAGTGGAGGTAGGGGGCGCTACAGCAGTAGGAGTGGAGTAAAGCAGGTGGAACACTTGCAGCAGGTGGAACACTTACGACCTGGTAAAAGAACAATAAAGAGTGTGGAAAACAGGTTTTATTTACCTTTTAGTCTTGGTATTTTTTACAGATCTAAATAAGAAGAAACATTGCAAAATCTAACATTCACACATTAATATGTTTAATCCACAATCATCTCTGTACACTAGTGAGAGTCTGAGGGCAGAAGTCAAGTGATATGAAACATATTCTTTTGAAACAAGAAGTTTCAAGAACCTTTTTGATCTTGTAGAAAGCACAAGATGAATCATGTTTCCTAAAGAGATAATGTGAGTTCTAATGTTCTTCCTCCTCGTCCCAGCAAAACAACTTTCACCTCGAGTAAAACAAATTATGTTTGTTTCTAACGTTTCTTCTATGCTGAAACACTTCTGTACATCGTTCACTTCACACAGTAAAGCCTTAAAAGTAAATCACTATCACACATTGATGAAACGCTGTGAGCAGGATTTGAACCTGCGTGGGGAAACCCCATTGGATTTCAAGTCCAACGCCTTAACCACTCGGCCATCACAGCGGTGATGAAGTTTGCTGCAATGTCTTGACTTGTCTACAATTTCACCTAAAAAGAAGCATTTAGAATTAAAAGTGTCAGAGTACACAGAGTACCAGCTCTAAAGTTTTCACATGCTTTCCAAGTCTTACCCATACATTAGCAAATTATGGTTTAGTCTCACTCTGATAAGCATCCTTTATGGTGTATTTTGACCAACCAATGGCTCTGAGAATAGTCGTCTTTGTTTGAACCCAAAAGATATTCCCATGATTCTCCCATGCAAATATCATTGGTTCAAACATACTTTGACTGTGACATTATTTGAGGTGTCACTGAAACTTGAATTGTGAAAAGATCTCAGTCACTATTTGCAGAGTTAACTATTTTTTTCAGCTAGAGCAAATTGACAAAGCTTGGTAACATGTTATAGGAGGGTTATAATGTAGTAAAGTTAATTTGATGAGACAGACTAGACTTTGGACAAATTCAAAGTCTCCACATTGGAAAATCAAAGATAGAGCAGCTGCTAATAGAGGCCAAAAAGCAAGAGTCCAGCAACCATGACCTCAACGTGATTTTCAAGCTTCAAGAAACTCCTGGTAAGGTGTCGCCTGGCAAGGTGTCGCAACTGTTTTAGTTCAAAGCAGGAACTTGAGCAGAGCCCAGATAGCTCAATTAGTAGCGCATCAGACTTTTAATCTGAGGGTCCAGGGTTCAAGTCCCTATTCGGCCGTTAAAAAGTCAGCGGGTGGCTGATTTTTGTTGTGGGACAATCCAAAGCTTTTCTGAATCTTCCCTTGATGTCAAAATGCCATTAGATTTTTACTTACAAAGAGTACCGGCTCTGACGTTTCCACATGCGCCATTAACTCCAAGCAGCTGACTTCACCCACCTCATGGCCCAGAGAAGGCTTTGCATTTTTCTCATCGCAGTTGTAATGACAAATTGAGTACTTTGATAGTGACATTATTTATGGTGTCACTGAAACTTGAATTTTGAATACATCTCAGTCACTATTTGCAGTTATCTTTTTTTTAGCTAGAGCAAATTGATAAAGCTTGGTAACATGTTATAGGAGGGTTATAATGTACTAACATTATTTGGATGAAACAGACTATGCACCACGAGGTCTGAGTAGCTTGAGATGTAAAATTGCAAGTGGATAAGATGGTTTCTCTGAGGCACTGAATGGTGAATTGCAGGCTTTGCTCTGACCCTTTTGAAAGCTTGATAGTATTTGTTAGCAATGGAAAAAAACAGTGATTTTAAACAAACTACGAGGCATCCCTTAAGATAAACAGTTCCAAGATAGTAAAATACAGACCTCTGAGGTGTTGATTACATGGGTATGTCTTAAATCCTAAATGAACAGTCCAATGGTATAGTAATTGTTCTAAATATGATTTAAAAATCTCTTATATTAAACCAATACAACATGCATGGGTCCAAGAGCAAACGATCTAGTTAAGCTGACTACCACTTAGGACATTGGTGCCTAATGTTGGTTAGTTGCAGGTCCCCTTTGTTATTGCTGAAAGCGTGGTACCATGGCCATACAAACTGCAATGAAAATCAGGTAAATCGGGTACGACTGCACTGTGATTTCAACACAAAACATTATAGGCCTTTTTATCAATGAGCAAACTGTTTGTGGTGGTACAACGCCCTAGCAAGCTCAGATTCCGAGGTTTGTAATAACACGGATATACCGTACAGTCAGTTTGGACAGTACATTGGTACAGCAGTTGCTCTAAATCAGTTAAAAAATATTTTTACACAAAAGAAAAACAACAGCCAACAGGGCCTTTATTGTATTACATTCTCAGAGCGGGGGTTCCTAGTAACGGCCTTTGGCCAGGTCGCCTCGTTAGCGCAGTAGGTAGCGCGTCAGTCTCATAATCTGAAGGGCGTGAGTTCGATCCTCACACGAGGCACGTTTTCTTTTGAAATCTTCATCACTACTAGTGGTTCTACAGGCAGACAAACTGCAACAAAAATCAAGTTAAACAGCTACAAGTGTTTCGTCTCATCGGCACAAACAATTATATACTGCTTGTGTTGATTCAACTGGCAGGCAACGGCAGATTCCGAGTTCTTGATTACAAGGGGTTTCTCTTACAACCAAAGCACACAGTCCAGTGGTACAACAATTGTTCTACAAAAGATTTTAGAAATCTCTTATATAAAACAAATATACATTCATGGGTCCATGAGCAAACAATCAAGATCAATTGCTCCTACCACTAAGGACAGTGGTGCCCAATGTTTGTTAGTTGCAGCGCTGCTTTGTTACTGCTTAAAGAGTAGGACCCTCAGAGCAATTGCTGCCAACAGTTGTGTGTTGCATGCTAATTTCAACAGAATTTTAGTGGTTTGTTGAGACTATGATCAGATATTAGATAGAACGTTGTCACTGCTATGGCATGGCTATTGTTTGTCAATATGTATCTTAACTATATTTGTATTTGATCATATTTTCTGTTGAGGACCTTAGCAAGTCTGAAATTAATGGTAGGACTAGCATTAAGACAAAAATCTAATTCATGCTTCTGCCTTATTAGCTGTTAGCTCGAATGAATATGTCCATGCACTTTTTTTCCCCTAAATCTTAGAGCGAAGAATTCCTATTCAACAGCTGGCTGAGCATTTGCTGTCTGGCAGCAAGGCGCTGTGGCTTAGTTGGTTAAAGTGCCTGTCTAGTAAACAGGAGATCCTGGGTTCGAATCCCAGCAGTGCCTGATGCAGTTGTCCTTTGGTGCTTCCGCTTGAGTGCCTTCCAGCTTTTTCTTTATGGCTTGAGATAGAACATTGCAAGTGGATAAGATGGTTTCTCTGGGGCACTGAATGGTGAATTGCAGGCTTTGCTCTGACCCTTTTGAAAGCTTGATAGTATTTGTTAGCAATGGAAAAAAACCAGTGATTTTAAACAGACTACGAGCCATTCGTTGAGATAAACAGTTCCGAGGTAGTAAAATACAGACCTCCGCAACATAGCGGCACTGTGACGCAATGGATAGCGCATTGGACTTCTTGACTCGGCAGTACAGCTATTCAAAGGTTGTGGGTTCGAGTCCCTCCGGAGTCGTTGTGCATTTTTTAACTTGTCTTGCTAGTAACTTTCATTTGACACTAGGTAGATTGAAGAGCCATATCGCATGTGACATGTCCGTGCTTCTCGTCCTAACCCGAAATGCTTTGTTGGGCGCAGTTTTCAAAAAAAATCTCCTCTTGTTCCACATGGTTCTACTCATTTGACCAAAACGTTGCTGTACCCTAATCGGATGTTTCAACAAATATTCCTGACACAGAATCATTCCATACTTTGTGCTCACACATCCAAAGCCCACAATAATGTTTTGATTAGCAAAGATTAGGAACATGGGCACAACTGTTTTGTCTCATCGGCACAACCATTTATAGACTGCTTGTTTTGATTCAACTGCCAGGCAATGGTGGATTCTGAGGTGTTGATTACATGGGTATGTCTTAAATCCAAAATGAACAGTCCAATGGTATAGTAATTGTTCTAAATATGATTTAAAAATCTCTGAAATTAAACCAATACAACATGCATGGGTCCAAGAGCAAACGATCTAGTTAAGCTGACTACCACTTAGGACATTGGTGCCTAATGTTGGTTAGTTGCAGGTCCCCTTTGTTATTGCTGAAAGCGTGGTACCATGGCCATACAAACTGCAATGAAAATCAGGTAAATCGGGTACGACTGCGCTGTGATTTCAACACAAAACATTATAGGCCTTTTTATCAATGAGCAAACTGTTTGTGGTGGTACAACGCCCTAGCAAGCTCAGATTCCGAGGTTTGTAATAACACGGATATACCGTACAGTCAGTTTGGACAGTACATTGGTACAGCAGTTGCTCTAAATCAGTTAAAAAATATTTTTACACAATAGAAAAACAACAGCCAACAGGGCCTTTATTGTATTACATTCTCAGAGCGGGGGTTCCTAGTAACGGCCTTCGGCCAGGTCGCCTCGTTAGCGCAGTAGGTAGCGCGTCAGTCTCATAATCTGAAGGTCGTGAGTTCGATCCTCACACGAGGCAAGTTTTCTTTTGAAATCTTCATCACTGCTAGTGGTTCTCCAGGCAGACAAACTGCAACAAAAATCAAGTAAAACAGCTACAAGTGTGCACTGTGTAACGTAGGGCTCTGTGGCCCAATGGATAGCGCATCGAGACAATGGACTGGTTAAAAGATGACGAGATGCCAATAAAATCAATAAAAAAGAATGAAAAGGAACTGCGGAAAGAGTTTACCTGAAGGAAATGACAATGGAGGCAAGACAACTGAAAGATATGAGAGTATCAGACATAAATAAAGGATTAACAGAGCGGATTGGTGAAGGGAGGATTCTCGTAGTGCGTCCCAAACAAAATAAGTTGTATGAGGTCACTCTGGAACAATAAGAGGACACTGAGTATCTCTTGGACGGTTTGGTTATCAATGGAACCAAGTGCGAGGTCAAAAGACTGCAAAATAGAGACTATGTTGTCTCCTTCATGCATCTGCCTGCCTACATCACTGATAATAAAATTATAAATAAATTGTAGGGATGGGGAGTTTTCCCAATATCCAAAATAAAAAGGAGAGTGTATCCAGGCACCAACATTGAGGACGAGGGACGAGGTTTGTGAAAACGTGGCTCCCAAAAAAAGTTGCCTCTCTCCCAATACAAAAATAGAAACGGCAGAAGGCCCGCAGTTCTTCCGGGTTACGCACAGCCATCAAGTGAAGACCTGCCAGCTGTGGATGAGCCCGAATCATTTGGTGAAGGATTGCCCAGATTTTAAGTGCTTTAACTATGAAAAGAGAGGGCACATTGCGAGGGACTGCAACGCAGTAACGTGCCCGGATTGCAATCTGCCTTTAAATAAGTGTAAGTGTTGGATGGGGAATGAAAAGGCGGAGGATGAACAGCAGGTGGATGCGCAGTTGCATGAACGAGACAGTGAGCGGCGAGAAGAGTAAATAACACAAGAGGGAGAAACAACAATGGACAAGGGCGTGGAACAAGAAGGAAAGAAGCACAACAACCAGGAGGATCACTTACAGCAGGATGGGGAATCTAGACCCAAATAGGACTAACTGAAAGTTTGCAAAACGCTTTGGTGGAGAAGAAGGACCAAGAGAAGAGACATCGGTGGACATGCAACAGGACGGAGAATCATGGACTCAAATGGAGTTGACGTACAGCCTGCAAAATGACCTGAACACAATAGAATCCGACCCTCCAGCATGTAAGGAACAAGCAACAGGAATAAAAGATGAAAAGGGAAAAGAAAAAAGGAGGACAAACAAGTAAAACCAACAAAAAGAATGAGGTCAGTAAAGCCAATATCTAATGTAGAGGTTGCCAGAAAGAAAGTCCCTAAAAAAGACATGATAAAGACTGAAAACAGGTTTGACTCGCTTAAGGACTTGGAGGAGATGAACTGAGATGATCAGTCAAAGGGAAATTGAAATGTATTTTTATTTTAAAACTGTTATGGATTATAAATTGATATCCTTCTAAAAGTTGCTAAGTAACACCGTGACATCATTGTGCGATGACGTCGTTTCGTCGTTGAAGTGCAAGACTGCGTCTTTATGCTACAAAGTATATAGAAAATGTAGTACAGGACAGAGTCTCTGTATTTTCTGAGCAGCGCTGCAGCGCCCCCTGTCACCAAACAGGTGAACACTTCCCAAGGAAGAACAATCAATCCATCAGTGTATCGTTCAAGGCTGGTCAGGGAACATTGATGGATACAGATAAGACACTATACAGTGCATTTGAAGAAAACATTTACTTGTTTTAAGGTCGGTGTTACTCTGATATAATTTTTGTATTTTTTATTTTTTTAGAACGATCACAAAAACAATGAAATTTCTCAAATTGTCGGGTAATCTCAGCAAAAATATAATTATTAATATTGTTTGTATGTGTTATGTTTAAAAATAGATAAAAAAAAAAAAAAGGTAAAAAGACATACATATTAGGTCTTAACATCAAGCATCGATTTTAGTTGCATCTTCAATGGAATGAATTTGTGTAGGCAGAACACATCAATAAAAAGGAACTACATACCTGTTTTTACTAACGAGCCTTACTCCCTTTCCACTTGGTCTCCTGAACACACAACATATGTACCTTTCTCCTCTCCATCATATCAGCTACCTCTCTCCCTTTACCAGTAATAGTAATTGGGACCGGCACTAAGAGTGCACTGGCTTGTGCAACCCTATTGGCTGGGTTTTTCCTATCGATCCGTCTAATTTATATATCCATCTTCCTGCTAGTGTGTATTAACAGTTTTTTTCTGGCTGTTTTTCCCACTATTAGGTAACCATCTACTTGTTTATTCTGTATGTCTGTGTTTGAAAGACAAAGGAGAATAATTATTTTATTGTTGTTTTGATTTCTAATGAAAATAAAGTCACTGTCAGAAGTGGGATTTGAACCCAAGCCTCCATGTGGAGACCAGAACACTCAGTTTCCTGGAAGGTACAGAACCTTGAGTCTGGCGCCTTAGACCGCTCGGCCATCCTGACATACAAGCATGTGTTTCTTATCCCTTCAGTGGCTGATAAAACTATTTTTACAAGTTTCTGTCTACTTGTTTGTCTTATCGATCGTTCTATTTGTGTGTTTCTTATCTATCTACGTCACTCTTATCTGGTTTTCTGTCTGAATGCATATATATACCTGCTCATCTTTCCTATCAATCTATTGATCTGTCTAATTTATATATCCATCTGCCTGCTTGTCTGTTTTAACAGTTTGTTTCTGTCTGTCTTTCCCACTATTAGGTAACCATCTTTGTTCTGTATGTCTGTGTTTGAAAGACAAAGGAGAATTAATTTCATATTTTTGTTTTGGTTTCTAATAAAAATAAAGTCACTGTCAGAAGTGGGATTTAAACCCATGCCTCCATGTGGAGACCAGAACACTCAGTTTCCTGGAATGTATTGAACTTTGAGTCTGGTACCTTTTGAATATTACTCTGTTTGTTTGTCTATCTGTCTATCTGTCTGTCTATCTATCCACCCGGGCATCTATTTGTTCGCCTTTTTGTCTATCTATCTGCCTGTCAGGCTTATATTGTTTTCTGAATGCCTATCTGACTGCTTGTCTTTCCTAACTACCATGCTGTCTGTCTGTCTGTCTGTCTGTCTGTCTGTCTTTCCCACTATTGTTCTCCAGTGTTCTGTATTGTTGAAAGATTTATGATCAAACTCTTGATGTCACCCAAATAAGGATAAGGTTCCCCTTTTGAGTCTGGTTCCTCTCATGGTTTCTTCCTCATTACATCTAAGGGAGTTTTTCCTTGCCACAGTCACCACGGCTGCTCATCAGGGATAAATGCACACCATTCACCTTGACTGTTGATTTCTGTAAAGCTGCTTTGAGACAATGTCTGTTGTGAAAAGCGCTATAGAAATAAACTTGACTTGACTTGACTTGACTACTGGGTGACCATCTACTTGTTTCCTCTGTATGTCTTGTTTGAAAGACAAAGGAAAAATTATTTTTATATTTGTTAGTATTTGAACACACACCTCCATGTGGAGATCAAACACTCTACTTTACTTTAGACGACTCAGCAATACTATTAAGAGCTATATTTTACACATTTCTGTCTACTTATTTATCTTATCTAGCCTTCTATTTGTGTTTCATCTTGTGCTCATCTTTTCTATCGCTCTATCAATCTATATCTATCTAATTTATCTACCCATTTACCTGCTTGCAGAGGCGGCAAAAGTACACACATCCTTTACTTAAGTAGAAGTACAGATATTCATGTTTTGAAAGACTCTGGAAAAAGTTGAAGTTCTGACTATAATTTTTTAAGTTAAAGTGAAGAAGTTTGGGCTTTGACATGTACTTAATTAGTAGTAAAATGCTACTTTTTTACTTGTTTTAGTGTCACACTGGTAACTGGACCTCACATCATATTAATATTAGGGCTGCCAATCAATTCAAATATTTAATCACACTGTTCTAAATGTGAAGAGAGATGACAGAGACGTCAGAAAGCACCTTTTATATATATATATATATATATATATATATATATATATATATATATATATATATTTATTTATTTATTTATTTATTTATTTATTTATATTTTCATTAAAAATGATCAAACAGAAATGCGCTGCATTGATCACACGTTAATAAAAACAGGACATTTTTTATACAAAAAAACTAATTAAAAATTGTGTTACCCAATAAATGTATCCAGGCTGAACAACAACCATATAGAACACAAGCAGAGAAAAGATAATGATGATCAGGAATGTCTCTGTTCTCAGTCATGTTTACATCACTGACTCCCTCTGTCTCATCCATGTTAACCCCAAACTCTTGTTGCCTTCTGACTGCTTATTGTTGACTTCGTAAACTAGTCTACATCTGTGGTGTGTGAGAGCCAAACAGAAAGATTGCCATTGGTTTCCCTTTGATGCACGCAAGCCCCAGTGGTCTTAAGGCAGAACCTTGTGTAGTCATGGCTAAGTGGGTAAGGTGACGGGTTTGAAATCCGTTGGGGTTTTCCTGCACCATGTTAAAATCTTGCCTACTACGTTTGTGAACTTTGTTTCTTACACATTTCCCATAAATTGTTCTGCTTGAACACAGCTCTTTAACACTGCAGCAGAACTATTTTAAGTCAACCTTGTAGATAATTAAACCGCAAACGAAATACGTCTGCTAAATTTGCGTGTTCAAGTCTTCTGTTGCTTGTTTGATACTGAAATATCTTGGCAAAATTTCACTAAATATCGAAGACTCATCCAAATGCTTGAGCGTGTCTTTGGACAAAAATAGTTGAAACCTCGCTGTGACACACCAGTCTAGCTTTCATTTGACATCACTGGCTTGAACACTTGTTTTGTTATCATGATAGCTAAGCATGGTCTCTTATTTGAACAGAATCTGGTTCCAGTAATGGCACAAAAGTGTGCAACTGTGTGGCTAAATCTGTGTGTAAATAAAGTGCAAGTATGTGTGTTTTGGACATATCTGGTTGTTTGGAGAAATAAATACAAATCATTACTTTTTGACTAAAAAAGGATAAACTTGACAAACTGAAAGAAAAACTGTGTGCAGTGCAGGATAACCTTTGTATTCTATTTGACAAGAGCTTGTGAGACTGTTTAACATAGAGCTAAAACGAGCACCTCTTGACTAGCATTTACAGCGACCCTACAGCAGATCTAGGCTTTGGACCCGCTGATCAACATCTGCAGTATTAACGGAAGGAGATTTGACCAAATTTATAAACTGGCAGCGGTGGGATTCGAACCCACGCCTCCAAAGAGACTGGAGCCTAAATCCAACGCCTTAGACCACTCGGCCACGCTACCAGTAGTTAAACTCTGAGATAGGACTGCCAGCTTGTGGAGGAGATGCTGTCGCAGCCAGCCATAATCTCAGTGGCATGCAATAAACACACAACAGGCTTTGCAGAACTGGCAGTCCATTGCATTTCCCCTCTGATTGTCAACAATCATCCACATATAATAACAGGATTCAGAAGCAAGTTTTTTTGCCACTGTCGTTTTGCCACAGCTGCGATGATCTAATCCAATTCTATTTTAATTTGCATATGTAAAAATAGCCTTATGTCTGATAAAATATTCTGAGTTCTGCAACTTTGTAAAGGTTTCCCGTTCATATTTCTCCTTATGCTGTCTTCTTTTAAATCTTTAAACGTGCGCAACCAATATTAATTTGCAACAGGTCTCTTAAAAACAGCATCTCTAAAAAGGCAAAACAACATTTTCACAGAATATTTTTTAAAAGCAAACAATTTTCCCCCAAGACTCACATTCACATCTTTTTCTTCTTGGCCCTCTTCCATGTTTTCAATTCTTTTTAGCCATTCTTGAGGTATAGAGTTCTTGATTACATCATATTTATTTTCTATTTCTTGTCTGCTAAAATCCTCCTTTGCCTCCTCCATTATATCCACAATGTATTGTGTTGGTAAAAACCCCTCTTTGAATTCATATAAAACATCTCTTACTTTCATAATACCCACATCCCACCATTTCTTAAAGAATATCTCTTTCCCCTGATTTAAAATGCCATTGTTTAAGAATAAAGGCTGATTTAAAATGTTTTCTCTTCCTTGTGGATTAAAATGTACATGAGTCAAAAATTTGCCCCAGGCCCTCAAGAGTTCTTTATAAAAGTCTGGCAACCCCTCCGTCATTCAATTCTTTGTTTTCATCCACAGTATGTTGTCTCCAAGATTGAAGTTGCTACACTTATTTAAGAAAAAAACCATTGTTGCTTTCCATGCCGCATTGTTTTCTTCATCCATGTATTTTTACCTTCAGACTGTTTTTTTCTTTCTTCCACATCTTCCACATCCATTAATTCCAGTCCTATCCCACAACGGCATAAATGATGTGTATAAAATGCAGTATAGAATAATACAGTGTAGTATAATACAGTTTAGAAATCATTAAGACTTTAAGAACTTAAACTTTCCCTTTTAGTGTTAATGTTCTCATTATCCAAAATATCAACCTCCTTTCAATCCCTCCTAATATTTCCTTCCACATTGTTTCCTCTGCTTTCTTTTCATCCCTCCCCATTAAAACTCCTAAAATCTTTATTTCTTTTGCTTTTATAAAAGTAAAATGTGCCGTTAAAACCGCCGTCCTTCCGAATCTCCTGTACACTGTTTTATCCTCGTTTATTTTGGCTCCTGATCCCCTACAGAACTTTTGTATGATTTGCATTGCTTTTTTCACCCCTCCAGATCTTTGACCAATAGCGTTGTGTCACTCGCATACTGAAATATTTTATTTTTTTCTCCCTCGATGCCTAATCCTTTTATTCCTTGCTCTTGTTTTATAGTTAGTCCTAAAGGTTCCACAATTAGAGAATATAAAAGTGCTGACAGCGGCATCCTTGTCTTATTGATCAGGTTATTTTAAAACACTGTGTTAAAAACCCATTACATTAAATTTTTGTTACTGCACCTTAGTTTTGTTACTGCACCTAAGATCCTAATCCATTTAATAAAATGTTTTCCAAAACCAAACCTCTTTAAAACGTCAAATAAGAAACTATGTTCCACCCTGTCAAATGCTTTCTCAAAGTCTAAACTGATAATAAAACCATCTTTATTCTGCTCACGCATGTATCTTATTGTATCTTTTATACTAATTTTTGTGTCTGCTATATCTCTACCCTTTACACCGTACACATGGTTAGTTTTAATTATGCTCAGCATTACTTCCTTCAGTCTGTTGGCTAAGATTTTGGATAAAATTTTAAAATTAATTTCTTGTAATACAATAACGCCAATAACCATTTAAAACACTAAAGAATATAAATGGAAACCTGGCAAGGTAATGCCATTAAACATTATCACAAATGATCTGTGCTGAATTGGTCCGGTCTGGTTCTGTTCATCATTGATTGGATAAGAACAGTTCAATATTACTGGCTGTGGAAATCAATGGGTGGTGACTCGTTATACTATAAGAAAAACGGCGTTTTTTACGCCGTCACATGACAATATAATCGACGTAAAAAGCGGCGCTTTTCTTGTGTACTAAACGCCGTCAAATACGACGTCATTTACGTATTTTCACACGCTTTTTACGCGGTTTGTGATCACAACGGCGTATTTTACGGCGCCAATACTGTTTAAAACGCCGTATTTAACTGCGTTTTTAATGTTAACGCATTTAATCTAAGGCGTAATTATGACCCTTTTGGCTTGCCATAGACTTCCTTCTTAATCATTCAACAATTACATGCAGTAGCACAAGTAGTTACTCTCTTTGGGTGGATGAATGGATAGATATGTGTGTTATAGGATTTGTAAAAGGGGAAATTTACAGAATAAGCAGGAGATTGAATAATTATTTCCCCCACTGTAGATAAGAAGCTGTAGAAGTTGGAGAGCAGTTCTTACACTTTGTCCAATATCAAGTGTGCCAGATCACAAACATCATTTATTTCTAATTCCTTCACATTTAATTTAAAACTGTTTCATTTTTAGGTGTTTACAGTTGAGACCATGCCCACATCCAGTTATTATTACAGATATAAATGTGAATATTTGGACATTAAATAGATCAAATAAAATAATATTTTGTCATTTCAGAAGTGGGATTTAAACCCACATGTATATTAGGAGACCAGAATCCTCCTTAAACCATGGAGAAGGTCTGAATCTTTTTGACGGAAAGGTCTGAAAATACGTAAATACTTGTTTTTAATGTGAAATCTTACTTCACTTTGTTTAAATGCAGGGTCTGAGGTCAAGTACAGCAGATGCTGAATGGTCCAGATTCCTCAATGAGAGAGTCACTGCACCTCAACAAGCAGCACAAGACAGAATACAGGGACAACCGGTGTCTCTGACTGTCTTCTAAATTAAAGAGGGATGAATTAAAAACTGAAAAGGGGCTCATCCTTGCAGAAGTGTGTGTGTGTGTGTGTGTGTGTGTGTGTGTGTGTGTTTTTGTAAGAGTATCTCAGGCAGTTGCAACAAATCGGACAGCATTATCAGGATGAGAGATCAGAGAGATGAGACGAGGTGACACACTTACACACCGCTACAGTACAGTGTCCAATGAACATGCAGGAAATGTTTAATTTAGAGTGAAGACAGTTAGTTTCATTCACTGATTCATTCACAAAAAAAGAAGAAAGACTTGGAAGCCTGAACTTTCTTCTGTCCAGGAAAACACTCAAAATTGACCTCATTACATTTATCTGTACTTGTTTTCAGGTCCAGCCACATGCAGCAGGTACATACTTGGACCGTCCTACAGAAGAACACACACACATCCACCATGCAAAGAGAAAAAGGTACACACACCCCTACACGTCTACAAATAAATAAATCCTGAGGTTTATTGCGCCCCACCTGTCATGTCTTTATTCCCCACTAGAGGGCCGAGTCCCACACTTTGAAAACCACGGAGCTAGGCTAACTAGCCGGCTAATTAATCTTAGCTTCAATCGTTTTCATCCTCAGTCTAAATATTGTACATTTAGTGAGCTATAAATAAACTATACATATCATAATAATGTAAAATAGAATGTATTCCTCTTTTTGGTCAAATTTTAGTCAGATATTCTAAGAAACTAATTAACACAAAAACAGCGCTAGCAAACCCGGTTAGCATGAGGCTAATTATGATGTCTCCTACACTATTAGCCGAAATGTCAGTTTCTGCTCACTGCAACATTTCTGGAAATATTATCTCTCATTTATTCTTTATTTTTTAGTCAAATTTATCAGCTTTTTCCTGCAAGTCTATGAATTATGTATGTGAACAGACTAATCAACGCAGGGTTTGCTTTCAGTGCTAGCCAATCATCGGAGAGAAGGGGCGGGACTTGTACAGAGTATATAGCGCCATCACGCGGCCCTAGTGGTCACAAGTTCGTTTATGTTAATAACTTCCTGATGTGTTTTTTTCTTCTTTTTTTTGCCTCTGCGGCGAATATATAAATTTATTTGTGTATTTGTTTGTATTATTTCATTTAACGTAAACAAGAGGAAAGGAAGATTGCTTTTCTTCCTTATAGCGCCAACCAATCAACTGTGAAAAGGGGCGGGACTTGTACAGAGATGTAGTTCTTAAGCTGTGATTAAACTGTTCTTTTGTCCGGCCTGTACGTAGTCTAGTGGTTACGTATCTGGTTGCAGTGCTCATTGCGGGACAAAGTCGCGGTTCGAATCCCGTGGTGGCGTCTCATGCTAATGAGATATAAACTGCAACCAGGCAGGCTGTTGTTTTGGGATTATATATATATATATTTTTTTTTTCCCACCCAGAATTATTTATATCTTTGTGTATCTTTTTTAGGTATTAATGTATTTAAAATGTAAACAATGTGAAGAGACCTTTTTTTCTGTTAAGTTTAAATATTGAATTTTTTTATTTTTTTCATTTTTTGTAGCTTTGGATTCTTTTAACCAGACAGGTTACAAAGTATGTATTTTAATAATGTATTAAAGATGTAATATATTTATATAATATGATTTATTTATTTGTGTATATTTTGTTTTCAAATTCTCAGGCTCTGTGCAGAACTGATGTATTTGTTCTTCTCCTTTAGTATGTTTTTGTCTCTCTGAATTCTTGCTCAGTCTTCAGAATGTCTGAATGTGTGTGAATGTGGATGTTGTTATAGGAAATCCATCAACTTTGCAGTGATGACAGAACCTCGGCTTCATGGAGGCCACATGGCACCACTCTTTAACTGATTATTTCTCTGTAAGTGCAGAACTCTGTGTTTCTTTTCCTCACAATATAAAACCAGACAAAAGCAGAAAAAAGTTTAAATAACTGTTTTTTTTTCCTTTCTTAAATTTCAGCAGTTTTTATTTATTCTCATTTCTTTCAACTTTTTCTTTTCATGTGAATGAAAATAAGTCACTGTGTGCTGTAATATTTTTGCTGGAAATTGCAATAAAGTATGTGCTTAAAATGTATGCATTGTTTTCTTAATGTACTTATTTAACTTTAACACTTATATTAATTTCTTTCAGCTTCTCCCATTAGGGGGCGCCACAGCAGATCCTCCACATGTTTGATTTGGCACATGTTTTTACGCTGGATGCCCTTCCTAACGCAACCCTTCACATTTATCCGGGCTTGGGACCGGCACTAAGAGAGGCTGGGGTTGGTTCCCTGACTGGGGATCGAACCCGGGCCACAGTGGTGAGAGCGCCGCATCCTAACCACTAGACCACCAGGGAACCTGGGAGTTAACTTTAACACTTATTTTATCAAAAGTCTCTTTCATTATATGAGCCATGTTTTGTTTGAATTAATGATAATAATGGGTTCAGCAGGTTCACAGAATAATTCACGAGTCACTGTTCTATGAACAATAAAACATTTTAATTTTAATTACTGAAAATGCCACACAAAATGTCACATGATAAAATATAATAATGCAAACACACAAAGATACAAATACTATTTACAAATTATGTACATATTAGTGAGGGGCATTTAACAACAAATATAAACATTTATGATTAAAAATGTCCAAAGTGGGTTTAAAAAAAACAACCAAATAATAAACAACAATAGATACAAATATTAAATCCACAAAAACAGAATCATGGATGCAGATGAAGAACTGGATGCAGATGAAGGTCTGGATGCAGATGAAGAACTGGATGCAGATGAAGGTCTGGATGCAGATGAAGGACTGGATGCAGATGAAGGTCTGGATGCAGATGAAGGACTGGATGCAGATGAAGGACTGGATGCAGATGAAGGACTGGCTGAAGGAGATGAACTTTGACTACCAGGCTGTAAAGACACATATTGTATATTATGAACTTAAGCATAATAATGATGATAATAATGACATATGAAGATCTTTTTAAATTACAGGAATCTGCATTGGTACATTTACATTAGGTTTGGCTGCTGAATTGTTGCTGAAGGATCCACCAAACCGTGACTTTGTAGACTAAAAAAGAGAGGCGACAGAACAGACTGACATTCATGTAAAATCATACATGTGCTGGAAATGTAAAGATCTGATTTCCCTTTTGAAGAAAACACAAATAATCTTCTATCCAATAAAAGACAATATGACTATAAAAGGCTTTGGGGACGTTCCAGAGATAATTGTGTGTGGAGTAAATACTGAAATATGAAAATAATGAATGAGCAGTGATAATGTAAGTGCAGGCTGTATAATGGTGGGGGTGGAGGTAGGGGGCGCTACAGCAGTAGGAGTGGAGTAAAGCAGGTGGAACACTTGCAGCAGGTGGAACACTTACGACCTGGTAAAAGAACAATAAAGAGTGTGGAAAACAGGTTTTATTCACCTTTTAGTCTTGGTATTTTTTACAGAACTAAATAAGAAGAAACATTGCAAAATCTAACATTGACACATTAATATGTTTAATCCACAATCATCTCTGTACACTAGTGAGAGTCTGAGGGCAGAAGTCAAGTGATATGAAGATCTATAAATATAACACACTTTAACACACTTGAGCAAAATCCAAATTCTTTTACAATGATCTCAGTGTTTATCTATTTATCACTGGATGAGACATGGGAATAGATAAAGCAGACATTGTTATTTATGATTAGGGATGTAAACTGTAGCAGCGAACGTCAAGAAGGAAAGGCGTCCTGAACCCCGAGTGTGTGGGTGAACCCTGGTGTGAGTACTGGAAAGAAAAACGCCAGCATGAAAAACAAAGAAAAATAAAGAAGCTCCGCTTGGTGAACTTTTGCCTGTCTGTCTTTCTTTCAGTGCATTTGTTACATAAACATCACTTTAATGAGATTTTGTAAATAAAAATAAATATTGCAACAACTATTTCTGCATCACACAGCAGAGGACATTTAAAGCACATGAGTTTGGTCACAAATATAGTTGTGCAGGTTCACAGTGACGTGACATGAAAGAGAGGATTACCTGAAAGTCTGAAATGAACACTTTAGGGGGGTGGAATCCACAAAGACGTTTCTGTGGTCCACCGAAAAGACAAGACGTCCACTCATCGTCCTCTACCCCCGCAGACGAGACGTCCACTCATCATCTCCTAAAGCCCTTTGAGACGTTTTAGACATGTCTGAGACATTTGAAACATGTTTTTGTTTAAAAAGATTTTTCTGAACCTTTTTGATCTTGTAGAAAGCACGAGACGAATCATGTTTCCTAAAGAGGTAATGTGAGTTCTAATGTTCTTCCTCCTCGTCCCAGCAAAACAACTTTCACCTCCAGTAAACCAGATTATGTTTGTTTCCAATGTTTCTTCTATGCATGAAACACTTCTGTACATTGTTCACTTCACACAGTAAAGACTTAACAATAAATCACTATCACACATTGATGAAACGCTGTGAGCAGAAACCCCATTAGATTTCGAGTCTAACGCCTTCACCACTCAGCCATCACAGCAGCAGTTCCTGTCCCTTGTAACCCTGAGCTTTTTAACAGGAGCAACATTCTGGCTAACAGCAGAACACACTAACCAACTGCACAACAGAGATCTTTCATTAACATCTCCTTTGGTGGTTTGAATAAACCACGTTTGGCTTTAAACCAGCAGTCAGTAACCGGCGTGTGTTTTGCATGAGGCCCATGTGAGATGAGACTCTTAATCTCAGGGTGCTGGATTTGTGCCACACGTTTTGTGAGGACAGTAATTGCAGTGACATGCTGAGATGTCGAAGGTTTGTGTTCATTGTGTTTAAAAAACAAACAAACAAACAAAAAAGAAAAAAACCCACTTGACTGGTGTACACACATTCTGGAGACACAGAAGGTAAAAAGGGGAAAAAGCCACACAGACGGTGAGGTGATGAACTGAAGTCAGATGGTAGGAAGTAAAAGATACTGCAGAATGAAAAAATTTAGGAAAGAGGAGAAAACAGTGAGGGTGAGGAGAAGATTCATATGGAAGTCTGTTTCTGCCACATAAAAAAAGGTTTACCCAAAAAAGTTTTTTTTCTCACAATTGCAACTTTTTTAGGCAGTCGGGCAGCGTCACCTCCTCTGTAGTGCCAGAAAGCTTCACATATTTAAAATAAAATGTGCTTCAATCAATAAAATCACATGATATTAATCTGAGCCTCTGAACCCTGGAGAGAACTCTGTCTAACAATCAGCTCTGGAGGAGACGGAACAAGACAGATGAAGCAGAGGAGCCTCGTTCACACACCAACAGCTTCAAACTTCAGACCCACAACATGGTTACCGGTGGAGGCAACAAAAACGTTGGATGTTTATAAGTAAATAAAGTCAGAGTTTATTTATTTATATATTTGTATTTGCATTTTTATGTAATATGCCAATTAAATGCTTTAAATGAGTTTAGTTTTCACAGACTACTAAAATAATCGATAGCTGCAGCCCCAAATATAACTACTAAATATAGTTATAGTGTGTGTGTGTGTGTGTGTGTGTGTGTGTGTAGTGTCCTGGTAGATCTGGACTTCACTCACAGATGCTGAAGGAGCTTTAACTGGATTTTATCCTTGTCCTGGTTTCTGGATGTGGGTGGACTCTGGTTGTGGTTGTTCCTCTCAGTTTCGTGCTTCTTATGAGATTAAAGTGTTGATGGAGCTGTAACACAACAGAGACACTGCTGTTAGTCTTTATGCCGACACCAGCAAAATTACCCCTGATGCTGACTGAAATCCCCTCATATGACCAAACCCACCCTTTCTATTAATAGATTACACTTTAAGGTCGTTAAAAAGTTTGCTGTCAAGATTCTCTTTCACCAAATTTGCCGCCTCTTGAGATTTTAATTGGAAAAGTTCAGACCCTTTTGTCTCCGTCTCGTAACCGACAACCTTCAGGAGGGACGTCATGTCAACACACAATTCATATTAAACAGATCTAATACAGGACTTTAGTAAAACAAACAAAAAAAAAGTTTGGACCCCCTGGTCTAAAGGGTTTACTATATTCTACTACTACTTACACACTTACCAGCTACCTGATGTTCAATAGTAGAAAAATGTTCAATAGAGCGACTGTACGACTGCTGGAACAGTGAGTTTCCAAACTTTGTGATTTTTATTCTCTTTGAAACACTGAGTTTATTATTTATTATTAGAGCTGCAACAATAATCACATAATAATCGATAATGAAATTGGTTGTGAGTGAATGCTGTTATCCTCATCATGTGAAAATGGTGTAGTTTATTGAAGTGTTATTGTGTAAACTGTTTGTTTGTAACTTCGGGAGTCGCACTGGATCTGTTCTGTCGTGACTCGCGAGCATCAGGTTGCGCAATCGCTTCGATCAGTTCGATTACTTACTGTTTTTACTTTATTTATACTGATTATTTTCCTGTTATATCACATTCCCAATGTATTATCTATACTGTAGAATTGTCTGTGTCATGTGATTTGATCACATTTTGTTCATATTAGAACAAAGTACGGTGGCCGTGAAGTGCAAAACACATTAACAAATCCAAAAACAAATTAACAAATCCAAAAACAAATTAACAAATTAGAAAACTCTAACAAATCCAAAAACAAAATAACAAATCCGAAAACAAATTAACAAATTCAAAAACACATTAACAAATCCAAAAAACACAACGACAAGCCAGACAAACCGGAAAAGGTAGGTATAGTTTGTGAATGAAAACTTACAGATCATTGGACGAGACACCTGTCATTCAAAATATACAGGAAGTATGAAATCTTATAACTTTGTTTCTTGTACATGTGTAAAATTGTCCGTTTACTTTAAACTTTTTTATATTATTTGGATTAGTGCACCTTTAAATATAAAAAATAACAGAAATAAACATTGGCAAGCAAGGAGACACTGGAATTAATCCAAAGATACTTTGAGGAAGGAAATTCATATGCAGTGATGTTGGAGATGCTGCAGTATATCATGACAAAAAGATCTAAGAAATTGTACGATTTGGCACATGTTTTACGATGGATCACCTTCCTAACGCAACCCTTCCCATTTATCCGGGCTTGGGACCGGCACTGTTTGTACAACTCTAATGGCTGGGTTCGGTTACCTGACCGGGAATCGAACCCGGGCCGCGGCGGTTAGAGCACCAAATACTAACCGCTAGACCACCAAGGAACCCAAGCTGTGATAAAGAATAACAGAGACGACTTTCTTGTTAATAATATACTTCTGATGGGAAAATTTTATATACAAAATCGAAATACTTGAAACCAAAGTTTTTTTTATTTTTTTATTATTATTTTATAATGAGTTTATTTCTTTCACAACAGACCTAAAAGTGATTAGAAAGAAAAATGCAATGAATCTTTTGTCCTTTATAGAAAAATGTGATTTACAGAATAAACCATAGCCCTGTTTATTTTTACCCTTTTTTTTACTTTAGTTTGATGATTATTTTTATAAATTGTATTTATGTATGTGTATATATTTGTATTTTTATGCACCTGTTCTGTGTATTGTAATGTAAATTGTACATGTTATTGCCAAGTTGTTTGTATATGGTTAATTGCTTAATAAAAACATAAATAAATAAATAAATAAATAAATAAATAAATAAATAAATAAATAAATAAATAAAAGGGGAAAAAAAGTTGTACTTCCTGTATATCTTGACTGACAGGTGTCTTGTCCAATGATCTGTAAGTTTCCATTCGCAAACTATACCTACCTTTTCCGGTTTGTCTGGCTTGTCGTTGTGTTTTTTGGATTTGTTAATGTGTTTTTGAATTTGTTAATTTGTTTTCGGATTTGTTATTTTGTTTTTGGATTTGTTAGTGTTTTCTAATTTGTTAATTTGTTTTCGGAATTGTTAGTGTGTTTTTGGATTTGTTGTTTTGTTTTTGAATTTGTTAATTTGTTTTCGGATTTGTTGTTTTGTTTTTGGATTTGTTATTTTGTTTATGGATTTTTTTATTTGTTTTTGGGTTTGTTAATTTGTTTTTGGATTTGGTAATTTGTTTTTGGATTTGTTAGTTTGTTTTCGGATTTGTTAATTTGTTTTCGGATTTGTTAATGTGTTTTGCACTTCTCGGCCACCGTAGTTTTTCTCCATTGCCTCTCTGATAACATGAGATTTTTTTCTCCAATGTTATTTTATCAAAGTCTGATAAAATTTTTGTTATCCATCAAAACCAAATAAGATTTGGCATTATTTCCTTAACTATGGTTGTTGGGATGCTCTGCACATCTGCCAGGTCCAGCTTTTCCCTACGGCCCTTAGCAGCCTGAGAGCACTTTCCTTAGAGGGGGATCCTTATAAATATGAAATAAGATGGAGACAAAAGACAATAAAGTTTAGAAATAGCAAAGAAGGTTAACATTCTTTGGAGTTTGTAGTTTATGTGGTACACATGGATTTACTTAAGACACAAATTTTTTTTCTTAAAAACACACAACAGTTAACTTTTTTATTTTCTTTTTTTCTGTGTATTTTTTGTAGCAGCAAATTCTGATCTCTTATATAAAAACTTCCCAAATGTAACCTGTTATTAAAAGTACAAATCATATTTAGGGTTATTTAAGTCTCACAAAAATATAACTCACAAATATAAACAAGGTAATTAGTAAACTAAAGTTAATAAAACTTTGACATGTACGTAAAAAGCGTCACTTTGGAGTTATTAGATGAAACCTGAAAAAAGTCTAATTACAGCAACGTCAACAAGCTGCTGATAATATGACCTACAATATATATTAACCTAAACTAATACATTTAATACTACACTAATTTAATCTAAATCATTAAAACTCACCTACAGAAAAATCAAAAATTACCAATCTGGAATACTCTAAATATAGCTGCAAAACTAAGTAATAAAATGCAACGAAAAAAAAAATCATGACATAATTCTTTTAACATAAAAAAAAAGGTTATTTGACCATTTTATATCATTAATACAAAAAAATACAAATAAAATACCTGAAGAGGTCTGCTGGAATCACCAAGGAGCTGTAATCTAATACAGAATCAAAGATACTGAAGTCACAACACACATTTAATATTTTTTCCTGTTAATCAAAGTTGTGAATTTACCTCAAATATCTGGGTCACAAGGTAGAATATAATAAAATAATTTCTAGATGGTATTTCTAGTGTTAATATTCAGACTGCATCTAACCATTATAGTGTGTGAGTGTCTGTTTGTATTACTCCCCATATTGCTAGATAACAACATTTAAATCACACAATAAATGCTACAAATCCACAAATCTAGGAGACAGTAACATTAGAAGTGATGCAGTATCATGATATAATACCGTATTTTCCAGACTATAAGCCGCTACTTTTTTCCCACGCATTGAACCTTCTTAAACAATGAAGCGGCTAATTTATGGATTTTTCCTGGGTTTTTCTCTGTTTCACAAGCTTCAAGCCAAAAAACTGAGCCCCATAACATTAGACCAATGAAATTGCCGAAGGGGTTCAGATGAACCAATAAATTTCTTCATATCAAATCGGGTGCGCTCTCACTGAATCATAAATATGCATGAGGTTCCTCTGACGTTTAACCTGCCGCTCACTCGGACTGTCAACAGGAAAGGCGACGTCACACTAAAAACAACCGGGCATGAAAAAATGCACTTCAACTGTGTTCTGAGCTGCACGGCATCGGGAGAAAAGCTTTACCAATGGTGATTTTTAAACGCACGACGATGCCAAAAGATAAACTCCCGAGAGAAATTGTTGTGAAAGGAAGGAGGAAGACAGTAAACAATGACTTTCTTGGTAGGCTACTGTTTAGATACAAGCCGTGTAACAGGCACTGTCTTTCGTTAAAGCCTGTGTAAAGTTCATTAGTTTCAATGTAGGCACCTGCAGCTTATAGACAGGTGCGGCTTATTAATGTTCAAAATGGAAATCTTTGTAACATTCAGTGGGTGTGGTTTATATTTGGATGAAATCATTAACTCCATTGTACACTTAGCAATAAGAGAGTTCATACAACACTTTGACTTAAAGCAGAACCGCTGTGAGCAGGATTCGAACCTGCGTGGGGAAACCCCATTGGATTTCAAGTCTAACGCCTTAACCACTCGGCCATCACAGTAGTGTTGAAGTGAAAAATAGAAATGAAGAGATGTCTTTATTATTCTTTCATAGTTCTTCATAGTTTCACCTTAAAAGAAGTATTTAGAATTGAACGGTGTCTCTGACAAACGTTGGTTAAAAAAGAAACCCTCAAAGCATCTGTCCCAGACGCACCACCCTGCCAGCAACAGTCACTCAGTCCACTCAGTGCTTGGTGTCTAACAAAAGCCAGAACGTCCCTGGGTGGGTTTGGAAACCAGCCTTTTGTTTAACAGCTGAAAACGCTAACCAGTGGCGCCATTGGCTGAGAAAGAAATGGAAGATCTCGCACTGATTAGCTGTCATTACAAGAGACACAACGCACAAGTGAGCTTCCGAGATCAGACTAGCTGCACAGAGTCGTTACTCAGGATCCACCAAATTGAGACTGTGTCTGTCCCCCGAGCGAAACCAACATATAGGAATTCTCAGAAAGTCTGTTTTAGTAACCTGATTAACATAAAATTAAATAGGACTGAACGCACAGCCAGCACCTCTGATCTAAAGATAGGATTGCTGAATATTAGATCTCTCACGTCTAAAGCGCTTAATGTAAACGAAATTATTACCGACCAGGAGTTTAAAATAATGTGTTTGACAGAAACATGGATTAAACCAAATGAATATTTAGCATTAAATGAAGCGAGTCCTCCTGGGTATAGTTACATACACCAACCCCGTCTAAATGGCAGAGGAGGCGGAGTCGCAGCTATTTATAATAATAATCTAAGCGTCACACAAAAGACTAAACACAAATGTAAAACATTTGAAGTTCTTTACACCAGCATAAAATATTCAGTGTCTGAAAGCAGGTCCAGTCAGACAATTCCACTCATTATTATTTATAGACCCCCAGGGCCCTACTCTGATTTTCTCATAGAATTTGCAGATTTCATCACAAATTTAGTTACTTCTCTAGACAAAGCATTAATTGTTGGTGATTTTAACATTCATTTTGATCATCAGGAAGACTCCTTAAGAGCAGCAGTTGTGTCCATTCTAGATTCAGTTGGAATTAATCAGAATGTTATAGGACCCACTCATAGTGGTGGACACACTCTCGATTTGTTGTTAACATTTGGATTAAAAATAAAAAACGTAGTCATAATTCCACAGTCTGAAGCTATTTCAGACCATTATCTCATCTCTTTTAAAATTTGCCTCAGTCATTGCATTACTACTTCACCACGTTATCGTGTTAAGCGTACTTTCACGTCAGCTACAACAGCGCGTTTTATTAACAATCTTCCAGAAATTACGATATTAGATAGATCTCCGTCTGACCCTGCAGAGCTCGACTGGGCCACTAAACACCTAGAATCAACATTACGTTATACCCTAGATGATGTAGCTCCCCTTAAGACCAAAATGATCAGGGAGAAAAAATTAGCACAGTGGTATAATGATCATACACGCACCTTAAAACAGACCACTCGAAAATTAGAACGTAAATGGCGTCAAACAAAATTAACAGTATTTCAAATAGCATGGAAGGGGAGCCTCCTAATTTATAGAAAATCTCTTAGTGCTGCTAGATCAGCATATTTCTCCACCCTCATAGAAAATAACAAGCATAATCCTAGATTTTTATTCAGCACGGTAGCAAAATTAACAGGGAATAAAAGCACTGCACTCACATGCACACCATCATTAGGTACTAATGATTTCATGAACTTTTTTAATAATAAAATTGAAAACATCAGGCAAAAAATCCAGACGGTTAATATAAAGCCAAATTATTTTACAAGTAACCCTGTAGACAGCAGTGTAATTATAACAGACAATCAATTACAAAGTTTTACTCCTATTCACGAGAATGACTTAATTTCATTAATTTCCTCATCAAAATCATCAACCTGCATTCTCGATCCCTTGCCTACAAGTTTCTTTAAACAGATCATTCCAGAGGTAATTGAACCTGTTTTAAAAATAATAAACTCTTCCATTAGCACTGGTTTTGTACCAAAATCCTTCAAACTGGCAGTTATCCACCCCCTAATTAAGAAACCTGACCTTGACCCATGTCAGCTGTCCAACTACAGACCAATATCAAATCTCCCCTTCATAGCCAAAATTTTGGAAAAGGTTGTAGCACAGCAGTTATGCTCACACCTACTTATGAATAATATTTTTGAAATGTATCAGTCAGGATTTCGGCCTAATCATAGCACAGAGACGGCGCTAGTTAAGGTGGTAAATGACCTGTTATTGGCCTCTGATCAGGGTTTTGTCTCCTTACTTGTTTTGCTCGACCTTAGTGCAGCTTTTGACACCATTGATCACACTATACTACTTGCTAGACTTGAGAACGTTGTTGGAATAAAGGGAACGGCTCTCTCTTGGCTCAGGTCTTATTTGACTGATCGCTATCAGTTTGTTGATGTTAATGGTGAGTTCTCCACACTCTCTGAGGTAAAGTTTGGTGTTCCTCAAGGATCTGTCTTAGGCCCTCTGCTTTTCTCTTTATATATGCTGCCTCTTGGAGAAATCATTCATAAACATGGTATTAGATTCCATTGCTATGCTGATGATACACAGCTATATATTTCAGCAAAGCCAGATGAGAGAGATCAGCTTAACAATGTTAAAAAATGTGTAAAGGACATTAGACAGTGGATGCTCGATAACTTTCTTCTGCTAAACTCAGATAAGATGGAAGTACTTTTACTAGGACCACATGCAGCTAGAAGCAAACTTTCCGATTACCTAACATCTCTGGATGGTGTTTCTGTTTCAGCGTGTACGGCTGTCAAAGACCTTGGTGTGATTATTGACTCGAGTCTTTCCTTTGAGGCTCACGTGAATAATATTACCAGGATCGCCTTCTTTCACCTTAGAAATATTATGTCGTTACAGGATGCAGAAAAACTAGTTCATGCTTTTGTTACTTCTAGATTAGACTACTGTAACGCTTTACTGTCTGGGTGTGCGAGTAGGTGCATAAATAAGCTTCAGTTAGTTCAGAATGCAGCAGCAAGAGTCCTCACTAGATCTAGGAAATATGACCACATCACCCCTGTATTAATCAGTCTACACTGGCTCCCAATCAAATCTCGCATTGATTATAAAATTTTCTTACTGACATATAAAGCACTTAATGGTCTCGCACCACCGTATCTGAGTGAACTTCTGTACCAGTATGATCCTCCACGCCTACTTAGATCAAAAGGTGCAGGCTATCTGTTGGTTCCTCCAATAATGAAGATTACAGCAGGGGGCAGATCTTTCTCTTATAAAGCCCCGCAGTTATGGAACAGCCTTCCTATCAGTGTTCGGGACTCAGACACAGTCTCAGTGTTCAAGTCGAGGTTGAAAACATATTTATTCAGTCAAGCCTTTAATCAGTAGATTTTTTCTCAGGTAAAGGCTCAGATCTGGAGGGAACATTGATATAGAGTCTTTGGTGAACTGGGATATTTGTACGCTGTCGTCCCCTCACATTCACGTGTTCACTCAGGTTTGTTGATGGTGGTGTGGTGGGCCGTCTCTTATCCCAGAGATCCCTCATGTCTGTGTTGCCTTCTGGTTCTCCCTTTTAGTTATGCTGCTATAGCGAGTCTTGCCGGAGTCCAAACTGCACAGTGACTTTAACTCTCATGCAACAATAGGTACACTTAATAATCCATATCCTTCTCTTCCTGTCACCCTCTTCTCTCTCTCTCTCTCTCTCTCTCTCTCTCTCTCTCTCTCTCTCTCTCTCTCTCTCTCTCTCTCGGTCGAGTTAAACATGCTCCTGAGGCTCCAGTGACCACTGTTCCTGCCCCTCTCCCCCCCGTGGATCTTCCCACTTCATCCAGGCCTGCCTGGATTGGATGTCAACAGTCTCCTACACTGATGTCAACAGTCTCCTACACTGACTCAGAAATACACTTCGCTTTTGATCATCATCACTGCACCCCGCAACATTGTATACCCGCCACAAATGGACATTCGGTGTAACCCAGATGAGGATGGGTTCCCTCTTGAGTCTGGTTCCTCTCAAGGTTTCTTCCTTATGCCATCTCGGGGAGTTTTTCCTTGCCACAGTCGCCAGTCGCCACCGGCTTGCTCATCAGGGACAAACTTACTCATAAAGAACATATTCATTTTTAATCACCGCATTATCTGTGTAAAGCTGCTTTGAGACAATGTTCATTGTTAAAAGCGCTATACAAATAAAAATGAATTGAATTGAATTGAATCAGACGAGATCGAGCGTTCTCAGAGTGGTATGGCCGTAAGCGAGAATTGCTGATTCAAATTGCCAATTTATTTTTGTTTGCTTATATGCCTTTTCTTCTATTCAAGCTCAACTTTTATCACAATTTATCCACCACAGTAGATGTTCATCCTTAAATTAAACATGAAGGCAAATAAAATGTACATGATTTGAAAAATTGGGCCCAGGACCTCAACAGTTCTTTATAAAAATCTAAAAACCCATCTGTTATGTAATTCTTTGTTTTCATCCACAATGTTGTCTCCAAGTTTGAAGTTGCTTCACTTTTTTAAGAAAAAAACCCCATTGTTACTTTCCATGACACGTTGCTTTCTTCATCCATGTACTTTTTTAACATTTATCATTTGTTCCACATCCATTAACCCCAATTCTTCCTTCTCTATTACTCCCATTAAGGTGTTGTATGCAATTCTTGCGGGCTTCCCTTCCCATTAAAAATCTAAAAAACTTTTTTTAGCCTTCTTTCTGCCCACAATGGCACAGATGATGTGTAGAAAATGTATCATAATTTAGAAATCATTAAAATGTTAAGAACTAACTTTATTTCTTTTGCTGTCTTTTCATCCCTTCTCATTAAAACTCCTAAAATCTTTATTTCTTTTGCTTCCATAAAAGTAAAATGCTCCTGAATCTCATGTATAGCGTTTTATCATAATTTATTTTGGCTCCTGATCCCCTGCAGAACTTTTGTACCGTTTGCATTGCTTTCTTCACCCCCTCCAGATTTTTGACCAATAGCGTTGTGTCATCCGCATATTTAAATATTTTATTCTCTTCTCCCTCAATGCCTAATCTTTTTATTCCTTGCTCTTGTTTTTTTAAGTTAGTCCAAAAGGAACCACAATTAGATGTACAATTAATGTATGGGTCATATACAAATACAACATGAATGGGTCCAAGAGCAAACAATTGAGATCAATTGCTACTGTGGACAGTGGTGCCTAATGTTTGTTAGTTGCAGCACTGCTTTGTTATTGCTGGAAGAGTAGGACCCTCAGAGCAATTGCTGTCAACAGTTGTGTGTTGCATGCTAATTTCAACAGAATTTTGGTGGTTTGTTAAAACTATGACCAGATATATGATAGAATGTTTTCACTGCTATGGCATGGCTATTGTTTGTCAATATGTATCTTATAACTATATTTAACTATATTTGTATTTGACCATATTTAATGTTGAGTACCTTAGCTCAAATTAATGGTAGGACTTCTGCCTTATTAGCTGTTAGCTCGAATGCATATGTCCAAGCAATATTTTTTTTCTAAATCTAATAGCAAAGTATTTCGATTCAACAGCTGGCTGAGTAGTCACCAAGTGGCAGCAAGGCGCTGTGGCTTAGTTGGTTAAAGTGCCTGTCTTGTAAACAGGAGATCCTGGGTTCAAATCCCAGCAGTGCCTGGTGCAATTGTCCTTTGCTGCTTCTTCTTGAGTGCCTTCCAGCTTTTTCTTCATGGCTTGAGATAGAACATTGCAAGTGAATAAGATGGTTTCTCTGGGGCACTGAATGGTGAATTGCAGGCTTTGCCCTGACCCTTTTAAAAGCTTGATAGTATTTGTTAGCAATGGAAAAAACTTTTTGAACAAACTACAAGCCATCCATTAAGATGAACATTTCCGAGGTAGTAAAATATAGCACTGTGAACGTAGGGCTCTGTGGCGCAATGGATAGCGCATCCAGACAATGGACTGGTTAAAAGATGAAGAGATGCCAATAAAATCAATAAAGAAGAAAGAAAAGGAAGAGTTTACCTGAAGGAAGTGACAGTGGAGGCAGGACAACTGAAAGATATGAGAGTATCAGACATAAATAAAGCATTAATAGAGTGGATTGTTGAAGGGAGGATTCTCGCAGTGCGTCCCAAACAAAATAAGTTGTATGAGGTCATCCTGGAACAATAAGAGGACACTAAGTATCTCTTGGACGGTTTGGTTATCAATGGAACCAAGTGTAAAGTCAAAAGACTGCAAAATAGAGACTATGTTGTCTCCTTCATGCATCTGCCTGTCTACATTACTGATAATAAAATTATAAATAAATTGTATGGATGGGGAGTTTTCCCAATATCCAAAATAAAAAGGAGAGTGTATCCAGGCACCAACATTGAAGACGAGGGACGAGGTTTGTGAAAACGTGGCTCCCAAAAAAAGTTGCCTCTCTCCCAATACAAAAATAGAAACGGCAGAAGGCCCGCAGTACTTTCGGGTTACGCACAGCCATCCAGTGAAGACCTGCCAGCTGTGCATGAGCCCGAATCATTTGGTGAAGGATTGCCCAGATTTCAAGTGCTTTAACTGTGAGAAGAGAGGGCACATTGCGAGGGACTGCAACGCAGTAACGTGCCCGGATTGCAATCTGCCTTTAAATAAGTGTGAGTGTTGGATGGGAAACGAGGAGGAGGAGGAGGATGAACAGCAGGTGGATGCGCAGTTGCATGAACGAGACAGTGAGCGGCGAGAAGAGTAAATAACAACACAAGAGGGAGAAACAACAATGGACAAGGGCGTGGAACAAGAAGGAAAGAAGCACAACAACCAGGAGGATCACTTACAGCAGGATGGGGAATCTAGACCCAAATAGGACTAACTGAAAGTTTGCTAAATGCTTTGGTGGAGAAAAAGGACCAAGAGAAGAGACATCGGTGGACATGCAACAGGACGGAGAATCATGGACTCAAATGGAGTTGACGTACAGCCTGCAAAATGACCTGAACACAATAGAATCCGACCCTCCAGCATGTAAGGAACAAGCAACAGGAATAAAAGATGAAAAGGGAAAAGAAAAAAGGAGGACAAACAAGTAAAACCAACAAAAAGAATGAGGTCAGTAAAGGCAATATCTAATGTAGAGGTTGCCAGAAAGAAAGTCCTTAAAAAAGACATGATAAAGACTGAAAACAGGTTTGACTCGCTAAAGGACTTTGAGGAGATGAACTGAGATGATCAGTCAAAGGGAAATTAAAATGTATCTTTATTTTAAAACTGTTATGGATTATAAATTGATATCCTTCTAAAAGTTGCTAAGTAACACCGTGACATCATTGTGCGATGACGTCGTTTCGTCGTTGAAGTGCAAGACTGCGTCTTTATGTTACAAAGTATATAGAAAATGTAGTACAGGACAGAGTCTCTGTATTTTCTGAGCAGCACTGCAGCGCCCTCTGTCACCAAACAGGTGAACATTTCCCAAGGAAGAACAATCAATCAATCAATCAATCAGTGTATCGTTCAAGGCTGGTCAGGGAACATTGATTTAGATGCATCTTCAATGGAATGAATTTGTGTAGGCAGAACACATCAATAAAAAGGAACTACATACCTGTTTTTACTAACCAGCCTTACTCCCTTTCCACTTGGTCTCCTGAACACACAACATATGTACCTTTCTCCTCTCCATCATATCAGCTACCGCTCTCCCTTTACCAGTAATAGTAATTGGGACCGGCACTAAGAGTGCACTGGCTTGTGCAACCCTATTGGCTGGGTCCTTCCTATCGATCTGTCTAATTTATATATCCATCTTCCTGCTAGTCTGTATTAACAGTTTTTTTCTGTCTGTCGTTCCCACTATTAGGTAACCATCTACTTGTTTATTCTGTATGTCTGTGTTTGAAAGACAAAGGAGAATAATTATTTTATTGTTGTTTTGATTTCTAATGAAAACAAAGTCACTGAGTCAGAAGTGGGATTTGAACCCAAGCCTCCATGTGGAGACCAGAACACTCAGTTTCCTGGAAGGTACAGAACCTTGAGTCTGGCGCCTTAGACCGCTCGGCCTAAGCATGTGTTTCTTATCCCCTCAGTGGCTAATAAAAGTATTTTTACAAGTTTCTGTCTACTTGTTTGTCTTCTCTATCCTTCTATTTGTGTGTTTCTTATCTATCTACGTCACTCTTATCTGGTTTTCTGTCTGAATGCATATATATGCCTGTTCATCTTTCCTATCAATCTATTGATCTGTCTAATTTATATATCCATCTGCCTGCTTGTCTGTATTAACAGTTTGTTTCTGTCTGTCTTTCCCACTATTAGGTAACCATCTTTGTTCTGTATGTCTGTGTTTGAAAGACAAAGGACAATTAATTTCATATTCTTGTTTTGGTTTCTAATTAAAATAAAGTTACTGTCAGAAGTGGGATTTAAACCCATGCCTCCATGTGGAGACCAGAACACTCTGGTACCTTTTGAATATTGCTCTGTTTGTGTGTCTATCTGTCTGTTCACCAGGCCATCTATTTGTCCGCCTTTTTGTCTATCTATCTGCCTGTCAGGCTTATATTGTTTTCTGAATGCCCATCTGACTGCTTGTCTTTCCTATCTACCATGCTGTCTATCTATCTATCTATCTATCTATCTATCTATCTATCTATCTATCTATCTATCTATCTATCTATCTATCCATCCATCCATCCATCCATCCATCCATCCATCCATCCATCCATCCATCCATCCATCCATCTGCCTGCTTGTCTGAATTAACTGTTTTTTTTCCTCTCTGTCTGTCTGTCTGTCTGTCTGTCTGTCTGTCTGTCTGTCTGTCTTTCCCACTATTGTTCTCCAGTGTTCTGTATTGTTGAAAGATTTATGATCAAACTCTTGATGTCACCCAAATGAGGATGGGTTCCCCTTTTGAGTCTGGTTCCTCTCAAGGTTTCTTCCTCATTACATCTAAGGGAGTTTTTCCTTGCCACAGTCACCACGGCTGCTCATCAGGGATAAATGCACACCATTCACCTTGACTGTTGATTTCTATAAAGCTGCTTTGAGACAATGTGTGTTGTGAAAAGTGCTATAGAAATAAACTTGACTTGACTTGACTTGACTACTGGGTGACCATCTACTTGTTTCCTCTGTATGTCTTGTTTGAAAGACAAAGGAAAAATTATTTTTATATTTGTTAGTATTTGAACACACACCTCCATGTGGAGATCAAACACTCAGTTTTCTGGAAGGTTTTAATCCTTGAGTCTGGTACTTTAGACGACTCAGCAATACTATTAAGAGCTATATTTTACACATTTCTGTCTACTTATTTATCTTATCTAGCCTTCTATTTGTGTTTCATCTTGTGCTTATCTTTTCTATCGCTCTATCAATCTATATCTATCTAATTTATCTACCCATTTACCTGCTTGCAGAGGCGGCAAAAGTACACACATCCTTCACTTAAGTAGAAGTACAGATATTCATGTTTTGAAAGACTCTGGAAAAAGTTGAAGTTCTGACTATAATTTTTTAAGTTAAAGTGAAGAAGTTTGGGCTCTGTAAATGTACTTAATTAGTAGTAAAATGCTACTTTTTTACTTGTTTTAGTGTCACACTGGTAACTGGACCTCACATCATATTAATATTAGGGCTGCCAATCGATTCAAATATTTAATCACTCTGTTCTAAATGTGAAGAGAGATGACAGAGACGTCAGAAAGCGCCCCCTATATGTTTTCTCACATCAGTAACATATAGCTGAGCAAAGAAAAGACATGGTGAATAAACGTGTGTTGCTCTGGAGGATTAATTTTGCCTCTTTTATATTTATTTATTTATTTATTTATTTATTTATTTATTTATATTTTCATTAAAAATGATCAAACAGAAATGCGCTGCATTGATCACACGTTAATAAAAACAGGACATTTTTTATACAAAAAAAATAATTAAAAATTGTGTTACCCAATAAATGTATCCAGGCTGAACAACAACCATATAGAACACAAGCAGAGAAAAGATGATGATGATCAGGAATGTCTCTGTTCTCAGTCATGTTTACATCACTGACTCCCTCTGTCTCATCCATGTTAACCCCAAACTCTTGTTGCCTTCTGACTGCTTATTGTTAACTTTGTAAACTAGTCTACATCTGTGGTGTGTGAGACCCAAACAGAAAGATTGCCATTGGTTTCCCTTTGATGCACACAAGCCACAGTGGTCTTAAGGCAGAACCTTGTGTAGTCATGGCTAAGTGAGTAAGGTGACGGATTTGAAATACGTTGGGGTTTTCCTGCACCATGTTAAAATCTTGCCTACTACGTTTGTGATCTTTGTTTCTTACAAATTTCACACAGATTGTTCTGCCAGAACACAGCTCTTTATCACTGCAGCAGAACTATTTTAAGTCAACCCCGTAGATAATTAAACCGCAAACGAAATACGTCTGCTACATTTGCGTGTTCAAGTCTTCTGTTGCTTGTTTGATACTGAAATATTCTGGCAAAATTTCACTGATTATCGAAGACTCATCCAAATGCTTGAGCATGTCTTTGGACAAAAATAGTTGAAACCTCGCTGTGACACACCAGTCTAGCTTTCATTTGACATCACTGGCTTGAACACTTGTTTTGTTATCATGATAGCTAAGCATGGTCTCTTATTTGAACAGAATCTGGTTCCAGGAATGGCACAAAAGTGTGCAACTGTGTGGCTAAATCTGTGTGTAAATAAAGTGCAAAGGGAAAAGAATGCAATGTCTTATCTGCTAGTATCCTCAGATTCCTTATTTTATTGTTTCTATAGTGGCATTTTATCTTAATAATTGAATTAGGAGATGGATCATTGATGAACCTTGACACTCTTATTTACAGCGTTTGTGAAAGAAAAGGTGTCACATAAAAGTAAATCAGTGTATTGCATAAAGTGAAAAGGACAGATTTCACAACAATGCTGTACATAGTACACTGATCTGCATAATCCAGTCCTTTATTGTTTTCTGAAAATAAGCTTAGTATGTGTGTTTTGGACATATCTGGTTGTTTGGAGAAATAAATACAAATCATTACTTTTTGACTAAAAAAGGATAAACTTGACAAACTAAAAGAAAAAGTGTGTGCAGTGCAGGATAACCTTTGTATTCTATTTGACAAGAGCTTGTGAGACTGTTTAACATAGAGCTAAAACGAGCACCTTTTGACTAGCATTTACAGCGACCCTACAGCGGATCTAGGCTTTGGACCCGCTGATCAACATCTGCAGTATTATTGGAAGGAGATTTGACCAAATTTATCAACTGGCAGCGGTGGGATTTGAACCCACGCCTCCAAAGAGACTGGAGCCTAAATTTAGCACCTTAGACCACTCGGCCACGCTAACAGTAGTTAAACTCTGAGATAGGACTGCCAGCTTGTGGAGGAGATGCTGTAGCAGCCAGCCATAATCTTAGTGGCATGCAAAAAACACACAACAGGCTTTGCAGAATTGGCAGTCCATTGCATTTCCCCCCTGATTGTCAACAATCATCCACATATAATAACAGGATTCAGAAGCAAGTTTTTTTGCCACTGTCGTTTTGCCACAGCTGCGATGATCTATTCCAATTCTATTTTAATTTGCATATGTAAAAATAGCCTTATGTCTGATAAAATATTCTGAGTGCTGCAACTTTGTATAAGTTTTCCCTTCATATTCCTCCATATGCTGTCTTCTTTTAAATCTTTAAACGTGCGCAACCAAAATTCATTTGCAACAGGTCTCTTAAAAACAGCATCTCTAAAAAGGCAATACAACATTTTCACAGAACATGTTTTAAAAAGCAAACAATTTTTCCCGAAGACTCACATTCACATCTTTTTCTTCTTGGCCCTCTTCCATGTTTTCAATTCTTTTTAGCCATTCTTGAGGTATAGAGTTCTTGATTACATCATATTTATTTTCTATTTCTTGTCTGCTAAAATCCTCCTTTGCCTCCTCCATTATGTCCACAATGTATTGTGTTGGTAAAAACCCCTCTTTGAATTCATATAAAACATCTCTTACTTTCATAATACCCACATCCCACCATTTCTTAAAGAATATCTCTTTCCCCTGATTTAAAATGCTATTGTTTAAGAATAAAGGCTGATTTAAAATGTTCTCTCTTCCTTGTGGATTAAAATGTACATGAGTTAAAAATTTGTCCCAGGCCCTCAAGAGTTCTTTATAAAAGTCTGGCAACCCCTCAGTCATCCAATTCTTTGTTTTCTTCCACAGTATTTTGTCTCCAAGATTAAAGTTGCTACACTTATTTAAGAAAAAAACCATTGTTGCTTTCCATGCCGCATTGTTTTCTTCATCCATGTATTTTTTTTTATCATTTTCACCCTCAGACTGTTTGTTTTTTGTTCCACATCCATTAATCCCAGTCCTCCCTTCTGTATTGCTCATATTAAAGTGTTGTATGCAATTCTTGTGGGCTTCCCTTCCCATAAAAAATCTAAAAAACATTTTTTCAGCCTTTTTTTTTGCCCACAACGGCATAGATGATGTGTATAAAATGTACCACAGTTTAGAAATCATTAAGACTTTGAGAACCAAAACTTTCCCTTTTAGTGTTAATGTTCTCATTTTCCAAAATATCAACCTCCTTTCAATCCCTCCTAATATTTCCTCCCACACTGTTTCCTCTGCTTTCTTTTCATCCCTCCCCATTAAAACTCCTAAAATCTTTATTTCTTTTGCTTCAATAAAAGTAAAATGCTCCGTTAAAACCGCCGCCCTTCCGATTCTCATGTACACTGTTTTATCCTCGTTTATTTTGGCTCCTGATCCCCTACAGAACTTTTGTATGATTTGCATTGCTTTTTTCACCCCTCCAGATCTTTGACCAATAGCATTGTGTCACTCGCATACTGAAATATTTTATTTTTTTCTCCCTCGATGCCTAATCCTTTTATTCCTTGCTCTTGTTTTATAGTTAGTCCTAAAGGTTCCACAATTAGAGAAAATAAAAGTGCTGACAGCGGCATCCTTGTCTTATTGATCTGATTATTTTAAAACACTGTTAAAAACCCATTGCATTAATTTTTGTTACTGCACCTTTGTATAAGATCCTAATCCATTTAATAAAATGTTTTCCAAACCCAAACCTCTTTAAAACGTCAAATAAGAAACTATGTTCCACCCTGTCGAATGCTTTCTCAAAGTCTAAACTGATAATAAAACCATCTTTATTCTGCTCACGCATGTATCTTATCGTATCTTTTATACTAATTGTTGTGTCTGCTATATCTCTACACTTTACACCGTACACTTGGTTAGTTTTAATTATGCTCAGCATTACTTCCTTCAGTCTGTTGGCTAAGATTTTGGATAAAATATTAAAATCAGTATTCAGCATAGTGATTGGTCTGTAGTTTTTAAGATCTGTTTTCTCCCCTTTTTTCTTGTATATCAATTTTATTAAGCCCATTCCCATTCTTTGATTCAACTCTCCTTTCTTAAAAATATCCACATATACTTCTTTCAAAATACAAGTTAAAAGGTCTTGAATAACTATATATATCTTGAATAACTCAGGATACTAGCGGAACGGATGTTGCATTTTTTTCCCTTTTGCACTTTATTTACACACAGATTTAGCCACACAGTTGCACAATTTTGTGCCATTCCTGGAACCAGATCCTGTTCAAATGAGAGATCATGCTCAGCTATCATGATAACAAAACAAGTGTTCAAGCCAGTGATGTCAAATGGACTATTTTTGTCTAAAGACATGCTCAAGCATTTGGATGAGTCTTTATTATACACTGAAATTTTGCCAAAATTTCAGAAGACTTCGAACAGAGTCAACATGTTAAATAGTTTTCTCTCATGTTTTTTTCAGTATCAATAACAACTCAAGTCTCCTCCACATGGGCTCACTTCAGAAAAATTGACCAAGAAGGTAGACCACTATCTGAAGTGCGATTCAAACCCACACCTCCAGAGGAGACTGCAACCTGAACGCAGCGCCTTAAAAAGCTCAGCCATCCTGACAGCCAGGCTTTGACTTTTCTTGCATTGGTGACCATGTCTAGGTCATATGGTGAACATGCAACAGTAGCAGATGTATTTCGTTCACGGTTTAATTATCTACGGTGTTGACTTAAAAAAGTGCTGCTGATCCACTCAGCCATGGTTACGGAAGGTTTTCCCGATTCTGCACATCCATCAAAAACATTTGTTTTACTGATGCACCAAGTCTCAAATCAGCACTGAAATCAGCCATGATGCGCACATTCAGCATTTTACTGTCTGGGGGCGGCAAACACGGCAGCACGTTTTGTGCCATTTTTTTCTCATAACACCGAAACGAACATAAATTACTGTCTTTCTTGATCGAACAGAGCAACACATCATTCAAATATGTAAAGGCTCTACTTTTTTTGTACACAATAATAATAACAACAAAATGCTGTGCATTTGTAAAGTTAAGAAAACAGATAGGGGGCGCTTTCTGCCATCTCTGTCAACTCTCTTCACATTTAGAACAGCGCGATTAAATATTTGAATCGACTGACAGCCCTAATATTAATATGATGTGAGGTCCAGTTACCAGTGTGACACTGAAACAAGTAAAAACAAAGCCTTTACTACTAATTAAGTACATGTCAAAGACCAAACTTCTTCACTGTAACTTGAGTAAAAAAGTATAGTCAGAACTTTAACTTTTACCAGAGTCTTTTAATATCTGTACTTCTACTTAAGTGAAGGATGTGTGTACTTTTGCCGCCTCTGCAAGCAGGCAGATGGAGAGATTTAATAGATAGATATTAATCGATAGGAAAGACGAGCAGGTATATAGGCATTCAGACAGAAAAACAAAAGACTTACATAAATAAGAAACACAAATAGAAGGATAGAGAAGACAAACAAGTAGACAGAAATTTGTAAAAATAGTTTTATCAGCCACTGAGGGGATAAGAAACACATGCTTGTATGTCAGGATGGGTAAGGGGTCTAAGGTGCCAGACTCAAGGTTCTGTACCTTCCAGGAAACTGAGTGTTCTGGTCTCCACATGGAGGCGTGGGTTCAAATCCCACTTCTGACAGTGATTTTATTTTCATTAGAAATACTAAAAAATATAAAAAATATTGTTTCCTTTGTCTTTCAAACAAGACATACAGAGGAAACAAGTAGATGTTAATCTAATAGTGGGAAAGACAGACAGAGCGGAAAATAACAGTAAATACTGACAAGCAGGCAGATGGATGGATGGATGGATAAATAGACAGACAGACAGACAGACAGACAGACAACATGGTAGATAGGAAAGACAAGCTGTCAGATAGGCATTCAGAAAAAAATTTAAGACAGACAGACAGACTAATATTTGAAAGGTACCAGACTCAAGGTTCAATACCTTTCAGGAAACCGAGTATTCTGGTCTCCACATAGAGGCATGGGTTAAAAACCTACTTCTGACAGAAACTTTATTTTAATTAGAAATCAAAACAAAAATATAAAATTATTATTTTTTGTCTTTCAAACACAAACATACAGAATAAACAAGTAGATGGTAACCTAATAGTGGGAAAGACAGACAGACAGAAAAAAACTGTTAATACAGACAAGCAGGCAGATGGATATATAAATTAGATAGAGCAATAGATCGATAGGAAAAATTAGCAGGTATATATATATATATATATATATATATATATATATATATATATATATATATATATATATATATATATACCTGCTCATTTTTCCTATATATATATATATATATATATATATATATATATATATATATATATATATATATATATATATATATATATAGGATAATCAAAATAAACAAGTAGACAGAAATTTGTAAAAATAGTTTTATCAGCCACTAAGGGGATAAGAAACACATGCTTGTATGTCAGGATGGCGAGCGGTCTAAGGCGCCAGACTCAAGGTTCTATACCTTCCCGGAAACTGAGTGTTCTGGTCTCCACATGGAGGCGTGGGTTCAAATCCCACTTCTGACAGTGACTTTAAGTTCATTAGAAATTAAAACAATAATGAAATAATTATTCTCCTTTGTATTTCAAACACAGACATACAGAATAAACAAGTACATGGTTACCTATTAGTGGGAACGACAGGCAGAAAAACATGGCAGCATCAGTCGAGGATCTGGCAAAAAGTGTAACTGAGTTTCGGGAGACAAAAAGGTATCACTAAAGGATCAAATAAACAAGTCCTTTATCAATCTTTATCTTTATCAGATAACAGACAAGTATATATACACACTGGATAAAACCCGAGCTTAAACTGTTCCTGGTTGGGTAAGAAAACATAGTAACCAGGGATGTGTGAACCCAGACAAACACTTTCTGTGTACCTTACATACTCACATCATAAAGATCCTATAGACACTGAACAGACAACATAGGAATGTGTTTAGAGAACCAGTGTGAGGCCCATCTTAATACTAACAGATATGAAAAAATATAAAAAAATTTTGCAGGTTGGCCGAACACTCGAGCACCTTGCAACCCTTGTCAGACTGTCCAAAGAACTTCAGCAACTAGCTCAAGAATGGGACCCCCATATTCTTCATTTGTTGCAGCTCTCAAATGCAATCGAGGGTAACGTCTGCTTATAACAAACCTTTTTACCCAGAAGAAAAAGCAGCACCAGCAACTCCCCATAACTGTGTTCATCACTCGGAAGAAGACACCAGACACTACGCCTTTAGCAACAACAGAAGTTCTGGACGAGGGTGAAGATACTGCACCACCTGATGAAGAGCTGTAATGCTCTTCTTGGGTATGCAGTACATTCATTTCATCACCTTCATCATCATTAGTACTGCACACTTAATTCCTCATCATCTTCATCATTCAGGTTGTACCTTCACTGGTGAGGACCCATATAGAATTTTTATGTTAAAATGGTCAATTACGTAGGTTTAAGAATATTAAATGTTTAAAAGCAGAGAAAAGGTTCATAAGAGTGTCGATGTGGTTTATAAATTCTGTATACAGTACTGTATACATATTAGGTTGCCACTTCATGTTCTTTCGCCTATCGGGGGGTCTGAAACGTAACCCCCACGATAGGCGAGGGATTACTTTATATCCAAATCTTTTATTTACTAGAGAGGACCTTCGGCTGATCCTGAACACTTGGCTGTTGCAAACAAGAACAGAGCAAACACCGTACTAAGACGTCTCTGTAGCAGCAGTTTTCAGGCTACTTGGTATGTTTACTGTAAATCTTGATTTTCAGCATCTTCTCACATTATTTGTGGATTGTTCAGTTTTTTACCCATGTTCTTTTACCCATGCTCGTAAGCTCTTAGTAAACGCTTCATGGAGAAAACATGAAAAGAAAAGCTTTTAAACACATGCAAAGTTTATTAAATACAACATGCTCTAAAATTAAAACACACCCAAATACACAGGACCAAAAACAGTGTTATTAAAAAAAATGTTATTACAAAAACATGCTGTATGTTACCACTGAAATGCTGCAGTAGTTCTATATTGTGAATTTGGACTTTTTAACTGAAGATCAAAGCATGGAGTAGAAGAAATTAATAACACTAATACTAATAATACTACTACTACTGATAATAATAATAATAATAATAATAATAATAATAATAATAATAATAATAATAAGAAGAAGAAGAAGAAGAAGAAGAAGAAGCAGAAGAAGAAGAGAAGAAGAACTGCATTAGATATAGAAAAAGTTGAATTGTTACACACAGTTCACATTGACAATTGTCAGTCTCACACTGCCCTCTAGTGGCACTGTCAGTGCTTGATGTTTTTGCTTAATTCTGTGTAAAAACTATTAATCAGCTGTTTGTTTTATAATATTTTTATGCTCTCTCTCTCTCTCTCTCTCTCTCTCTCTCTCTCTCTCTCTCTCTCTCTCTCTCTCTCTCTCTTTTTTTCTCTCAGACCAGAGTACAGATGTGTGATATTAAGGAGATGTGTGAGGATGTTTTCATTGTGTCTGGTTACAAACTACTGATGTTTTTGGGAGTGTAGATGAGAGAGCTGGTCTCATAGAAAATGATTATTAAGTTACTGAAAATAATTTGCATTGTTTAGTGGCTGTTTCTCTGATGTAGTGACTGGCAGAGTAATGAAAATACTCCACCATGTACAGTAATTGGGTGACAGTAGGTAGCGCAATAATGACCTTGTTTATTCATGACATAAGAATTAATGATGTCAACATTAATAAAAAAAAAACACAAAGGTGAAGGAGAGAGATCTCAAAGTGAGCTACCTAGTAGCTGAACTCGTAGCCTAATCAAAAAAAGCCCCACACTGTGGCAGAGACATTAATACTACCTGCCTGCAAAGATGCTGTCAACAAGATGCTCGGCCCTGACGCAGTTAAAGAAATAGCTAAAGTTCCTCTCAGATTACACAATTACCAGACGTATTGATGAAACTAAAAACAGAGAGACACTGAGAGCTGCTGAGCAAAAGCTTTGTGTCCTTCCTCAATTCCTGCAGGAAATCATCGTTGTGTTCATCTAAACAGCCCCAGATTTCACACTGAGTGACTATAAACTAACTGAGAGACTGAATTAAGAAGGAAAGGAGACTAGTGGTAAATCTTTTCTATAGTTGTGAGGTGACTGATACACAAAGCCATGGAGCAGTTGGACACTGGGGAGACAATCAGATGAATGAAAGTAGAAAATGTGATAAAAACCTAAAGTTTATTGTAAGATTTGAGTCATAATTGTTCAGATGCACAGTGTAGCAGCAAAGACACAAAATTCACTACAAAAAATATAGAAAAAAAAAGAAAACAATCCAATGTTATTTAAACTTTACAGGCAAAAAATGAAGAAAAAAAAGAATAAGATATTTTCTGTTATTTTTCGCATTGTTTATGTCAAACAATAATCAATACATAAAAACACCCAAATAAATTATTGAATTCAGGCACAGATGCAAAAATTAAATAAGTGAATAAATAAAAAATAAAAAAATAAATAAAATAATAAAAATATATAATAAATAAATAAAAACACCACCAACCTCATTATAGGACCTTATTGAACGCAGTAACCGACCACGTGACCACTAGGCTACGCGGCAGGCCGGGTGATGACGTCACTCAATAGGCCGCTACATACTCTGTACAAGTCCAATGATTGGCTGGAACTTTAAACAAACTCTGCATTGATTGGTCAGGTGACAGACATAATAGTCGTGGTCAACAAACAGCACTGCAATCCATCTCTCTCTCCTTCACCTTTGTGTTTTTTTTATTAATGTTGACATCATTAATTCTTATGTCATGAATAAACAAGGTCATTATTGCGCCACCTACTGTTACCCAATTACTGTACATGGTGGAGTATTTTCATTACTCTGCCAGTCACTACATCAGAGAAACAGCCACTAAACAATGCAAATTATTTTCAGTAACAGGATTATGCAGATCAGTGTACTCTGTACAGCATTGTTGTGAAATCTGTCCTGTTCACTTGTTCACATTATGCAATACACTGATTTACTTTTATGTGACACCTTTTCTTTCACAAACGCTGTAAATAAGAGAGTGTCAAGGTTCATCAATGATCCATCTTCTAATTAAATTATCAAGATAAAATGCCACTATAGAAACGAAAAGATAAGGAATCTGAGGATACTAGCAGATAAGACATTGCATTATTTTCCCTTTGCACTTTATTTACACACAGATTTAGCCACACAGTTGCACACTTTTGTGCCATTCCTGGAACGAGATTCTGTTCAAATAAGAGACCATGCTTAGCTATCATGATAACGAAACAAGTGTTCAAGCCAGTGATGTCAAATGAAAGCTAGACTGGTGTGTCACAGCGAGGTTTCAACTATTTTTGTCCAAAGACATGCTCAAGCATTTGGATGAGTCTTCGATATTCAGTGAAATTTTGCCAGAATATTTCAGTATCAAACAAGCAACAGAAGACTTGAACACGCAAATGTAGAAGAAGTATTTTGTTTGCGGTTTAATTATCTACAGGGTTGACTTAAAATAGTTCTGCTGCAGTGTTAAAGAGCTGTGTTCTGGCAGAACAATCTGTGTGAAATTTGTAAGAAACAAAGATCACAAACGTAGTAGGCAAGATTTTAACATGGTGCAGGAAAACCCCAACGGATTTCAAATCCGTCACCTTACCCACTTAGCCATGACTACACAAGGTTCTGCCTTAAGGCCACTTTGGCTTGCGTGCATCAAAGGGAAACCAGTGGCAATCTTTCTGTTTGGGTCTCACACACCACAGATGTAGACTAGTTTACAAAGTCAACAATAAGCAGTCAGAAGGCAACAAGAGTTTGGGGTTAACATGGATGAGACAGAGGGAGTCAGTGATGTAAACATGACTGAGAACAGAGACATTCCTGATCATCATCATCTTTTCTCTGCTTGTGTTCTATATGGTTGTTGTTCAGCATTCATTGAGTAACAACATTTGTAATTAGTTTTTTTGTAAAAAAAAATTCCTGTTTTTATTAACGTGTGATCAATGCAGCGCATTTCTGTTTGATCATTTTTAATTAAAATATAAATAAATAAATAAATAAATAAATAAATAAATATAAAAGGGGTGAAATTAATCCTCCAGTGCAACACACGTTTATTCACCATGTCTTTTCTTTGCTCAGCTATAAAAATAAATAAATAAACTTTACAGAAAAATAATATTTAATCAGTAAACATTTGTTTTACTGATCTGAGAAAACATATAGGGGGTGCTTTCTGACGTCTCTGTCATCTCTCTTTACATTTAGAACAGTGTGATTAAATATTTGAATCGATTGACAGCCCTAATATTAATATGATGTGAGGTCCAGTTACCAGTGTGGCACTGAAACAAGTAAAAACTAAGCCTTTACTACTAATTAAGTACATGTCAAAGCCCAAACTTCTTCACTGTAACTTGAGTAAAAAATTATAGTCAGAACTTCAACTTTTTCCAGAGTCTTTCAAAACATGAATATCTGTACTTCTACTTAAGTGAAGGATGTGTGTACTTTTGCCGCCTCTGCAAGCAGGCAGATGGGTAGATAAATTAGATAGATATAGATTGATAGAGCGATAGAAAAGATGAGCAGGCATATAGGCATTCAGACTAAAAAACAGATTAGACAGACATAGATAAACACAAATAGAAGTCTAGATAAGATAAATAAGTAGACAGAAATGTGTAAAATATAGCTCTTAATAGTATTGCTGAGTCGTCTAAAGTACCAGACTCAAGGATTAAAACCTTCCAGAAAACTGAGTGTTTGATCTCCACATGGAGGTGTGTGTTCAAATACTAACAAATATAAAAATCATTTTTCCTTTGTCTTTCAAACAAGACATACAGAGGAAACAAGTAGATGGTCACCCAATAGTCAAGTCAAGTCAAGTCAAGTTTATTTCTATAGCACTTTTCACAACACACATTGTTTTAAAGCAGCTTTACAGAAATCAACAGTCAAGGTGAATGGTGTGCATTTATCCCTGATGAGCAGCCGTGGTGACTGTGGCAAGGAAAAACTCCCCTAGATTTAATGAGGAAGAAACCATGAGAGGAACCAGACTCAAAAGGGGAACCCATCCTCATTTGGGTGACATCAAGAGTTTGATCATAAATCTTTCAACAATACAGAACACTGGAGAACAATAGTGGGAAAGACAGACAGATAGACAAACAAACAGAGTAATATTCAAAAGGTACCAAACTTAAAGTTCAATACATTTCAGGAAACTGAGTGTTCTGGTCTCCACATGGAGGCATGGATTTAAATCCCACTTCTGACAGTAACTTTATTTTTATTAGAAACCAAAACAAAAATATGAAAATAATTCTCCTTTGTCTTTCAAACACAGACATACAGAACAAAGATGGTTACCTAATAGTGGGAAAGACAGACAGAAACAATCTGTTAAAACAGACAAGCAGGCAGATGGATATATAAATTAGACAGATCAATAGATTGATAGGAAAGATGAGCAGGTATATATATGCATTCAGACAGAAAACCAGATAAGAGTGACGTAGATAGATAAGAAACACACAAATAGAAGGATCGATAAGACAAACAAGTAGACAGAAACTTGTAAAAATAGTTTTATCAGCCACTGAGGGGATAAGAAACACATGCTTGTATGGCAGGATGGCCGAGCGGTCTAAGGTGCCAGACTCAAGGTTCTGTACCTTCCAGAAAACTGAGTGTTCTGGTCTCCACATGGAGGCGTGGGTTCAAATCCCACTTCTGACAGTGACTTTATTTTCATTAGATATAAAAAACAACAATAAAATAATTATTCTCCTTTGTCTTTCAAACACAGACATACAGAATAAACAAGTAGATGGTTACCTAATAGTGGGGAAAAACAGCCAGAAAAAAACTGTTAATACAGACTAGCAGGAAGATGGATATATAAATTAGACAGATCGATAGGAAAAACCCAGCCAATAGGGTTGCACAAGCCACTGCACTCTTAGTGCCAGTCCCAGTTACTATTACTGGTAAAGGGAGAGAGGTAGCTGATATGATGGAGAGGAGAAAGGTACATATGTTGTGTGTTCAGGAGACCAAGTGGAAAGGGAGTAAGGCTCGTCAGTAAAAACAGGTATGTAGTTCCTTTTTATTGATGTGTTCTGCCTACACAAAATCATTCCATTGAAGATGCATCTAAAATCGATGCTTGATGTTTAGATGTCACAGTGTTACTTAGCAACTTTTAGAAGGATATCAATTTATAATCCATGAAAGTTTTAAAATAAAAATACATTTTAATTTCCCTTTGACTGATCATCTCAGTTCATCTCCTCTAAGTCCTTTAGTGAGTCAAACCTGTTTTCAGTCTTTATCATGTCTTTTTTAAGGACTTTCTTTCTGGCAACCTCTACATTAGATATTGCCTTTACTGACCTCATTGTTGGTTTCACTTGTTTGTCCTCCTTTTTTCTTTTCCCTTTTAATTTTTTATTCCTGTTGCTTGTTCCTTACATGCTGGATGGTCGGATTCTATTGTGTTCAGGTCATTTTGCAGGCTGTACATCAACTCCATTTGAGTCCATGATTATCCATCCTGTTGCATGTCCACCGATGTCTCTTCCCTTGGTCCTTCTTCTCCACCAAAGCATTTTGCAAACTTTCAGTTAGTCCTATTTGGGTCTAGATTCCCCATCCTGCTGTAAGTGATCCTCCTGGTTGTTGTGCTTCTTTCCATCTTGTTCCACGCCCTTGTCCATTGTTGTTTCTCCCTTTTGTGTTGTTATTTACTCTTCTTGCCGCTCACTGTCTCGTTCATGCAACTGCGCATCCACCTGCTGTTCATCCTCCTCCTCCTCGTTTCCCATCCAACACTCACACTTATTTAAAGGCAGATTGCAATCCGGCACGTTACTGCGTTGCAGTCCCTCACAATGTGCCTTCTCTTCTCATAGTTAAAGCACTTAAAATCTGGGCAATCCTTCACCAAATGATTCGGGCTCATGCACAGCTGGCAGGTCTTCACTTGATGGCTGTGCGTAACCCGAAAGTACTGCAGGCCTTCTGCCGTTTCTATTTTTGTATTGGGAGAGAGGCAACTTTTTTTGGGAGCCACGTTTTCACAAACCTCGTCACTCGTCCTCAATGTTGGTGCCTGGATACACTCTCCTTTTTATTTTGGATATTGGGAAAACTCCCCATCCCTACAATTTTTTTTATAATTTTATTATCAGTAATGTAGACAGGCAGCTGCATGAAGGAAACCACATAGTCTCTATTTTGCAGTCTTTTGACCTCACACTTGGTTCCATTGATAACCAAACCGTCCAAGAGATACTCAGTGTCCTCTTATTATTCCAGAGTGACCTCATACAACTTAATTTGTTTGGGACGCACTACGAGAATCCTCCCTTCACCAATCCGCTCTGTTAATCCTTTATTTATGTCTGATACTCTCACATCTTTCAGTTGTCCTGCCTCCACTGTCATTTCCTTCAGGTAAACTCTTCCTTTTCTTTCTTTTTTATTGATTTTATTGGCATCTCGTCATCTTTTAACCAGTCCATTGTCTCGATGCGCTATCCATTGGGCCACAGAGCCCTACGTTACACAGTGCTGTATTTTACTATCTCGGAACTGTTTATCTCAACGGATGGCTCGTAGTCTGTTTAAAATCTCTGTTTTTTTTCCATTGCTAACAAATACTATCAAGCTTTCAAAAGGGTCAGAGAAAAACCTGCAATTCACCATTCAGTGCTCCAGAGAAACCATCTTATCCACTTGCAATGTTCTATTCCAAGCCATAAAGAAAAAGCTGGAAGGCACTCAAGCAGAAGCATCAAAGGACAACTGCATCAGGCACTGCTGGGATTCGAACCCAGGATCTCCTGTTTACAAGACAGGCACTTTAACCAACTAAGCCACAGCACCTTGCTGCCAGACAGCAAATGCTCAGCCAGCTGTTGAATGGGAATTCTTCGCTCTAAGATTGAGGGGGAAAAAAGTGCATGGACATATTCATTCGAGCTAACAGCTAATAAGGCAGAAGCATCAATTAGATTTTTGTCTTAATGCTAGTCCTACCATTATTTTCAGACTTGCTAAGGTCCTCAACAGAAAATATGATCAAATAGAAATATAGTTAAGATACATATTGACAAATATGTTTTGGTTAAATGAGTAGAACCATGTGGAACAAGAGGAGATTTTTTTGAAAACTGCACCCAACAAAGCATTTCGGGTTAGGACGAGAAGCACGGACATGTCACATGCGATATGGCTCTTTAATCTACCTAGTGTAAAATGAAAGTTACTAGCAAGACAAGTAAAAAATGCACAACGACTCTGGTGGGACTCGAGCCCACAACCTTTAAATAGCTCTACCGCCGAGTCTAGAAGTCCAATGCGCTATCCATTGCGCCACAGAGCCGCTATGTTGCGGAGGTCTGTATTTTACTACCTCGGAACTGTTTATCTCAACGGATGGCTCGTAATCTGTTTAAAATCACTGTTTTTTTTCCATTGCTAACAAATACTATCAAGCTTTCAAAAGGGTCAGAGCAAAGCCTGCAATTCACCATTCAGTGCCCCAAAGAAACCATCTTATCCACTTGCAATGTTCTATCTCAAGCCATAAAGAAAAAGCTGGAAGGCACTCAAGCAGAAGCACCAAAGGACAACTGCATCAGGCACTGCTGGGATTCGAACCCAGGATCTCCTGTTTACTAGACAGGCACTTTAACCAACTAAGCCACAGCGCCTTGCTGCCAGACAGCAAATGCTCAGCCACCTGTTGAATGGAAATTCTTCGCTCTAAGATTAAGGAGAAAAAAAGTGCATGGACATATTCATTCGAGCTAACAGCTAATAAGGCAGAAGCATGAATTAGATTTTCCCGTGGGCTCACCACCTGCAGGAGGGACCGTAAGGGACGGTGCTGTGAGGATTGGGCAGCAGTCGAAGACGGGGGTCTGCTTAGACTGCTGCCCCCGCGACCCGAATTACGGATAAGCGGGAGAAAATGAATGAATGAATGAATGAATTAGATTTTTGACTTAATGCTAGTCCTACCATTAATTTCAGACTTGCTAAGGTCCTCAACAGAAAATATGATCAAATACAAATATAGTTAAGATACATATTGACAAACAATAGCCATGCCATAGCAGTGAAAACGTTCTATCTAATATCTGATCATAGTCTCAACAAACCACTAAAATTCTGTTAAAATTAGCATGCAACACACAACTGTTGACAGCAATTGCTCTGAAGGTCCTACTCTTTCAGCAATAACAAAGCAGTGCTGCAACTAACAAACATTGGGCACCACTGTCCTTAGTGGTAGGAGCAATTGATCTTGATTGTTTGCTCATGGACCCATGAATGTATATTTGTTTTATATAAGAGATTTCTAAAATCTTTTGTAGAACAATTGTTGTACCACTGGACTGTGCGCTTTGGTTGTAAGAGAAACCCCCTTGTAATCAAGAACTCGGAATCTGCCATTGCCTAACGAGGTGGCCTGGCCGAAGGCCGTTACTAGGAACCACCGCTCTGAGTATGTAATACAATAAAGGCCCTGTTGGCTGTTGTTTTTCTTTTGTGTAAAAAGATTTTTTAACTGATTTAGAGCAACTGCTGTACCAATGTACTGTCCAAACTGACTGTACGGTATATCCGTGTTATTACAAACCTCGGAATCTGAGCTTGCTAGGGCGTTGTACCACCACAAACAGTTTGCTCATTGATAAAAAGGCCTATAATGTTTTGTGTTGAAATCACAGCGCAGTCGTACCTGATTTACCTGATTTTCATTGCAGTTTGTATGGCCATGGTACCACGCTTTCAGCAATAACAAAGGAGACCTGCAACTAACCAACATTAGGCACCAATGTCCTAAGTGGTATTCAGCCTAGATCGTTTGCTCTTGGACCCATGCATGTTGTATTGGTTTAATGTAAGAGATTTTTTTATTATATTTAGAACAATTACTATACCATTGGACTGTTCATTTAGGATTTAAGACATACCCATGTAATCAACACCTCATAGGTCTGTATTTTCCTATCTCGGAACTGTTTATCTCAAGGGATGGCTCGTAGTTTGTTTAAAATCACTGTTTTTTTTCATTGCTAACAAATACTATCAAGCTTTAAAAAGGGTCCGAGCAAAGCGTGCAATTTACCATTCAGTGCCCCAGAGAAACCATCTTATCCACTTGCAATTTTACATCTCAAGCTACTCAGACCTCGTGGTGCATAGTCTGTTTCATCCAAATAATGTTAGTACATTATAACCCTCCTATAACATGTTACCAAGCTTTATCAATTTGCTTTAGCTGAAAAAAAGATAACTCTGCAAATAGTGACTGAGATGTATTCAAATTTAAAGTTTCAGTGACACCTCAAATAATGTCACTATCAAAGTACTCAATTTGTCATTACAACCGCGACGAGAAAAATGCAAAGCCTTCTCTGGGCCATGAAGAGGTTCAAAGCAGCCACTTGGACCTCATGGCACAACGGTAGCGCGTCTGACTCCAGATCAAAAGGTTGTATGTTTGAATCACATCGTGGTCATGGTTGCTGGACTCTTGCTCTTTGTCCAATGTGGAGACTTTTAATTTGTCCAAAGTGTAGTCTGTCTCATCAAATTAATGTTAGTACATTATAACCCTCCTATATCATGTCACCAAACTTTGTATAGTGTAACAGATTGTTTCCTTTACATATGAAATGTAACTCCTGAATCTTATTTACACCAACAATCAGGAACTTCCAATGCGGAAAATGTCAGAGCCTGCAACCTGACCGTCAGACTCAATTTGTCATTACAACGTATTGTCAGAGCCCGTACTCTTTGTAAGTAAAAATCTCATGGCATTTTGACATCAAGGGAAGATTCAGAAAAGCTTTGGATTGTCCCACAACAAAAATCAGCCACCTGCTAACTTTTTAACACCCGAATAGGGACTTGAACCCTGGACCCTCAGATTAAAAGTCTGATGCGCTACTAATTGAGCTATCTGGGCTCTGCTCAAGTTCCTGCTTTGAACTAAAACAGTTGCGACACCTTGCCAGGCGACACCTTACCAGGAGTTTCTTGAAGCTTGAAAATCACGTTGAGGTCATGGTTGCTGGACTCTTGCTTTTGGCCTTTATTAGCAGCTCCTCTATCTTTGATTTTCCAATGTGGAGACTTTGAATTTGTCCGAAGTCTAGTCTGTCTCATCAAATTAACTTTACTACATTATAACCCTCCTATAACATGTTACCAAGCTTTGTCAATTTGCTCTAGCTGAATAAAAAGATAACTCTGCAAATAGTGACTGAGATCTTTTCACAATTCAAGTTTCAGTGACACCTCAAATAATGTCACAGTCAAAGTATGTTTGAACCAATGATATTTGCATGGGAGGATCATGGGAATATCTTTTGGGTTCAAACAAAGACGACTATTCTCAGAGCCAATGGTTGGTCAAAATACACCATAAAGGATGCTTATCAGAGTGAGACTAAACCATAATTTGCTAATGTATGGGTAAGACTTGGAAAGCATGTGGAAACTTTAGAGCTGGTACTCTGTGTACTCTGACACTTTTAATTCTAAATGCTTCTTTTTAGGTGAAATTGTAGACAAGTCAAGACATTGCAGCAAACTTCATCACCGCTGTGATGGCCGAGTGGTTAAGGCGTTGAACTTGAAATCCAATGGGGTTTCCCCACGCAGGTTCAAATCCTGCTCACAGCGTTTCATCAATGTGTGATAGTGATTTATTTTTAAGGCTTTACTGTGTGAAGTGAACGATGTACAGAAGTGTTTCAGCATAGAAGAAACGTTAGAAACAAACATAATTTGTTTTACTCGAGGTGAAAGTTGTTTTGCTGGGACGAGGAGGAAGAACATTAGAACTCACATTATCTCTTTAGGAAACATGATTCATCTTGTGCTTTCTACAAGATCAAAAAGGTTCTTGAAACTTCTTGTTTCAAAAGAATATGTTTCATATCACTTGACTTCTGCCCTCAGACTCTCACTAGTGTACAGAGATGATTGTGGATTAAACATATTAATGTGTGAATGTTAGATTTTGCAATGTTTCTTCTTATTTAGATCTGTAAAAAATACCAAGACTAAAAGGTGAATAAAACCTGTTTTCCACACTCTTTATTGTTCTTTTACCAGGTCGTAAGTGTTCCACCTGCTGCAAGTGTTCCACCTGCTTTACTCCACTCCTACTGCTGTAGCGCCCCCTACCTCCACCCCCACCATTATACAGCCTGCACTTACATTATCACTGCTCATTCATTATTTTCATATTTCAGTATTTACTCCACACGCAATTATCTCTGGAACCTCCCCAAAGCCTTTTATATTCATATTGTATTTTATTGGATAGAAGATTATTTGTGTTTTCTTGAAAAGTGAAATCAGATCTTTACATTTCCAGCACATGTATGATTTTACATGAATGTCAGTCTGTTCTGTCGCCTCTCTTTTTTAGTTTACAAAGTCACGGTTTGGTGGATCCTTCAGCAACAATTCAGCAGCCAAACCTAATGTAAATGTACCAATGCAGATTCCTGTAATTTAAAAAGATCTTCATATGTCATTATCATCATCATTATTATGCTTAAGTTCATAATATACAATATGTGTCTTTACAGCCTGGTAGTCAAAGTTCATCTCCTTCAGCCAGTCCTTCATCTGCATCCAGTCCTTCATCTGCATCCAGTCCTTCATCTGCATCCAGACCTTCATCTGCATCCAGACCTGCTGTTTCTTCTGTTCTGCTCCTTTAACCATTTCTTCCTGGTGTTTTGAGTCACTCAGAAACTTGATATCATTCTACCATTTATTTTTGTGGATTTACTACTATTATAATCTATAGTTATTTATGATTAGGTTGTTGTTTCAGACCCAATTAGGATCATTTTTTTAATCTTTGTACATGATTATATCTATTGTTAAATAACCTTTGTTAATATATACATTGATTTGTAATATTGTAGCATTTTCAGTAATTAAAAATAAAATGTTTTATTGTTTATAGAACAGTGACTCGTGAATTATTCTGTGAACCTGCTGAACCTATTATCATCTTCATTATTATTATTATTATTAGTAGTAGTAGTAGTAGTAGTAGTAATAGTAGTAGTATTTTTAAGTAGAATATAAATATAAAAGATAAATACAGAACATGTCCCAAATAATGAAAAAGAGACTTTTGTTAAAAGATTTTTTAGGAGATTGGAGACTGTAAGGTGTTGGCGGGGGACAGTGTAGCTAGACAGCATCGGATGGTGGTCTGTAGGATGGTTTTGGAGGCGAAGAAGAAGAGGAGGAAAGTAAGGTTTGAAAGAAGAATAAGATGGTGGAAACTGAAGGAGGAAGAGTGTAGTGTGAGGTTTAGGGAAGAGGTCAGACAGGGGCTCGGTGGTGGTGAAGAGGTGCCGGATGATTGGGCAACTACTGCAGGAGTGATGAGGGAGGCAGCTAGAAAAGTACTTGGTGTGACATCTGGAAATAGAAAGCAAGACAAGGAGACGTGGTGGTGGAATGAGGAAGTGCAGGAGAGCATTAGGGGGAAGAGGTTGGCAAAACAGAAGTGGGATCGACAGAGTGATGAGAAAAGTAGGCAGGAGTACAAGGAGATGCGGCAGCAGGTTAAAAGGGATGTGGCGAAAGCCAAGGAAAAGGCATATGAGGAACTGTATAAGAGGTTGGACACTAAGGAAGGAGAAAAGGATTTATACCGATTGGCCAAGCAGAGGGACCGAGCTGGGAAGGATGTACTGCAAGTTAGAGCAATAAAGGATGGAGAGGGAAATGTGTTGACTAGTGAGGAGAGTGTGTTGAGAAGATGGAGGGAGTATTTTGAGCAGCTGATGAATGAGGAAAATCAGAGAGAGAGAAGGTTGGAGGATGTGGAGTTAGTGAAGCAGGATGTAGATAGGATTAGTAAGGAGGAAGTGAGAGCAGCGATTAAGAGGATGAAGAATGGAAAGTCGGTTGGACCAGATGACATACCGGTAGAAGCGTGGAGATGTTTAGGAGAGATGGCAGTGGAGTTTTTAACCAGATTGTTTAACAGGATTCTGGAAGGGGAGAGGATGCCTGAGGAATGGAGAAGGAGTGTGCTGGTACCGATCTTTAAGCATAAGGGAGATGTGCAGACCTGCAGTAACTACAGGGGAATTAAGTTGATCAGTCACACCATGAAGTTATGGGAAAGAGTAGTGGAAGCCAGGTTGAGAGAAGAGGTGACCATCTGTGAGCAACAGTATGGTTTCATGCCGAGGAAGAGCACCACAGATGCCTTATTTGCTTTAAGGATGTTGATGGAGAAGTATAGAGAAGGACAGAAGGAGCTGCATTGTGTATTTGTGGATTTAGAGAAAGCGTACGACAGGGTGCCGAGAGAGGAGTTGTGGTATTGTATGAGGAAGTCAGGTGTGTCAGAGAAGTATGTGAGGGTGGTGCAGGACATGTATGAGGACAGTGTGACGGCAGTAAAGTGTGCAGTAGGTACGACAGACTGGTTCAGGGTGAAGGTTGGACTGCATCAAGGATCGGCCCTGAGCCCTTTCCTGTTTGCAGTGGTGATGGACAGGTTGACGGACGAGGTCAGACAGGAGTCTCCCTGGACTATGATGTTTGCAGATGATATTGTGATTTGTGGTGAGAGTAGAGAGCAGGTTGAGAAGAGCCTGGAGAGGTGGAGATATGCGCTGGAGAGAAGGGGAATGAAAGTCAGTAGGTGTAAGACAGAGTACATGTGTGTGAATGAGAGGGAGGGCAGTGGAGTGATGCGGTTGCAGGGAGAAGAGGTGGAGAAGGTGGAGGAGTTCAGGTACCTGGGGTCAACAGTGCAAAGTAATGGAGAGTGTGTTAGGGAAGTAAAGAAAAGAGTGCAGGCAGGGTGGAGTGGGTGGAGAAGAGTGACAGGAGTGATTTGTGATAGAAGAGTATCTGCAAGAATGAAAGGGAAAGTTTATAGGACTGTGGTGAGACCTGCGATGTTGTATGGATTAGAGACAGTGGCATTGAGTAAAAGACAGGAGGTGGAGCTGGAGGTAGCAGAGCTGAAGATGTTGAGGTTTTCGTTGGGAGTGACAAGGATGGACAAGATTAGAAATGAGTTTATTAGAGGGACAGCACATGTAGGATGTTTTGGTGACAAGGTGAGGGAGGCGAGATTGAGATGGTTTGGACATGTGCAGAGAAGGGACATGAATTATATTGGTAGAAAAATGCTGAAGATGGAGCCACCAGGTAGGAGGAAAAGAGGAAGGCCAAGGAGGAGGTTCATGGATGTGGTGAGGGAAGACATGCAGGTAGTTGGTGTAAAAGAGGCAGATATAGAGGACAGGGTGGTATGGAGACGGATGATCCGCTGTGGCGACCCCTAATGGGAGCAGCCGAAAGAAGAAGAAGAAGAAGAAGAAGAAGAAGAAGTTAAAAGATTTTTTATAATATTAATGAACATGAGTGACAAGTGATGTATTTTTATTCACATTATCAGTATTTGTGTGCACTATTGAGGGATTCGAACCAGCGTCATTCACATCAGAGATTCTCCCTGGGAAGCACATAAGGCAGTTTGCTAAAAAATATATACATCAATCTGCCAACAACCATAAGAAATGTGCAAGACATGTTTCCTTTACCTTTTCTTTTTTCTTCCATTTTTCACATTTTTCTTTCTCTTTTTCCTGTTTTCCCTTCTTTCCCTTCTTTTTCCCTCTTTCCAGCCCCTAAACAGACTATTGATCCCCAGCTTCACACAGCTCACATCCTCAACTCTCAGTCCCACACTGCCCTCTAGCGGCACTATCCGGACGTGCTTTATGCTCCATTCTGTACTAATGTGACTTCTGTTTGTGTTTTTTAGCAGTGATTCTCAATCTTTTTCTGCCATTTACCACTTCAGAGGGGTGGATTTTTAAACCCCACCTGTCCTCCGTCACCTCAAAAAAGGATGATGAAATATTTCAAGTTGAAAAATGTCTAATTTATTAAACTATCCAATTCTAAATGATCATCAACTAACATCAAAAACAAAAATAGAGAAAAGAAAGGTGTAGTTGTGTTATCACTTTGCCTTTCTGTCACTTTGCAATCTGTGTAAAATAGAGCAAATGCATTTCATACATCTTTTCACAACTGAGTTGTAGACTTGATACTGTCACTCTCAAGTCATGTTTAATATTGAGATCAGATCTGTATTTAATTTTCAGTTTAGCAACATCTAAAACGTTTCAGAGATAAGATGTGGCAAAAGGAACAGGATAACACAAACCACAATTATATTTTCTTTAAGGCTGAATTTTTGGTTTATTGCTCCTACCATCTAAATTTTTTTGTCTGCTTGTGCTGAATTACCTGTTTGTTTGTTTGTTTTTTGTGATCAATGTCACACATTTATCCATCGAATAGATTTTCACAACTTTGTTTGTGGTGCTTTGTGTGTATGAACTTTATTCATATTGAAAATCATTAATGAAGAACAAATAAATAAATAAATCCTGCCTTTCATTGCGCCCCACCTGTCATATCTTTATTCTCCACTAGAGGGCCCACAATTTGAGAACCACTGAGCTAGGCTAACTAGCCGGCTAACTAATCCTATTTATTCTGAATACTGTTTAGACTGTTTTTTTGCTTTTCATTAACTTTTTTTTTGTACTGAGAAATGTAGAAATGTAAACCTGTATGTTTTACAATATTTCAACATTTCAGAGTGGAAAGTGATTGTAGTTTACTCATAATAATGTTTTTCTGCTTAAGACTGTAGATTTGGTGTTTTTTTTTCTCTTGTTTATAACAGAGTTTGTTTTTTTGTTTGTTTGTTTTTTTAGATAAAATGAATTCCAGTATTTCAGCACTGTATGTTGGTGAGCTGCACCATGAAGTGACAGATAACATGCTGATGGAGAAATTCAGCTCTGTGGGCCACGTTCACTCCATCCATGTCTGCAGGAACCGGAACGCCGGCGTTTTAATCAGTTATTCCTACGTCAACTTTTACCAGAGAGCCGATGGTAATTAAATCCTCATTAAACCCCAATACACTATTTCTGCATTTTTACCAGTTTATTGTCCACTTAAAACTCCAGGAGTAATTTCTGTATTATTTTACTACTTTATTACATGAATATGGTCAGGTTTTCTGACTTAAAATTTGAGAGTGTTTTCTCCTCACCCATCTTTCCCCAGTATTTTTTACTGAAATGAATGACCTGTAATGAATTTTGTTTCCTCAGCTGAGCGAGCGTTGGCAACACTTAATTGTGAGTTTCATATGGGGAAACCTATGAGAGTCATGTGGTCTCCGAGGAAATTCACCATGAGGAAAAGTAGCATCTGAAACTTGTTCAAACCTGCAAGCTTTTTTCTAAGACGCACCACCCAGTAACAGTCACTCAGACACTAAGACACACACACACACACACACACACACACACACACACACACACACACACACACAGAAACCCTCACCACCACCTATAGATTAAACCATATAAAGAAAATAATCTCCTAAAATGTTTAATCAGATTTAATGATAATAACAAATATACAAATAAACCCTGTGCCTCTTTCGCTAATATATACATCATTTTGAAATATTATTTGTAACTTTGTATGTTTGCATCTTTGATATTTTATCATTTGACATCTTTGTAGTTTTTCTGGTAATTAAAATAAAATGTTTTATTGTTCATATAACAGCGACTCGTGAATTATTCTGTGAACCCGCAGCGTCTTCTGTGTTGCCTGTTCAGAGTAAAAACAAGCCTATTTATTCACAATTCAAGTTTCAGTGACACGTCAAATAATTTCACAGTTAAAGTATGTTTAAACCAATGTTATTTGCATGGGAGGATCATGGGAATATCTTTTGGGTTCAAACAAAGACGACTATTGTCACGGCCATTTGTTGGTCACCACCATAAAGTATGCTTACCACAGTGAGACTAAACCATTATTTACTCATGTATTGGTAGGACTTGGAAAACATCTGGCATGTCAAAGCTTGTACTCTGTGCAAGAGAAAGGTTCATAGAATTTTGTCATCAAGTGAAGATTCAGACAAGCTGTTGATTTTCCCACAAATAACAACAAACAATCATTAGCTTTTTAACACAAGAACAGGGACTTGAACCCTGGATCCTCAGATTAAAAGTCTGATGCTCTACTAAATGAGCTATCCGGGCTCTGCTAAAGTGTCTGCTGTTGTGACACCTGGCCTCAATAATATACTTGTCTCTGTGCTTGCTCAGTAAGGGGCGAATCTCAGGAGTTTCTTGAAGCTTTCTCCAATTGTTTAATGTGCTTTTCTTGTAAGAAGCCCACCATGAAGGTTATCCCCGATTTCATGTCCAACAGCAGTATTCAAGGAGCTCAATTCAAGGAGTATTCAATTAATGCAGGGGTCTCCAAACTACGGCCCTCTCATCCGGCCCGTGGAGACCTTTTTGTCTACGGAAAAAAATTACAGAAATTTACATGTATCCTGCCAAGATCAGCCGCCGCTTATGTGGACGTTATGTTTTCCAACCGATCACTACATTGCAAAACCTTATTCGCTGCTTACTTTTTCTACTTCCGTTCACAGTCAATAAAATGATATAACGCCATCTAGTGGTGAAGTTTTTAAATGGTTTGCTGCTTGTTAAAGACTTGATTATTTTGATCACATTTTGACAGTTGCGGTTGACTGCTGCGATGAGGAGTTGTTGGTGTCAGTTAGCGTCTGATTGCGAAACATGTTGCACTCTATTTTATTTAGTGATAATTTCCTTCACATAAGTGTTTAAAGTATTGGGAATGTCGTTAGTTTAGTAAGAATTTTTCAAATATTCTGAAGAGGAAAGATTAAAAGCAACAATCTTTCTACCATAAGTAGATATATTTGCACACTTTATTCAGGTAAGTTTAACTTAAGAACTCATAAGATATTTTTAAAAATTGTTTCGGGTCATTTGCAGCTATAATTGTGACAAAATTAGTTCGCATAATCAGGTTTTTTGAGCGATATTGTGTGCAAGATACTTTCAGTTTCACTATTTATTTATGTTGGATTCACTTCATTTTAGTGCCCAGTGATGGCCGAAAAAAGGAAAAGAAAAATAGACGATGAGTGTCTGCAATTTCAAGAAGAATGGAGTTTGAAATACTTGTTCAGTAAATCCTCAAATGAAAATGAATCCCTAACTAAGGCCAGTTATAAAGTTGCCTACATCCTGGCTAAAAGTGGCAAACCGTTTACAGATGGTGAAGTAGTGAAGGAATGTTTGTACAATTTGAAAATGTAGCTTTGGGTGCAAATACCATTGCCCGCCGTGTTGCAGACATGGGTGAAAACATTGTGATTCAAATAGCGAAAAATGCAAGCAAGTTTCGCCATTTTTCAAATGCAATGGATGAATCACTGGACAGCTGTTCCACCTCTCAACTGCTTGTGTTCATTAGAGGTGTGGATGAAGACATGAATATAACACCTGAGCTGGCTTCCCTACATAGCAGGTATGGCACTGTTACCGGAGAGGATATATTCAATGAATTGAAAAAAACATTTGCTGATTATAACTTGGACTGGACTAACCTCAGTTGCCTGACTGTTGATGGAGAAAAGAACATGAGTGGCATAAAGGAAGGCTTGGTTGGACAAGTGAAAACATTCTACAACCAATGTTCCTGCACTGTATTATTCACCAGCAAGCTTTGTGTGCTAAATATGTGGACATTAGCAGTGTACTGAATCCAGTGGTGAACATGGTGAATTTAATAAGGTCACATAGCCTCATGGTCTAGTGGTTAAGATGCAGCGCTCTCACCGCTGCGACCCAGGTTCGATTCCCGGTCAGGGAACCATCCCCAGTCACTCTCAGTGGCGGCCCCAAGCCCGGATAAATTGGGGAGGGTTGCGTTAGGAAGTGCATCCAGCGTAAAAACATATGCCAAATCAAACGTGCGGTGGATCCGCTGTGGCTCCCCCTAACGGGAGAAGCCGAAAGAAACATAGCCTCAACCATAGACAGTTCAGAGGCATGTTGAAAGATACAGACACAAAATCGCAAGATTTACCATATTACACAGCAGTAAGATGGCTAAGTTGTGAGAAAGTTCTGAGCAGAGAATTTAAGTTAAGAAAGGAAATAGGTGACATCCTGGAAAGTAAAGGCAAGCCACAGCCTTTACTGTCTGATGAAGAGTGGGTATGGGAATTGGCCTTTGCTGCAGACATAACTAGTCATTTACATTTTCTGAAACTAAAACTACAAGTGTCACATAAAAGCAAATCAGTGTATGGCTTTACACTGTACACTGGTCTGCATAATCCAGTCCTTTAATGTTTTCTGAAAATAAGCTTAGTATGTGTCATTTGGACCTTTTAAATATACAAAAAAAAAATCTTACTATTTTATTTCATATAGGTTGGTCTATTTTGCAGATTAAGAAAAAGTTTTACAAGGAAATTGTGATCAAGGAATCCTTCATGGCAATCTGAACACACAATGCCATGGAGGTGTCAGAATGTTGTGTGCAAGATCTTCCTATATGCAAATTTTCAGCTGGCATAGAATCACTTAGGCCAAAGTCATTTTTAGTCATACATTTAATAAATGTCACAATTTTATAGGAGCCACCTTTCATTGGGAATAAGTGTAAGAATGTAGTGCTTAAATGTAATTAGCAGAGAGGTGGACATCGATTGAGATCACAGATAAGGATGAGTATCGCTTCAGAGTGAAGAACAGTAAAACCTATTTCAAAATTCTTTCACTTCAAGATCTGCATGTGGTCAGTACATGGTTGAAGAGAAGAAATGCAGGAACACAGCTCTTTAACACTGCAGCAGCACGTTTTGAAGTCGACCCCGTAGATAATTAAAACGCCAACAAAATACATCCATGACTTTTGCGTGTTCATTATTTGGCCTACACATGGTCACCAAAACAAAAGTCTAGGTTTAATTTGAGATCACTGGCTTGAACACTTGTTTTGTTATCATGATAGCTGAGCATGGTCTCTGACTGACTCCTTTACATTGTAATTCAAATTCAATTGACACTTCATCTGATATTGACAAGAACCTCACTGGGTTTTCCAGCCCGTTTGGAAGCTAGAAGAGTAGAGCCGAGCCACTCTTTGCCACAAGATGTAAGTCCCGTCTCGGTTACTTGCAGCGAGCAGAGTGGCGCAGCGGAAGCGTGCTGGGCCCATAACCCAGAGGTCGATGGATCGAAACCATCCTCTGCTACCTGTTTAATATCTCAGTCCCATTCCTCAATGGAAATCTAAACACATAATGCCATCAAGGTATCTGAATTCTGTGTCGAACATCTTCCTATATGCACATTTTCAGCTAGCCTAAGGAAAGTTAGGCCAAAGTCATTTATAATCATACATTTAATAAATGGCACATAATTTTATATGAGCCCCTTTTTATTGGGAATAGGGGTAAGATTGTCGTGCTCGCATGTGATTAGCGGAGAGGTGGACATAGATTGAGATCACATATAAGGATGAGTATCACTTCAGAGTGGGGAAAAGTATAAACCTATTTCCAAATCCTATTACTTCACTATCTGCATGTGATGAGTACATGGGTGAAAAGGACAAATGCTGGATTCAAATGACCTGCCTACTTTGTGCACCAAACAGAAAGATTGCCATTGGTTTCCTTTTGATGCAGGCAAGCACCAGTTGACTCATTGATGGATGTGCAAGGGTCATGGAAAACCTTCCATAATCAAGGCTGAGAGGATAAGGTGACGGACCTAAAATCCGTTGGGGTCTCCCTGCGCCATGTTAAAATCATGCCTACTACATTTGTGATCTTAGTGTCTTACAAATTCCCCACAGATTGTTCCGCCAGAACACAGCTCTTTAACAGTGCAGCAGAACTATTTAAAGTCATCAGCGTAGATAATTAAACCGCGAACGAAATACGTCTTCTACATTTGCGTGTTCACCATATGACCTAGACAATGGTCACCAAGGCAAGAGGCAGCTAACCCTGGCTGTCAGGATGGCCGAGCGGTCTAAGGCGCTGCATTCAGGTTGCAGTCTCCTCTGGAGGCGTGGGTTCGAATCCCACTTCTGACAGGTGTGTACCTTGTTGGTCAGTTTTTCTGAACTGAACCCATGCAGGGGAGACTTGTTGAGTTGATACTGATACTGAGTTGATACTGAAAGAACATGAAAGAAAACTATTCAACATGCTGACTGTTCGAGTCTACAGTTTGCTTGGATAATGCTCAAGTCTTCTGCTGCTTGTTTGATATAAAAATATCTTGGCAAAATTTCACTGAATATTGAAGACTCATCCAAATGCTTGAGCATTTCTTTGGACAAAAATAGTTGAAACCTTGCTGTGACACACCAGTCTAGCTTTCATTTGACATCACTGGCTTGAACACTTGTTTCGTTATCATGATAGCTAAGCATGGTCTCTCATTTGAACAGAATCTCGTTCCAGGAATGGCACAAAAGTGTGCAACTGTGTGGCTAAATCTGTGTGTAAATAAAGTGCAAAGGGAAAATAATGCAATGTCTTATCTGCTAGTATCCTCAGATTCTTTATTTTTTCGGTTCTACAGTGGCATTTTATCATGATAATTCAATTAGGAGATGGATCATTGATGAACCATGACACTCTCTTATTTACAGCGTTTGTGAAAGAAAAGGTGTCACCTAAAAGTAAATCAGTGCATAATGTGAACAAGTGAAAAGGACAGATTTCACAACAATGCTGTACAGAGTACACTGAACTGCATAATCCAGTCCTTTATTGTTGTCTGAAAAAAAAGCTTAGTATGTGTGTTTTGGACATATCTGGTTGTTCGGAGAAATAAATACAAATCATTACTGCTTCAGAGTGAAGAACAGTAAAACCTATTTCAAAATTCTTTCACTTCAAGATCTGCATGTGGTCAGTACATGGTTGAAGAGAAGAAATGCAGGAACACAGCTCTTTAACACTGCAGCAGCACGTTTTGAAGTCGACCCTGTAGATAATTAAAACGGCAACAAAATACATCCATGACTTTTGCGTGTTCATTATTTGGCCTACACATGGTCACCAAAACAAAAGTCTAGGTTTAATTTGAGATCACTGGCTTGAACACTTGTTTTGTTATCATGATAGCTGAGCATGGTCCCTGACTGACTCCTTTACATTGTAATTCAAATTCAATTGACACTTCATCTGATATTGACAAGAACCCCACTGGGTTTCCCAGCACCGTTTGGAAGCTAGAAGAGTAGAGCCAAGCCACTCTTTGCCACAAGATGTGAGTCCCGTCTCGGTTGCTCGCAGCGAGCAGAGTGGCGCAGCGGAAGCGTGCTGGGCCCATAACCCAGAGGTCGATGGATCGAAACCATCCTCTGCTAACTGTGACCTGTTTAATACCGCAGTCCCATTCCTCAATGGAAATCTGAACACATAATGCCATCGAGGTATCTGAATTCTGTGTCGAACATCTTCCTATATGCACATTTTCAGCTAGCCTAAGGACAGTTAGGCCAAAGTCATTTATAATCATACATTTAATAAATGGCACATAATTTTATATGACCCCCTTTTCATTGGGAATAGGGGTAAGAATGTCGTGCTCGCATGTGATTAGCAGAGAGGTGGACATAGATTGAGATCACATATAAGGATGATTATCACTTCAGAGTGGGGAAAAGTATAAACCTATTTCCAAATCCTATTACTTCACTATCTGCATGTGATGAGTACATGGGTGAAAAGGACAAATGCTGGATTCGAATGACCTGCCTACTTTGTGCACCAAACAGAAAGATTGCCATTGGTTTCCTTTTGATGCAGGCAAGCACCAGTTGACTCATTGATGGATGTGCAGGGGTCATGGAAAACCTTCCATAATCAAGGCTGAGAGGATAAGGTGACGGACCTAAAATCCGTTGGGGTCTCCCTGCGTCATGTTAAAATCATGCCTACTACATTTGTGATCTTAGTGTCTTACAAATTCCCCACAGATTGTTCCGCCAGAACACAGCTCTTTAACACTGCAGCAGAACTATTTAAAGTCATCAGCGTAGATAATTAAACCGCGAACGAAATACGTCTTCTACATTTGCGTGTTCACCATATGACCTAGACAATGGTCACCAAGGCAAGAGGCAGCTAACCCTGGCTGTCAGGATGGCCGAGCGGTCTAAGGCGCTGCGTTCAGGTCGCAGTCTCCTCTGGAGGCGTGGGTTCGAATCTCACTTCTGACAGGTGTGTACCTTGTTGGTCAGTTTTTCTGAACTGAGCCCATGCAGGGGAGACTTACTGAGTTGATACTGAAAGAACATGAAAGAAAACTATTCAACATGCTGACTGTTCGAGTCTACAGTTTGCTTGGATAATGCTCAAGTCTTCTGCTGCTTGTTTGATATAAAAATATCTTGGCAAAATTTCACTGAATATCGAAGACTCATCCAAATGCTTGAGCATTTCTTTGGACAAAAATAGTTGAAACCTTGCTGTGACACACCAGTCTAGCTTTCATTTGACATCACTGGCTTGAACACTTGTTTCGTTATCATGATAGCTAAGCATGGTCTCTCATTTGAACAGAATCTCGTTCCAGGAATGGCACAAAAGTGTGCAACTGTGTGGCTAAATCTGTGTGTAAATAAAGTGCAAAGGGAAAATAATGCAATGTCTTATCTGCTAGTATCCTCAGATTCTTTATTTTTTCGGTTCTACAGTGGCATTTTATCATGATAATTCAATTAGGAGATGGATCATTGATTAACCATGACACTCTCTTATTTACAGCGTTTGTGAAAGAAAAGGTGTCACCTAAAAGTAAATCAGTGCATAATGTGAACAAGTGAAAAGGACAGATTTCACAACAATGCTGTACAGAGTACACTGATCTGCATAATCCAGTCCTTTATTGTTTTCTGAAAATAAGCTTAGTATGTGTGTTTTGGACATATCTGGTTGTTCGGAGAAATAAATACAAATCATTACTGCTTCAGAGTGAAGAACAGTAAAACCTATTTCAAAATTCTTTCACTTCAAGATCTGCATGTGGTCAGTACATGGTTGAAGAGAAGAAATGCAGGAACACAGCTCTTTAACACTGCAGCAGCACGTTTTGAAGTCGACCCCGTAGATAATTAAAACGCCAACAAAATACATCCATGACTTTTGCGTGTTCATTATTTGGCCTACACATGGTCACCAAAACAAAAGTCTAGGTTTAATTTGAGATCACTGGCTTGAACACTTGTTTTGTTATCATGATAGCTGATCATGGTCTCTGACTGACTCCTTTACATTGTAATTCAAATTCAATTGACACTTCATCTGATATTGACAAGAACCCCACTGGGTTTTCCAGCCCGTTTGGAAGCTAGAAGAGTAGAGCCGAGCCACTCTTTGCCACAAGATGTGAGTCCCGTCTCGGTTGCTTGCAGCGAGCAGAGTGGCGCAGCGGAAGCGTGCTGGGCCCACAACCCAGATGTCGATTGATCGAAACCATCCTCTGCTAACTGTTACCTGTTTAATACCTCAGTCCCATTCCTCAATGGAAATCTGAACACATAATGCCATCGAGGTATTTGAATTCTGTGTCGAACATCTTCCTATATGCACATTTTCAGCTAGCCTAAGGACAGTTAGGCCAAAGTCATTTATAATCATACATTTAATAAATGGCACATAATTTTATATGACCCCCTTTTCATTGGGAATAGGGGTAAGAATGTCGTGCTCGCATGTGATTAGCAGAGAGGTGGACATCGATTGAGATCACATATAAGGATGAGTATCACTTCAGAGTGGGGAAAAGTATAAACCTATTTCCAAATCCTATTACTTCACTATCTGCATGTGATGAGTACATGGGTGAAAAGGACAAATGCTGGATTCAAATGACCTGCCTACTTTGTGCACCAAACAGAAAGATTGCCATTGGTTTCCTTTTGATGCAGGTGTAGCGTCTGGCACAGATCATTTAGATTTCATGTCCCAGGCATTCCTTTTAACCTATGACATCTTCACCTCAATCCAAACTTGAAACTTTTATTGGGGGTGATATATCCGTAAAATGTCCCACTCCCCCTTTTAAAGACACGAATCCTCTAATCCTAAAAACACACACCCACACACAACTGAATGTAGTGCTTGCATGTGATTAGCAGAGAGGTGGACATCGATTGAGATCACAGATATGGATGAATATCGCTTCAGAGTGGAGAAAAGTAAAACCTTTTTCAAAATCCTATTACTTTAATATCTGCATCTTAATATCTGCATCTGATGAGTACATGGGCGAAGAGGACAAATGCTGGATTCGAATGACCTGCCTACTTTGTGCAGCAAACAGAAAGATTGGTTTCCCTTTGATGCAGGCAAGCACCATTCGACTCATTGGGGGATGTGCAGAGGTCATGGAAAACCTTCTATGATCATGGCTGAGTGGATACCACTGCATTTCCCAGCACCATTTGGAAGCCAGAAGAGTAGATCCAAGCTGCTCTTTGATCTTTGGTTGCTTGCAGTGAGCCGAGTGGTGCAGCGGAAACGTGCTGTGTCCATAACCCAGAGGTCGATGGATTGAAACCATCACCTGCTGAAAGTTCCCTGTTTCATAACTCAGTCCCCTTTCCAGCTCAGAGTGGGGCATTGAGTGGAATTATCATACTTTTTTTCCTTCATATTGGTTGGACAAGTTGAAACGATCAAAGCAACCAACAAAATTTTCCTACAGATGAAAATACAGCTCTACAAGGAAATTGTGATTGCCATTGGTTTCCTCTTGATGCAAGCAAGCACCAGTTGACTCATTGATGGATGTGCAGAGGTCATGGAAGACCTTCTATAATCATGGATGAGGGGATAATTCAATGGTCCCGAAATCCATTGGGGTCTACCTGCGCCATGTTCAAATCCTGCCTACTAAGTTTGTTCTTTTGTTTCTGACAATTTCCCTGCAGATTGTTTTGCCAGAACAGAGCTCTTTAACACTGCAGCAGCACTTTTCCAGGTCAAACCCATAGATAATTACTTCTGATTTCTGACACCCTGCACATGTTGGTGACGGGAAAGCGAAATCCAAAAAGCCAGAGTAATGTTCAGCATAAAACCAGAGTAATTTAAAGGTCGTCAGGCAATTATGGCCTCAGTATATTAAAGACAAGAAATCGCTCTCACAGGATTTCAACGTCTTTGGTGCTATGAGGTAACAAGCCCTAAGTAAAAACCAAGTTATCATATAGTTGTTGCGATACAGTTGTCTGATAGCTCTTGTTCACCCCAACAAAGGTTATTAAGGGCAGAAGTTGAGTTTGTCCGGGATTTTAAACCAGAGGCCTCTCGAACCCAAAGCGAGAATCATACCCCTAGACCAACGAGCTGGGAGAAGGGAGCACTGGTTGCATGGCAAAGGTCTTAATGGTTACTTAATGGTGTCAAGCCAAAACTGCACTCTGGGAAATAGGAACGTGCAGCAAACTATAAACAAGTTATCACCAATACAGTGTTCTGATCTAAGTTTATTTTCTGTAAAACATGGGCTTGTCCGGGAGTTGAACCCGGGACCTATAGCACCCGAAGCGAGAATCATACCCCTAGACCAACAAGCCTTGCCCTAAAGTAACCGAAAACCTTAAGGTGTCCAGTCAAAGCCGCCCTCTGTAACTGCAAGAAACAGAAAGGTTCATTAGAGATTTAAACTTCATTGAAACTTTTGTAATAAAATGTCACTGTACATTGCAAACACGTCTTCTCTTCTCCATGCTAACATTTTAAAACCGTTACATGGTGCTACCTAAAATGTAAGATCAGAGAAGAGCTAGACTATTCAGTCCAACACTTGGTATTGATTTACCACTGGATTGACACTACACCCTGCACATGTAGGTGAAGGGAAGGTGAGATCCAAACAGCCAGAGGTCCAAGATTCTTTTTGTTACTTTGTAATTTATTTACAGACTGTTCACCATAAATCCAGAGTATTTTAAAGGTCGTCAGTTTCGCAGGATTCAATGTCTTTGGTGCTATGAGGTAACAAGCACCAAGCGAGAACCAAGTTATCAGCGATACAGCTGTCGCATCCAGGATTTGAACCCGGAACTTCTCACCCTCAAGATAAGAATCCTACCCCTGGAGTAAACTGGATTTTAACATATTCAAGTAACCATTAGGCATTAAAGTGCAAATATGTAAACGTTGCATAGAGCAAAAACATAACTTCCTACAGTTTCACAACATTACTGTTCCTAGAACAGTTTTTTTTTATTAGTATAAACAAGTGCAACTGCACAATAATGTTTGCAATAAACAATGCTCAGAGAACTAGTGGTCATTTCTTTGGTCAGACAGTGAGCGTTGGAAAACCGATGTTGACGGATTTTAGTGCGAGGCTTCGCCAGGTGAAAAAGCAAATGGATCAGATGAATAATAGTTCTGAGCAGGATGTTAATATTGTGCAAACGAAGTCGAGGGGCCATACTGTGGCAATGCAGGTCTAAGCACTGCAGAATTTGAACCATGAATTGCTGGGTCTCTCGAGCACGCCTGTCTTCAGCTCCCTGACGTTTTATCTCAAATTCAAGACGTGCTTTGTCCAGATCCAACCTGGCCTGCTGGAGCTGTCTCTTCTAGGCCATGTGCTCCTTGTCAAGATGCTGTTCAAGCTCTGCTGCTGTTGTATCAATGTCATGTTGTATTAACATGTTTATCCCTCTCTCCATGGCTTCCATAATTTGTTTTTTTTTTCCTTTTCGTTTACGCCCTGATGAGAAAAATCACAAAATTGTATTGTATCATAAGACAAAAAGATGTGCTGTTATATGATAATACAATATATCATAATAATGAACATTGTCAATATTGTTATTGTGGAGACTTCAAGATGTAATAATTATGAATTACTTGGCTTTTTAGAAAGAGTTTACATTTTTAACTGGTTAATTTGTTTCTGTAAAGTATTTAAAACTTTTTCACTCTGGTGTTCACCAACTATTCAAATACAGAATACTTTAACACCTATGCATTTTTTTTTTCAATATAATTTAAAAATGTACTATAAATACCATTTAAAACTGTTCCATTTCTTTATTGTTTCTTTAAAGTCATGTTCAATCTTGCTTAATATTAATTTCAAACTTACTTGTAATGATGGAAGTTTGGCCAGTATTGGTGGTCTGCTCTGACCTTTGACCACTGTCATCTTCAGTCGCTGTAAATGTAGCTGCTTTGTCTCCTGATGGCTCTGCTATACCAGATGAGTGTGAACTGGTACCTGTAACAAATCTTATAATTTAGAAAATTCGAGAGCTTCAAGATATTAAATAAATAGCAACACTGACATTTTGTACAGAGAAAAATTCACAAACTTACCAGTGATATCACCTTCCTCTAAACTTGATGCATCCATATGTCCATCACCTGGGTTATTCACTGGACGACAAGCTAAAGAAACAGAAATATCTACTCAATATCGACAGTACTGGTTTAATTACAGTACTTGATTGTGTCTCTATCGGTAGCTTGTTCACTGCATTGTATTATTTATGTCTATTATTTCATTTGATATGTATGCTTATGAACATAGCCATACATGCTTTGTACACTGTTAAATACATTTCAATACAAAATTAATACTCTTAAAAGTAGCAACTAAACAAGAACAGAGTCCAGTTCCTCGAAGAATGTGCAGCGTTGTGGATCCGACCCAGTCTTCTTATTATGCTTCACACATTGGCGGTAACGTAGTTTCAGATATTCTATACAGTCTTTGCACTTTACCCAACCAAAGGTATTTTATATGGATGGACAAACCTCACAAACTTTTTTACAAACTGCCTCCCAAACCTTGTGGTTGTGTATAAAATTTTCAAACTGAAACTGAAACGTAGGTTCGCTCCAAACAGAAATTAAAGCCAATGTTTCCTCCCGACTTCAGTGTTGCGTCGCTTTTTTTTTTCGCCGCTATTTTACTATTGATCGTCATATGACCATACACAATCCACGCATCATGGACATGTGGTCTTGTGCAAGTCCCGTCCGAATCCATACATGAAATCACAGACGTTGGCTAAAAGAAATTCTAACTTAAACGTCGTTTGGAAAACTAGTCCCGTCTGAATAGGGCTTATGTCTGTGTTTGGAAGACAAAGAGGAATAATAATTTTATTATTGTTTTGATTTTTATCCATCTATGTAAGTCTTATCTGATTTTAGATCTAAATGCCTATATGCCTGCGTGACACTAAAACATGTAGTGGTAACGGCTACTTTTTACTTAATACCAAATGTCAGAGCCCAAACTTTTTTACTTTAACTTGAGTAAAAAAGTGTAGTCAGTACTTTAACCTTTACAAACATTTTTTTTAAAACATGAGTACCTGTACTTCTACTTAAGTGAAGGATGTGTGTACTTTTGCCACCTCTGATGATTGGCTATTGCTTTAAGCAAACCCTGCATTGACTGGTCAGTTCACATACACAATGCGCTCATGCTGGACGTTTTTTTTGTGTGTATTCTAGCAACTGTAGTAAACAAAACATTGGCTGATAATCACGTGGCGAAAAGTTCACTCATTTTGCTCACAGCTTGTCGCAACTGTTCTAGGTTCGAAGCAGGTACCTGAGCAGAGCACGGATATCTCAGTCGGTGGAGCATCAGACTTTTAATCTAAGGGTCCAGGGTTCAAGTCCCTGTTCGGCCGTTAAAAAGCCAACAGCTGACTAATTCTTGGTGGTGGGATAATCCAAAGCTTGTTTGAATCTTCCCTTGATGTCAAAATTCCATGAGATTTTTTTTCTTGCACAGAGTACGGGCTCTGACGTTTCCACATGCTTTCCAAGTCTTACCCATACATTAGCAAATTATGGTTTAGTCTTACTGTGGTAAGCATCCTTTATGGTGTTAATTTTGACCAACCAATAGCTCTGACAATAGTTGTCTTTGTTTGAACCCAAAAGATATTCCCATGATCCTCCCATGCAAATATCATTGGTTCAAACATACTTTGACTGTGACATTATTTGAGGTGTCACTGAAACTTGAACTGTGAATACATCTTAGTCACTATTTGCAGAGTTATCTTTTTTTCAGCTAGAGCAAATTGACAAAGTTTGGTAACATGTTATAGGAGGGTTATAATGTACTAACGTTATTTTGATGAGACAGACTACACTTTGGACAAATTCAAAGTCTCCACATTGGACAATCAAAGATAGAGCAGCTGCTAATAAAGGCCAAAAGCAAGAGTCCAGCAACCATGACCTCGACGTGATTCGAACACGCAACCTTCTAATCTGGAGTCAGATGCGCTACCGTTGCGCCACGAGGTCCGAGGGGCTGTTTTGGCCAGCCTCATGGCCCAGAAAAGGCTTTGCATTTATCTTAAGGTAAGGTTCTCGCTCTCCTTTACTCTCTATACTGTTCATAAAAAGTAGATTTTTAGTTTAACATGAACATCTGTCTGTCCAAAACTATAAGAAATGTGGAAGGTTGGTTTTATTTTCCCTTTTCTTTCTTTTTTCTTTTCTTTTTCTAATTTGTTTCTTCTCTTTTCCCATTTCCTCTTCTTTTTCCTTCTTCCCACCCCTTAACAGACTACTGTTCCCCAGCTTTTGGTGCAATCGGTCAGGGCTTTCGTCTGTTAACCAAAAGGTTGGTGGTTTGAGCCCACCCAGGGATGCGGTTGGTTGCATGGATGGATGGAAATATATGCATAAAAGAAAAAGAAAAGATTTTCCAAAAAGCAGCAGGCAAAAATTTGAGGTGGAGGGGCATCTTCTACATCTACAATCAATTATAATCGCCACAGCGGATCATCCGCATGTTTAATTTGGCACATGCTTTTACACTGGATGCCCTTCCTAACGCAACCCTCCCCATTTATCCGGGCTTGAGACCGGCACTAAGAGTGGCTGGGGTTGGTTCCCTGACCAGGGATTGAACCCGGACCACAGCGGTGAGAGCGCCGCATGCTAACCACTAGACCACCAGAGATCAACATATAAAACACTAATATATTATAGTATTATATAGTTTATCTGTTCTTATAGCTTTATTGCCAGTGATTGTTCATCCATTTCTGATGGTTCTTTGTGTCCTTCAGTCTGCTGTCCTTCATCTTGCAGTTTGATCTCAATCATGACTTGTTTGTAGAGGAATGTATCTACCTTGATGTTATCTCTTTTTTGCATCTCCACTCCTTCTGGTTCTGCTGGAGAATCTGCCTCAGAGCAGTTTCCATATCTGTAGGCTAAAGAGAACAGCAATAATCAACCCTGATAATGCTGTCCGATTTGTTGCAACTGCCTGAGATACTCTTACACACACACAAACACACACTCAATTTAAAAGACAGTCAGAGACACCGTTGTCCCTGTATTCTGTCTTGTGCTGCTTGTTGAGGTGCAGCGACTCTCTCATTGAGGCATCTGGACCATTCAGCATCTGCTGTACGAATTTTTTAAGACCTTTTAGTTAAAAAGATTCAGACCTTCTCCATGGTTTAAGGAGGATTCTGGTCTCCTAATTAACATGTGGGTTTAAATCCCACTTCTGAAATGACAAAATTGTTTTTTATTTGATCTATTTAATGTCCAAATATTCACATTTGTATCTGTAATAATAACTGGATGTGGGCATGGTCTCCACTATAAACACCTAAAAATGAAACAGTTTTAAATTAAATGTGAAGGAATTGGAAATAAATGATGTTTGTGATCTGGCACACTTGATAAGATTTCAGATTCTTTGAACTAGATGTCGCTATTAGCCAATTATATTTATACCCTTACCATCATTAGACTTTACAACAACAACAACAAAAATTCAGTCTTTGTTTGTATTCCTCCCATTCTACTGGATCCCCCCCCCCCCCCCCACACACACACACACACACACACACACACACACACTTATAGAAGAACTTAACTTCAGTGTCTTCTCATGGTTTGTTGCGTTTTCCATCAGCTCTCGGTACTTTATCTGAAGGTGGTTGTGTTCGTGTCTCTCTTAAATCAGGTCCTAAAACAAAGTCATTGAGCAGAAAATGAGTAAATTTATGGACTTTTTTGTTGAATCTTATAATAAAAATTCTCGAGCAGTTTTATAAAAGTCATGACTTAGTAATACAAAAAACTTTCTCGGAGTACATCGTTGTGGGGTTTTACAGATTCTTTCATCCAGTCGTACTTCACTGTCAGTCTAAAGAAGCTCTTCCTCTTTCAGCTCAGCTGTGACCTACAGTTAACCCTCTGGAGTCTGAGGGTGTTTTTGGCCTCTTGAGAGATTTTGACATGCTCTTACATTTGGTTTTTTTTAGTTGCTTTTAAAATATATTATTGACAAAAGACTTAGTACACTGTATTCAGCACAAACTGGGCTACCATAATATGTAAACAGCTTATATGTGTGTGTTTGTATTTTTTACTAAATAAGGTTTATGCGTGGTTTTTGAAAAAAGCACAAAAAAAAAAACCTCACTGAAAAAAGGCCACAAAACCCGATAGTAAACATGTTTCCCCAAAACTTTTTAAGAACAGAGCTTGTAATGTAGGGTTTTTTATTTTTAATCATGTGAAAATCATCCTGCCTGCTCATTCACCTTAAACAATACTTTGAAATAAAATGTAAAAGACACTTTCTACTTTGAAAGGCCATATGCGAAGAGGCGTCGACATGCTGTGACTGACAGCTTCGTAGACAATGTGTCGCATAATGAGCTGTCGATTACATAATGAGCTGTGGATCACTGAGCCAGGATCACAGTGAGAAGTACAGTACTACAACAAGGAATGTGTTTCCTTTGTGTTTATTAAAAATACACATTAGCAAGGACAGCAATAAAAAGGGAATTGTGTAACGATAAAACAATACAGTACAGTATGTATAAAAAATAAAGAGTTCAACAAAAACAATAACACAATACACTACAGTAGGGTTCTGCAAATCCTAGCCTGAAGGGCTACAATACTATGCATTAAATAATAATAGTGTATCCATTTGAGGAATCGGCAAGAACAAACAACTTGAACCCCCACTTAGTTGGCTTGGCTTTTCATGTACTGTGTCCTCCCAGTGTTAGCTTTGCATGCTACCATCCTCTCATCCACGGCAAAATGTCTCCTAGGATGATAAATTGCTTTGCAGGTCTTATGGATTGTGTCCATAAGCAGTTTCACTCTGAACAGACGATCATGTTCAGATGTGCCCCTCTTTCTGTCATTTTCTTTGTCTGCATCTGGGTGACTCATGTGTACATTCCATGAAATTGTCCTGTATCTGTCCCTTCACATAAGTGTTGCTGGAAAGGGAACTATGAAAATACTGCTCTGTTGCCAGTAGTCTATGATGGAGGGCAACTTTACAATTGCCATGTAAAATAAAAGCCCAATGTAGCGATACATCTCACTCACGGTTACATCTCTCCATTTGTATTTGCGTCCCTTGGCTATTGACTTGGCAGCTTGAGCATTTGTGTTGTGGCACAAAGTATACAGGGAAAAATATTTTAAATAGACTAAATGGAGAATGAGAGTCAGAAGACCTCAGTTAAGGTCCAGGTTTCACGTGCGGGCAGGAATCGCAGAGTCTGTGGAACTGTGTCGTTATCTGTCTGATCCTTCCATGACATGGTGGACTGTGTGTGCTGCCTTTGCCCTTTTTGGAGCAGGTGCTTGATCACATCTGTTTATGAAACACACACACGAACATCACTTATTGTGTCATTGGTAAAGTTGTTTGCATATGTCATACAATGCAATAATGATTCAAACTAAATATAATAAGAAAATATAAAATATGTACTTACTCAGGATGATTCTCAGTCGAACTGAAAATGGAGCGACACCTGCGTGGCCTGGTGTGAGTTTCCAGTGAAGGCAGGGGTGATGCAGCCACATTCCTAAAAATAACCAAACAATATATTTTTCAGTATTTTTGATGAATACACTTGAACTAATTATATATATATATATTTGTTAACATGCATTGTACATATAGCATTTACACCTCAGCATTCCAGAACATCTCTGCTAGCTAACACTACATAACAGACTTTCAGGATGACCAGTGACACGAACCAAAACTGAACTGAGGCTAAAATATAACTTTTATATAACGGCAACAATATTTAGAGCATACAATTACAAACAGTTCATGTTATAAATGAGAAGATATTGGCGGATTTCTGTTGTAACATTAAAAGGCAATGCTGACAAAATCTAGGCAGAGATGTCTACAAACAATATGAGTTTTATATGATCACAATGTAAGACTTAATAACTTACTCATCGTAGCAACTTGCTGGAAAGTCCTCGCTCTTCAAAATGCAAACGCTCCTCGTCGGAATCGCAGTCTTCTTTAGATGAAAAGGTAAATTCTCTGCCATTGTTTTATGCCACTGTCCGGGGTGTGTGTGGGTGGGTGGGTGTGTGTGTGTGTGACTCAACGTGTGAACTGTTTTACCTGTGAATAGCGGGGGGGCGTGTCCGCTCGCAGCTCATTATCAGATAATTAGTGGAAAATCTGTGCCTCTACTTGGTTTCACATGATTTATATTCATTGAAAACATATGTTTTTTATTTCACTGACTTATTCTAAAACTACACACTTTAAGCTGTCTAAATATATATTTTTTATTTCTGTGTGTCAGCTATTGGCCGAGTTTCAGCGCATATTGATGACGTGTTTCTAAACGAAGTTCACGCAGACAAAGGCGACAGATGGCGCACCCTGACTATTTTATTCATTAAAAAAAATACAACGTTTTGTTTATACAGTGAGCATACACAAATAAAAGTAGACCCTTTACAGATTTAAATGATGTATTACTTTGACATGTTTGATCAAATATGACCGAGCAGTTTAAGCTCTTTTTGCTGGCATCTGAAAAAAATCACGTCTGGGTGCCGGCGGCGAATCAGACTCCAGAGGGTTAATACATTATTAAAATACATACTTTGTAACCTGTCTGGTTAGAAGAGCCCAAGCTACAAAAAAGGAAAAGAAACAAATTCAATATTTAAACTTAACAGAAAAAAGGTACATACAAAAATACTTTAATACCTAAAAAAGATACACAAATAAATAAATAATTCTGGGTGGGAAACAAATTATATATATAATCCCAAAAGAACAGCCTACCTGGCTGGTTGCAGTTTATATTTCATTAGCATGAGATGCCACCGCGGGATTCGAACCGCGAATTTGTCCTGCAATGAACACTGCAACCAGATACGTAACCACCAGGCTACGTGCAGGTAGAACAAAAGAAGAGATCAATCACAGCTTAAGAACTACAGCTCTGTACAAGTCCCGCCCCTTTTCACTGTTGATTGGTTGGCGCTATAAGGGGAAAAAAATGTTATTAAAATTTTTACAAAAAAAGGCATCTTCTTTTCTTCTTGTTTACGTTAAATTAAATAATACAAATACACAAATACATTTATATATTCGCCGCGGAGGCAAAAGAAAAAAACACATCAGGAACTGATTGAGCGCCATAAAGGACCACGTGACCACAGGGCCGCGTGATGGCGCTATATACTCTGTACAAGTCCCGCCCCTTCTCTCTGATGATTGGCTAGCACTGAAAGCAAACCCTGCGTTGATTAATCTGTTCACATACATAATTCATAGACTTGCAGGAAAAAGCTGATAAATTTTACTAAAAAATAAAGAATAAAAGAGAGATATTATTTCCAAAAATGTTGCAGTGAGCAGAAACTGACATTTCGGCTAATAGTGTAGGAGACATCATAATTAGCCTCATGCTAACCGGGTTTGCTAGCGCTGTTTTTGTGTTAACTAGTTTTTTAGAATATCTGACTAAAATCTGACCAAAAAGAATACATTCTATTTTACATTATTATGATACGTATATTTTATTTATAGCTCACTAAATGTACAATATTTAGACTGAGGATGAAAACGATTGAAGCTAAGATTAATTAGCCGGCTAGTTAGCCTAGCTCAGTGGATCTCAAAGTGTGGGATGCGGCCCTCTAGTGGGGAATAAAGACATGACAGGTGGGGCGCAATAAACGGCAGGATTTATTTATTTATTTGTTCTTCATTTATGATTTTCACTATTAATAAAGTTCATGCACTCAAAGCAAAACAAATAAACAATTAGGAACAAGTCACTTATACTGCATACACACATTGTATAGTCCTTACAGAAATTGGGCTGACCCAATCACATCTTTAATCATCTCCCCTTTTGGGCTCTGTGTGAGCTTGCTGCATCAGATGGAGGTCATAAATAGTTTTAGGATTCATCAGTGTGGATTAGAGTTTTTTTGTATTAATAAATCTGGACCAAAATGCCAGAGCTGGATTTTTTGTCCCAGTCCAGTTCTGCTTGGATCCTTCTCAGATAGTTTCCATATCTGTAAAGAGAACAGCAATACGTTTCATTCCACACACTGACTCTGTGGACGTGTAGGGGTGTGTGTACCTTTTTCTCTTTGCATGGTGGATGTGTGTGTGTTCTTCTGTAGGACGGTCCAAGTATGTACCTGCTGCATGTGGCTGGACCTAAAAAGAAGTACAGATAAATGTAATGAGGTCGAGTGTGAGTGTTTTCCTGGACAGAAGAAAGTTCAGGCTTCCAAGTCTTTCTTCTTACATTGTGAATGAATCAGTGAATGAAACTAACTGTCTTCACTCTAAATCATTTCCTGCATGTTTATGGGACACTGTACTGTAGCGGTGTGTAAGTGTGTGTCACCTCGTCTCATCTCTCTGATCTCATCCTGATAATGCTGCAATTTGTTGCAACTGCCTGAGATACTCTTACTTACACACACACACACACACACACACACACACACACACACACACACACACACACACACACACACACACACACACACACACACTTCTGCAAGGATGAGCCCCTTTTCAGTTTTTTTATTGATCCCTCTTTAATTTAGAAGACAGTCAGAGACACCGGTTGTCCCTGTATTCTGTCTTGTGCTGCTTGTTGAGGGAAAGCGACTCTCTCATTGAGGAATCTGGACCATTCAGCATCTGCTGTACTTGGCCTCAGACCCTGCATTTAAACAAAGTGAAGTAAGATTTCACATTAAAAACAAGTATTTATGTATTTTCAGACCTTTCAGTAAAAAAGATTCAGACCTTCTCCATGGTTTAAGGAGGATTCTGGTCTCCTAATATACATGTGGGTTTAAATCCCACTTCTGAAATGACAAAATATTATTTTATTTGATCTATTTAATGTCCAAATATTCACATTTGTATCTGTAATATTAACTGGATGTGGGCATGGTCTCAACTGTAAACACCTAAAAATAAAACAGTTTTAAATTGAATGTGAAGGAATTAGAAATAAATAATGTTTGTGATCTGGCACACTTGATATTGGACAAAGTGTAAGAACTGCTTTCCAACTTCTACAGCTTCATATCTACAGTGGGGGAAATAATTATTCAATCCCCTGCTCATTTTATAAATTTACCCTCTTACAAATCCTATAACACAAGTTATTATTAATAATGAATTATATTTATCTATATCTAGTTATTTATATTTTAATATTGTCATTTAAAACAAAAGAATAGCAACAAAAAAATTAGATGCAGCTCACTGGTAAGTGGCGCTATAGTGTGCTATTTTTAGAAAAGGCCCGCGGGCGACTCATGTGGTCCTTATGTGGTCCTATTTCGTAACCTTGTGAGGTAAATAAATATGAGAGATTTTAACTAAGAGAACCCAGGCCCCATTCCAATAAAAAAATCGAGGGGAATAGGGCGCTACATGAGGAAGAAACCTTGAGAGGAACCAGACTCAAAAGGGAAACCCATCCTCATTTGGGTGATATCAAGAGTGTGATTATGAATCTTAAAACAATACAAAACACCAAGGAGTAAAAACTACCATGAACACTGGGGTGTGTGATGGTCCGTAATCTTCATGAGGTGTGTGTGTTTGTGTGTGTGTGTGTGTGTGTGTGTGTGTGTGTGTGTGTGTGTGTGTGTGTGTGTATTAGAATTCTACATCATTCTCAATCCTGTCTCTTGTTTTCTAAGTATTTTTGTTGTTGTTTTTTTCTTCTGGTTTTTTTCCCCCACCTCTATTTTTTTTCAATGTGTGTCTCTGTGTGTGTGAGAGAGTCTTAACCTGTGCATCTCCCGGGATCTGAAGTTCCAGGAGCCACTCAGTAAACCCCATGCAGTGGATCCAGTAGAATGGGGAATAATGAAATCAGAGACACAGGGTTTATTTTTGTGTTTTTATTTTTGTTGTTATTGTTTTAGATTTTTGTTTGTTAATATTTATTTTTGTGATATTTTATATTTAGGCTAAAGGTTTGGAGGTGATCATCTAAAAAAAACAAGAAGATCACACACTTTAACGGCAGGAACAAGAAGCACACGATTGCATGTTCATTAGCTGAATGAGATCCAACACACTCGTTCACAGTGTGGCTCAGTAACAGCATCTGCTTTGAAGCTGCGGCTTGAGACGTGTCTGGACTCTAACGTCCGTATTGATCGTCAATGGCATAAACAACTATAACTGCAAAGGAAGAAAAAAAACATTTAACACGAACCAAAAAGGTATGATTTCCACACTCATACACAGTGGTTCTGTAACAGCATCTGCTTTGAAGAGGAACTTACTTCTGCCTGTATCCTGCTCACGTAATATCATATAATCATGAGTTATGGCATCAATATAAATATTGTCAATGCTGGGAGCATCTCCCGTTTGAGGGTTTGCCTGGGCTCTGGGTATACTGAGAGAGAGAGAGAGAGAGAGAGAGAGAGAGAGAAAGAGAGAGAGAGAGAGAGAGAGAGAGAGAGAGAGAGAGAGAGAGAGAGAGAGAGAGAGCGCGTTTGGATAAGATAATACCCACGTGCTCAATACACACACACACACACACCTTTCTACTGGAGTGTTCCAGGGGCCATCACCACATGGAGGAACAGAATCCATTTGTCAGTTTATTACTGCAAAAATACAAAAACATGAAAACGCGATCAAAATGAATAAACGTTTCGCCTTGTGATTATTAGCTGCTGGTTTGTTTACTACAGTTGCTAAGATACACACAAAAGTAAGTTGATGGATTGCAGTGCTGTTTGTTGACCATCCTATTATGTCTGTCAACTGACCAATCAATGCAGAGTTTGTTCAAAGTTCCAGCCGAACATTTGTCTTGTACAGAGTATGTAGCAGCTTATTGAGTGACGTCATCACCCGACCTGCCGCGTAGCCTAGTGGTCACGTGGTCGGTTACTGTGTTCAATAAGGTCCTATAATGAGGTTGGTGGTGTTTTTATTTATTTATTTATTATTTTATTATTTATTTATTTATTAATTATTTGTTTTATTTATTTATTCATTTTATTTTTTTGCATCCGTCCTGGAATTTATTTATTTGTGTGTTTTTATTTATTAATTAATGTTTGACATAAACAATGCGAAAAATAACAGAAAATATCTTATTCTTTTTTTTCTTCATTTTTTGCCTGTAAAGTTACATTATAACATTGGATTGTTTTTTTTTTTATATAATTTAATCTGTTTTTCTTTTTTTTTCTATAATTTTTTGCTCTTGTACTGAAGTGAATTTTGTGTCATTGCTGCTACACTGTGCATCTGAACAATTATGACTCAAATCTGACAATAAACTTTAGGTTTTTATCACATTTTCTTCTTTTATTCATCTGATTGTCTCCCCAGTGTCCAACTGCTCCATGGCTTTGTGTATCAGTCACCTCACAACTATAGAAAAGATTTACCACTAGTCTCCTTTCTTTCTTAATTCAGTCTCTAAGTTAGTTTATAGTCACTCAGTGTGAAATCTGGGGCTGTTTAGATGAACACAACGATGATTTCCTGCAGGAATTGAGGAAAGACACAACGCTTTTGCTCAGCAGCTCTCAGTGTCTCTCTGTTTTTAGTTTCATCAATACGTCTGGTAATTGTGTAATCTGAGAGGAACTTTAGCTATTTCTTTAACTGCGTCAGGGCCGAGCATCTTGTTGACAGCAGCTTTGCAGGCAGGTAGCATTAATGTCTCTGCCACAGTGTGGGGCTTTTTTTGATTAGGCTACGAGTTGAGCTACTAGTTAGCTCACTTTGAGATCTCTCTCCTTCACCTTTTTTTTTTTTTTTAATTAATGTTGACATCATTAATTCTTATGTCATGAATAAACAAGGTCATTATTGCGCTACCTACTGTCACTCAATTACTGTACATGGTGGAGTATTTTCATTACTCTGCCAGTCACTAAATCAGAGAAACAGCCACTAAACAATGCAAGTTATTTTCAGTAACTTAATAATAATTTTCTGGAGCAATATGAGACCAGCTCTCTCATCCACACTCACAGTGTTTAATGAAACCTGACACACTGCTCAACATCCTTACACATCTCTTTAATAGGCCAGATGTGTGAGCTTTTTTACTGCACACCTGTACTCTAGTCTGAGAGAGAGAGAGAGAGAGAAAGAGAGAGAGAGAGATACATCATAAACATATTATAAAACAAACAAATTATTAATAATATTTACTCAGAATTAAGCAAAAATCAAGCACTGACATTGCCACTAGAGGGCAGTGTGAGACTGACAATTGCCAATGTGACCTGAGTGTTACAATTCAACTGTTTCTAACTAATGCAGTTCTTTTTCTTCCCCTTATTATTATAATTATTAGTATTAGTATTAGTTTATTCTACTCCATGCTTTGTTCTTCATTGAAAAAGTCCAGATTCATAATATAGAACTACTGCAACATTTCAGTGGTAACATACAGCATGTTTTTGTAAAGAAAGTGACTAAAAACCCCAAAGGAATTTTCCTGGCACTTTATATGAGTTGTTGTAGAAAAAGCATCAATTAAATGCAGAGAAGCCCCTTTTTTAATAACACTGTTTTTGGTCCTGTGTATTTGGGTGTGTTTTAATTTTAGAGCATGTTGTATTTAATAAACTTTGCATGTGTTTAAGTGCTTTTCCTTTTCATTTTTTCTCCCTGAAGCGTTTACTAAGAGCTTACGAGCACCTGGGCTTTGTTTTGCAACTGATCCTGAAGCAGAACAAGATCACATTCAAGCGCGTTCCCTCAGCCGTCACCAAGTGCCTTAGATCAGCTTCCTCCATCATCACATGAAGCCTAAAAATGTGATCTCTTTATGAATATTTTTTATAGATTATAGTCATAACATTGTATATATATGTACATAAAAAAATAAAATACACAGTAGATCTGCACAGTGTTACTCGTTGTCTCTAATAGTTTATACAGTGGCAGGTCTTCAGTCCCAATCCCCCTTTTAATAACATCATTATGATGCCACAGCTATAGAATTATACAGATATGCAGTATAACAGAGCGCTGCATCACAGACATTTCATACAGTTTAAATGAATGCCGGTAACTAAAGAAGGAAATCCAGTGAACACAATTCAACAAGTCTCTTTTCACTGCAGCCACAGCTGCACCGCCGCATTCATCATCTCTAGCAGAAGCTTTTATATTAACCTCATAAAATATCTCCGGGTTTCCATGTGCGCTTATGCATTTTTTCCTTCCTATGCTTTTCTGGCTCCTCCCTCCATTCACAAACCAGCATCCAACCATCACAAACCAGCATCCAACCATCACAAACCAGTGTCCAACCATCACAAACCAGCATGTCTGATGTCTCCATCATGGAGTCTATAGCATACAGGCTTTTTCCACATAAACATAAACTATAATAGACAGCAGATAACACTGTACAGATCTAAAATGTATTTTATTTCTTTATGAACAAAAGTTTTAGATGTAAATCACTATAAAAGTAATCTATTAAATTATTCATAAAGAGAGTCTAAGGCTTGGTGACGGCTGGAGGAATGAGCTTTGTGATATCTTGCCACCATGATTTCAAAATCTTTACAGCGACTTTGGTGTTGCTGGCTGCAAGATCATGAGTGGATGAAGCACTTTCCTGTTGATAAAGAACTAAACATCAGAGAATAAAGATTTAATGATATCTTTCCTGAGTTTTTCTGTTCCAAACACAACTATGCTTTTTTGTCAGATTTTGGACTGACATTGGGAGTTTCTCCTTAAGCCCTTGTTAGCCAAGTCGTCCTGTTTCAGATGGACAAACAACATGAGTAAAAAACTGAACAGTCCACAAATAATGTGAGAAGATGCTCAAAATCAAGATTTACAGTAAACATACCAAGTAGCCTGAAAACTGCTGCTACAGAGACGTCTTAGTACGGTGTTTGCTCTGTTCTTGTTTGCAACAGCCAAGTGTTCAGGATCAGCCAAAGGTCCTCTCTAGTAAATAAAAGATTTTAATATAAAGTAATCCCTCGCCTATCGTGGGGGTTGCGTTCCAGCCCCCCCCCCCCCCCGATAGGCGAAAGAACATGAAGTGGCAACCTAATATGTATACAGTACTGTATACAGAATTTATAAACCACATCGACACTCTCATGAACCTTTTCTCTGCTTTTAAACTTTAATATTCTTAAACCTACGTAATTTACCATTTTAACATAAAAATTCTATATGGGTCCTCACCAGTGAAGGTACAACTTGAATGATGAAGATGATGATAAATTAAGTGTGCAGTACTAATGATGATGAAGGTGATGAAATGAATGTACTGCATACCCAAGAAGAGCATTACAGCTCTTCATCAGGTGGTGCAGTATCTTCACCCTCGTCCATAACTTCTGTTGTTGCTAAAGGCGTAGTGTCTGGTGTCTTCTTCCGAGTGATGAACACAGTTATGGGGAGTTGCTGGTGCTGCTTTTTCTTCTGGGTAAAAAGGTTTTTAATAAGCAGACATGTTACCCTCGATTGCATTTGAGAACTGCAACAAATGAAGAATATGGGGGTCCCATTCTTGAGCTAGTTGCTGAAGTTCTTTAGACAGTCTGACAAGGGTTGCAAGGCGCTCGAGTGTTCGGCCAACCTCCTAAATTTTTTTATATTTTTTCATATCTGTTAGTATTAAGATGGGCCTCACACTGGTTCTCTAAACACATTCCTATGTTGTCTGTTCAGTGTCTATAGGATCTTTATGATGTGAGTATGTAAGGTACACAGAAAGTGTTTGTCTGGGTTCTCCTGCCCAGCTATGTAACCACTTGCAGGAGAACAATATCTTTGAAGAGTTTCAGTCAGGTTTTAGGCCCCATCATAGCACAGAAACTGCTCTAGTTAAAATCACTAACGACCTGTTTTTAGCTTCAGACCAAGGCTACATCTCCCTATTAGTTTTACTAGATCTTAGTGCTGCGTTCGACACTATAGATCATGATCTTCTCCTCGATCGCTTACAGAATTACATCGGTATTCAGGGACAGGCATTAAGCTGGTTTAAATCCTACCTGTCCAATCGTTACCATTTCGTAGATTTAAATGGAGAGCTATCCAGGATAATGCTAGTAAATTATGGCGTGCCACAAGGGTCAGTTCTGGGACCCCTGCTTTTTACAATATACATGCTTCCATTAGGAAATATTATTAGAAGGCATGGAATTAGCTTCCATTGTTATGCTGATGATACCCAGCTATATATTTCATCCAAACCAGGCGATACAGCTCAATTAGCTCGCATAACTGAGTGTGTTGAAGAAATAAGAGATTGGATGACCCATAACTTTCTGCTATTAAATTCTGATAAAACGGAGATTTTGCTCATCGGCCCAAAAAATAGTACACAGAAGCTCCAGCATCTCAGCCTGCATTTAGACGGTTGTTCTGTAACTACTAGTTCAACGGTAAAAGACCTGGGAGTTATTTTAGACAGCAACTTATCTTTCAAAAATCACATCAATCAAGTTACAAAAACAGCCTTCTTTCACCTTAGAAATATTTCTAAGCTAAGAAATATGTTATCTATATCTGATGCAGAGAAGCTCGTCCATGCGTTTATGACCTCTAGAATAGACTACTGTAATGCATTACTAGGTGGATGTCCTGCATCATTAATAAACAAGCTTCAGTTAGTTCAGAATGCCGCAGCAAGAGTTCTTACTAGGTCAAGAAAATACGATCATATAACCCCAATCTTATCGTCCCTACATTGGCTTCCTATTAAGTTTCGAATAGACTACAAACTACTGCTACTCACTTATAAAGCACTAAATGGTTTGGCTCCCATGTATCTATCCAGTCTTTTAACACGCTACAATCCGTCACGCTCCCTGAGATCTCAAAACTCTGGGCTTCTAGTAGTTCCTAGAATAGCAAAGTCCACTAAAGGCGGTAGAGCATTTTCACATTTAGCTCCTAAACTCTGGAATAGTCTTCCTGACAGTGTTCTGGGTTCAGATACACTCTCCCAGTTTAAGTGTAGATTAAAAACATATCTTTTTAGCAAAGCCTACACATAACACACATCACACACATCACATCACAACCTTGTGCTCCAGAATATATGATTACATGCACATTATCAACTTGTGCTGTTAATATCATGAACAGCAGCTACACTAATTCCTCTCCACTGCTTCTCTTTCTCTCCCCATCCCGAGGCATCCTGAGGTTTGGCCAGCTCCAGTCACGTCCCACCTCGTGAAGATTATGGACCTATGGATGATCATGGAGAAGTAGATGCCAAGTGTTTAAAGGCCCTGGCATGGAGAAGCTGATGCTGGATCTATGATGATCACAAATTGTTCTGTATTGTTGAAAGATTTATGACCAAACTTTTGATGTCACCCATATGAGGATGGGTTCCCCTTTGGGTCTGGTTCCTCTCGGGGTTTCTTCCTCGTATCGTCTGGGGGAGTTTTTCCTTGCCACTGTCGCCACGGCTTGCTCATCAGGGACAAACGCACACCATTCACCTTCACTGTTGTTTTCTGTAAAGCTGCTTTGAGACAATGTCTGTTGTGAAAAGCGCTATACAAATAAACTTGACTTGACTTGACTTGACACATCCCTGGTTACTATGTTTTCTTACCCAACCAGGAACAGTTTAAGCTCGGGTTTTATCCAGTGTGTATATATACTTGTCTGTTATCTGATAAAGATAAAGATTGATAAAGGACTTGTTTATTTGATCCTTTAGTAATACCTTTTTGTCTCCCGAAACTCAGTTACACTTTTTGCCAGATGCTCGACTGATGCTGCCTTGTTTTTTTTTGTCTGTCGTTCCCACTAATTGGTAACCATGTACTTGTTTATTCTTTATGTCTGTGTTTGAAATACAAAGGGGAATAATTATTACATTATTGTTTTGATTTCGAATGAAATAAAGTTACTGTCAGAAGTGGGATTTGAACCCACGCCTCCATGTGGAGACCAGAACACTCAGTTTCCTGGATGGTAAAGAACCTTAAGTCTGGCGCCTTAGACCGCTCGGCCATCCTGACATACAAGCATGTGTTTCTTATCCCCTTAGTAGCTGATAAAACTATTTTTACACATTTCTGTCTACTTGTTAATTTTATTTATCCTTTTATTTGTGTTTCTTATCTATCTATATCAGTCGTATCTGTTTTTCGGTCTGAATGCATATATATATATATATATATGCCTGTTCATCTTTCCTATCCCATCTAATTTATATATCCATTTTGCCTGCTTGTCAGTATTTACTGTTTTTTTCCACTCTGTCTGTCTTTCCCACTATTAGATAAACATCTACTTGTTTCCTCTGTATGTCTTGTTTAAAAGACAAAGGAAACAATATTTTTTTACATTTTTTAGTATTTCTAATGAAAATAAAATCACTGTCAGAAGTGGGATTTGAACCCATGCCTCCATGTGGAGACCAGAACACTCAGTTTCCTGGAAGGTACAGAACCTTGAGTCTGGCGCCTTAGACCGCTCGGCCATCCTGACATACAAGCATGTGTTTCTTATCCCCTCAGTGGCTGATAAAACTATTTTTACAAATTTCTGTCTACTTGTTTGTCTTCTCTATCCTCCTATTTGTGTTTCTTATTTTTGTAAGTCTTTTGTTTTTCTGTCTGAATGCCTATATACCTGCTCATCTTTCCTATCGATTAATATCTATCTATTTAATCTCTCCATCTGCCTGCTTGCAGAGGCGGCAAAAGTACACACATCCTTCACTTAAGTAGAAGTACAGATATTCATGTTTTAAAAGACTCTGGAAAAAGTTAAAGTTCTGACTATACTTTTTTACTCAAGTTACAGTGAAGAAGTTTAGGCTCTGACATGTACTTAATTAGTAGTAAAGGCTTCTTTTTACTTGTTTCAGTGTCACACTGGTAACTGGACCTCACATCATATTAATATTAGGGCTGTCAGTCGATTCAAATATTTAATCACACTGTTCTAAATGTGAAGAGAGATGACAGAGATGGCAGAAAGCGCCCCCTATTTGTTTTCTTTATTTTACAAAAGCACAATCTGGTTGTTCAGAGAAATAAATAAAAATCATTACTTTTTGACTAAAAAAGGCTAAACTTGACAAACTAAAAGAAAAACTGTGTGCAGTGCAGGATAACCTTTGTATTCTATTTGACAAGAGCTTGTGAGACTGTTTAACATAGAGCTAAAACGAGCACCTTTTGACTAGCATTTACAGCGACCCTCGATCTCGACGGATCTAGAGTTTGGACCCGCTGATCAACATCTGCAGTATTAACGGAAGGAGATATACTGTATTTGACCAAAGTTATAAAGTGGCAGGATTCTAACCCACACCTCCAAAGAGACTGGAGCCTAAAGCCAGCGCCTTTGACCGCTCGGCCACGCTACCAGTAGTTAAGCTCTGAGATAGGACTGCCAGCTTGTGGAGGAGATGCTGTTGCAGCCGGCCATAATGTCAGTGGCATGCATGAAACACGCTTAACAAAAAACTTTTGTTTGAGAACAAAGTAATACAAAAACACACAACAGGCTGTGCAGAACTGGCAGTCCATTGCATTTCCCCTCTGATTGTCAACAATCATCCACATATAATAACAGGATTCAGACGCAGGTTTTTTTGTCACTGTAGTTTTGTCACAGCTGCAAACATTCCATCATGGAAACAGACAACCTTTACAAAATAGACAGCAACCAAAACAGCTTCAGAAATTCCTCTAAAGGCAGCGGCACACTTGCGTCTTCTGCCAATGGTAAATTTTGGTTTGTTGTTTGTTGGGCTTTTGATGCCACTGGAGGCATTTAAGTGGACAGCAAGAAAGAAGGGGAGCCACAATCCCTAGGAAAGCCTTTGGAGACTAGATGTCGCAATGCTTACGCAAACCACACAGCTTTGGAATTTCCTCTAAACAGTCAAGTATGACTTTACTGAGAAGCATTATATCCTGAAGCCTGATATCCTGTGATAGAAATAGCAACAAAGCTAGAAGTTGCTATAAATCGGCAACTTAGATTCAACCTTGTGACAAGGGTGGGACTCGAACCCACGCGTAGAAAGCACAATAGATTTGCAGTCCATCCCCTTAACCTTTTTTTTTTTTTTTTTAGAATACATTTCCAAGTGAAAATACATCAGGTTTAAAGGCTCTAAACCTCCCAAAGCATGAAAATCACAATTATTTTTACATTCTTTTCATTTTGTTAAAATGACATTCTTCAATCTGAATCTTCTTAAACCTTTGTGACTTCCTGCTTAAAAACTTTGTGAAATTCATCTATATTTCCATCTTCTTTAAAATAATAGAACAAGAAAAATAGAACTCCTTTAAAATTTCCTTTTAAAAACAAACCAGACATCCATTAAAAATTGTTCTCTCTTTGCTACCACCCGTCTTTCCCATATTGCACTCTACATCAACATCACCAGTAGATTTAGAAGCGTTTTGTTTTTACTTTTCTTCTCAAAGCCCAACATCATCACCTTATTCCATTCCATATCATCATCATCATCATCATCATCATCATCATCATCATCATCATCATCTTCCCCTCTCAATTTTACAATCATTCTTTAACATTTCCTAATAAAATCCTCAAATTCTTTACAGTATAAAAACAGGTGTAAAAATCCCTCAGCATCATCATTACAAACTTTGCATGAAGCGGATTGTTCCATTCCAATTCTATTTTAAATTGCGTCTGTAAAAATAGCCTTATGTCTGATAAAATATTTTGAGTGCTGCAACTTTGTATAAGTTTCCCCTTTATATTCCTCCATATGCTGTCTTCTTTTAAATCTTTAAATGTGCATAACAAATACTTATTTGCAACAGGTCTCTTAAAAACAGCGTCTCTAAAAAGGCAATACAACATTTTCCCAGAACATGTTTTAAAAGCAAACGATTTTCCCCCAAGACTCACATTCACATCTTTTTCTTCTTGGCCTTCTTCCATGTTTTTAATTCTTTTTAGCCATTCTTGAGGTATAGAGTTCTTGATTACATCATATTTATTTACTATTTCTTGTCTGCTAAAATCCTCCTTTTCCTCCTCCATTATGTCCACAATGTATTGTGTTGGTAAAAACCCCTCTTTGAATTCATATAAAACCTCTCTTACTTTCATAATACCCACATCCCACCATTTCTTAAAGAATATCTCTTTCCCCTGATTTAAAATGCCATTGTTTAAGAATAAAGGCTGATTTAAAATGTTTTCTCTTCCTTGTGGATTAAAATGTACATGAGATAAAAATTTGCCCCAGGTCCTCAACAGTTATTTATAAAAGTCTGGCAACCCCTCAGTCATCCAATTCTTTGTTTTCATCCACAGTATTTAGTCTCCAAGATTGAAGTTGCTACACTTATTTAAGAAAAAACCCATTGTTGCTTTCCATGCCGCATTGTTTTCTTCATCCATTTATTTTTTACCATATTCACCCTCAGACTGTTTTTTCTTTGTTCCACATCCATTAATCCCAGTCCTCCCTTCTCTATTGCTCATATTAAAGTGTTGTATGCAATTCTTGCGGGCTTCCCTTCCCATAAAAAATCCTACAAACATCTTTTCAGCCTTTTTTCTGCCCACAACGGCATAGATGATGTGTATAAAATGTACCACAGTTTAGAAATCATTAAGAAGTTAAGAACTAAAACTTTCCCTTTTAGTGTTAATGTTCTCATTTTCCAAAATATCAACCTCCTTTCAATCCCTCCTAATATTTCCTCCCACATTGTTTCTTCTGCTTTCTTTTCATCCCTCCCCATTAAAACTCCTAAAATCTTTATTTCTTTTGCTTCTATAAAAGTAAAATGTGTCCCGTTAAAACCGCCGCCCTTCCGAATCTCATGTACACTGTTTTATCCTCGTTTATTTTGGCTCCTGATCCCCTACAGAACATTTGTATGATTTGCATTGCTTTTTTCACCCCTCCAGATCTTTGACCAATAGCATTGTGTCACTCGCATACTGAAATATTTTATTATTTTCTCCCTCGATGCCTAATCCTTTTATTCCTTGCTCTTGTTTTATAGTTAGTCCTAAAGGTTCCACAATTAGAGAATATAAAAGTGCTGACAGCGGCATCCTTGTCTTATTGATCTGATTATTTTAAAACACTGTGTTAAAAACCCATTACATATAAATTTTTGTTACTGCACCTTTGTATAAGATCCTAATCCATTTAATAAAATGTTCTCCAAACACAAACCTCTTTAAAACGTCAAATAAGAAACTATGTTCCACCCTGTCAAATGCTTTCTCAAAGTCTAATCTGATAATAAAACCATCTTTATTCTGCTCACGCATGTATCTTATTGTATCTTTTATACTAATTGTTGTGTCTGCTATATCTCTACCCTTTACACCGTACACTTGGTTAGTTTTAATTATGCTCAGCATTACTTCCTTCAGTCTGTTGGCTAAGATTTTGGATAAAATCTTAAAATCAGTATTCAGCATAGTGATTGGTCTGTAGTTTTTAATGCTCAAGCATTTGGATGAGTCTTTATTATACCGTGAAATTTTACCAGTATTTTTCAGTATCAAAAAAGCAACAGAAGACTTCGAACAGAGTCAACATGTTAAATAGTTTTCTCTCATGTTTTTTCAGTATCAATAACAACTCAAGTCTCCTCCACATGGGCTCAGTTCAGAAAAATTGACCAAGAAGGTAGACCCCTATCTGAAGTGCGATTCAAACCCACACCTCCAGAGGAGACTGCAGCCTGAACACAGCGCCTTAAAAAGCTCAGCCATCCTGACAGCCAGGCTTTGACTTTTCTTGCATTGGTGACCATGTCTAGGCCATATGGTGAACATGCAACAGTAGCAGATGTATTTCGTTCACGGTTTAATTATCTACGGTGTTGACTTAAAAAAGTGCTGCTGATCCACTCAGCCATGGTTACGGAAGGTTTTCCCGATTCTGCACATCCATCAAATACATTTGTTTTACTGATGCACCAAGTCTCAAATCAGCACTGAAATCAGCCATGATGCGCACATTCAGCATTTTACTGTCTGGGGCGGCAAACACGGCAGCACGTTTTGTGACATTTTTTTCTCATAACACCGAAACGAACATAAATTACTGTCTTTTTTGATCAAACAGAGCAACACATCATTCAAATATGTAAAGGCTCTACTTTTTTTTTTTTACACAATATTGATAACAACAAAATGCTGTGCTTTTGTAAAGTAAAGAAAACAGATAGGGGGCGCTTTCTGCCATCTCTGTCATCTCTCTTCACATTTAGAACAGTGTGATTAAATATTTGAATCGACTGACAGCCCTAATATTAATATGATGTGAGGTCCAGTTACCAGTGTGACACTGAAACAAGTAAAAACTAAGCCTTTACTACTAATTAAGTACATGTCAAAGCCCAAACTTCTTCACTGTAACTTGAGTAAAAAAGTATAGTCAGAACTTTAACTTTTACCAGAGTCTTTTAAAACATGAATATCTGTACTTCTACTTAAGTGAAGGATGTGTGTACTTTTGCCGCCTCTGCAAGCAGGCAGATGGAAAGATTAAATAGATAGATATTAATCGATAGGAAAGATGAGCAGCTATATAGGCATTCAGACAGAAAAACAAAAGACTTACATAAATAAGAAACACAAATAGAAGGAGAGATAAGACAAACAAGTAGACAGAAATTAGTAAAAATAGTTTTAACAGCCACTGGGGGGATAAGAAACACATGCTTGTATGTCAGGATGGCGAGCGGTCTAAGGTATCAGACTCGAGGTTTTATACTTTTCAGAAAACTGAGTGTTCTGGTCTCCACATGGAGGCATGGGTTCAAATCCCACTTCTGACGGTAACTTTGTTTTAATTAGAAATCAAAACAATAATATAAAATTAATTTGTTTGTTTTTCAAACACGGACATACAGAATAAACAAGTAGATGGTTACCTAATTGTGGGAAAAAAAGACAGAAAAAACTGTTAATACAGACAAGCAGGCAGATGGATATATAAATTAGATCGGATAGGAAAGATAAACAGGCATATATATGCATTTAGACAGAAAAACAGATACGACTGATATAGATAGATAAGGATCACACAGATAAAAGGATAATTTAAATAAACAAATAGACAGAAACTTGTAAAAATAGTTTTATCAGCCACTGAGGGAATAAGAAACACATGCTTGTATGTCAGGATGGCCGAGCGGTCTAAGGCGCCAGACTCAAGGTTCTATACCTTCCAGGAAACTGAGTGTTCTGGTCTCCACATGGAGGCGTGGGTTCAAATCCCACTTCTGACAGTAACTTTATTTTTTCTTAATTCCTTCCCCACATTGGGCAATAAAAAGCTTTTGCACTGGCGCACTGAGATGGCAAAGGTTTCTATTCATGTTGCTGACACCTTTCTAACGAATCTGGTCGTCCTTATTAAGCCGCTTATTATCACAAAAGCATGTGTCTGGTTGTCTCAGTCGGTAGAGCATGAGATTCTTAATCTCAGGGTTGTGGGTTCGTGCCCCACGTTGGGTGAGGACAGCTATTGCAGTGATATGCTTAGATGAAAAAGCTTTCTGTTCATCATAGTGACACCACCAAATCTGCTACACACAAGATTGGAAATGTGTGTACGCCATTTTCCACTCAAAGGTTCTGTTTTAAAAAAAAAAGAACCTTTACAGGTGTACACACATTCTGGAGACACAGAAGGTAAAAAGGGGAAACAGTGACCGAGATGAAGAACTGAAGTCAGATGGTTAGAAGTAAAAGACGCTGCAGAATAAAAAGAGGAGGGGAGCGGAGAAAACAGTGAGTGTGAGGAGAAGATTCATATGGAAGTCCATTTCTGCCACATAAAAAAAGTTTCCAATTACAAGTTTTTTTCCCAAGTAAACTTCAGACCAACAAAATGGTTACCGGTGGAGGCACCAGAAATGTTGGATGTTTATGAGAAAAAGTTTTATGTTTATTTATGATTTTTTATTTATATATTTGTATTTGCATTTTGATGTAATATGCCAATTAAATGCTCTAAATGGGTTTAGTTTTTTCACAGACTGCAATTTCAGCAATAAAAAAAAGTTATTTTTTTCTAAAAAGGAAACAAATTACTTGCTTATTTTGAGAGACCCGTCTTATTTCTTATTTTCTTATATTTAGTGTCGCTTATTAATAAAGAAATAAATGCAACTTATCCAATTACTCAACTAATCGATGGACTAATTGGTAGAAAACTCGATTACTAAAATAATCCCCAAATATAACTACTAAATATAGTTATTGTTGTGTGTGTGTTTGTGTGTGTGTGTGTGTGTGTGTGTTTGTGTATGTTTTGTTGTTAATGTTGTGTCCTTGTAGATCTGGACTTCACTCACAGATGCTGAAGGAGCTTTAAGAATCTCACGCTCTACGCCGAGCACATCATTTAATTCTCCATGTCACATGGACTTCATGCAAAACACACGCCGGCTACTGACTGGTAGTTTAAAAACAACCAGTGCCGCATGTGGTTTATCCAAACCACTAAAAGAGACTCTAAAGAGAGGTCTCTGTGCATTTGGCTGTTTTTCTGTCTGTCGTTCCCACTATTAGGTAACCATCTACTTGTTTATTCTGTATGTCTGTGTTTGAAATACAAAGGAGAACAATTATTTTATTATTGTTTTGATTTCTAATGAAAATAAAGTCACTGTCAGAAGTGGGATTTGAACCCACACCCCCATGTGGAGACCAGAACACTCAGTTTCTTGGAAGGTATTGAACCTTGAGTCTGGCGCCTTAGACCGCTCGGCCATCCTGAAATACAAGCATGTGTTTCTTATCCCCTCAGTGGCTGATAAAACTATTTTTACAAATTTCTGTCTACATGTTTATCTTTTCTATCCTTCTATTTGTGTTTTTCTTATCTATCTATGTAAGTCTTATCTGATTTTAGATCTAAATGCCTATATGCCTGCGTGACACTAAAACATGTAGTGGTAACGGCTACTTTTTACTTAATTCTAAATGTCAGAGCCCGAACTTCTTTACTTTAACTTGAGTAAAAAAGTGTAGTCAGTACTTTAACCTTTACAAACGTTTTTTAAAACATGAGTACCTGTACTTCTACTTAAGTGAAGGATGTGTGTACTTTTGCCACCTCTGATGATTGGCTATTGCTTTAAGCAAACCCTGCATTGACTGGTCAGTTCACATACACAATGCTGGACGTTTTTTTTGTGTGTATTCTAGCGGTTGGTTGGATAGATGTATGGAAATACAGTGGAACCCACTTATCTCGACCTTGGTTAACTCGACAACCCTATTAAGTCGACGTTTTTAAAGTGGAACCGCCAAATTCTCGCTTTTTCTAAGCATTATGTTATTGGTTATGTCGACTTTTTTATGTCGCCGAACCCTAATATCTCGAGCACAACGGGGGGGAAAATTTGCCATTTAACGCCGGTTATCTCGATCGGCACTGTGCAGCCGCAGAAGAACTCGAGAAAGTGGCGGAAAAATCAAGCCTTACAGATGCCACAGATGTTGTTTTGTATACTGGTGAATCTCTGCTGTTAGTTAGTGCACATATGCCTTTTGTTGTTAAATGTTATGCGATGAACGGGAGGCGAAAGTAGAAGCGCGGCGCTGAACAGCACACGGGAGAACGTGGGATGAGCAGCAAAAGCATAGAATGAACAAAGGCAGGATCGGGGGGAATCCGCGATGCGCTTTGGGAAGAAAAGAGCAGCCGTTGAGAGAGTGCCGGTGGGAAGACACGTACCGGGATACGCATGAGTGATAACAACAACCGCCGAGAACAAACATATACCAACAATAACGGACGGTGAGAGTGTGGAAGTTTAAATAGGAGCTGGTGATGAGTGATAAATGAGCACCATATGTGCGCGATTGAAGCTGGGAGCTTCAGAGAAAGCGGCCGAGAAAGCACCTGCAACGCAGAAGGGGGCGTGGCAGGTGGATTCCTGACAGTTAACAAACATGTACTGTATGTATTTTTATAGCATGCCTTTATCAAACAAATCGCGGCAACGCTGTTGTGTAAAAAACCCCTTCAAAAACACGTGCATGCACATTCTCATTTATTAACGCACATCATGTACATAAAGAAATGTCTAGCATGTTAATATATTGCCGCCATATTGATTTTCGTTTATCTTGATCATCGGTTACCTCGATGCTTTTTGGCGACCCCCTAGGACATCGACATAACCGGGTTCCACTGTATTTGCATACAAGAAAAAGAAAAGATTTTTCAGAAAGCAGGAGGCAAGAAATTGAGGTAGAGGGGCATCTTCTACAGCTACAATCAATTATTAGTTTTTGTAATACATTTAGAAAAGTGTCAACCATATTGAGGTAAACGCCACGCGGTATGATTAAGAATCTACTTTTCTTCTTTTTATTTCTTTAGATCAACATATAAAACACTGTAATATATTATAGGGTTGTTTATCTGTTCTTATAACTTCATTGTCAGTGAAATTGTTCATCCATTTCTGATGGTTCTTTGTGTCCTTTAGCCTGCTGTCCTTCATCTTGCAGTTTGATCTCAATCATGACTCGTTTCTGTGTAACAGAATGCTGATGAACAGAGAAGCTTCATGTGTGTACATCTACATGTAGAGGAATGTATCTACCTTGATGTTATCTCTTCTCTGCATCTCCTCTCCTTCTGGTTCTGCTGGAGAATCTGCCTCAGAGCAGTTTCCATATCTGTAGGCTAAAGAGAACAGCAATAAGCTTCATTCCACACACTGACTCTGTAGATGTGTAGGGGTGTGTGTACCTTTTTCTCCTTACGTGTGTGTTCCTCTGTAGGACGGTCCAAGTATGTACCTGCTGCATGTGGCTGGACCTGAAAAGAAGTACAGATAAAAGTAATGAGGTCGAGTGTGAGTGTTTTCCTGGACAGAAGAAAGTTCAGGCTTCCAAGTCTTTCTTCTTTCAGAATGAATGAATCAGTGAATGAAACTAACTGTCTTCACTCTAAATGAAACATTTTCTGCATGTTCATGGGACACTGTACTGTAGCGGTGTGTAAGTGTGTGTCACCTCGTCTAATCTCTCTGATCTCATCCTGATAATGCTGTCCGATTTGTTGCAACTGCCTGAGATACTTTTGAGCCCCGTCATTTTATTCATCTGTCTTGTGCTGCTTGTTGAGGTGCAGCGACTCTCTCATTGAGGAATCTGGACCATTCAGCATCTGCTGTACTTGGCCTCAGACCCTGCATTTAAATAAAGTGAAGTAAGATTTCACATTAAAAACAAGTATTTATGTATTTTTGGACCTTTAAGTCAAAAAGATTCAGACCTTCTCCATGGTTTAAGGAGGATTCTGGTCTCCTAATATACATGTAGGTTTAAATCCCACTTCTGAAATGACAAAAAATTTATTTTATTTCATCTATTTAATGTCCAAATATTCACATTTGTATCTGTAATATTAACTGGATGTGGGCATGATCTCAACTGTAAACACCTAAAAATGAAACAGTTTAAAATAAATGTGAAGGAATTAGAAATAAATGATGTTTGTGATCTGGCACACTTGATATTGGACAAAGTGTAAGTGTAAGAACTGCTCTCCAACTTCTACAGCTTCATATCTACAGTGGGGGAAATAATTATTCAATCCCCTGCTCATTTTGTAAATTTACCCGCTTACAAAGAAATGAACAGTCTAGAATTTTTATGGTAGATTTATTTTAACTAAGAGACAGAATATAAAACTATATAAAAAAAATATAATTAAAAAATATAATTTTTTTTATCAAGTTTTTCTCAGGTTCAATGACAAAGCAAAACAAGGAATTAAAAAAAAATTAAAATTTTGTATTGAAATTAATTAAGACATTTAAGAACAGAATAGAAATTGATTATAAAAATACAGTGGGGTCAGTTCAGATGTAGCACAGCGCTCATTTAGTAAATGCAGATAAACAATATGCTAATTGTGTGTTAATGTTAAATTAACATTATACCAATTCATCCCAAATAAAACACTGCATGGGAAACGGCTTTGGTGTGTTAGTGTAAGTGCACTATGCTACAAGCTATCGTAAACAAGCTAACGTTCACTAGATAAGTCATATTTTAATCGCTAATAGAGCAGATTCATGGAGAATTACACCGCTAATCAGCATTTTTACCGCAACTCATTTATGAATGAGTCTGCATCAACTACATCAAAGAGAATCACTTTATTTAAAGTGAATAAAATACCCTAGTTAATGGAGTTGAACATTAATTGAGCCGCAGACACACACCTGACTCGTGTGTGTAGAGTAGGTGTGATGAACTGGGAAAGCAGGCAGTGGGTCAAACCACTGTGAGGAAGGGGAGGGGGAACTCAACTGTTTCTAAATGCATTTTTTTGCGAGTTTTTTTCTACTTACACAATTATTTAGGTATGCATACATTTATTTTCCACAATAGAGAGTGTGATATTTTTTTAATAAATTTTTTTGGGGGGATAATACTTGGATATGGGGGGGCATGTCATCCCGGTCCCCCCCGGGATTTACGCCCATGTTTACCTGTACCTATTTTAATATAATTTGGTCACGTTCGGCGGGCCGGATTAATAAATCCAACAGGCCGTAGTTTGCCCATGTCTGGTCTATATGCAAACATCTTACGAAAAAAACGCAATTTAAAATGTATCTTTTAATGTGGTATTATATTGAGTAACTACTATTTGTGACTCAATCAATATAATAATTATTGGAAAAACTTTGTAGAGTTTAGTACAGTAGTAAAAAGGGGTTTCCCCCCCCAAAAGAGCACAAAATATGATTTAAATAATAATAAAAATAATACAAAATCATTAAATGTTGATTAATTAGGATCTACAAACATTTAGATATATTTTATAAATATTTAATAAAATGTTGCCCTATTCAACAGGTGGCTCCGTGGCGCAATGGACAGCGCATTGGACTTCTAGGCCAGGCACTAGTAGCGATGTGATTCAAAGGTTGTGGATTCGAGTCCCACCGGAGTCGCTTCTTTTCTTTATTAATTCAAAACAAAAGAATAATAATTTTACTTATATTATTAAAACGCCTTGAAATAAATACGATCGCAATTTGTATTTCTTATCAAATTTTCTTTGTTTCTGTTAAACCTAAAATGCATTGACTAACGGTTTCCTATAGGGGGCGCTTAGTGTCCCAACTCTGGTCTTAAAAACCCCCATTGTTCAGGGGTTTCGTGTGCATTATCCAAGTGTATCACGTTGTTAATAGATTTACTAAACCTGTGCAAATTTGCGTAAATTCCCTGGACCTAAAACCTACTGGCACCCCTGCTGAGATTTTTACCGGCCTTCAGCTCCATTGTTCTCCTGCTTTTGTTGTGCAAACACACCAATTACCTGTGAGGCCTGGCACATTTGTTTACTCGCATTTGTTTACTCGGAGTAGCTCAGAGTCCAGAAGAAGACTCAGAATTGTGTCTCACTGAATTGTGTCAGAGGGCCACACCAACGATAACTTGAACTTCATTCTGCTCAACTTTTTTCCATTGTAAAATGCACTAAATTATATATTTTGAATAGCTGGTACTGATCATCGGAAGAATAAAACTATTCTGTAAATATTTGTAAAATTGTGGTGTATCGAATAAGAAAACAAAAAAGATTATTGTCATCCTAACCTCACTAAAATCAATGAATTGCAATTCAAAGAATAAATTCAATTACAAAAGTTTTTTATTTATTATTATAAATTATTATAATTTATTTGGTACCATTCATAGCATTGACAGACAGACAGCGGTCAATTACTATTAGCAACGGTCTGTTATACAAAATAATTGCCTGCAGAACATTTGGAAGCCTATTCAAGTGAATGGAACATATTATTATATTATAATAATTAAGTATTTTCTGGATCTACGGGGAATGTTTCAAAGATGACCACATGATCTAAGGCAATGAATTCCATATTTTTTGTGTTATGCCTTTTTCCTTGGCACATCACTGGAATAAACTCTTTGCAGATACATCCTCTCTTGAAATTTCAGCATTGCATGTTTTGCAAATCGCTATCCGTGGGTCTTTCTCTATGATATTGAAATAAGTCCACACTGCAGACATGTTGGCTCTTATCCAGATAACTGTGTGCAAGCTGCGCTTTTTTATTGCGTCATTAGCAGGCCGTAGTTTGCCCAGGTCTCATCTATGGTCATGTGTTCTCCTGGAGTGAAACTCTCAGCACAGTTCTTGTTGAAGCGTGTCCAGATAATTTGTCTGTTTTCACCTGTTCTGCCCGCATGTCCTTGTCATCAAATCGAAGGTGTTGCATAATTGAAATGAATCTATCTTGGGGCATTGTCTCTTTGATTACTGGCACCAGAAAACTTTCTGACCAGCAAACCACACTGGCACCAACAGGACACATGATTGCTCTTACAAACAGAATTGAAATGAATGCCATCAGTTCATGAATTGCCAAATTCCAGTCCCGCTCTGTTCTGCGGGCTTGATGGACCGTGCATTTCCTGATGGTCTGCAGCATTCCCACGTCTAACAGGAAAAGGAAGCTTTGAAGCACGCTTGTAATTTTACGCTGTCGGAAGATAAACAAATAGAGAATGGTAAATTTACATGAACCTCACTCTAAATAGGTTTATATAAATATCATATGTACTATGGCAATGACAAACCTTAGCAGACTCTGTGGGTTCAGCTTGCGCAGTGAAGCACGAGTGTTTTGCTACTGCACTGGGCATTCCAATGTCCTCCTCTACCCACACAGTGTCGTCTTTTGCCGTCTGGCTCAGACAGGGCTTCCCAGTACCACGGTGCATCTTCCGTGGAAGCATGTTGGGTTCTTGTTCCGTCTCCTTTTCGGATTCTTCTAAAGAGGTATCAGTGGCCTGCTGGACAATTGAAATCTCTCCTCCATCAGAGTCTGCTCCGTCCATTTCCTGAAGCCAGGCTAAAGCCTGTTGCGCGGAGACGTTCTTCCTGCGAGGCCATCCTGATGTGCGTTCTCAAAAATGCGAAGAAGAAATGATTCTCCCGCCTGGGTCGGTCTGCTTTTATGCACAACACTGTGCTGTAGTCATGCAATGCCACTCCCTTACATACACAGTCACAATGGACAGAATCACGACCAATTGTTAGGAAGGTTTCCTATCCAGCTCGAAGGACAAAATGTTAGGATTTTCACTATCCGGTGTGGGGATCAGGGGATCGTACTCGCCCCAGCGTGTCAGTCAAAACACGGTACAGGATTCAGAACACTCAACATTACTGGGTATAGAACTGATCGCATATAAGGTGATTCTTGCTATCTTAGCTGCTGTTCAGTAGGTTGCGTGATGCAGAATGCATGCTGAAAGGCCACTGCTGAGTGACCACTGCTGAATGGTCAGTGCTGAGTGACTCTCCTGAATGGTCAGTGCTGAGTGACAGGTTGCACAATGTCAAATGGCCACTGGTAGTTTACACTGTAGTTCACCATCTCCCTCAGAGTCTAATGAGTTCAGGAGACCCACGAGAGCTTGAATTTCGAGGGAGAACAGATCAAAACTGGCTGTATCTCCAGGCAACACTAGAGGCAGACACACAGTTTACCAAGCAATGACAAGCTGCCTAAAGCCCTATTCGGACGGGACTAGTTTTACAGGGGGTCGTTAGAGAAATTTCTGTTTCACAGAGGTACTTTGTGATTTTAATCCCGTCCGAATCTGCCATGTCTGTCTTTTTCTCACACGACCTCTGTAAAAATTCCAGAGCAAATTACCTACTGTATTTCAGCAAACTCGCCGCTCCTATGAGAAATCTAATCCCGTCCGAATGCGAATTTCTGTGATTGGCGAAAAAGTTTTTTTCAAAAACGCGTTTACTTGTGTGTTTTGGTCAACCTGAACTACCGTACTAACCCTAGCGTGCCAGTATTCAAATTTCTGCTTTCTGCGCACCAATAATGGATGTATAGGTCTTGTGTAACGCCCACATGTAAAACACAGACATTCCTACCTCCGCAATAAACACAGAGATGTTAGTCCCGTACGAATCCATACATGAAATGACAGATGTCGGCTGAAAAAAATTCTAACTCAAACGTCGTTTGGAAAACTAGTCCCGTCTGAATAGGGCTTAGGACATCACAGGAGATTTAGCAACTCCGTGAAGATAAGGCGGCCATTCTGCACAGGTTAAGACTCTCTCACACACACAGAGACACACATAAAAAATAAAATAAAATAGAGGTGGGGAAAAAGACTTAGAAACAAGAGACAGGATTGAGAATGATGTAGAATTCTAATACACACAGACACACACAGACACACACACACACACACACACACACACACACACACACACACACACACACACACACACACCTCATGAAGATTACGGACCATCACACACCCCAGTGCTCAGGGTAGTTTTTACTCCTTGGTGTTTTGTATTGTTTTAAGATTCATAATCACACTCTTGATATCACCCAATTGAGGATGGGTTTCCCTTTTGAGTCTGGTTCCTCTCAAGGTTTCTTCCTCATGTAGCGCCCTATTCCCCTCGATTTTTTTATTGGAATGGGGACTGGGTTCTCTTAGTTAGAAACTGTCATATTTTGTTACCTCGCAAGGTTAAGAAATAGGACCACATGAGGACCACATGAGTCGCCCGCGGGCCTTTTCCAAAAATAGCACACTATAGCGCCACTTACCAGTGAGCTGCATCTAATTTTTTTGTTGCTATTCTTTTGTTTTAAATGACAATATTAAAATATAAATGACTAGATATAGATGAATATAATTCATTATTAATAATAACTTTAGATACTCATCTTGAAAGTACTCGGTATCGGATTAAAAAGAAAATGATTGGTATCGCTCATCAATATTGATGACACCAGCTGAAATACTTGACTCTGTGTGCTGTGATGTGAAATCAGACACGGGACTGCAGACTGCAGCTCACTGGAAGTATTTAATGTTTCTTCTGATAAACACACAACAAATCAGGAGCCTCTGTGGTGATATTTCACTTATTGTTCTCTATAAAATAAATGTGTGGTAGACTTATCACCATGTGCCCTTACATTCATAAAAATACAAACAAAAAGTGTAAAATAATCACACAGATAGATAAAGAAACCTCACACAAAAACTTCAGTGAGAAGAAATAAAAAAATTATTTCGGCTGCTTCCTTTAGGGGGCGCCACAGCGGATCATCCTCCTCCACACTACCCTGTCCTCTATTTCTGCTTCTTTCAACCAAAAAATATATATAAATAATACATAAATAGAAAAGTAAATTATATAAAATTAAACCAGTGTATCATAAATTTAGGAGAAACCCACCACTCCAATGAGATTACAATACAGAAAGGGAAGAGGAGGAGTCTGGACAGGAAGTGACATCAGCTTCTATTATCAAGGCATTTAAAGGAAGCACCCATTTTGATCAGGCAACTACATTTATAAACACAGATATGAGTATAAACAAGACAAATCAACAATTTTGTATGAATTGAAACAGGACATGTAAATTTAACAGGGTAAATTATACACCTGTTACATACATCTATAGGTTTAAAACGAGGAAAAGGTTTGTCACGTGTCACCTTTTAATGTGTTTCATTATTTAACCTGGACTTCCTTTTTAATCATTCTTCAATGACATGCAGTAGCACAAGTAGTTACTCTCTTTGGGTGGATGAATGGATAGATATGTGTGTTACAGGATTTGTAAGAGGGTACATTTACAGAATAAGCAGGAGATTGAATAATTATTTCCCCCACTGTAGATATGAAGCTGTAGAAGTTGGAGAGCAGTTCTTACACTTTGTCCAATATCAAGTGTGCCAGATCACAAACATCATTTATTTCTAATTCCTTCACAATTAATTTAAAACTGTTTCATTTTTAGGTGTTTACAGTTGAGACCATGCCCACATCCAGTTATTATTACAGATACAAATGTGAATATTTGGACATTAAATAGATCAAATAATATAATATTTTGTCATTTCAGAAGTGGGATTTAAACCCACTTGTATATTAGGAGACCAAAATCCGCCTTATACCATGGAGAAGGTCTGAATCTTTTTGACTGAAAGGTCTAAAATACGTAAATACTCGTTTTTAATGTGAAATCTTACTTCACTTTGTTTAAATGCAGGGTCTGAGGTGGTCCAGATTCCAGATTCCTCAATGAGAGAGTCGCTGCACCTCAACAAGCAGCACAAGACAGAATACAGGGACAACCGGTGTCTCTGACTGTCTTCTAAATACAAGAGGGATCAATTATAAAACTGAAAAGGGGGTCATCCTTGCAGAAGTGTGTGTGTGTGTGTGTGTGTGTGTGTGTGTGTGTGTGTGTGTGTAAGAGTATCTTAGGCAGTTGCAACAAATCGGACAGCATTATCAGGATGAGATCAGAGAGATGAGACGAGGTGACACACACTTACACACCGCTACAGTACAGTGTCCCATAAACATGCAGAAATGATTTAGAGTGAAGACAGTTAGTTTCATTCACTGATTCATTCACAATGCAAGAAGAAAGACTTGGAAGCCTGAACTTTCTTCTGTCCAGGAAAACACTCACACTCGACCTCATTACATTTATCTGTACTTCTTTTTAGGTCCAGCCACATGCAGCAGGTACATACTTGGACCGTCCTACAGAAGAACACACACACATCCACCATGCAAAGAGAAAAAGGTACACACACCCCTACACGTCCACAGAGTCAGTGTGTGGAATGAAACTTATTGCTGTTCTCTTTACAGATATGGAAACCATCTGAGAAGGATCCAAGCAGAACTGGACTGGGACAAAAAATCAAGCTCTGGCATTTTGGTCCAGATTTATTAATACAAAAAAACTCTAATCTACACTGATGAATCCTAAAACTAATTATGACCTCCATCTGATGCAGCAAGCTCACACAGAGCCCAAAAGGGGAGATGATTGAAGATGTGATTGGGTCGGCCCAATATCTGTAAGGACTATACAATGTGTGTATGCAGTATAAGTGACTTGTTCCTAATTGTTTATTTGTTTTGCTTTGAGTGCATGAACTTTATTAATAGTGAAAATCATAAATGAAGAACAATTAAATAAATAAATCCTCCCGTTTATTGCGCCCCACCTGTTATGTCTTTATTCCCCACTAGAGGGCCGCATCCCACACTTTGAGATCCACTGAGCTAGGCTAACTAGCCGGCTAATTAATCTTAGCTTCAATCGTTTTCATCCTCAGTCTAAATATTGTACATTTAGTGAGCTATAAATAAACTATACGTATCATAATAATGTAAAATAGAATGTATTCCTCTTTTTGTTTAGATTTCAGTCAGAAATTCTAAGAAACTAGTTAACACAAAAACAGCGCTAGCAAACCACGCTAGCATGAGGCTAATTATGATGTCTCCTACACTATTAGCCGAAATGTCAGTTTCTGCTCACTGCAACATTTCTGGAAATATTATCTCTCTTTTATTCTTTATTTTTTAGTCAAATTTATCAGCTTTTTCCTGCAAGTCTATGAATTATGTATGTGAACAGACTAATCAACGCAGGGTTTGCTTTCAGTGCTAGCCAATCATCCGAGAGAAGGGGCGGGACTTGTACAGAGTATATAGCGCCATCACTCGGCCCTGTGGTCACGTGGTCCTTTATGGCGCTCAATCAGTTCTTGATGTGTTTTTTTCTTTTGCCTCTGCGGCGAATATATACATTTATTTGTGTATTTGTATTATTTAATTTAACGTAAACAAGAAGAAAAGAAGATGCCTTTTTTGGTAAAAATTTTAATAACATTTTTTTCCCCTTATAGCGCCAACCAATCAACAGAGAAAAGGGGCGGGACTTGTACAGAGCTGTAGTTCTTAAGCTGTGATTGATCTCTTCTTTTGTTCTACCTGCACGTAGCCTAGTGGTTACGTATCTGGTTGCAGTGTTCATTGCAGGACAAATTCGCGGTTCGAATCCCGCGGTGGCATCTCATGCTAATGAAATATAAACTGCAACCAGCCAGGTAGGCTGTTCTTTTGGGATTATATATATAATTTGTTTCCCACCCAGAATTATTTATTTATTTGTGTATCTTTTTTAGGTATTAAAGTATTTTTGTATGTACCTTTTTTCTGTTAAGTTTAAATATTGAATTTGTTTCTTTTCCTTTTTTGTAGCTTGGGCTCTTCTAACCAGACAGGTTACAAAGTATGTATTTTAATAATGTATTAATCCTCTGGAGTCTGATTCGCCGCCGGCACCCAAACGTGATTTTTTTCAGATGCCAGCAAAAAGAGCTTAAACTGCTCGGTCATATTTGATCAAACATGTCAAAGAAATACATCATTTAAATCTGTAAAGGGTCTACTTTTATTTGTGTATGCTCACTGTATAAACAAAACGTTGTATTTTTTTAAAATGAATAAAATAGTCAGGGTGCGCCATCTGTCGCCTTTGTCTGCGTGAACTTCGTTTAGAAACACGTCATCAACATGCGCTGAAACTCGGCCAATAGCTGACACACAGAAATAAAAAATATATATTTAGACAGCTTAAAGTGTGTAGTTTTAGAATAAGTCGGTATTAAAAAAAAAACATATGTTTCCAATGAATATAAATCATGTGAAACGAAGTAGAGGCACAGATTTTCCACCAATTATCTGATAATGAGCTGCGAGCTGTGTTAGCTAGCAGAGATGTTCTGAAATGCTGAGGTGTAAATGCTATATGTACAATGCATGCTAACAAATATATATATATATATATATATATATATATATATATATATATATATATATATATATATATATATATAATATTAGTTCAAGTGTATTCATCAAAAATACTGAAAAATATATTGTTTGGTTATTTTTAGGAATGTGGCTGCATCACCCCTGCCTTCACTGGAAACTCACACCAGGCCACGCAGGTGTCGCTCCATTTTCAGTTCGACTGAGAATCATCCTGAGTAAGTACATATTTTATATTTTCTTAAGTTTGAATCATTATTGCATTGTATGACAACTTTATCAATGATAATATTATTTGCTCAGCTGTAAATGGTGATGGTGTACATGTCTGAGATGCATTATGGTCTATGGCCCATCAACAAACATTTATCTGTCCTATTGCCCATCAACAAATAGGCCTATAGGCTGTACAATGCATGCTAACAAATATATTGTTCAAGTGTATTCATCATCCTAAAATATATTGTTTGGTTATTTTTAGGAATGTGGCTGCATCACCCCTGCCTTCACTGGAAACTCACACCAGGCCACGCAGGTGTCGCTCCATTTTCAGTTTGACCGAGAATCATCCTGAGTAAGTACATATTTTATATTTTCTTATTATATTTAGTTTGAATCATTATTGCATTGTATGACATATGCAAACAACTTTACCAATGACACAATTAGTGATGTTCGTGTGTGTGTTTCATAAACAGATGTGATCAAGCACCTGCTCCAAAAAGGGCAAAGGCAGCACACACAGTCCACCATGTCATGGAAGGATCAGACAGATAACGACACAGTTCCACAGACTCTGCGATTCCTGCCCGCACGTGAACCTGGACCTTAACTGAGGTCTTCTGACTCTCATTCTCCATTTAGTCTATTTAAAATGTTTTTCCTGGTATACTTTGTGCCACAACACAAATGCTCAAGCTGCCAAGTCAATAGCCAAGGGACGCAAATACAAATGGAGAGATGTAACCGTGAGTGAGATGTATCGCTACATTGGGCTTTTATTTTACATGGCAATGGTAAAGTTGCCCTCCATCATAGACTACTGGCAACAGAGCAGTATTTTCACAGTTCCCTCTCCAGCAACACTTATGTGAAGGGACAGACACAGGACAATTTCATGGAATGTACACATGAGTCACCCAGATGCAGACAAAGAAAATGACAGAAAGAGGGGCACATCTGAACATGATTGTCTGTTCAGAGGGAAACTGCTTATGGACACAATCCGTAAGACCTGCAAAACAATTTATCATCCTAGGAGACATTTTGCCGTGGATGAGAGGATGGTAGCATGCAAAGCTAACACTGGGAGGACACAGTACATGAAAAGCCAAGCCAACTAAGTGGGGGTTCAAGTTGTTTGTTCTTGCCGATTCCTCAAATGGATACACTATTATTATTTAATGCATAGTATTGTAGCCCTACAGGCTAGGATTTGCAAAACCCTACTGTAGTGTATTGTGTTATTGTTTTTGTTGCACTCTTTATTTTTTATACATGCTGTACTGTATTGTTTTATCGTTACACAATTCCCTTTTTAATGCTGTCCTTGCTAATGTGTATTTTTAATAAACACAAAGGAAACGCATTCCTTGTTGTAGTACTGTACTTCTCACTGTGATCCTGGCTCAGTGATCCACAGCTCATTATGTAATCGACAGCTCATTATGCGACACATTGTCTACGAAGCTGTCAGTCACAGCATGTCGACGCCTCTTCGCATATGGCCTTTCAAAGTAGAAAGTGTCTTTTACATTTTATTTCAAAGTATTGTTTAAGGTGAATGAGCAGGCAGGATGATTTTCACATGATTAAAAATAAAAAACCCTACATTACAAGCTCTGTTCTCAAAAAGTCTTGGGGAAACATGTTTACTATCGGGTTTTGTGGCCTTATTTCAGTGAGGTTTTTTTTTTTTTTGCTTTTTTCAAAAACCACGCATAAACCTTATTTAGTAAAAAATACAAACACACACATATAAGTTGTTTACATATTATGGTAGCCCAGTTTGTGCTGAATACAGTGTAATAAGTCTTTTGTCAATAATATGTTTTAAAAGCAACTAAAAAGAACCAAATGTAAGAGCATGTCAAAATCTCTCAAGGGGCCAAAAACACCCTCAGACTCCAGAGGGTTAACTGTAGGTCACAGCTGAGCTGAAAGAGGATGAGCTTCTTTAAACTGACAGTGAAGTACGACTGGATGAAAGAATCTGTAAAACCCCACAACGATGTACTCGAGAAAGTCATGACTTTTATAAAACTGCTCAAGAATTTTTATTATAAGATTCAACAAAAAAGTCCATAAATGTACTCATTTTCTGCTCAATGACTTTGTTTTAGGACCTGATTTAAGAGAGACACGAACACAACCACCTTCAGATAAAGTACCGAGAGCTGATGGAAAACGCAACAAACCATGAGAAGACACTGAAGTTAAGTTCTTCTATAAGTGTGTGTGTGTGTGTGTGTGTGTGTGTGTGTGTGTGTGTGTGTGTGTGTGTGTGTGTGTGTGTGTGTGTGTGTGTGTGTGTGTGTGTGTGTGTGTGTGTGTGGATCCAGTAGAATGGGAGGAATACAAACAAAGACTGAATTTTTGTTGTAGTTGTTGTAAAGTCTAATGATGGTGAGGGTATGAATATAATTGACTAATAGTGACATCTAGTTCAAAGAATCTGAAATCTTATCAAGTGTGCCAGATCACAAACATCATTTATTTCCAATTCCTTCACATTAATTTTTTAAAACTGTTTCATTTTTAGGTGTTTATAGTGGAGACCATCACATCCAGTTATTATTACAGATACAAATGTGAATATTTGGACATTAAATAGATCATATAAAAAACAATTTTGTCATTTCAGAAGTGGGATTTAAACCCACATGTATATTAGGAGACCAGAATCCTCCTTAAACCATGGAGAAGGTCTGAATCTTTTTAACTAAAAGGTCTTAAAAAATTCGTACAGCAGATGCTGAATGGTCCAGATGCCTCAATGAGAGAGTCGCTGCACCTCAACAAGCAGCACAAGACAGAATACAGGGACAACCGGTGTCTCTGGCTGTCTTTTAAATTGAGTGTGTGTTTGTGTGTGTAAGAGTATTTCAGGCAGTTGCAACAAATCGGACAGCATTATCAGGGTTGATTATTGCTGTTCTCTTTAGCCTACAGATATGGAAACTGCTCTGAGGCAGATTCTCCAGCAGAACCAGAAGGAGAGGAGATGCAAAAAAGAGATAACATCAAGGTAGATACATTCCTCTACATGTAGATGTACAAACATGAAGCTTCTCTGTTCATCTGCATTCTGTTACACAGAAACGAGTCATGATTGAGATCAAACTGCAAGATGAAGGACAGCAGACTGAAGGACACAAAGAACCATCAGAAATGGATGAACAATTTTACTGACAATAAAGCTATAAGAACAGATAAACTATATAATACTATAATATATTGGTGTTTTATATGTTGATCTCTGGTGGTCTAGTGGCTAGGATGCGGCGCTCTCACCGCTGTGGTCCGGCTTCAATCCCTGGTCAGGGAACCAACCCCAGCCACTCTTAGTGCCGGTCTCAAGCCCGGATAAATGGGTAGGGTTGCGTTAGGAAGGGCATCCAGCGTAAAAGCATGTGCCAAATCAAACATGCGGATGATCCGCTGTGGCGATTATAATTGATTGTAGATGTAGAAGATGCCCCTCCACCTCAAATTTTTGCCTGCTGCTTTTTGGAAAATCTTTTCTTTTTCTTGTATGCATATATTTTCATCCATCCAACCGCATCCTTTGGTGGGTTTAAACCACCAACCTTTTGGTTAACAGACGAAAGTCCTGACCGATTGCACCAAAAGCTGGGGAACAGTAGTCTGTTAAGGGGTGGGAACAAGGAAAAAGAAGAGGAAATGGGAAAGAAGAAAAAACAAATTAGAAAAATAAAAGAAAAAAGAACGAAAAGGGAAAATAAAACCAACCTTCTACATTTCTTATAGTTTTGGCAGACTGATGTTCATGTTTAACTAAAAATCGGCTTTTTATGTACAGTATAGAGAGTAAAGGAGAGCGAGAACTTTATCTCTCGACAAGCTGTGAGCAAAATGAGTGAACTTTTCGCCACGTGATTATCAGCCAATGTTTTGTTTACTACAGTTGCTAGAATACACACAAAAAAAATGTCCAGCGTGAGTCCATTGTGTATGTGAACTGACCAGTCAATACAGGGTTTGCTTAAAGCAATAGCCAATCATCAGAGGTGGCAAAAGTACATACATCCTTCACTTAAATAGAAGTACAAGTACTCATGTTTTAAAAAATGTTTGTAAAGGTTAAAGTACTGACTACACTTTTTTACTCAATTTAAAGTAAAGAAGTTTGGGCTCTGATATTTGGTATTAAGTAAAAAGTAGCCGTTACCACTACATGTTTTAGTGTCACGCAGGCATATAGGCATTCAGATCTAAAATCAGATAAGACTAACATAGATAAGAAACACACAAATAGGAGGATAGATAAGACAAACAAGTAGACAGAAATTTGTAAAAATAGTTTTATCAGCCACTGAGGGGATAAGAAACACATGCTTGTGTGTCAGGATGGCCGAGCGGTCTAAGGCGCCAGACTCAAGGTTCAATACCTTCCAAGAAACTGAGTGTTCTGGTCTCCACATGGAGGCGTGGGTTCAAATCCCACTTCTGACAGAGACTTTATTTTCATTAGAAATCAAAACAATATTAAAATAATTATTCTCCTTTGTCTTCCAAACACAGACATAAGCCCTATTCAGACGGGACTAGTTTTCCATCTATATAAAATACCTTTGGTTGGGTAAAGTGCAAAGACCACATAGAATAACTGAAACGACGTTACCGCGAATGTGTGAAGCACAACAAGAAGACTGGGTCGGATCCACAACGCTGCACATTCTTCGAGGAACTGGACTCTGTTCTTGGTTAGTTGCTTCTTTTAAGAGTATTAATTTTGTATTGAAATGTATTTAACAGTGTATAAAGCATGTATGTCTATGTTCATAAGCATACATATCAAATGAAATAATAGACATAAATAATACAATGGAGTGAACAAGCTACCGTTAGAGACACAATCAAGTACTGTAATTCAACCAGTACTGTCGATATTGAGTAGATATTTCTGTTTCTTTAGCTTGTCGTCCAATGACTAACCCAGGTGATGGACATATGGATGCGTCAAGTTCAGAGGAAGGTGATATCACTGGTAAGTTTGGGAATTTTTCTCTGTACAAAATGTCAGTGTTGCTATTTATTTAATATCTTGAAGCTCTCGAATTTTCTAAATTATATGATTTGTTACAGGTACCAGTTCACACTCATCTGGTATAGCAGAGCCATCAGGAGACAAAGCAGCTACATTTACAGCGACTGAAGATGACAGTGGTCAAAGGTCAGAGCAGACCACCAATACTGGCCAAACTTCCATCATTACAAGTAAGTTTGAAATTAATATTAAGCAAGATTAAACATGACTTTAAAGAAACAATAAAGAAATGGAACAGTTTTAAATGGTATTTATAGTAAATTTTTTTATTATATTGAAATGTAAAAATGCATAGGTGTTAAAGTATTCTGTATTTGAATAGTTGGTGAACACCAGAGTGAAAAAGTTTTAAATACTTTACAGAAACAAATTAACCAGTTAAAAATTTAAACTCTTTCTAAAAAGCCAAGTAATTCATAATTATTCACATCTTGAAGTCTCCACAATAACAATATTGACAATGTTCATTATTATGATATATTGTATTATCATATAACAGCACGTCTTTTTGTCTTATGATACAATACAATTTTGTGATTTTTCTCATCAGGGCGTAAACGCAAAGGAAAAAAAAAAACAAATTATGGGAGCCATGGAGAGAGGGATAAACATGTTAATACAACATGACATTGATACAACAGCAGCAGAGCTTGAACAGCATCTTGACAAAGAGCACATGGCCTAGAAGAGACAGCTCCAGCAGGCCAGGTTGGATCTGGACAAAGCACGTCTTGAATTTGAGATAAAACGTCAGGAAGCTGAAGACAGGCGTGCTCGAGAGACCCAGCAATTCATGGTTCAAATTCTGCAAGTGCTTAGACCTGCATTGCCACAGTATGGCCCCTCGACTTCGTTTGCACAATATCAACATCCTGCTCAGCACTATTATTTATCTGATCCATTTGCTTTTTCACCTGGCGAAGCCTCGCACTAAAATCCGTCAACATCAGTTTTCCAAGATCAACGCTCACTGTCTGACCAAAGAAATGACCACTAGTTTTCTGCCCATTGTTTTTTGCAAACATTATTGTGCAGTTGCACTTGTTTATACTAAATAAAATAACTGTTCTAGGAACAGTAATGTTGTGAAACTGTAGGAAGTTATGTTTTTGCACTAAGCAACGTTTATATTTTTGTACTTTAATGCCTAATGGTTACTTGAATATGTTAAAATCCAGTTCACTTTAAAAGTAAAGAGACAAATGTTCAATACATGTCACAAGCTTTATTAGGAACATAAGATTGTTTCTTTTTTTGGTTCTTACAAACAGTAGTTTTGTTAGAACAAAACTACTGTGTGTAAGAACCAAAAAAAGTAACAAAAAAAGTAACAGACCCCCTGTAAAACTAGTCCCGTCAGAATAGGGTTTAAGATACAACCTTGCGACTTAAACCCATGCCTTCTCTGACATTCTGAAGTTAAGGTACCACTCAGTTTCCCCAAAATTCTGCAGCACATCTGTCTCCCAAAAGGTGCTGGTGCACTCCTTTCTAGCACTTGGTGCAGTTGACATGCTGTGAACTATATGAAAGTGCATTTCAGTAATATAATTGAAAAACTGCCTTAGTGACCATTGTCTAGGTCAGATGGTGAACACGCAAACGTAGAAGACGTATTTTGTTTGCGGTTTAATTATTTACGTGGATGACTTTAAATAGTTCTGCTGCAGTGTTAAAGAGCTGTGTTCTGGCGGAACAATCTGTGGGGAATTTGTAAGACACTAAGATCACAAATGTAGTAGGCATGATTTTAACATGACGCAGGGAGACCCCAACGGATTTTAGGTCCGTCACCTTATCCTCTCAGCCTTGATAATGGAAGGTTTTCCATGACCCCTGCACATCCATCAATGAGTCAACTGGTGCTTGCCTGCATCAAAAGGAAACCAATGGCAATCTTTCTGTTTGGTGCACAAAGTAGGCAGGTCATTTGAATCCAGAATTTGTCCTTTTCACCCATGTACTCATCACATGCAGATAGTGAAGTAATAGGATTTGGAAATAGGTTTATACTTTTCCCCACTCTGAAGTGATACTCATCCTTATATGTGATCTCAATCTATGTCCACCTCTCTGCTAATCACATGCGAGCACGACATTCTTACTCCTATTCCCAATGAAAAGGGGCTCATATAAAATTATGTGCCATTTATTAAATGTATGATTATAAATGACTTTGGCCGAACTGTCCTTAGGCTAGCTGAAAATGTGCATATAGGAAGATGTTCGACACAGAATTCAGATACCTCAATGTCATTATGTGTTCAGAATACCATTGAAGAATCGGACTGAGGTATTAAACAGGTAAAAGTTAGCAGAGGATGGTTTCGATCCATCGACCTCTGGGTTATGGGCCCAGCACGCTTCCGCTGCGCCACTCTGCTCGCTGCAAGCAACCGAGACGGGACTCACATCTTGTGGCAAAGAGTGGCTCGGCTCTACTCTTCTAGCTTCCAAACGGTGCTGCGAAACCCAGTGGGGTTCTTGTCAATATCAGATGGAGTGTCAATTGAATTTGAATTACAATGTAAAGGAGTCAGTCAGAGACCATGCTCAGCTATCATGATAACAAAACAAGTGTTCAAGCCAGTGATCTCAAATTAAACCTAGACTTTTGTTTTGGTGACCATGTGTAGGCCAAATAATGAACACGCAAAAGTCATGGATGTATTTTGTTGGCGTTTTAATTATCTACGGGGTCGACTTCAAAACGTGCTGCTGCAGTGTTAAAGAGCTGTGTTCCTGCATTTCTTCTCTTCAACCATGTACTGACCACATGCAGATCTTGAAGTGAAAGGATTTTGAAATAGGTTTTACTTTTCTTCACTCTGAAGCGATACTCATCCTTATCTGTGATCTCAATCGATGTCCACCTCTCTGCTAATTACATTTAAGCACTACATTCTTACACTTATTCCCAATGAAAGGTGGCTCATATAAAATTGTGACATTTATTAAATGTATGACTAAAAATGACTCTGGTCTAAGTGATTCTAGGCCAGCTGAAAATTTGCATATAGGAAGATCTTGCACACAACATTCTGACACCTCCATGGCATTGTGTGTTCAGATTGCCATGAAGGATTCCTTGATCACAATTTCCTTGTAAAACTTTTTCTTAATCTGCAAAATAGACCAACCTATATGAAATAAAATGGTAAGATTTTTTTTTTGTATATTTAAAAGGTCCAAATGACACATACTAAGCTTATTTTTAGAAAACATTAAAGGACTGGATTATGCAGACCAGTGTACAGTGTAAAGCCATACACTGATTTGCTTTTATGTGACACTTGTAGTTTTAGTTTCAGAAAATGTAAATGACTAGTTATGTCTGCAGCAAAGGCCAATTTCCATACCCACTCTTCATCAGACAGTAAAGGCTGTGGCTTGCCTTTACTTTCCAGGAAGTCACCTATTTCCTTTCTTAACTTAAATTCTCTGCTCAAAACTTTCTCACAACTTAGCCATCTTACTGCTGTGTAATATGGTAAATCTTGCGATTTTGTGTCTGTATCTTTTAACATGCCTCTGAACTGTCTATGGTTGAGGCTATGTGACCTTATTAAATTCACCATCTTCACCACTGGATTCAGTACACTGCTAATGTCCACATATTTAGCACACAAAGCTTGCTGGTGAATAATACAGTGCAGGAACATTGGTTGTAGAATGTTTTTCTCATTACACATCTGCTTCACTTGTCCAACCAAGCCTTTCTTTATGCCACTCATGTTCTTTCCTCCATCAACAGTCAGGCAACTGAGGTTAGTCCAGTCCAAGTTATAATCAGCAAATGTTTTTTTCAATTCATTGAATATATCCTCTCCGGTAACAGTGCCATACCTGCTATGTAGGGAAGCCAGCTCTTGTGTTATATTCATGTCTTCATCCACACCTCTAATGAACACAAGCAGTTGAGAGGTGGAACAGCTGTCCAGTGATTCATCCATTGCAATTGAAAAATGGCGAAACTTGCTTGCATTTTTCGCTATTTGAATCACAATGTTTTCACCCATGTCTGCAACACGGCGGGCAATGGTATTTGCACCCAAAGCTACATTTTCAAATTGTACAATCATTCCTTTACTACTTCACCATCTGTAAACGGTTTGCCACTTTTAGCCAGGATGTAGGCAACTTTATAACTGGCCTTAGTTAGGGATTCATTTTCATTTGAGGATTTACTGAACAAGTATTTCAAACTCCATTCTTCTTGAAATTGCAGACACTCATCGTCTATTTTTCTTTTCCTCTTCTCGGCCATCACTGGGCACTAAAATGAGGTGAATTCAACATAAATAAATAGTGAAACTGAAAGTATCTTGCACACAATATCGCTCAAAAAACCTGATTATGCAAACTAATTTCGTCGCAATTATTGCTGCAAATGACCCGAAACAATTTTTAAAAATATCTTATGAGTTCTTAAGTTAAACTTACCTGAATAAAGTGTGCAAATATATCTACTTATGGTAGAGAGATTGTTGCTTTTAATCTTTCCTCTTCAGAATATTTGAAAAATTCTTACTAAACTAACGACATTCCCAATACTTTAAACACTTATGTGAAGGAAATTATCACTAAATAAAATAGAGTGCAACATGTTTCGCAATCAGACGCTAACTGACACCAACAACTCCTCATCTCAGCAGTCAACCGCAACTGTCAAAATGTGATCAAAATAATCAAGTCTTGAACAAGCAGCAAACCATTTAAAAACTTCACCACTAGATGGCGTTATATCATTTTATTGACTGTGAACTGAAGCAGAAAAAGTAAGCAGCGAATAAGGTTTTGCAATGTAGTGATCGGTTGGAAAACATAACGCACTACTGCGTGCCTCTATTTTAATTCGGTAAAAACATAACGTCCACATAAGCGGCGGCTGATCTTGGCAGGATACATGTAAATTTCCGTAATTTTTTTCCGTAAACAAAAAGGTCTCCACGGCCCGGATGAGAGGGCCGTAGTTTGGAGACCCCTGCGTTAATTGAATACTCCTTGAATTGAGCTCCTTGAATACTGCTGTTGGACATGAAATCGGGGATAACCTTCATGGTGGGCTTCTTACAAGAAAAGCACATTAAACAATTGGAGAAAGCTTCAAAAAACTCCTGAGATTTGCCCTCTCTGAGCAAGCACAGAGACAAGTATATTATTGAGGCCAGGTGTCACAACAGCAGACACATGAGCGGAGCCCGGATAGCTCATTTAGTAGAGCATCAGACTTTTAATCTGAGGATCCAGAGTTCAAGTCCCTGTTCTTGTGTTAAAAAGCTAATGATTGTTTGTTGTTATTTGTGGGAAAATCAACAGCTTGTCTGAATCTTCACTTGATGACAAAATTCTATGAACCTTTCTCTTGCACAGAGTACAAGCTCTGACATGCCAGATGTTTTCCAAGTCCTACCCATACATGAGTAAATAATGGTTTAGTCTCACTGTGGTAAGCATACTTTATGGTGGTGACCAACAAATGGCTGTGACAATAGTCGTCTTTGTTTGAACCCAAAAGATATTCCCATGATCCTCCCATGCAAATAACATTGGTTTAAACATACTTTAACTGTGACATTATTTGACGTGTCACTGAAACTTGAATTGTGAATACATAGGGTTGTTTTTACTCTGAACAGGCAACACAGAAGACGCTGCGGGTTCACAGAATAATTCACGAGTCGCTGTTATATGAACAATAAAACATTTTATTTTTAATTACCAGAAAAACTACAAAGATGTCAAATGATAAAATATCAAAGATGCAAACACACAAAGGTACAAATAATATTTCAAAATGATGTATATATTAGCGAAAGAGGCACAGGGTTTATTTGTATATTTGTTATTATCATTACATCTGATTAAACATTTTAGGAGATTATTTTCTTTATATGGTTTAATCTATAGGTGGTGGTGAGGGTTTCTGTGTGTGTGTGTGTGTGTGTGTGTGTGTGTGTGTGTGTGTGTGTGTGTGTCTTAGTGTCTGAGTGACTGTTACTGGGTGGTGCGTCTTAGAAAAAGGCTTGCAGGTTTGAACAAGTTCCAGATGCTACTTTTCCTCATGGTGAATTTCCTCGGAGACCACATGACTCTCATAGGTTTCCCCATATGAAACTCACAATTAAGTGTTGCCAACGCTCGCTCAGCTGAGGAAACAAAATTCATTACAGGTCATTCATTTCAGTAAAAAATACTGGGGTAAGATGGGTGAGGAGAAAACACTCTCAAATTTTAAGTCAGAAAACCTGACCATATTCATGTAATAAAGTAGTAAAATAATACAGAAATTACTCCTGGAGTTTTAAGTGGACAATAAACTGGTAAAAATGCAGAAATAGTGTATTGGGGTTTAATGAGGATTTAATTACCATCGGCTCTCTGGTAAAAGTTGACGTAGGAAAAGCAAAAAAACAGTCTAAACAGTATTCAGAATAAATAGGATTAGTTAGCCGGCTAGTTAGCCTAGCTCAGTGGTTCTCAAATTGTGGGCCCTCTAGTGGAGAATAAAGATATGACGGGTGGGGCGCAATGAAAGGCGGGATTTATTTATTTATTTGTTCTTCATTAATGATTTTCAATATGAATAAAGTTCATACACACAAAGCACCACAAACAAAGTTGTAAAAATCTATTCGATGGATAAGTGTGTGACATTGATCACAAAAAACAAACAAACAAACAGGTAATTCAGCACAAGCAGACAAAAAAATGTAGATGGTAGGAGCAATAAACCAAAAATTCAGCCTTAAAGAAAATATAATTGTGGTTTGTGTTATCCTGTTCCTTTTGCCACATCTTATCTCTGAAACCTTTTAGATGTTGCTAAACTGAAAATGAAATACAGATCTGATCTCAATATTAAACATGACTTGAGAGTGACAGTATCAAGTCTACAGCTCAGTTGTGAAAAGATGTATGAAATGCATTTGCTCTATTTTACACAGACTGCAAAGTGACAGAAAGGCAAAGTGATAACACAACTACACCTTTCTTTTCTCTATTTTTGTTTTTGATGTTAGTTGATGATCATTTAGAATTGGATAGTTTAATAAATTAGACATTTTTCAACTTGAAATATTTCATCATCCTTTTTTGAGGTGACGGAGGACAGGTGGGGTTTAAAAATCCACCCCTCTGAAGTGGTAAATGGCAGAAAAAGATTGAGAATCACTGCTAAAAAACACAAACAGAAGTCACATTAGTACAGAATTGAGCATAAAGCACGTCCGGATACTGCCGCTAGAGGGCAGTGTGAGACTGAGAGTTGAGGATGTGAGCTGTGTGAAGCTGGGGATCAATAGTCTGTTAAGGGGCTGGAAAGAGGGAAAAAGAAGGGAAAACAGGAAAAAGAGAAAGAAAAATTTGAAAAATGGAAGAAAAAAGAAAAGGTAAAGGAAACATGTCTTGCACATTTCTTATGGTTGTTGGCAGATTGATGTATATATTTTTTAGCAAACTGCCTTATGTGCTTCCCAGGGAGAATCTCTGATGTGAATGACGCTGGTTCGAATCCCTCAATAGTGCACAAAAATACTGATGATGTGAATAAAAATACATCACTTGTCACTCATGTTCATTAATATTATAAAAAATCTTTTAACAAAAGTCTCTTTTTCATTATATGGGACATGTTCTGTATTTATCTTTTATATTTATATTCTACTTAAAAATACTACTACTATTACTACTATTACTACTACTACTACTACTAATAATAATAATAATAATAATAATGAAGATGATAATGGGTTCACAGCAGGTTCACAGAATAATTCACGAGTCACTGTTCTATAAACAATAAAACATTTTATTTTTAATTACTGAAAATGCTACAATATTACAAATCAATGTATATATTAACAAAGGTTATTTAACAATAGATATAATCAAGTACAAAGATTAAAAAAATGATCCTAATTGGGTCTGAAACAACAACCTAATCATAAATAACTATAGATTATAATAGTAGTAAATCCACAAAAATAAATGGTAAAATAATATCAAGTCTCTGAGTGACTCAAAACACCAGGAAGAAATGGTTAAAGAAGCAGAACAGAAGAAACAGCAGAACTGGATGCAGATGAAGGTCTGGATGCAGATGAAGGTCTGGATGCAGATGAAGGACTGGATGCAGATGAAGGACTGGATGCAGATGAAGGACTGGATGCAGATGAAGGTCTGAATGCAGATGAAGGACTGGCTGAAGGAGATGAACTTTGACTACCAGGCTGTAAAGACACATATTGTATATTATGAACTTTAGCATAATAATGATGATAATAATGACATATGAAGATTTTTTTTTTTTAAATTACAGGAATCTGCATTGGTACATTTACATTAGGTTTGGCTGCTGAATTGTTGCTGAAGGATCCACCAAACCGTGACTTTGTAGACTAAAAAAGAGAGGCGACAGAACAGACTGACATTCATGTAAAATCATACATGTGCTGGAAATGTAAAGATCTGATTTCACTTTTCAAGAAAACACAAATAATCTTCTATCCAATAAAATACAATATGAATATAAAAGGCTTTGGGGACGTTCCAGAGATAATTGCGTGTGGAGTAAATACTGAAATATGAAAATAATGAATGAGCAGTGATAATGTAAGTGCAGGCTGTATAATGGTGGGGGTGGAGGTAGGGGGCGCTACAGCAGTAGGAGTGGAGTAAAGCAGGTGGAACACTGGCAGCAGGTGGAACACTTACGACCTGGTAAAAGAACAATAAAGAGTGTGGAAAACAGGTTTTATTTACCTTTTAGTCTTGGTATTTTTTACAGATCTAAATAAGAAGAAACATTGCAAAATCTAACATTCACACATTAATATGTTTAATCCACAATCATCTCTGTACACTAGTGAGAGTCTGAGGGCAGAAGTCAAGTGATATGAAACATATTCTTTTGAAACAAGAAGTTTCAAGAACCTTTTTGATCTTGTAGAAAGCACAAGATGAATCATGTTTCCTAAAGAGATAATGTGAGTTCTAATGTTCTTCCTCCTCGTCCCAGCAAAACAACTTTCACCTCGAGTAAAACAAATTATGTTTGTTTCTAACGTTTCTTCTATGCTGAAACACTTCTGTACATCGTTCACTTCACACAGTAAAGCCTTAAAAGTAAATCACTATCACACATTGATGAAACGCTGTGAGCAGGATTTGAACCTGCGTGGGGAAACCCCATTGGATTTCAAGTCCAACGCCTTAACCACTCGGCCATCACAGCGGTGATGAAGTTTGCTGCAATGTCTTGACTTGTCTACAATTTCACCTAAAAAGAAGCATTTAGAATTAAAAGTGTCAGAGTACACAGAGTACCAGCTCTAAAGTTTTCACATGCTTTCCAAGTCTTACCCATACATTAGCAAATTATGGTTTAGTCTCACTCTGATAAGCATCCTTTATGGTGTATTTTGACCAACCAATGGCTCTGACAATAGTCGTCTTTGTTTGAACCCAAAAGATATTCCCATGATTCTCCCATGCAAATATCATTGGTTCAAACATACTTTGACTGTGACATTATTTGAGGTGTCACTGAAACTTGAATTGTGAAAAGATCTCAGTCACTATTTGCAGAGTTAACTATTTTTTTCAGCTAGAGCAAATTGACAAAGCTTGGTAACATGTTATAGGAGGGTTATAATGTAGTAAAGTTAATTTGATGAGACAGACTAGACTTTGGACAAATTCAAAGTCTCCACATTGGAAAATCAAAGATAGAGCAGCTGCTAATAGAGGCCAAAAAGCAAGAGTCCAGCAACCATGACCTCAACGTGATTTTCAAGCTTCAAGAAACTCCTGGTAAGGTGTCGCCTGGCAAGGTGTCGCAACTGTTTTAGTTCAAAGCAGGAACTTGAGCAGAGCCCAGATAGCTCAATTAGTAGCGCATCAGACTTTTAATCTGAGGGTCCAGGGTTCAAGTCCCTATTCGGCCGTTAAAAAGTCAGCGGGTGGCTGATTTTTGTTGTGGGACAATCCAAAGCTTTTCTGAATCTTCCCTTGATGTCAAAATGCCATTAGATTTTTACTTACAAAGAGTACCGGCTCTGACGTTTCCACATGCGCCATTAACTCCAAGCAGCTGACTTCACCCACCTCATGGCCCAGAGAAGGCTTTGCATTTTTCTCATCGCAGTTGTAATGACAAATTGAGTACTTTGATAGTGACATTATTTATGGTGTCACTGAAACTTGAATTTTGAATACATCTCAGTCACTATTTGCAGTTATCTTTTTTTTAGCTAGAGCAAATTGATAAAGCTTGGTAACATGTTATAGGAGGGTTATAATGTACTAACATTATTTGGATGAAACAGACTATGCACCACGAGGTCTGAGTAGCTTGAGATGTAAAATTGCAAGTGGATAAGATGGTTTCTCTGGGGCACTGAATGGTGAATTGCAGGCTTTGCTCTGACCCTTTTGAAAGCTTGATAGTATTTGTTAGCAATGGAAAAAAACAGTGATTTTAAACAAACTACGAGGCATCCCTTAAGATAAACAGTTCCAAGATAGTAAAATACAGACCTCTGAGGTGTTGATTACATGGGTATGTCTTAAATCCTAAATGAACAGTCCAATGGTATAGTAATTGTTCTAAATATGATTTAAAAATCTCTTATATTAAACCAATACAACATGCATGGGTCCAAAAGCAAACGATCTAGTTAAGCTGACTACCACTTAGGACATTGGTGCCTAATGTTGGTTAGTTGCAGGTCCCCTTTGTTATTGCTGAAAGCGTGGTACCATGGCCATACAAACTGCAATGAAAATCAGGTAAATCGACTGCGCTGTGATTTCAACACGAAACATTATAGGCCTTTTTATCAATGAGCAAACTGTTTGTGGTGGTACAACGCCCTAGCAAGCTCAGATTCCGAGGTTTGTAATAACACGGATATACCGTACAGTCAGTTTGGACAGTACATTGGTACAGCAGTTGCTCTAAATCAGTTAAAAAATATTTTTACACAAAAGAAAAACAACAGCCAACAGGGCCTTTATTGTATTACATTCTCAGAGCGGGGGTTCCTAGTAACGGCCTTTGGCCAGGTCGCCTCGTTAGCGCAGTAGGTAGCGCGTCAGTCTCATAATCTGAAGGGCGTGAGTTCGATCCTCACACGAGGCACGTTTTCTTTTGAAATCTTCATCACTACTAGTGGTTCTACAGGCAGACAAACTGCAACAAAAATCAAGTTAAACAGCTACAAGTGTTTCGTCTCATCGGCACAAACAATTATATACTGCTTGTGTTGATTCAACTGGCAGGCAACGGCAGATTCCGAGTTCTTGATTACAAGGGGTTTCTCTTACAACCAAAGCGCACAGTCCAGTGGTACAACAATTGTTCTACAAAAGATTTTAGAAATCTCTTATATAAAACAAATATACATTCATGGGTCCATGAGCAAACAATCAAGATCAATTGCTCCTACCACTAAGGACAGTGGTGCCCAATGTTTGTTAGTTGCAGCGCTGCTTTGTTACTGCTTAAAGAGTAGGACCCTCAGAGCAATTGCTGCCAACAGTTGTGTGTTGCATGCTAATTTCAACAGAATTTTAGTGGTTTGTTGAGACTATGATCAGATATTAGATAGAACATTTTCACTGCTATGGCATGGCTATTGTTTGTCAATATGTATCTTAACTATATTTGTATTTGATCATATTTTCTGTTGAGGACCTTAGCAAGTCTGAAATTAATGGTAGGACTAGCATTAAGACAAAAATCTAATTCATGCTTCTGCCTTATTAGCTGTTAGCTCGAATGAATATGTCCATGCACTTTTTTTCCCCTAAATCTTAGAGCGAAGAATTCCTATTCAACAGCTGGCTGAGCATTTGCTGTCTGGCAGCAAGGCGCTGTGGCTTAGTTGGTTAAAGTGCCTGTCTAGTAAACAGGAGATCCTGGGTTCGAATCCCAGCAGTGCCTGATGCAGTTGTCCTTTGGTGCTTCCTCTTGAGTGCCTTCCAGCTTTTTCTTTATGGCTTGAGATAGAACATTGCAAGTGGATAAGATGGTTTCTCTGGGGCACTGAATGGTGAATTGCAGGCTTTGCTCTGACCCTTTTGAAAGCTTGATAGTATTTGTTAGCAATGGAAAAAAACCAGTGATTTTAAACAGACTACGAGCCATTCGTTGAGATAAACAGTTCCGAGGTAGTAAAATACAGACCTCCGCAACATAGCGGCTCTGTGGCGCAATGGATAGCGCATTGGACTTCTTGACTCGGCAGTACGGCTATTCAAAGGTTGTGGGTTCGAGTCCCTCCGGAGTCGTTGTGCATTTTTTAACTTGTCTTGCTAGTAACTTTCATTTGACACTAGGTAGATTGAAGAGCCATATCGCATGTGACATGTCCGTGCTTCTCGTCCTAACCCGAAATGCTTTGTTGGGCGCAGTTTTCAAAAAAAATCTCCTCTTGTTCCACATGGTTCTACTCATTTGACCAAAACGTTGCTGTACCCTAATCGGATGTTTCAACAAATATTCCTGACACAGAATCATTCCATACTTTGTGCTCACACATCCAAAGCCCACAATAATGTTTTGATTAGCAAAGATTAGGAACATGGGCACAACTGTTTTGTCTCATCGGCACAACCATTTATAGACTGCTTGTTTTGATTCAACTGCCAGGCAATGGTGGATTCTGAGGTGTTGATTACATGGGTATGTCTTAAATCCAAAATGAACAGTCCAATGGTATAGTAATTGTTCTAAATATGATTTAAAAATCTCTGAAATTAAACCAATACAACATGCATGGGTCCAAGAGCAAACGATCTAGTTAAGCTGACTACCACTTAGGACATTGGTGCCTAATGTTGGTTAGTTGCAGGTCCCCTTTGTTATTGCTGAAAGCGTGGTACCATGGCCATACAAACTGCAATGAAAATCAGGTAAATCGGGTACGACTGCGCTGTGATTTCAACACAAAACATTATAGGCCTTTTTATCAATGAGCAAACTGTTTGTGGTGGTACAACGCCCTAGCAAGCTCAGATTCCGAGGTTTGTAATAACACGGATATACCGTACAGTCAGTTTGGACAGTACATTGGTACAGCAGTTGCTCTAAATCAGTTAAAAAATATTTTTACACAATAGAAAAACAACAGCCAACAGGGCCTTTATTGTATTACATTCTCAGAGCGGGGGTTCCTAGTAACGGCCTTCGGCCAGGTCGCCTCGTTAGCGCAGTAGGTAGCGCGTCAGTCTCATAATCTGAAGGTCGTGAGTTCGATCCTCACACGAGGCAAGTTTTCTTTTGAAATCTTCATCACTGCTAGTGGTTCTACAGGCTGACAAACTGCAACAAAAATCAAGTAAAACAGCTACAAGTGTGCACTGTGTAACGTAGGGCTCTGTGGCCCAATGGATAGCGCATCGAGACAATGGACTGGTTAAAAGATGACGAGATGCCAATAAAATCAATAAAAAAAAATGAAAAGGAACTGCGGAAAGAGTTTACCTGAAGGAAATGACAATGGAGGCAAGACAACTGAAAGATATGAGAGTATCAGACATAAATAAAGGATTAACAGAGCGGATTGGTGAAGGGAGGATTCTCGTAGTGCGTCCCAAACAAAATAAGTTGTATGAGGTCACTCTGGAACAATAAGAGGACACTGAGTATCTCTTGGACGGTTTGGTTATCAATGGAACCAAGTGCGAGGTCAAAAGACTGCAAAATAGAGACTATGTTGTCTCCTTCATGCATCTGCCTGCCTACATCACTGATAATAAAATTATAAATAAATTGTAGGGATGGGGAGTTTTCCCAATATCCAAAATAAAAAGGAGAGTGTATCCAGGCACCAACATTGAGGACGAGGGACGAGGTTTGTGAAAACGTGGCTCCCAAAAAAAGTTGCCTCTCTCCCAATACAAAAATAGAAACGGCAGAAGGCCCGCAGTTCTTCCGGGTTACGCACAGCCATCAAGTGAAGACCTGCCAGCTGTGGATGAGCCCGAATCATTTGGTGAAGGATTGCCCAGATTTTAAGTGCTTTAACTATGAAAAGAGAGGGCACATTGCGAGGGACTGCAACGCAGTAACGTGCCCGGATTGCAATCTGCCTTTAAATAAGTGTAAGTGTTGGATGGGGAATGAAAAGGCGGAGGATGAACAGCAGGTGGATGCGCAGTTGCATGAACGAGACAGTGAGCGGCGAGAAGAGTAAATAACAACACAAGAGGGAGAAACAACAATGGACAAGGGCGTGGAACAAGAAGGAAAGAAGCACAACAACCAGGAGGATCACTTACAGCAGGACGGGGAATCTAGACCCAAATAGGACTAACTGAAAGTTTGCAAAACGCTTTGGTGGAGAAGAAGGACCAAGAGAAGAGACATCGGTGGACATGCAACAGGACGGAGAATCATGGACTCAAATGGAGTTGACGTACAGCCTGCAAAATGACCTGAACACAATAGAATCCGACCCTCCAGCATGTAAGGAACAAGCAACAGGAATAAAAGATGAAAAGGGAAAATAAAAAAGGAGGACAAACAAGTAAAGCCAACAAAAAGAATGAGGTCAGTAAAGCCAATATCTAATGTAGAGGTTGCCAGAAAGAAAGTCCCTAAAAAAGACATGATAAAGACTGAAAACAGGTTTGACTCGCTTAAGGACTTGGAGGAGATGAACTGAGATGATCAGTCAAAGGGAAATTGAAATGTATTTTTATTTTAAAACTGTTATGGATTATAAATTGATATCCTTCTAAAAGTTGCTAAGTAACACCGTGACATCATTGTGCGATGACGTCGTTTCGTCGTTGAAGTGCAAGACTGCGTCTTTATGCTACAAAGTATATAGAAAATGTAGTACTGTACAGAGTCTCTGTATTTTCTGAGCAGCGCTGCAGCGCCCCCTGTCACCAAACAGGTGAACACTTCCCAAGGAAGAACAATCAATCCATCAGTGTATCGTTCAAGGCTGGTCAGGGAACATTGATGGATACAGATAAGACACTATACAGTGCATTTGAAGAAAACATTTACTTGTTTTAAGGTCGGTGTTACTCTGATATAATTTTTGTATTTTTTATTTTTTTAGAACGATCACAAAAACAATGAAATTTCTCAAATTGTCGGGTAATCTCAGCAAAAATATAATTATTAATATTGTTTGTATGTGTTATGTTTAAAAATAGATAAAAAAAAAAAAAAGGTAAAAAGACATACATATTAGGTCTTAACATCAAGCATCGATTTTAGTTGCATCTTCAATGGAATGAATTTGTGTAGGCAGAACACATCAATAAAAAGGAACTACATACCTGTTTTTACTAACGAGCCTTACTCCCTTTCCACTTGGTCTCCTGAACACACAACATATGTACCTTTCTCCTCTCCATCATATCAGCTACCTCTCTCCCTTTACCAGGAATAGTAATTGGGACCGGCACTAAGAGTGCACTGGCTTGTGCAACCCTATTGGCTGGGTTTTTCCTATCGATCCGTCTAATTTATATATCCATCTTCCTGCTAGTCTGTATTAACAGTTTTTTTCTGGCTGTTTTTCCCACTATTAGGTAACCATCTACTTGTTTATTCTGTATGTCTGTGTTTGAAAGACAAAGGAGAATAATTATTTTATTGTTGTTTTGATTTCTAATGAAAATAAAGTCACTGTCAGAAGTGGGATTTGAACCCAAGCCTCCATGTGGAGACCAGAACACTCAGTTTCCTGGAAGGTACAGAACCTTGAGTCTGGCGCCTTAGACCGCTCGGCCATCCTGACATACATGCATGTGTTTCTTATCCCTTCAGTGGCTGATAAAACTATTTTTACAAGTTTCTGTCTACTTGTTTGTCTTATCGATCGTTCTATTTGTGTGTTTCTTATCTATCTACGTCACTCTTATCTGGTTTTCTGTCTGAATGCATATATATACCTGCTCATCTTTCCTATCAATCTATTGATCTGTCTAATTTATATATCCATCTGCCTGCTTGTCTGTTTTAACAGTTTGTTTCTGTCTGTCTTTCCCACTATTAGGTAACCATCTTTGTTCTGTATGTCTGTGTTTGAAAGACAAAGGAGAATTAATTTCATATTTTTGTTTTGGTTTCTAATAAAAATAAAGTTACTGTCAGAAGTGGGATTTAAACCCATGCCTCCATGTGGAGACCAGAACACTCAGTTTCCTGGAATGTATTGAACTTTGAGTCTGGTACCTTTTGAATATTACTCTGTTTGTTTGTCTATCTGTCTATCTGTCTGTCTATCTATCCACCCGGGCATCTATTTGTTCGCCTTTTTGTCTATCTATCTGCCTGTCAGGCTTATATTGTTTTCTGAATGCCTATCTGACTGCTTGTCTTTCCTAACTACCATGCTGTCTGTCTGTCTGTCTGTCTGTCTGTCTGTCTGTCTTTCCCACTATTGTTCTCCAGTGTTCTGTATTGTTGAAAGATTTATGATCAAACTCTTGATGTCACCCAAATGAGGATAATGTTCCCCTTTTGAGTCTGGTTCCTCTCATGGTTTCTTCCTCATTACATCTAAGGGAGTTTTTCCTTGCCACAGTCACCACGGCTGCTCATCAGGGATAAATGCACACCATTCACCTTCACTGTTGATTTCTGTAAAGCTGCTTTGAGACAATGTCTGTTGTGAAAAGCGCTATAAAAATAAACTTGACTTGACTTGACTTGACTACTGGGTGACCATCTACTTGTTTCCTCTGTATGTCTTGTTTGAAAGACAAAGGAAAAATTATTTTTATATTTGTTAGTATTTGAACACACACCTCCATGTGGAGATCAAACACTCTACTTTACTTTAGACGACTCAGCAATACTATTAAGAGCTATATTTTACACATTTCTGTCTACTTATTTATCTTATCTAGCCTTCTATTTGTGTTTCATCTTGTGCTCATCTTTTCTATCGCTCTATCAATCTATATCTATCTAATTTATCTACCCATTTACCTGCTTGCAAAGGCGGCAAAAGTACACACATCCTTTACTTAAGTAGAAGTACAGATATTCATGTTTTGAAAGACTCTGGAAAAAGTTGAAGTTCTGACTATAATTTTTTAAGTTAAAGTGAAGAAGTTTGGGCTTTGACATGTACTTAATTAGTAGTAAAATGCTACTTTTTTACTTGTTTTAGTGTCACACTGGTAACTGGACCTCACATCATATTAATATTAGGGCTGCCAATCAATTCAAATATTTAATCACACTGTTCTAAATGTGAAGAGAGATGACAGAGACGTCAGAAAGCACCTTTTATATATATATATATATATATATATATTTATTTATTTATTTATTTATTTATTTATTTATTTATTTATTTATTTATATTTTCATTAAAAATGATCAAACAGAAATGCGCTGCATTGATCACACGTTAATAAAAACAGGACATTTTTTATACAAAAAAACTAATTAAAAATTGTGTTACCCAATAAATGTATCCAGGCTGAACAACAACCATATAGAACACAAGCAGAGAAAAGATAATGATGATCAGGAATGTCTCTGTTCTCAGTCATGTTTACATCACTGACTCCCTCTGTCTCATCCATGTTAACCCCAAACTCTTGTTGCCTTCTGACTGCTTATTGTTGACTTCGTAAACTAGTCTACATCTGTGGTGTGTGAGAGCCAAACAGAAAGATTGCCATTGGTTTCCCTTTGATGCACGCAAGCCCCAGTGGTCTTAAGGCAGAACCTTGTGTAGTCATGGCTAAGTGGGTAAGGTGACGGATTTGAAATCCGTTGGGGTTTTCCTGCACCATGTTAAAATCTTGCCTACTACGTTTGTGAACTTTGTTTCTTACACATTTCCCATAAATTGTTCTGCTTGAACACAGCTCTTTAACACTGCAGCAGAACTATTTTAAGTCAACCTTGTAGATAATTAAACCGCAAACGAAATACGTCTGCTAAATTTGCGTGTTCAAGTCTTCTGTTGCTTGTTTGATACTGAAATATCTTGGCAAAATTTCACTAAATATCGAAGACTCATCCAAATGCTTGAGCGTGTCTTTGGACAAAAATAGTTGAAACCTTGCTGTGACACACCAGTCTAGCTTTCATTTGACATCACTGGCTTGAACACTTGTTTTGTTATCATGATAGCTAAGCATGGTCTCTTATTTGAACAGAATCTGGTTCCAGTAATGGCACAAAAGTGTGCAACTGTGTGGCTAAATCTGTGTGTAAATAAAGTGCAAGTATGTGTGTTTTGGACATATCTGGTTGTTTGGAGAAATAAATACAAATCATTACTTTTTGACTAAAAAAGGATAAACTTGACAAACTGAAAGAAAAACTGTGTGCAGTGCAGGATAACCTTTGTATTCTATTTGACAAGAGCTTGTGAGACTGTTTAACATAGAGCTAAAACGAGCACCTCTTGACTAGCATTTACAGCGACTCTACAGCAGATCTAGGCTTTGGACCCGCTGATCAACATCTGCAGTATTAACGGAAGGAGATTTGACCAAATTTATAAACTGGCAGCGGTGGGATTCGAACCCACGCCTCCAAAGAGACTGGAGCCTAAATCCAGCGCCTTAGACCACTCGGCCACGCTACCAGTAGTTAAACTCTGAGATAGGACTGCCAGCTTGTGGAGGAGATGCTGTCGCAGCCAGCCATAATCTCAGTGGCATGCAATAAACACACAACAGGCTTTGCAGAACTGGCAGTCCATTGCATTTCCCCTCTGATTGTCAACAATCATCCACATATAATAACAGGATTCAGAAGCAAGTTTTTTTGCCACTGTCGTTTTGCCACAGCTGCGATGATCTAATCCAATTCTATTTTAATTTGCATATGTAAAAATAGCCTTATGTCTGATAAAATATTCTGAGTTCTGCAACTTTGTAAAGGTTTCCCGTTCATATTTCTCCTTATGCTGTCTTCTTTTAAATCTTTAAACGTGCGCAACCAATATTCATTTGCAACAGGTCTCTTAAAAACAGCATCTCTAAAAAGGCAAAACAACATTTTCACAGAATATGTTTTAAAAGCAAACAATTTTCCCCCAAGACTCACATTCACATCTTTTTCTTCTTGGCCTTCTTCCATGTTTTCAATTCTTTTTAGCCATTCTTGAGGTATAGAGTTCTTGATTACATCATATTTATTTTCTATTTCTTGTCTGCTAAAATCCTCCTTTGCCTCCTCCATTATATCCACAATGTATTGTGTTGGTAAAAACCCCTCTTTGAATTCATATAAAACATCTCTTACTTTCATAATACCCACATCCCACCATTTCTTAAAGAATATCTCTTTCCCCTGATTTAAAATGCCATTGTTTAAGAATAAAGGCTGATTTAAAATGTTTTCTCTTCCTTGTGGATTAAAATGTACATGAGTCAAAAATTTGCCCCAGGTCCTCAAGAGTTCTTTATAAAAGTCTGGCAACCCCTCCGTCATTCAATTCTTTGTTTTCATCCACAGTATGTTGTCTCCAAGATTGAAGTTGCTACACTTATTTAAGAAAAAAACCATTGTTGCTTTCCATGCCGCATTGTTTTCTTCATCCATGTATTTTTACCTTCAGACTGTTTTTTTCTTTCTTCCACATCTTCCACATCCATTAATTCCAGTCCTATCCCACAACGGCATAAATGATGTGTATAAAATGCAGTATAGAATAATACAGTGTAGTATAATACAGTTTAGAAATCATTAAGACTTTAAGAACTTAAACTTTCCCTTTTAGTGTTAATGTTCTCATTATCCAAAATATCAACCTCCTTTCAATCCCTCCTAATATTTCCTTCCACATTGTTTCCTCTGCTTTCTTTTCATCCCTCCCCATTAAAACTCCTAAAATCTTTATTTCTTTTGCTTTTATAAAAGTAAAATGTGCCGTTAAAACCGCCGTCCTTCCGAATCTCATGTATACTGTTTTATTCTCGTTTATTTTGGCTCCTGATCCCCTACAGAACATTTGTATGATTTGCATTGCTTTTTTCACCCCTCCAGATCTTTGACCAATAGCGTTGTGTCACTCGCATACTGAAATATTTTATTTTTTTCTCCCTCGATGCCTAATCCTTTTATTCCTTGCTCTTGTTTTATAGTTAGTCCTAAAGGGTCCACAATTAGAGAATATAAAAGTGCTGACAGCGGCATCCTTGTCTTATTGATCTGGTTATTTTAAAACACTGTGTTAAAAACCCATTACATTTAATTTTTGTTACTGCACCTTTGTTTTGTTACTGCACCTAAGATCCTAATCCATTTAATAAAATGTTTTCCAAACCCAAACCTCTTTAAAACGTCAAATAAGAAACTATGTTCCACCCTGTCAAATGCTTTCTCAAAGTCTAAACTGATAATAAAACCATCTTTATTCTGCTCACGCATGTATCTTATTGTATCTTTTATACTAATTGTTGTGTTTGCTATATCTCTACCCTTTACACCGTACACATGGTTAGTTTTAATTATGCTCAGCATTACGTCCTTCAGTCTGTTGGCTAAGATTTTGGATAAAATTTTTAAATAAATTTCTTGTAATACAATAACGCCAATAACCATTTAAAACACAAAAGAATATAAATGGAAACCTGGCAAGGTAATGCCATTAAACATTATCACAAATGATCTGTGCTGAATTGGTCCGGTCTGGTTCTGTTCATCATTGATTGGATGAGAACAGTTCAATATTACTGGCTGTGGAAATCAATGGGTGGTGACTCGTTATACTATAAGAAAAACGCAGTTTTTTACCCTGTCATTTGACAATAAAATCGGCGTAAAAAGCGGGGCTTTTCTTGTGTACTAAACGCCGTCAAATATGACGTCATTTATGTATTTTCACACGCTTTTTACGCGGTTTGTGAGCACAACGGCGTATTTTACGGCGCCAATACTGTTTAAAACGCCGTATTTAACTGCGTTTTTAATGTTAACGCATTTAATCTAAGGCGTAATTATGACCCTTTTGGCTTGCCATAGACTTCCTTCTTAATCATTCTTCAATTACATGCAGTAGCACAAGTAGTTACTCTCTTTGGGTGGATGAATGGATAGATATGTGTGTTATAGGATTTGTAAGAGGGTAAATTTACAGAATGAGGAGGAAATTGAATAATTATTTCCCCCACTGTAGATATGAAGCTGTAGAAGTTGGAGAGCAGTTCTTACACTTTGTCCAATATCAAGTGTGCCAGATCACAAACATCATTAATTTCTAATTCCTTCACATTTAATTTAAAACTGTTTCATTTTTAGGTGTTTACAGTTGAGACCATGCCCACATCCAGTTAATATTACAGATACAAATGTGAATATTTGGACATTAAATAGATCAAATAAAATAATATTTTGTCATTTCAGAAGTGGGATTTAAACCCACATGTATATTAGGAGACCAGAATCCTCCTTAAACCACGGAGAAGGTCTGAATCTTTTTGACGGAAAGGTCTGAAAATACGTAAATACTTGTTTTTAATGTGAAATCTTACTTCACTTTGTTTAAATGCAGGGTCTGAGGTCAAGTACAGCAGATGCTGAATGGTCCAGATTCCTCAATGAGAGAGTCGCTGCACCTCAACAAGCAGCACAAGACAGAATACAGGGACAACCGGTGTCTCTGACTGTCTTCTAAATTAAAGAGGGATGAATTAAAAACTGAAAAGGGGCTCATCCTTGCAGAAGTGTGTGTGTGTGTGTGTGTGTGTGTGTGTGTGTGTGTGTGTGTGTGTGTGTGTGTGTGTGTGTGTGTGTGTGTGTGTGTGTGTTTTTGTAAGAGTATCTCAGGCAGTTGCAACAAATCGGACAGCATTATCAGGATGAGATCAGAGAGATGAGACGAGGTGACACACACTTACACACCGCTACAGTACAGTGTCCCATAAACATGCAGGAAATGTTTAATTTAGAGTGAAGACAGTTAGTTTCATTCACTGATTCATTCACAATGAAAGAAGAAAGACTTGGAAGCCTGAACTTTCTTCTGTCCAGGAAAACACTCAAAATTGACCTCATTACATTTATCTGTACTTGTTTTCAGGTCCAGCCACATGCAGCAGGTACATACTTGGACCGTCCTACAGAAGAACACACACACATCCACCATGCAAAGAGAAAAAGGTACACACACCCCTACACGTCTACAAATAAATAAATCCTGAGGTTCATTGCGCCCCACCTGTCATGTCTTTATTCCCCACTAGAGGGCCGAGTCCCACACTTTGAGAACCACGGAGCTAGGCAAACTAGCCGGCTAATTAATCTTGGCTTCAATCGTTTTCATCCTCAGTCTAGATATTGTACATTTAGTGAGCTATAAATAAACTATACATATCATAATAATGTAAAATAGAATGTATTCCTCTTTTTGGTCAAATTTTAGTCAGATATTCTAAGAAACTAATTAACACAAAAACAGCGCTAGCAAACCCGGCTAGCATGAGGCTAATTATGATGTCTCCTACACTATTAGCCGAAATGTCAGTTTCTGCTCACTGCAACATTTCTGTAAATATTATCTCTCTTTTATTCTTTATTTTTTTGTCAAATTTATCAGCTTTTTACTGCAAGTCTATGAATTATGTATGTGAACAGACTAATTAACGCAGGGTTTGCTTTCAGTGCTAGCCAATTATCCGAGAGAAGGGGCGGGACTTGTACAGAGTATATAGCGCCATCACGCGGCCCTGTGGTCACGTGGTCGTTTATGTTAATAACTTCCTGATGTGTTTTTTTCTTCTTTCTTTTGCCTCTGCGGCGAATATATAAATTTATTTGTGTATTTGTTTGTATTATTTCATTTAACGTAAACACGAGGAAAAGAAGATTGCTTTTTTTTCCTTATAGCGCCAACCAATCAACTGTGAAAAGGGGCGGGACTTGTACAGAGATGTATTTCTTAAGCTGTGATTAAACTGTTCTTTTGTCCGGCCTGCACGTAGCCTAGTGGTTATGTATCTGGTTGCAGTGCTCATTGCGGGACAAAGTCGCGGTTCGAATCCCGTGGTGGCGTCTCATGCTAATGAGATATAAACTGCAACCAGGCAGGCTGTTGTTTTGGGATTATATATATATCTTCTTTTTTTCCCCACCCAGAATTATTTATATCTTTGTGTATCTTTTTTAGGTATTAATGTATTTAAAATGTAAACAATGTGAAGAGACCTTTTTCTGTTAAGTTTAAATATTGCTTTTTTTTTTTTTTTTTTCATTTTTTGTAGCTTTGGGCTCTTTTAACTAGACAGGTTACAAAGTATGTATTTTAATAATGTATGAAAGATGTAATATATTTATATAATATGATTTATTTATTTGTGTATATCTTGTTTTCAAATTCTCAGGCTCTGTGCAGAACTGATGTATTTGTTCTTCTCCTTTAGTATGTTTTTGTCTCTCTGAATTCTTGCTCAGTCTTCAGAAATGTCTGAATGTGTGTGAATGTGGATGTTGTTATAGGAAATCCATCAACTTTGCAGTGATGACAGAACCTCGGCTTCATGGAGGCCACATGGCACCACTCTTTAACTGATTATTTCTCTGTAAGTGCAGAACTCTGTGTTTCTTTTCCTCACAATATAAAACCAGACAAAAGCAGAAAAAAGTTTAAATAACTGTTTTTTTTTCCTTTCTTAAATTTCAGCAGTTTTTATTTATTCTCATTTCTTTCAACTTTTTCTTTTCATGTGAATGAAAATAAATCACTTGTCACTGTGTGCTGTAATATTTTTGCTGGAAATTGCAATAAAGTATGTGCTTAAAATGTATGCATTGTTTTCTTAATGTACTTATTTAACTTTAACACTTGTATTAATTTCTTTCAGCTTCTCACATTAGGGGGCGCCACAGCGGATCCTCCACATATTTTTACGCTGGATGCCCTTCCTAACGCAACCCTTCACATTTATCCGGGCTTGGGACCGGCACTAAGAGGGGCTGGGGTTGGTTCCCTGACCGGGGATCGAACCCGGGCCACAGCGGTGAGAGCGCCGCATCCTAAACCACTAGACCACCAGGGAACCTGGGAGTTAACTTTAACATTTATTTTATCAAAAGTCTCTTTTAATATTAAGTGGAATAAAAATAAATAAATATATATATATATATATAACAGTAATAATAATAATGAAGATGATAATGGGTTCAGCAGATTCACAGAATAATTCACGAGTCACTGTTCTATAAACAATAAAACATTTTAATTTTAATTACTGAAAATGCTACAAAAATGTCACATGATAAAATATAATAATGCAAACACACAAAGATACAAATACTATTTACAAATTATGTACATATTAGTGAGGGGTATTTAACAACAAATATAAACATTTATGATTATAAATTTCCAGAGTGGGTTTAAAAAAAACAACCAAATAATAAACAACAATAGATACAAATATTAAATCCACAAAAACAGAATCATGGATGCAGATGAAGGTCTGGATGCAGATGAAGGACTGGATGCAGATGAAGGTCTGGATGCAGATGAAGGACTGGATGCAGATGAAGGACTGGATGCAGATGAAGGACTGGATGCAGATGAAGGACTGGATGAAGGAGATGAATTTTGACTACCAGGCTGTAAAGACACATATTGTATATTATGAACTTAAGCATAATAATGATGATGATAATGACATATGAAGATCTTTTTAAATTACAGGAATCTGCATTGGTACATTTACATTAGGTTTGGCTGCTGAATTGTTGCTGAAGGATCCACCAAACCGTGACTTTGTAAACTAAAAAAGAGAGGCGACAGAACAGACTGACATTCATGTAAAATCATACATGTGCTGGAAATGTAAAGATCTGATTTCCCTTTTGAAGAAAACACAAATAATCTTCTATCCAATAAAATACAATATGACTATAAAAGGCTTTGGGGACGTTCCAGAGATAATTGCGTGTGGAGTAAATACTGAAATATGAAAATAATGAATAAGCAGTGATAATGTAAGTGCAGGCTGTATAATGGTGGGGGTGGAGGTAGGGGGCGCTACAGCAGTAGGAGTGGAGTAAAGCAGGTGGAACACTTGCAGCAGGTGGAACACTTACGACCTGGTAAAAGAACAATAAAGAGTGTGGAAAACAGGTTTTATTCACCTTTTAGTCTTGGTATTTTTTACAGATCTAAATAAGAAGAAACATTGCAAAATCTAACATTCACACATTAATATGTTTAATCCACAATCATCTCTGTACACTAGTGAGAGTCTGAGGGCAGAAGTCAAGTGATATGAAGATCTATAAATATAACACACTTTAACACACTTGAGCAAAATCCAAAGTCTTTTACAATGTTTTACAATGAAAGAGATGATTTCCTGGAAGTCTGAAATGAACACTTTAGGAGGGTGGAATCCACAAAGACATTTCTGTTGCCCACGGAAAAGTTTCGACTGGCCGTGGACCTGCATTGGACATTTCTCACTCTGTACAAATAAAGACCTTTAGGTTATGGGAAATGTGTTTAATTATGTTCTATTATACATTTTTTTCAGCACAAACCTTATGTAACAGATTAAACCATTTCTTCTGATGGGGAGCAGTGTGTTTCCAGCTTCAGAGAATAACCCCAGTGCTGCCAAACCACCGCAGACGAGACGTCCACTCATCGTCCTCTACCGCCACAGACGAGACGTCCACTAATCGTCCTCTACCCCCGCAGACGAGACGTCCACTCATCGTCCTCTACCCCCGCAGACGAGACGTCCACTCATCGTCCTCTACCGCCGCAGACGAGACGTCCACTCATCGTCCTCTTCCGCCACAGACGAGACGTCCACTCATCGTCCTCTACCGCCACAGACGGGACGTCCACTCATCGTCCTCTACCGCCACAGATGAGACATCCACTCATTGTCTCCTAAAGCCTTTTGAGACGTTTTAGACATGTCTGAGACATTTGAAACATGTTTTTGTTTAAAAAGATTTTTCTGAACCTTTTTGATCTTGTAGAAAGCACAAGACGAATCATGTTTCCTAAAGAGGTAATGCTAGTTCTAATGTTCTTCCTCCTCGTCCCAGCAAAACAACTTTCACCTCCAGTAAACCAGATTATGTTTGTTTCCAACGTTTCTTCTATGCATGAAACACTTCTGTACATTGTTCACTTCACACAGTAAAGACTTAACAATAAATCACTATCACACATTGATGAAACACTGTGAGCAGAAACCCCATTAGATTTCGAGTCTAACGCCTTCACCACTCAGCCATCACAGCAGCAGTTCCTGTCCTTTGTTACCCTGAGCTTTTTAACAGGAGCAACATACTGGCTAACAGCAGAACACACTAACCAACTGCACAACAGAGATCTTTCATTAACATCTCCTTTGGTGGTTTGAATAAACCACGTTTGGCTTTAAACCAGCAGTCAGTAACCGGCGTGTGTTTTGCATGAGGCCCATGTGACATGAGACTCTTAATCTCAGGGTGCTGGATTTGTGCCCCACGTTTTGTGAGGACAGGAATTGCAGTGACATGCTGAGATGTCGAAGGTTTGTGTTCATTGTGTTCTTAAAAAAAAAAAAAAAAAAAACACTTGACTGGTGTACACACATTCTGGAGACACAGAAGGTAAAAAGGGGAAAAAGCCACACAGAAGGTGAGGTGATGAACTGAAGTCAGATGGTAGGAAGTAAAAGATACTGCAGAAAGAAAAAATTTAGGAAAGAGGAGAAAACAGTGAGGGTGAGGAGAAGATTCATATGGAAGTCTGTTTCTGCCACATAAAAAAAGGTTTACCCAAAAAAGTTTTTTTTCTCACAATTGCAACTTTTTTAGGCAGTCGGGCAGCGTCACCTCCTCTGTAGTGCCAGAAAGCTTCACATATTTAAAATAAAATGTGCTTCAATCAATAAAATCACATGATATTAATCTGAGCCTCTGAACCCTGGAGAGAACTCTGTCTAACAATCAGCTCTGGAGGAGACGGAACAAGACAGATGAAGCAGAGGAGCCTCGTTCACACACCAACAGCTTCAAACTTCAGACCCACAACATGGTTACCGGTGGAGGCACCAGAAATGTTGGATGTTTATAAGTAAATAAAGTCAGAGTTTATTTATTTATATAATTGTATTTGCATTTTTATGTAATATGCCAATTAAATGCTTTAAATGAGTTTAGTTTTCACAGACTACTAAAATAATCGATAGCCACAGCCCCAAATATAACTACTAAATATAGTTATAGTGTGTGTGTGTGTGTGTGTGTGTGTGTGTGTGTGTGTGTGTGTGTGTATGTAGTGTCCTTGTAGATCTGGACTTCACTCACAGATGCTGAAGGAGCTTTAACTGGATTTTATCCTTGTCCTGGTTTCTCCTCCACAGCTGGATCTTGAGCTGCAGCTGGTTTATCCTCCACAGCTGGATCTTAAGCTGGATGTGGGTGGACTCTGGTTGTGGTGGTTCCTCTCAGTCTCGCGCTCCTTATGAGATTAAAGTGTTGATGGAGCTGTAACAGAACAGAGACACTGCTCTTACACACTGCTGTTAGTCTTTATGCCGACACCAGCAAAATTACCCCCTGATGCTGACTGAAATCCCCTCATATGACCAAACCCACCCTTTATATTAATAGATTACACTTTAAGGTCGTTAAAAAGTTTGCCGTCAAGATTCTCTTTCGCCAAATTTGCCACCTCTTGAGATTTTAATTGGAAGAGTTCAGACCCTTTTGTCTCCGTCTCGTAACCGACAACCTTCAGGAGGGACGTCATGTCAACACACAATTCATATTAAACAGATCTAATACAGGACTTTAGTAAAACAAACAAATTTATTTTACTACTACTTACACACTTACCAGCTACCTGATGTTCAATAGTAGAAAAATGTTCAATAGAGCGACTGTACGACTGCTGGAACAGTGAGTTTCCAAACTTTATGGGTTTTTATTCTCTTTGAAACACTGAGTTTATTATTTATTATTAGAGCTGCAACAATAATCACATAATAATCGATAATGAAATTGGTTGTGAGTGAATGCTGTTATCCTCATCATGTGAAAATGGTGTAGTTTATTGAAGTGTTATTGTGTAAACTGTTTGTTTGTAACTTCGGGAGTCGCACTGGATCTGTTCTGTCGTGACTCGCGAGCATCAGGTTGCGCAATCGACTCGATCAGTTCGAATACTGTTTTTACTTTATTTATACTGATTATTTTCCTGTAATATCACATTCCCAATGTATTATCTATACTGTAGAATTGTCTGTGTCATGTGATTTGATCACATTTTGTTCATATTAGAACAAAGAGAGCTGCATCAGACATGCCACCACCCAGTGCTGCTAAAAAGCCTCGACTTGATGCACCTCACAAACACACAACACAATCCCTCATCACTAGTGCATTAAAAACACTGCAGGATTCCTGTGATGATGTTTTATCTCTAAACTGGATTGATGCACTACTTAAAGGGAAATGTGAACTTCCTTCTCTCACAGAGGAAGAAAAATCTGTTATTTTCAAGTTTTGTGTGAACGAGGTAAGTGATTATCTTCTGTTTTATTTAGTGTGCATTCAATTCAAACGCATGCATTTAATTTAGTGTACATGCAATTCTATAGCTCTGGATTTGAGTTTTCTCAGTTTTAATAGTCAATCCATAATTCACTGGTCCTGATGTTCTGAAATTGAACAGTAGATATGATTTGTCATGTAAAAATGTTTACTCCAGGTTTTGATTTATATAAAGTGACATTGTGATGATTTAATTAAAATGTGGGAACAAACACTAAATCTGAAAGCAGCAAATAACAGCATTTGTACACCAATGCATATTCTTCCTTTTTTTTTCCTTCATTAAGTCTGTTAACTTGCTGTGTTTCTCCGTTTCTTTCTCTTTTTATAGCATTTGTCTACAACAGTAACTTATCTGTTCTCAAACGTGATTTAATGCTTGTTTTCAATGTTTGTATATTTATTTATGCAAATATCATTTGATTATTATACAAAATTCAACTCATTATATATTCTAGATGTTTATATTTTCACAACGGAACAAAATGTCTGTATTTAAACAAAAATTGTCAAAACAATGTTGTATTGTATTTTATATAGATATTTTAAGTATGTTTGTCAACTTGCCATCTGTAAAATACAATACAAATATCGATTTACACAAATTGCTTCATCTTTCATACTCAAATGATTTTTTTGTTTTGTGTTTTTTACAGAAAGAAGAAATTCAGCATGAGTGAATGTGTTCAAGGTGAAATCCCACATGCACTCGTCAACAAACAGCTACTATAAACTTTAAAATGTCTAAATTAAAGATTCTGAAACTCAATATGTGACTTGAGCATTTTTAAACTACATTTTATACATAAATACTCTGAATTAGCGTTTTATACAGTTATAATAAGCAAAACATTTAATTATAAAAGTTTGTTTATATCCAATTAATTGGGAAAAATCATTAGATTAATTGATTATCAAAATAATAGTTATTTGCGATATTTAAAATTATTATAATTACAATTATTATTATTATTGAGAAACAAATCACCCATAAATAGACCTTTCGGCTAATGGTGTAGGAGACATCATCATTAGCCTCATGCTAGCCGGGTTTGCTAGCGCTGTTTTTGTGTTAAATAGTTTCTTAGAATATTTAAGTAAAAGTTGACCAAAAACAAATACATTCTATTGCTCTTTATTAAGATATTTATAATTTGTTTATAACTCACTAAATGTAAAATATTTAACCTGAGGATGAAACATATTGAAGCTAAGATTAGTTAGCCGGCTAGTTATCCTAGCGCAGTGGTTCTCAAAGTGTGGGACTCGGTGTTGCAAAGAGAATAAAACCCATAAAGACTAGAAAGTCACCGTTACAGGGGTCTTACAGTCGCTCCATCCCGGCAGAGGGTCTTCATCCTCCACCTGGAACACGGAGTTTCTCCCGGAGCTCATTTCTGACAATGCAGAGTATTGATGAGTCGGTTATGAACGATTCCTTGATCCTTGAACGAGTCTTTAATGTGACTCAGAAGAACGATTCGTCTCAAAGAGTGATTCGTTCATTTTCTACTAGACGCGCGAGAGCAAAGCATCGCAAAATCTCCTTAGGTTATGTAGAGGAAAAAAATGATTAAAAAAAGATTCGATAATTTTCATGAATGAGATTCAAAGAACCGATTCACTAAAATGATCCGATCTTTCCATCACTTTTACAGTGATGGCTCGTTGATCCAAGAAACTCCGCCTCCCTGATGGCGTACGCGTCCTTGATTGGTGCATTACGGTGGCCGAGAAGTGCAAAACACATTAACAAAACCGAAAACAAATGAACAAATCCGAAAACAAATTAACAAATGCAAAAACAAAACAACAAATCCAAAAACAAAACAACAAATCCCAAAACAAAATAACGATTCCAAAAACAAATTAACAAACCCAAAAACAAATTAACAAATCCATAAACAAATTAACAAATCCAAAAACAAAACAACAAATCCGAAAACAAATTAACAAATTCAAAAACAAAACAACAAATCCGAAAACAAATTAACAAATCCAAAAACAAATTAACAAATCGAAAAACAAATTAACAAATCGAAAAACAAATCAACAAATTCAAAAACAAATCAACAAATCCGAAAACAAATTAACAAATTCAAAAACAAAACAACAAAAACAAATTAACAAATTAGAAAAAACTAACAAATCCAAAAACAAACTAACAAATCCGAAAACAAATTAACAAATCCGAAAACAAATTAACAAATTAAAAAACAAATTAACAAATTCAAAAACACTAACAAATCCAAAAAACACATTGACAAGCCAGACAAACCGGAAAAGGTAGGTATAGTTTGTGAATGGAAACTTACAGATCATTGGACAAGACACCTGTCAGTCAAGATATACAGGTGAGTGACAGGTGTCTCGTCCAATGATCTGTAAGTTTCCATTCACAAACTATACCTACCTTTTTTCGGTTTGTCTGGCTTGTCGTTGTGTTTTTTGGATTTGTTAATGTGTTTCGTGCAATGATTCAGACAAACCGGAAAAGGTAGGTATAGTTTGTGAATGGAAACTTACAGATCATTGGACGAGACACCTGTCATTCACCTGTATATCTTGACTGACAGGTGTCTTGTCCAATGATCTGTAAGTTTACGTTCACAAACTATACCTACCTTTTCCGGTTTGTCTGAATCGGTGCACGAAACACATTAACAAATCCAAAAAACACAACGACAAGCCAGACAAACCGAAAAAAGGTAGGTATAGTTTGTGAATGGAAACTTACAGATCATTGGACGAGACACCTGTCATTCCAAATATACAGGAAGTATGAAATCTTATAACTTTGTTTCTTGTACATGTGTAAAATTGTCCGTTTACTTTAAACTTTTTTATATTATTTGGATTAGTGCACCTTTAAATATAAAAAATAACAGAAATAAACATTGGCAAGCAAGGAGACACTGGAATTAATCCAAAGATACTTTGAGGAAGGAAATTCATATGCAGTGATGTTGGAGATGCTGCAGTATATCATGACAAAAAGATCTAAGAAATTGTGCGATTTGGCACATGTTTTACGATGGATGACCTTCCTAACGCAACCCTCCCCATTTATCCGGGCTTGGGACCGGCACTGTTTGTGCAACTCTAATGGCTGGGTTCGGTTCCCTGACCGGGAATCGAACCCGGGCCGCGGCGGTTAGAGCACCAAATACTAACCGCTAGACCGCCAAGGAACCCAAGCTGTGATAAACAATAACAGAGACGACTTTCTTGTTAATAATATACTTCTGATGGGAAAATTTTATATACAAAATCGAAATACTTAAAACCAAAGTTGTTGTTTTTTTTTTATTATTATTTTATAATGAGTTTATTTCTTTCACAACAGACCTAAAAGTGATTAGAAAGAAAAATGCAATGAATCTTTTGTCCTTTATAGAAAAATGTGATTTACAGAATAAACCATAGCCCTGTTTATTTTTACCCTTTTTTTTTACTTTAATTTGATGATTATTTTTATAAATTGTATTTATGTATGTGTATATATTTGTATTTTTATGCACCTGTTCTGTGTATTGTAATGTCAATTGTACATGTTATTGCCAAGTTGTTTGTATATGGTTAATTGCTTAATAAAAACATAAATAAATAAATAAATAAATAAATAAATAAATAAATAAATAAATAAATAAATAAATAAAAGGGGGGAAAAAAGTTGTACTTCCTGTATATCTTGACTGACAGGTGTCTTGTCCAATGATCTGTAAGTTTCCATTCGCAAACTATACCTACCTTTTCCGGTTTGTCTGGCTTGTCGTTGTGTTTTTTGGATTTGTTAATGTGTTTTTGAATTTGTTAATTTGTTTTCGGATTTGTTAATTTGTTTTTGAATTTGTTAATTTGTTTTCGGATTTGTTATTTTGTTTTTGGATTTGTTAGTGTTTTCTAATTTGTTAATTTGTTTTCGGATTTGTTAGTGTGTTTTTGGATTTGTTGTTTTGTTTTTGAATTTGTTAATTTGTTTTTGGATTTGTTGTTTTGTTTTTGGATTTGTTAATTTGTTTATGGATTTGTTAATTTGTTTTTGGGTTTGTTAATTTGTTTTTGGATTTGGTAATTTGTTTTTGGATTTGTTAATTTGTTTTCGGATTTGTTAATTTGTTTTTGGATTTGTTAATGTGTTTTGCACTTCTCGGCCACCGTAGTTTTTCTCCATTGCCTCTCTGATAACACGTGATTTTTTTCTTCAATGTTATTTTATCGAAGTCTGATAAAATTTTTGTTATCCATCAAAACCAAATAAGATTTGGCATTATTTCCTTAACTATGGTTGTTGGGATGCTCTGCACATCTGCCAGGTCCAGCTTTTCCCTACGGCCCTTAGCAGCCTGAGAACACTTTCCTTAGAGGGGGATCCTTATAAATATGAAATAAGATGGAGACAAAAGACAATAAAGTTTAGAAATAGCAAAGAAGGTTAACATTCTTTGTAGTTTGTAGTTTATGTGGTACACATGGATTTACTTAAGACACAAAAATTTTTTCTTAAAAACACACAACAGTTAACTTTTTTCTTTTTTTCTGTGTATTTATTGTAGCAGCAAATTCTGATCTCTTATATAAAAACTTCCCAAATGTAACCTGTTATTAAAAGTACAAATCATATTTAGGGTCATTTAAGTCTTACAAAAATATAACTCACAAATATAAACAAGGTAATTAGTAAACTAAAGTTAATAAAACTTTGACATGTACGTAAAAAGCGTCACTTTGGAGTTATTTGATGAAACCTGAAAAAAGTCTAATTACAGCAACGTCAACAAGCTGCTGATAATATGACCTACAATATATATTAACCTAAACTAATACATTTAATACTACACTAATATAATCTAAATCATTAAAACTCACCTACAGAAAAATCAAAAATTAACAATCTGGAATACTCTAAATATAGCTGCAAAACTAAGTAATAAAATGCAACGAAAAAAAAAATCATGACATAATTCTTTTAACATAAAAAAAAAAGTTATTTGACCATTTTATATCATTAATACAAAAAAATACAAATAAAATACCTGAAGAGGTCTGCTGGAATCACCAAGGAGCTGTAATCTAATACAGAATCAAAGATACTGAAGTCACAACACACATTTAATATTTTTTCCTGTTAATCAAAGTTGTGAATTTACCTCAAATATCTGGGTCACAAGGTAGAATATAATAAAATAATTTCTAGATGGTATTTCTAGTGTTAATATTCAGACTGCATCTAACCATTATAGTGTGTGAGTGTCTGTTTGTATTACTCTCCATATTGCCAGATAACAACATTTAAATCACACAATACATGCTACAAATCCACAAATCTAGGAGACAGTAACATGAGAAGTGATGCAGTATCATGATATAATACCGTATTTTCCGGACTATAAGCCGCTACTTTTTTCCCACGCTTTGAACCCCACTTCTTAAACAATGAAGCGGCTAATTTATGGATTTTTCCTGGGTTTTTCTCAGTTTCACAAGCTTCAAGCCAAAAAACTGAGCCCCATAACATTAGACTAATGAAATTGCCGAAGGGGTTCAGATGAACCAATAAATTTCTTCATATCAAATCGGGTGCACTCTCACTGAATCATAAATATGCATGAGGTTCCTCTGACGTTTGACCTGCCGCTCACTCGGACTGTCAACAGGAAAGGCGACGTCACACTAAAAACAACCGGGCATGAAAAAATGCACTTCAACTGTGTTCTGAGCTGCACAGCATCGGGAGAAAAGCTTTACCAATGGTGATTTTTAAACGCACGACGATGCCAAAAGATAAACTCCCGAGAGAAATTGTTGTGAAAGGAAGGAGGAAGACAGTAAACAATGACTTTCTTGGTAGGCTACTGTTTAGATACAAGCCGTGTAACAGGCACTGTCTTTCGTTAAAGCCTGTGTAAAATCATTAGTTTCAATGTAGGCACCTGCAGCTTATAGACAGGTGCGGTTTATTAATGTTCAAAATGAAAATGTTTGTAACATTCAGTGGGTGTGGTTTATATTTGGATGAAATCATTAACTCAATTGTACACTTAGCAATAAGAGAGTTCATACAACACTTTGACTTAAAGCAGAACCGCTGTGAGCAGGATTTGAACCTGCGTGGGGAAACCCCATTGGATTTCGAGTCTAACGCCTTAACCTCTCGGCCATCACAGTAGCGTTGAAGTGAAAAATGGAAATGAAGAGATGTCTTTATTATTCTTTCATAGTTCGTCATAGTTTCACCTTAAAAAAAGCATTTAGAATTGAACGGTGTCTCTGACAAACGTTGGCTAAAAAATAAACCCTCAAAGCATCTGTCCCAGACGCACCACCCTGCCAGCAACAGTCACTCAGTCCACTCAGTGCTTGGTGTCTAACAAAAGCCAGAACGTCCCTGGGTGGGTTTGGAAACCAGCCTTTTGTTTAACAGCTGAAAGCGCTAACCAGTGGCGCCATTGGCTGAGAAAGAAATGGAAGATCTTGCACTGATTAGCTGTCATTACAAAAGACACAGCGCACAAGTGAGCTTCCGAGATCAGACGAGTTTGAGCGTTTTCAGAGTGGTATGGCCGTGAGTGAGAATTGCTGATTGAAATTGCCAATTTATTTTTGTTTGTTTGTTTGCTTATATGCCTTTTCTGCTATTCAAGTTCAACTTTTATCACAATTTATCCACCACAGTAGATGTTCATCCCTAAATTAAGCATGAAAGCAAATAAAATGTACATGAGTCGAAAAATTGGGCCCAGGACCTCAACAGTTCTTTATAAAAGTCTTGAAACCCCTCTGTTTTCATCCACAATATGTTGTCTCCAAGTTTGAAGTTGCTTCACTTGTTTAAGAAAAACCCCATTGTTACTTTCCATGACACGTTGCTTTCTTCATCCATGTACTTTTTTATCATTTTCATTTATCATTTGTTCCACATCTATTAACCCGAATCCTTCCTTCCCTATTGCTCCTATTAAGGTGTTGTATGCAATTCTTGCAGGCTTCCCTTCCCATAAAAAATCAAAAAAACTTTTTTTAGCCTTCTTTCTGCCCACAATGGCACAGATGATGTGTAGAAAATGTATCATAATTTAGAAATCATTAAAATGTTAAGAACTAACTTTATTTCTTCTGCTGTCTTTTCATCCCTCCTCATTAAAACTCCTAAAATCTTTATTTCTTTTGCTTCCATAAAAGTGAAATGCTCCTGAATCTCATGTATACCGTTTTATCATAATTTATTTTGGCTCCTGATCCCCTGCAGAACTTTTGTACCGTTTGCATTGCTTTTTTCACCCCCTCCAGATTTTGGACTAATATCATTGTGTCATCCGCATATTTACATTTTTTATTCTCTTCTCCCTTGATGCCTAATCCTTTTATTCCTTGCTCTTGTTTTTTTAGTTAGTCCAAAAGGAACCACAATTAGATGTACAATTAATGTATGGGGCATATACAAATACAACATGGATGGGTCCAAGAGCAAACAATCGAGATCAATTGCTACTGTGGACAGTGGTGCCTAATGTTTGTTAGTTGCAGCACTGCTTTGTTATTGCTGGAAGAGTAGGACCCTTAGAGCAATTGCTGTCAACAGTTGTGTGTTGTATGCTAATTTCAACAGAATTTTGGTGGTTTGTTAAAACTATGACCAGATATTAGATAGAACGTTTTCACTGCTATGGCATGGCTATTGTTTGTCAATATGTATCTTATAACTATATTTAACTATATTTGTATTTGACCATATTTAATGTTGAGTACCTTAGCTCAAATTAATGGTAGGACTTCTGCCTTATTAGCTGTTAGCTCGAATGCATATGTCCAAGCAATATTTTTTTTCTAAATCTAATAGCAAAGTATTTTGATTCAACAGCTGGCTAAATATTCACCAAGTGGCAGCAAGGCGCTGTGGCTTAGTTGGTTAAAGTGCCTGTCTTGTAAACAGGAGATCCTGGGTTCAAATCCCAGCAGTGCCTGGTGCAATTGTCCTTTGCTGCTTCTTCTTGAGTGCCTTCCAGCTTTTTCTTCATGGCTTGAGATTTAACATTGCAAGTGGATAAGATGGTTTCTCTGGGGCACTGAATGGTGAATTGCAGGCTTTGCCCTGACCCTTTTAAAAGCTTGATAGTATTTGTTAGCAATGGAAAAAACTTTTTGAACAAACTACAAGCCATCCATTAAGATGAACATTTCCGAGGTAGTAAAATACAGCACTGTGTAACGTAGGGCTCTGTGGCGCAATGGATAGCGCATCCAGACAATGGACTGGTTAAAAGATGAAGAGATGCCAATAAAATCAATAAAGAAGAAAGAAAAGGAAGAGTTTACCTGAAGGAAGTGACAGTGGAGGCAGGACAACTGAAAGATATGAGAGTATCAGACATAAATAAAGCATTAATAAAGCGGATTGGTGAAGGGAGGATTCTCGCAGTGCGTCCCAAACAAAATAAGCTGTATGAGGTCACTCTGGAACAATAAGAGGACACCGAGTATCTCTTGGACGGTTTGGTTATCAATGGAACCAAGTGTGAGGTCAAAAGACTGCAAAATAGAGACTATGTGGTTTCCTTCATGCAGCTGCCTGTCTACATTACTGATAATAAAATTATAAATAAATTGTAGGGATAGGGAGTTTTCCCAATATCCAAAATAAAAAGGAGAGTGTATCCAGGCACCAACATTGAGGACGAGTGACAAGGTTTGTGAAAATGTGGCTCCCAAAAAAAGTTGCCTCTCTCCCAATACAAAAATAGAAACGGCAGAAGGCCCGCAGTACTTCCGGGTTACGCACAGCCATCAAGTAAAGACCTGCCGGCTGTGCATGAGCCCGAATCATTTGGTGAAGGATTGCCCAGATTTCAAGTGCTTTAACTTTGGGAGGAGGAGGATGAACAGCAGGTGGATGCGCAGTTGCATGAACGAGACAGTGAGCGGCGAGAAGAGTAAATAACAACACAAGAGGGAGAAACAACAATGGACAAGGGCATGGAAAAAGAAGGAAAGAAGCACAACAACCAGGAGGATCACTTACAGCAGGATGGGGAATCTAGACCCAAATAGGACTAACTGAAAGTTTGCAAAATGCTTTGGTGGAGAAGAAGGACCAAGAGAAGAGACATCGGTGGACATGCAACAGGACAGAGAATCATGGATTCAAATGGAGTTGATGTACAGCCTGCAAAATGACCTGAACACAATAGAATCCGACCCTCCAGCAAGGAACAAGCAACAGGAATAAAAGATGAAAAGGGAAAAGAAAAAAGGAGGACAAACAAGTGAAAACAACGAAAAGAATGAGGTCAGTAAAGGCAATATCTAATGTAGAGGTTGCCAGAAAGAAAGTCCTTAAAAAAGACATGATAAAGACTGAAAACAGGTTTGACTCGCTAAAGGACTTGGAGGAGATGAACTGAGATGATCAGTCAAAGGGAAATTAAAATGTATCTTTATTTTAAAACTGTTATGGATTATAAATTGATATCCTTCTAAAAGTTGCTAAGTAACACCGTGACATCATTGTGCGATGACGTCGTTTCGTCATTGAAGTGCAAGACTGCGTCTTTATGTTACAAAGTATATAGAAAATGTAGTACAGGACAGAGTCTCTGTATTGTCTGAGCAGCACTGCAGCGCCCCCTGTCACCAAACAGGTGAACACTTCCCAAGGAAGAACAATCAATCAATCAATCAGTGTATCGTTCAAGGCTGGTCAGGGAACATTGATTTAGATGCATCTTCAATGGAATGAATTTGTGTAGGCAGAACACATCAATAAAAAGGAACTACATACCTGTTTTTACTAACGAGCCTTACTCCCTTTCCACTTGTTCTCCTGAACACACAACATATGTACCTTTCTCCTCTCCATCATATCAGCTACCTCTCTCCTTTTACCAGTAATAGTAATTGGGACCGGCACTAAGAGTGCACTGGCTTGTGCAACCCTATTGGCTGGGTTTTTCCTATCGATCTGTCTAATTGATATATCCATCTTCCTGCTTGTCTGTATTAACATTTTTTTTCTGTCTGTCGTTTCCACTATTAGGTAACCATCTACTTGTTTATTCTGTATGTCTGTGTTTGAAAGACAAAGGAGAATAATTATTTTATTGTTGTTTTGATTTCTAATGAAAATAAAGTCACTGTCAGAAGTGGGATTTGAACCCACGCCTCCATGTGGAGACCAGAACACTCAGTTTCCTGGAAGGTACAGAACCTTGAGTCTGGCGCCTTAGACCGCTCGGCCATCCTGACATACAAGCATGTGTTTCTTATCCCCTCAGTGGCTAATAAAAGTATTTTTACAAGTTTCTGTCTACTTGTTTGTCTTCTCTATCCTTCTATTTGTGTGTTTCTTATCTATCTACGTCACTCTTATCTGGTTTTCTGTCTGAATGCATATATATGCCTGTTCATCTTTCCTATCAATCTATTGATCTGTCTAATTTATATATCCATCTGCCTGCTTGTCTGTTTTAACAGTTTGTTTCTGTCTGTCTGTCTTTCCCACTATTAGGTAACCATCTTTGTTCTGTATGTCTGTGTTTGAAAGACAAAGGACAATTAATTTCATATTCTTGTTTTGGTTTCTAATTAAAATAAAGTTACTGTCAGAAGTGGGATTTAAACCCATGCCTCCATGTGGAGACCAGAACACTCTGGTACCTTTTGAATATTGCTCTGTTTGTGTGTCTATCTGTCTGTCCACCAGGCCATCTATTTGTCCGCCTTTTTGTCTATCTATCTGCCTGTCAGGCTTATATTGTTTTCTGAATGCCCATCTGACTGCTTGTCTTTCCTATCTACCATGCTGTCTGTCTGTCTATCTATCTATCTATCTATCTATCTATCTATCTATCTATCTATCTATCTATCTATCTATCTATCTATCTATCTATCTATCTATCTATCTATCTATCCATCCATCCATCCATCCATCCATCCATCCATCCATCCATCCATCCATCCATCCATCCATCCATCTGCCTGCTTGTCTGAATTAACTGTTTTTTTCCTCTCTGTCTGTCTGTCTGTCTGTCTGTCTGTCTGTCTGTCTGTCTGTCTGTCTGTCTGTCTGTCTGTCTTTCCCACTATTGTTCTCCAGTGTTCTGTATTGTTGAAAGATTTATGATCAAACTCTTGATGTCACCCAAATGAGGATGGGTTCCCCTTTTGAGTCTGGTTCCTCTCAAGGTTTCTTCCTCATTACATCTAAGGGAGTTTTTCCTTGCCACAGTCACCATGGCTGCTCATCAGGGATAAATGCACACCATTCACCTTCACTGTTGATTTCTGTAAAGCTGCTTTGAGACAATGTGTGTTGTGAAAAGTGCTATAGAAATAAACTTGACTTGACTTGACTACTGGGTGACCATCTACTTGTTTCCTCTGTATGTCTTGTTTGAAAGACAAAGGAAAAATTATTTTGATATTTGTTAGTATTTGAACACACACCTCCATGTGGAGATCAAACACTCAGTTTTCTGGAAGGTTTTAATCCTTGAGTCTGGTACTTTAGACGACTCAGCAATACTATTAAGAGCTATATTTTACACATTTCTGTCTACTTATTTATCTTATCTAGCCTTCTATTTGTGTTTCATCTTGTGCTTATCTTTTCTATCGCTCTATCAATCTATATCTATCTAATTTATCTACCCATTTACCTGCTTGCAGAGGCGGCAAAAGTACACACATCCTTCACTTAAGTAGAAGTACAGATATTCATGTTTTGAAAGACTCTGGAAAAAGTTGAAGTTCTGACTATAATTTTTTAAGTTAAAGTGAAGAAGTTTGGGCTCTGACATGTACTTAATTAGTAGTAAAATGCTACTTTTTTACTTGTTTCAGTGTCACACTGGTAACTGGACCTCACATCATATTAATATTAGGGCTGCCAATCGATTAAAATATTTAATCACACTGTTCTAAATGTAAAGAGAGATGACAGAGACGTCAGAAAGCGCCCCCTATATGTTTTCTCACATCAGTAACATATAGCTGAGCAAAGAAAAGACATGGTGAATAAACGTGTGTTGCTCTGGAGGATTAATTTTGCCTCTTTTATATTTATTTATTTATTTATTTATTTATTTATTTATTTATTTATTTATTTATATTTTCATTAAAAATGATCAAACAGAAATGCGCTGCATTGATCACACGTTAATAAAAACAGGACATTTTTTATACAAAAAAAATAATTAAAAATTGTGTTACCCAATAAATGTATCCAGGCTGAACAACAACCATATAGAACACAAGCAGAGAAAAGATGATGATGATCAGGAATGTCTCTGTTCTCAGTCATGTTTACATCACTGACTCCCTCTGTCTCATCCATGTTAACCCCAAACTCTTGTTGCCTTCTGACTGCTTATTGTTAACTTTGTAAACTAGTCTACATCTGTGGTGTGTGAGAGCCAAACAGAAAGATTGCCATTGGTTTCCCTTTGATGCACGCAAGCCACAGTGGTCTTAAGGCAGAACCTTGCGTAGTCATGGCTAAGTGGGTAAGGTGACGGATTTGAAATCCGTTGGGGTTTTCCTGCACCATGTTAAAATCTTGCCTACTACGTTTGTGATCTTTGTTTCTTACAAATTTCACACAGATTGTTCTGCCAGAACACAGCTCTTTATCACTGCAGCAGAACTATTTTAAGTCAACCCCGTAGATAATTAAACCGCAAACGAAATACGTCTGCTACATTTGCGTGTTCAAGTCTTCTGTTGCTTGTTTGATAGTGAAATATTCTGGCAAAATTTCACTGATTATCGAAGACTCATCCAAATGCTTGAGCATGTCTTTGGACAAAAATAGTTGAAACCTTGCTGTGACACACCAGTCTAGCTTTCATTTGACATCACTGGCTTGAACACTTGTTTTGTTATCATGATAGCTAAGCATGGTCTCTTATTTGAACAGAATCTGGTTCCAGGAATGGCACAAAAGTGTGCAACTGTGTGGCTAAATCTGTGTGTAAATAAAGTGCAAAGGGAAAAGAATGCAATGTCTTATCTGCTAGTATCCTCAGATTCCTTATTTTATCGTTTCTATAGTGGCATTTTATCTTAATAATTGAATTAGGAGATGGATCATTGATGAACCTTGACACTCTTATTTACAGCGTTTGTGAAAGAAAAGGTGTCACATAAAAGTAAATCAGTGTATTGCATAAAGTGAAAAGGACAGATTTTACAACAATGCTGTACAGAGTACACTGATCTGCATAATCCAGTCCTTTATTGTTTTCTGAAAATAAGCTTAGTATGTGTGTTTTGGACATATCTGGTTGTTTGGAGAAATAAATACAAATCATTACTTTTTGACTAAAAAAGGATAAACTTGACAAACTAAAAGAAAAAGTGTGTGCAGTGCAGGATAACCTTTGTATTCTATTTGACAAGAGCTTGTGAGACTGTTTAACATAGAACCAAAAACGAGCACCTTTTGACTAGCATTTACAGCAACCCTACAGCGGATCTAGGCTTTGGACCCGCTGATCAACATCTGCAGTATTATTGGAAGGAGATTTGACCAAATTTATAAACTGGCAGCGGTGGGATTCGAACCCACGCCTCCAAAGAGACTGGAGCCTAAATTTAGCACCTTAGACCACTCGGCCACGCTAACAGTAGTTAAACTCTGAGATAGGACTGCCAGCTTGTGGAGGAGATGCTGTAGCAGCCAGCCATAATCTCAGTGGCATGCAAAAAACACACAACAGGCTTTGCAGAATTGGCAGTCCATTGCATTTCCCCCCTGATTGTCAACAATCATCCACATATAATAACAGGATTCAGAAGCAAGTTTTTTTGCCACTGTCGTTTTGCCACAGCTGCGATGATCTATTCCAATTCTATTTTAAATTGCGTCTGTAAAAATAGCCTTATGTCTGATAAAATATTCTGAGTGCTGCAACTTTGTATAAGTTTTCCCTTCATATTCCTCCATATGCTGTCTTCTTTTAAATCTTTAAACGTGCGCAACCAATATTCATTTGCAACAGGTCTCTTAAAAACAGCATCTCTAAAAAGGCAATACAACATTTTCACAGAACATGTTTTAAAAAGCAAAAATTTTTCCCGAAGACTCACATTCACATCTTTTTCTTCTTTGCCCTCTTCCATGTTTCAATTCTTTTTAGCCATTCTTGAGGTATAGAGTTCTTGATTACATCATATTTATTTTCTATTTCTTGTCTGCTAAAATCCTCCTTTGCCTCCTCCATTATGTCCACAATGTATTGTGTTGGTAAAAACCCCTCTTTGAATTCATATAAAACATCTCGTACTTTCATAATACCCACATCCCACCATTTCTTAAAGAATATCTCTTTCCCCTGATTTAAAATGCTATTGTTTAAGAATAAAGGCTGATTTAAAATGTTCTCTCTTCCTTGTGGATTAAAATGTACATGAGTTAAAAATTTGTCCCAGGCCCTCAAGAGTTCTTTATAAAAGTCTGGCAACCCCTCAGTCATCCAATTCTTTGTTTTCTTCCACAGTATTTTGTCTCCAAGATTAAAGTTGCTACACTTATTTAAGAAAAAAACCATTGTTGCTTTCCATGCCACATTGTTTTCTTCATCCATGTATTTTTTTTTATCATTTTCACCCTCAGACTGTTTGTTCTTTGTTCCACATCCATTAATCCCAGTCCTCCCTTCTGTATTGCTCATATTAAAGTGTTGTATGCAATCCTTGCGGGCTTCCCTTCCCATAAAAAATCTAAAAAACATTTTTTCAGCCTTTTTTTTTTCCCACAACGGCATAGATGATGTGTATAAAATGTACCACAGTTTAGAAATCATTAAGACTTTGAGAACCAAAACTTTCCCTTTTAGTGTTAATGTTCTCATTTTCCAAAATATCAACCTCCTTTCAATCCCTCCTAATATTTCCTCCCACACTGTTTCCTCTGCTTTCTTTTCATCCCTCCCCATTAAAACTCCTAAAATCTTTATTTCTTTTGCTTCAATAAAAGTAAAATGCTTCGTTAAAACCGCCGCCCTTCCGAATCTCATGTACACTGTTTTATCCTCGTTTATTTTGGCTCCTGATCCCCTACAGAACTTTTGTATGATTTGCATTGCTTTTTTCACCCCTCCAGATCTTTGACCAATAGCGTTGTGTCACTCGCATACTGAAATATTTTATTCTTTTCTCCCTCGATGCCTAATCCTTTTATTCCTTGCTCTTGTTTTATAGTTAGTCCTAAAGGTTCCACAATTAGAGAAGATAAAAGTGCTGACAGCGGCATCCTTGTCTTATTGATCTGATTATTTTAAAACACTGTTAAAAACCCATTGCATTTAATTTTTGTTACTGCACCTTTGTATAATATCCTAATCCATTTAATAAAATGTTTTCCAAACCCAAACCTCTTTAAAACGTCAAATAAGAAACTATGTTCCACCCTGTCAAATGCTTTCTCAAAGTCTAAACTGATAATAAAACCATCTTTATTCTGCTCACGCATGTATCTTATTGTATCTTTTATACTAATTGTTGTGTCTGCTATATCTCTACACTTTACACCGTACACTTGGTTAGTTTTAATTATGCTCAGCATTACTTCCTTCAGTCTGTTGGCTAAGATTTTGGATAAAATATTAAAATCAGTATTCAGCATAGTGATTGGTCTGTAGTTTTCAAGATCTGTTTTCTCCCCTTTTTTCTTGTATATCAATTTTATTAAGCCCATTCCCATTCTTTGATTCAACTCTCCTTTCTTAAAAATATCCACATATACTTCTTTCAAAATACAAGTTAAAAGGTCTTGAATAACTATATATATCTTGAATAACTCAGGATACTAGCGGAACGGATGTTGCATTTTTTTCCCTTTTGCACTTTATTTATACACAGATTTAGCCACACAGTTGCACAATTTTGTGCCATTCCTGGAACCAGATCCTGTTCAAATGAGAGATCATGCTCAGCTATCATGATAACAAAACAAGTGTTCAAGCCAGTGATGTCAAATGGACTATTTTTGTCTAAAGACATGCTCAAGCATTTGGATGAGTCTTTATTATACAGTGAAATTTTGCCAAAATTTCAGAAGACTTTGAACAGAGTCAACATGTTAAATATTTTTCTCTCATGTTTTTTTCAGTATCAATAACAACTCAAGTCTCCTCCACATGGGCTCAGTTCAGAAAAATTGACCAAGAAGGTACAGCCCTATCTGAAGTGCGAGTCAAACACGGCAACACGTTTTGTGCCATTTTTTTCTCATAACACCGAAACGAACATAAATTACTGTCTTTTTTGATCAAACAGAGCAACACATCATTCAAATATGTAAAGGCTCTACTTTTTTTGTACACAATAATAATAATAATAACAACAAAATGCTGTGCATTTGTAAAGTAAAATGCAAAAAAACGAGTGTTCTGGTCTCCACATAGAGGCATGGGTTAAAAACCTACTTCTGACAGAAACTTTATTTTAATTAGAAATCAAAACAAAAATATAAAATTATTATTTTTTGTCTTTCAAACACAAACATACAGAATAAACAAGTAGATGGTAACCTAATAGTGGGAAAGACAGACAGACAGAAAAAAACTGTTAATACAGACTAGCAGGCAGATGGATATATAAATTAGATAGAGCAATAGATCGATAGGAAAAATTAGCAGGTATATATATATATATATATATATATATATATATATATATATATATATATATATATATATATATATATATATATATATATATATATATATATATATATATATATATATATATATATATATATATACCTGCTCATTTTTCCTATATATATATATATACACATATGCTTGTATGTCAGGATGGCCGAGCGGTCTAAGGCGCCAGACTCAAGGTTCTGTACCTTCCAGGAAACTGAGTGTTCTGGTCTCCACATGGAGGTGTGGGTTCAAATCCCACTTCTGACAGTGACTTTAAGTTCATTAGAAATTAAAACAATAATGAAATAATTATTCTCCTTTGTATTTCAAACACAGACATACAGAATAAACAAGTACATGGTTACCTATTAGTGGGAACGACAGGCAGAAAAACATGGCAGCATCAGTCGAGGATCTGGCAAAAAGTGTAACTGAGTTTCGGGAGACAAAAAGGTATCACTAAAGGATCAAATAAACAAGTCCTTTATCAATCTTTATCTTTATCAGATAACAGACAAGTATATATACACACTGGATAAAACCTGAGCTTAAACTGTTCCTGGTTGGGTAAGAAAACATAGTAACCAGGGATGTGTGAACCCAGACAAACACTTTCTGTGTACCTTACATACTCACATCATAAAGATCCTATAGACACTGAACAGACAACATAGGAATGTGTTTAGAGAACCAGTGTGAGGCCCATCTTAATACTCACAGATATGAAAAGATGTAAAAAAAATTTGCAGGTTGGCCGAACACTCGAGCGCCTTGCAACCCTTGTCAGACTGTCCAAAGAACTTCAGCAACTAGCTCAAGAATGGGACCCCCATATTCTTCATTTGTTGCAGCTCTCAAATGCAATCGAGGGTAACATCTGCTTATAACAAACCTTTTTACCCAGAAGAAAAAGCAGCACCAGCAACTCCCCATAACTGTGTTCATCACTCGGAAGAAGACACCAGACACTACGCCTTTAGCGACAACAGAAGTTATGGACGAGGGTGAAGATACAGCACCACCTGATGAAGAGCTGTAATGCTCTTCTTGGGTATGCAGTACATTCATTTCATCACCTTCATCATCATTAGTACTGCACACTTAATTCATCATCATCTTCATCATTCAGGTTGTACCTTCACTGGTAAGGACACATATAGAATTTTTATGTTAAAATGGTAAATTAAGTAGGTTTAAGAATATTAAATGTTTAAAAGCAGAGAAAAGGTTCATAAGAGTGTCGATGTGGTTTATAAATTCTGTATACAGTACTGTATACATATTAGGTTGCCACTTCACGTTCTTTCGCCTATCGGGGGGTCTGGAACATAACCTCCACGATAGGCGAGGGATTACTTTATATCCAAATCTTTTATTTACTAGAGAGGACCTTTGGCTGATCCTGAACACTTGGCTGTTGCAAACAAGAACAGAGCAAACACCGTACTAAGACGTCTCTGTAGCAGCAGTTTTCAGGCTACTTGGTATGTTTACTGTAAATCTTGATTTTCAGCATCTTCTCACATTATTTGTGGATTGTTCAGTTTTTTACCCATGTTCTTTTACCCATGCTCGTAAGCTCTTAGTAAACGCTTCATGGAGAAAACATGAAAAGAAAAGCTTTTAAACACATGCAAAGTTTATTAAATACAACATGCTCTAAAATTAAAACACACCCAAATACACAGGACCAAAAACAGTGTTATTAAAAAAGGGGCTTCTCTGCAATTAATTGATGCTTTTTCTACAACAACTCATATAAAGTGCCAGGAAAATTCCTTTGGGGTTTTTAGTCGCTTACTTTACAAAAACATGCCGTATGTTACCACTGAAATGCTGCAGTAGAGACAATCAGATGAATGAAAGTAGAAAATGTTATAAAAACCTAAAGTTTATTGTAAGATTTGAGTCATAATTGTTCAGATGCACAGTGTAGCAGCAATGACACAAAATTCACTACAAAAAATATAGAAAAAAAAAAGAAAACAATCCAATGTTATTTAAACTTTACAGGCAAAAAATGAAGAAAAAAAAGAATAAGATATTTTCTGTTATTTTTCGCATTGTTTATGTCAAACATTAATCAATACATAAAAACACCCAAATAAATTATTGAATACAGGCACAGATGCAAAAATAAAATAAGTAAATAAATAAAAAAAATAAATAAATAAAAAATAAAAATATATATATAATAAATAAATAAAAACACCACCAACCTCATTATAGGACCTTATTGAACGCAGTAACCGACCACGTGACCGCTAGGCTACGCGGCAGGCCGGGTGATGACGTCACTCAATAGGCCGCTACATACTCTGTACAAGTCCAATGATTGGCTGGAACTTTAAACAAACTCTGCATTGATTGGTCTGTTGACAGACATAATAGTCGTGGTCAACAAACAGCACTGCGATCCATCTCTCTCTCCTTCACCTTTGTGTTTTTTTTATTAATGTTGACATCATTAATTCTTATGTCATGAATAAACAAGGTCATTATTGCGCCACCTACTGTTACCCAATTACTGTACATGGTGGAGTATTTTCATTACTCTGCCAGTCACTACATCAGAGAAACAGCCACTAAACAATGCAAATTATTTTCAGTAACAGGATTATGCAGATCAGTGTACTCTGTACAGCATTGTTGTGAAATCTGTTCTTTTCACTTGTTCACATTATGCAATACACTGATTTACTTTTATGTGACACCTTTTCTTTCACAAACGCTGTAAATAAGAGAGTGTCATGGTTCAACAATGATCCATCTCCTAATTAAATTATCATGATAAAATGCCACTATAGAAACGAAAAGATAAGGAATCTGAGGATACTAGCAGATAAGACATTGCATTATTTTCCCTTTGCACTTTATTTACACACAGATTTAGCCACACAGTTGCACACTTTTGTGCCATTCCTGGAACCAGATTCTGTTTAAATAAGAGACCATGCTTAGCTATCATGATAACAAAACACGTGTTCAAGCCAGTGATGTCAAATGAAAGCTAGACTGGTGTGTCACAGCGAGGTTTCAACTATTTTTGTCCAAAGACATGCTCAAGCATTTGGATGAGTCTTCGATATTCAGTGAAATTTTGCCAGAATATTTCAGTATCAAACAAGCAACAGAAGACTTGAACACGCAAATGTAGAAGAAGTATTTTGTTTGCGGTTTAATTATCTACGGGGTTGACTTAAAATAGTTCTGCTGCAGTGATAAAGAGCTGTGTTCTGGCAGAACAATCTGTGTGAAATTTGTAAGAAACAAAGATCACAAACGTAGTAGGCAAGATTTTAACATGGTGCAGGAAAACCCCAACGGATTTCAAATCCGTCACCTTACCCACTTAGCCATGACTACGCAAGGTTCTGCCTTAAGTCCACTTTGGCTTGCGTGCATCAAAGGGAAACCAGTGGCAATCTTTCTGTTTGGCTCTCACACACCACAGATGTAGACTAGTTTACAAAGTCAACAATAAGCAGTCAGAAGGCAACAAGAGTTTGGGGTTAACATGGATGAGACAGAGGGAGTCAGTGATGTAAACATGACTGAGAACAGAGACATTCCTGATCATCATCATCTTTTCTCTGCTTGTGTTCTATATGGTTGTTGTTCAGCATTCATTGAGTAACAACATTTGTAATTAGTTTTTTTGTAAAAAAAAATTCCTGTTTTTATTAACGTGTGATCAATGCAGCGCATTTCTGTTTGATCATTTTTAATTAAAATATAAATAAATAAATAAATAAATAAATAAATAAATAAATATAAAAGGGGTGAAATTAATCCTCCAGTGCAACACACGTTTATTCACCATGTCTTTTCTTTGCTCAGCTATAAAAATAAATAAATAAACTTTACAGAAAAATAATATTTAATCAGTAAACATTTGTTTTACTGATCTGAGAAAACATATAGGGGGCGCTTTCTGACGTCTCTGTCATCTCTCTTCACATTTAGAACAGTGTGATTAAATATTTGAATCGATTGACAGCCCTAATATTATTATGATGTGAGGTCCAGTTACCAGTATGACACTGAAACAAGTAAAAACTAAGCCTTTACTACTAATTAAGTACATGTCAAAGCCCAAACTTCTTCACTTTAACTTGAGTAAAAAATTATAGTCAGAACTTCAACTTTTTCCAGAGTCTTTCAAAACATGAATATCTGTACTTCTACTTAAGTGAAGGATGTGTGTACTTTTGCCGCCTCTGCAAGCAGGCAGATGGGTAGATAAATTAGATAGATATAGATTGATAGAGCGATAGAAAAGATGAGCAGGCATATAGGCATTCAGACTAAAAAACAGATTAGACAGACATAGATAAACACAAATAGAAGTCTAGATAAGATAAATAAGTAGACAGAAATGTGTAAAATATAGCTCTTAATAGTATTGCTGAGTCGTCTAAAGTACCAGACTCAAGGATTAAAACCTTCCAGAAAACTGAGTGTTTGATCTCCACATGGAGGTGTGTGTTCAAATACTAACAAATATAAAAATCATTTTTCCTTTGTCTTTCAAACAAGACATACAGAGGAAACAAGTAGATGGTCACCCAATAGTCAAGTCAAGTCAAGTCAAGTTTATTTCTATAGCACTTTTCACAACACACATTGTTTTAAAGCAGCTTTACAGAAATCAACAGTCAAGGTGAATGGTGTGCATTTATCCCTGATGAGCAGCCGTGGTGACTGTGGCAAGGAAAAACTCCCCTAGATGTAATGAGGAAGAAACCATGAGAGGAACCAGACTCAAAAGGGGAACCCATCCTCATTTGGGTGACATCAAGAGTTTGATCATAAATCTTTCAACAATACAGAACACTGGAGAACAATAGTGGGAAAGACAGACAGATAGACAAACAAACAGAGTAATATTCAAAAGGTACCAAACTTAAAGTTCAATACATTTCAGGAAACTGAGTGTTCTGGTCTCCACATGGAGGCATGGATTTAAATCCCACTTCTGACAGTAACTTTATTTTTATTAGAAACCAAAACAAAAATATGAAAATAATTCTCCTTTGTCTTTCAAACACAGACATACAGAACAAAGATGGTTACCTAATAGTGGGAAAGACAGACAGAAACAATCTGTTAAAACAGACAAGCAGGCAGATGGATATATAAATTAGACAGATCTATAGATTGATAGGAAAGATGAGCAGGTATATATATGCATTCAGACAGAAAACCAGATAAGAGTGATGTAGATAGATAAGAAACACACAATTAGAAGGATCGATAAGACAAACAAGTAGACAGAAACTTGTAAAAATAGTTTTATCAGCCACTGAGGGGATAAGAAACACATGCTTGTATGGCAGGATGGCCGAGCGGTCTAAGGTGCCAGACTCAAGGTTCTGTACCTTCCAGAAAACTGAGTGTTCTGGTCTCCACATGGAGGCGTGGGTTCAAATCCCACTTCTGACAGTGACTTTATTTTCATTAGATATAAAAAACAACAATAAAATAATTATTCTCCTTTGTCTTTCAAACACAGACATACAGAATAAACAAGTAGATGGTTACCTAATAGTGGGGAAAAACAGACAGAAAAACAGCCAGAAAAAAACTGTTAATACAGACTAGCAGGAAGATGGATATATAAATTAGACAGATCGATAGGAAAAACCCAGCCAATAGGGTTGCACAAGCCACTGCACTCTTAGTGCCAGTCCCAGTTACTATTACTGGTAAAGGGAGAGAGGTAGCTGATATGATGGAGAGGAGAAAGGTACATATGTTGTGTGTTCAGGAGACCAAGTGGAAAGGGAGTAAGGCTCGTCAGTAAAAACAGGTATGTAGTTCCTTTTTATTGATGTGTTCTGCCTACACAAAATCATTCCATTGAAGATGCATCTAAAATCGATGCTTGATGTTTAGATGTCACAGTGTTACTTAGCAACTTTTAGAAGGATATCAATTTATAATCCATAAAAGTTTTAAAATAAAAATACATTTTAATTTCCCTTTGACTGATCATCTCAGTTCATCTCCTCTAAGTCCTTTAGTGAGTCAAACCTGTTTTCAGTCTTTATCATGTCTTTTTTAAGGACTTTCTTTCTGGCAACCTCTACATTAGATATTGCCTTTACTGACCTCATTGTTGGTTTCACTTGTTTGTCCTCCTTTTTTCTTTTCCCTTTTCATTTTTTATTCCTGTTGCTTGTTCCTTACATGCTGGATGGTCGGATTCTATTGTGTTCAGGTCATTTTGCAGGCTGTACATCAACTCCATTTGAGTCCATGATTATCCATCCTGTTGCATGTCCACCGATGTCTCTTCCCTTGGTCCTTCTTCTCCACCAAAGCATTTTGCAAACTTTCAGTTAGTCCTATTTGGGTCTAGATTCCCCATCCTGCTGTAAGTGATCCTCCTGGTTGTTGTGCTTCTTTCCATCTTGTTCCACGCCCTTGTCCATTGTTGTTTCTCCCTTTTGTGTTGTTATTTACTCTTCTTGCCGCTCACTGTCTCGTTCATGCAACTGCGCATCCACCTGCTGTTCATCCTCCTCCTCCTCGTTTCCCATCCAACACTCACACTTATTTAAAGGCAGATTGCAATCCGGCACGTTACTGCGTTGCAGTCCCTCACAATGTGCCTTCTCTTCTCATAGTTAAAGCACTTAAAATCTGGGCAATCCTTCACCAAATGATTCGGGCTCATGCACAGCTGGCAGGTCTTCACTTGATGGCTGTGCGTAACCCGAAAGTACTGCAGGCCTTCTGCCGTTTCTATTTTTGTATTGGGAGAGAGGCAACTTTTTTTGGGAGCCACGTTTTCACAAACCTCGTCACTCGTCCTCAATGTTGGTGCCTGGATACACTCTCCTTTTTATTTTGGATATTGGGAAAACTCCCCATCCCTACAATTTTTTTATAATTTTATTATCAGTAATGTAGACAGGCAGCTGCATGAAGGAAACCACATAGTCTCTATTTTGCAGTCTTTTGACCTCACACTTGGTTCCATTGATAACCAAACCGTCCAAGAGATACTCAGTGTCCTCTTATTATTCCAGAGTGACCTCATACAACTTAATTTGTTTGGGACGCACTACGAGAATCCTCCCTTCAACAATCCGCTCTGTTAATCCTTTATTTATGTCTGATACTCTCACATCTTTCAGTTGTCCTGCCTCCACTGTCATTTCCTTCAGGTAAACTCTTCCTTTTCTTTCTTTTTTATTGATTTTATTGGCATCTCGTCATCTTTTAACCAGTCCATTGTCTCGATGCGCTATCCATTGGGCCACAGAGCCCTACGTTACACAGTGCTGTATTTTACTATCTCGGAACTGTTTATCTCAACGGATGGCTCGTAGTCTGTTTAAAATCTCTGTTTTTTTTCCATTGCTAACAAATACTATCAAGCTTTCAAAAGGGTCAGAGAAAAACCTGCAATTCACCATTCAGTGCTCCAGAGAAACCATCTTATCCACTTGCAATGTTCTATTCCAAGCCATAAAGAAAAAGCTGGAAGGCACTCAAGCAGAAGCATCAAAGGACAACTGCATCAGGCACTGCTGGGATTCGAACCCAGGATCTCCTGTTTACAAGACAGGCACTTTAACCAACTAAGCCACAGCACCTTGCTGCCAGACAGCAAATGCTCAGCCAGCTGTTGAATGGGAATTCTTCGCTCTAAGATTGAGGGGGAAAAAAGTGCATGGACATATTCATTCGAGCTAACAGCTAATAAGGCAGAAGCATCAATTAGATTTTTGTCTTAATGCTAGTCCTACCATTATTTTTAGACTTGCTAAGGTCCTCAACAGAAAATATGATCAAATAGAAATATAGTTAAGATACATATTGACAAATATGTTTTGGTTAAATGAGTAGAACCATGTGGAACAAGAGGAGATTTTTTTGAAAACTGCACCCAACAAAGCATTTCGGGTTAGGACGAGAAGCACGGACATGTCACATGCGATATGGCTCTTTAATCTACCTAGTGTAAAATGAAAGTTACTAGCAAGACAAGTAAAAAATGCACAACGACTCTGGTGGGACTCGAGCCCACAACCTTTAAATAGCTCTACCGCGAGTCTAGAAGTCCAATGCGCTATCCATTGCGCCACAGAGCCGCTATGTTGCGGAGGTCTGTATTTTACTACCTCGGAACTGTTTATCTCAACGGATGGCTCGTAATCTGTTTAAAATCACTGTTTTTTTTCCATTGCTAACAAATACTATCAAGCTTTCAAAAGGGTCAGAGCAAAGCCTGCAATTCACCATTCAGTGCCCCAAAGAAACCATCTTATCCATTTGCAATGTTCTATCTCAAGCCATTAAGAAAAAGCTGGAAGGCACTCAAGCAGAAGCACCAAAGGACAACTGCATCAGGCACTGCTGGGATTCGAACCCAGGATCTCCTGTTTACTAGACAGGCACTTTAACCAACTAAGCCACAGCGCCTTGCTGCCAGACAGCAAATGCTCAGCCACCTGTTGAATGGAAATTCTTCGCTCTAAGATTAAGGAGAAAAAAAGTGCATGGACATATTCATTCGAGCTAACAGCTAATAAGGCAGAAGCATGAATTAGATTTTTGACTTAATGCTAGTCCTACCATTAATTTCAGACTTGCTAAGGTCCTCAACAGAAAATATGATCAAATACAAATATAGTTAAGATACATATTGACAAACAATAGCCATGCCATAGCAGTGAAAACGTTCTATCTAATATCTGATCATAGTCTCAACAAACCACTAAAATTCTGTTAAAATTAGCATGCAACACACAACTGTTGACAGCAATTGCTCTGAAGGTCCTACTCTTTCAGCAATACTAAGCTGTGCTGCATCTAACAAACATTGGGCACCACTGTCCTTAGTGGTAGGAGCAATTGATCTTGATTGTTTGCTCATGGACCCATGAATGTATATTTGTTTTATATAAGAGATTTCTAAAATCTTTTGTAGAACAATTGTTGTACCACTGGACTGTGCGCTTTGGTTGTAAGAGAAACCCCCTTGTAATCAAGAACTCGGAATCTGCCATTGCCTAACGAGGTGGCCTGGCCGAAGGCCGTTACTAGGAACCACCGCTCTGAGTATGTAATACAATAAAGGCCCTGTTGGCTGTTGTTTTTCTTTTGTGTAAAAAGATTTTTTAACTGATTTAGAGCAACTGCTGTACCAATGTACTGTCCAAACTGACTGTACGGTATATCCGTGTTATTACAAACCTCGGAATCTGAGCTTGCTAGGGCGTTGTACCACCACAAACAGTTTGCTCGTTGATAAAAAGGCCTATAATGTTTTGTGTTGAAATCACAGCGCAGTCGTACCTGATTTACCTGATTTTCATTGCAGTTTGTATGGCCATGGTACCACGCTTTCAGCAATAACAAAGGAGACCTGCAACTAACCAACATTAGGCACCAATGTCCTAAGTGGTATTCAGCCTAGATCGTTTGCTCTTGGACCCATGCATGTTGTATTGGTTTAATGTAAGAGATTTTTTTATTATATTTAGAACAATTACTATACCATTGGACTGTTCATTTAGGATTTAAGACATACCCATGTAATCAACACCTCATAGGTCTGTATTTTACTATCTCGGAACTGTTTATCTCAAGGGATGGCTCGTAGTTTGTTTAAAATCACTGTTTTTTTTCATTGCTAACAAATACTATCAAGCTTTAAAAAGGGTCCGAGCAAAGCGTGCAATTTACCATTCAGTGCCCCAGAGAAACCATCTTATCCACTTGCAATTTTACATCTCAAGCTACTCAGACCTCGTGGTGCATAGTCTGTTTCATCCAAATAATGTTAGTACATTATAACCCTCCTATAACATGTTACCAAGCTTTATCAATTTGCTTTAGCTGAAAAAAAGATAACTCTGCAAATAGTGACTGAGATGTATTCAAATTTAAAGTTTCAGTGACACCTCAAATAATGTCACTATCAAAGTACTCAATTTGTCATTACAACCGCGACGAGAAAAATGCAAAGCCTTCTCTGGGCCATGAAGAGGTTCAAAGCAGCCACTTGGACCTCATGGCACAACGGTAGCGCGTCTGACTCCAGATCAAAAGGTTGTATGTTTGAATCACATCGTGGTCATGGTTGCTGGACTCTTGCTTTTTGTCCAATGTGGAGACTTTTAATTTGTCCAAAGTGTAGTCTGTCTCATCAAATTAATGTTAGTACATTATAACCCTCCTATATCATGTCACCAAACTTTGTATAGTGTAACAGATTGTTTCCTTTACATATGAAATGTAACTCCTGAATCTTATTTACACCAACAATCAGGAACTTCCAATGCGGAAAATGTCAGAGCCTGCAACCTGACCGTCAGACTCAATTTGTCATTACAACGTATTGTCAGAGCCCGTACTCTTTGTAAGTAAAAATCTCATGGCATTTTGACATCAAGGGAAGATTCAGAAAAGCTTTGGATTGTCCCACAACAAAAATCAGCCACCCGCTAACTTTTTAACACCCGAATAGGGACTTGAACCCTGGACCCTCAGATTAAAAGTCTGATGCGCTACTAATTGAGCTATCTGGGCTCTGCTCAAGTTCCTGCTTTGAACTAAAACAGTTGCGACACCTTGCCAGGTGACACCTTACCAGGAGTTTCTTGAAGCTTGAAAATCACGTTGAGGTCATGGTTGCTGGACTCTTGCTTTTGGCCTTTATTAGCAGCTCCTCTATCTTTGATTTTCCAATGTGGAGACTTTGAATTTGTCCGAAGTCTAGTCTGTCTCATCAAATTAACTTTACTACATTATAACCCTCCTATAACATGTTACCAAGCTTTGTCAATTTGCTCTAGCTGAATAAAAAGATAACTCTGCAAATAGTGACTGAGATCTTTTCACAATTCAAGTTTCAGTGACACCTCAAATAATGTCACAGTCAAAGTATGTTTGAACCAATGATATTTGCATGGGAGGATCATGGGAATATCTTTTGGGTTCAAACAAAGACGACTATTCTCAGAGCCATTGGTTGGTCAAAATACACCATAAAGGATGCTTATCAGAGTGAGACTAAACCATAATTTGCTAATGTATGGGTAAGACTTGGAAAGCATGTGGAAACTTTAGAGCTGGTACTCTGTGTACTCTGACACTTTTAATTCTAAATGCTTCTTTTTAGGTGAAATTGTAGACAAGTCAAGACATTGCAGCAAAGTTCATCACCGCTGTGATGGCCGAGTGGTTAAGGCGTTGAACTTGAAATCCAATGGGGTTTCCCCACGCAGGTTCAAATCCTGCTCACAGCGTTTCATCAATGTGTGATAGTGATTTATTTTTAAGGCTTTACTGTGTGAAGTGAACGATGTACAGAAGTGTTTCAGCATAGAAGAAACGTTAGAAACAAACATAATTTGTTTTACTCGAGGTGAAAGTTGTTTTGCTGGGACGAGGAGGAAGAACATTAGAACTCACATTATCTCTTTAGGAAACATGATTCATCTTGTGCTTTCTACAAGATCAAAAAGGTTCTTGAAACTTCTTGTTTCAAAAGAATATGTTTCATATCACTTGACTTCTGCCCTCAGACTCTCACTAGTGTACAGAGATGATTGTGGATTAAACATATTAATGTGTGAATGTTAGATTTTGCAATGTTTCTTCTTATTTAGATCTGTAAAAAATACCAAGACTAAAAGGTGAATAAAACCTGTTTTCCACACTCTTTATTGTTCTTTTACCAGGTCGTAAGTGTTCCACCTGCTGCAAGTGTTCCACCTGCTTTACTCCACTCCTACTGCTGTAGCGCCCCCTACCTCCACCCCCACCATTATACAGCCTGCACTTACATTATCACTGCTCATTCATTATTTTCATATTTCAGTATTTACTCCACACGCAATTATCTCTGGAACCTCCCCAAAGCCTTTTATATTCATATTGTATTTTATTGGATAGAAGATTATTTGTGTTTTCTTGAAAAGTGAAATCAGATCTTTACATTTCCAGCACATGTATGATTTTACATGAATGTCAGTCTGTTCTGTCGCCTCTCTTTTTTAGTTTACAAAGTCACGGTTTGGTGGATCCTTCAGCAACAATTCAGCAGCCAAACCTAATGTAAATGTACCAATGCAGATTCCTGTAATTTAAAAAGATCTTCATATGTCATTATCATCATCATTATTATGCTTAAGTTCATAATATACAATATGTGTCTTTACAGCCTGGTAGTCAAAGTTCATCTCCTTCAGCCAGTCCTTCATCTGCATCCAGTCCTTCATCTGCATCCAGTCCTTCATCTGCATCCAGTCCTTCATCTGCATCCAGACCTTCATCTGCATCCAGACCTTCATCTGCATCCAGACCTGCTGTTTCTTCTGTTCTGCTCCTTTAACCATTTCTTCCTGGTGTTTTGAGTCACTCAGAAACTTGATATCATTCTACCATTTATTTTTGTGGATTTACTACTATTATAATCTATAGTTATTTATGATTAGGTTGTTGTTTCAGACCCAATTAGGATCATTTTTTTAATCTTTGTACATGATTATATCTATTGTTAAATAACCTTTGTTAATATATACATTGATTTGTAATATTGTAGCATTTTCAGTAATTAAAAATAAAATGTTTTATTGTTTATAGAACAGTGACTCGTGAATTATTCTGTGAACCTGCTGAACCTATTATCATCTTCATTATTATTATTATTAGTAGTAGTAGTAGTAGTAATAGTAGTAGTATTTTTAAGTAGAATATAAATATAAAAGATAAATACAGAACATGTCCCATATAATGAAAAAGAGACTTTTGTTAAAAGATTTTTTAGGAGATTGGAGACTGTAAGGTGTTGGCGGGGGACAGTGTAGCTAGACAGCATCGGATGGTGGTCTGTAGGATGGTTTTGGAGGCGAAGAAGAAGAGGAGGAAAGTAAGGTTTGAAAGAAGAATAAGATGGTGGAAACTGAAGGAGGAAGAGTGTAGTGTGAGGTTCAGGGAAGAGGTCAGACAGGGGCTCGGTGGTGGTGAAGAGGTGCCGGATGATTGGGCAACTACTGCAGGAGTGATGAGGGAGGCAGCTAGAAAAGTACTTGGTGTGACATCTGGAAATAGAAAGCAAGACAGGGAGACGTGGTGGTGGAATGAGGAAGTGCAGGAGAGCATTAGGGGGAAGAGGTTGGCAAAACAGAAGTGGGATCGACAGAGTGATGAGAAAAGTAGGCAGGAGTACAAGGAGATGCGGCAGCAGGTTAAAAGGGATGTGGCGAAAGCCAAGGAAAAGGCATATGAGGAACTGTATAAGAGGTTGGACACTAAGGAAGGAGAAAAGGATTTATACCGATTGGCCAAGCAGAGGGACCGAGCTGGGAAGGATGTACTGCAAGTTAGAGCAATAAAGGATGGAGAGGGAAATGTGTTGACTAGTGAGGAGAGTGTGTTGAGAAGATGGAGGGAGTATTTTGAGCAGCTGATGAATGAGGAAAATCAGAGAGAGAGAAGGTTGGAGGATGTGGAGTTAGTGAAGCAGGATGTAGATAGGATTAGTAAGGAGGAAGTGAGAGCAGCGATTAAGAGGATGAAGAATGGAAAGTCGGTTGGACCAGATGACATACCGGTAGAAGCGTGGAGATGTTTAGGAGAGATGGCAGTGGAGTTTTTAACCAGATTGTTTAACAGGATTCTGGAAGGGGAGAGGATGCCTGAGGAATGGAGAAGGAGTGTGCTGGTACCGATCTTTAAGCATAAGGGAGATGTGCAGACCTGCAGTAACTACAGGGGAATTAAGTTGATCAGTCACACCATGAAGTTATGGGAAAGAGTAGTGGAAGCCAGGTTGAGAGAAGAGGTGACCATCTGTGAGCAACAGTATGGTTTCATGCCGAGGAAGAGCACCACAGATGCCTTATTTGCTTTAAGGATGTTGATGGAGAAGTATAGAGAAGGACAGAAGGAGCTGCATTGTGTATTTGTGGATTTAGAGAAAGCGTACGACAGGGTGCCGAGAGAGGAGTTGTGGTATTGTATGAGGAAGTCAGGTGTGTCAGAGAAGTATGTGAGGGTGGTGCAGGACATGTATGAGGACAGTGTGACGGCAGTAAAGTGTGCAGTAGGTACGACAGACTGGTTCAGGGTGAAGGTTGGACTGCATCAAGGATCGGCCCTGAGCCCTTTCCTGTTTGCAGTGGTGATGGACAGGTTGACGGACGAGGTCAGACAGGAGTCTCCCTGGACTATGATGTTTGCAGATGATATTGTGATTTGTGGTGAGAGTAGAGAGCAGGTTGAGAAGAGCCTGGAGAGGTGAAGATATGCGCTGGAGAGAAGGGGAATGAAAGTCAGTAGGTGTAAGACAGAGTACATGTGTGTGAATGAGAGGGAGGGCAGTGGAGTGATGCGGTTGCAGGGAGAAGAGGTGGAGAAGGTGGAGGAGTTCAGGTACCTGGGGTCAACAGTGCAAAGTAATGGAGAGTGTGTTAGGGAAGTAAAGAAAAGAGTGCAGGCAGGGTGGAGTGGGTGGAGAAGAGTGACAGGAGTGATTTGTGATAGAAGAGTATCTGCAAGAATGAAAGGGAAAGTTTATAGGACTGTGGTGAGACCTGCGATGTTGTATGGATTAGAGACAGTGGCATTGAGTAAAAGACAGGAGGTGGAGCTGGAGGTGGCAGAGCTGAAGATGTTGAGGTTTTCGTTGGGAGTGACGAGGATGGACAAGATTAGAAATGAGTTTATTAGAGGGACAGCACATGTAGGATGTTTTGGTGACAAGGTGAGGGAGGCGAGATTGAGATGGTTTGGACATGTGCAGAGAAGGGACATGAATTATATTGGTAGAAAAATGCTGAAGATGGAGCCACCAGGTAGGAGGAAAAGAGGAAGGCCAAGGAGGAGGTTCATGGATGTGGTGAGGGAAGACATGCAGGTAGTTGGTGTAAAAGAGGCAGATATAGAGGACAGGGTGGTATGGAGACGGATGATCCGCTGTGGCGACCCCTAATGGGAGCAGCCGAAAGAAGAAGAAGAAGAAGAAGAAGAAGTTAAAAGATTTTTTATAATATTAATGAACATGAGTGACAAGTGATGTATTTTTATTCACATTATCAGTATTTGTGTGCACTATTGAGGGATTCGAACCAGCGTCATTCACATCAGAGATTCTCCCTGGGAAGCACATAAGGCAGTTTGCTAAAAAATATATACATCAATCTGCCAACAACCATAAGAAATGTGCAAGACATGTTTCCTTTACCTTTTCTTTTTTCTTCCATTTTTCACATTTTTCTTTCTCTTTTTCCTGTTTTCCCTTCTTTCCCTTCTTTTTCCCTCTTTCCAGCCCCTAAACAGACTATTGATCCCCAGCTTCACACAGCTCACATCCTCAACTCTCAGTCCCACACTGCCCTCTAGCGGCACTATCCGGACGTGCTTTATGCTCCATTCTGTACTAATGTGACTTCTGTTTGTGTTTTTTAGCAGTGATTCTCAATCTTTTTCTGCCATTTACCACTTCAGAGGGGTGGATTTTTAAACCCCACCTGTCCTCCGTCACCTCAAAAAAGGATGATGAAATATTTCAAGTTGAAAAATGTCTAATTTATTAAACTATCCAATTCTAAATGATCATCAACTAACATCAAAAACAAAAATAGAGAAAAGAAAGGTGTAGTTGTGTTATCACTTTGCCTTTCTGTCACTTTGCAATCTGTGTAAAATAGAGCAAATGCATTTCATACATCTTTTCACAACTGAGTTGTAGACTTGATACTGTCACTCTCAAGTCATGTTTAATATTGAGATCAGATCTGTATTTAATTTTCAGTTTAGCAACATCTAAAAGGTTTCAGAGATAAGATGTGGCAAAAGGAACAGGATAACACAAACCACAATTATATTTTCTTTAAGGCTGAATTTTTGGTTTATTGCTCCTACCATCTAAATTTTTTTGTCTGCTTGTGCTGAATTACCTGTTTGTTTGTTTGTTTTTTGTGATCAATGTCACACATTTATCCATCGAATAGATTTTCACAACTTTGTTTGTGGTGCTTTGTGTGTATGAACTTTATTCATATTGAAAATCATTAATGAAGACCAAATAAATAAATAAATCCTGCCTTTCATTGCGCCCCACCTGTCATATCTTTATTCTCCACTAGAGGGCCCACAATTTGAGAACCACTGAGCTAGGCTAACTAGCCGGCTAACTAATCCTATTTATTCTGAATACTGTTTAGACTGTTTTTTTGCTTTTCATTAACTTTTTTTTTGTACTGAGAAATGTAGAAATGTAAACCTGTATGTTTTACAATATTTCAACATTTCAGAGTGGAAAGTGATTGTAGTTTACTCATAATAATGTTTTTCTGCTTAAGACTGTAGATTTGGTGTTTCTTTTTCTCTTGTTTATAACAGAGTTTGTTTTTTTGTTTGTTTGTTTTTTTAGATAAAATGAATTCCAGTATTTCAGCACTGTATGTTGGTGAGCTGCACCATGAAGTGACAGATAACATGCTGATGGAGAAATTCAGCTCTGTGGGCCACGTTCACTCCATCCATGTCTGCAGGAACCGGAACGCCGGCGTTTTAATCAGTTATTCCTACGTCAACTTTTACCAGAGAGCCGATGGTAATTAAATCCTCATTAAACCCCAATACACTATTTCTGCATTTTTACCAGTTTATTGTCCACTTAAAACTCCAGGAGTAATTTCTGTATTATTTTACTACTTTATTACATGAATATGGTCAGGTTTTCTGACTTAAAATTTGAGAGTGTTTTCTCCTCACCCATCTTTCCCCAGTATTTTTTACTGAAATGAATGACCTGTAATGAATTTTGTTTCCTCAGCTGAGCGAGCGTTGGCAACACTTAATTGTGAGTTTCATATGGGGAAACCTATGAGAGTCATGTGGTCTCCGAGGAAATTCACCATGAGGAAAAGTAGCATCTGAAACTTGTTCAAACCTGCAAGCTTTTTTCTAAGACGCACCACCCAGTAACAGTCACTCAGACACTAAGACACACACACACACACACACACACACACACACACACACACACACACACACACACACACACACACAGAAACCCTCACCACCACCTATAGATTAAACCATATAAAGAAAATAATCTCCTAAAATGTTTAATCAGATTTAATGATAATAACAAATATACAAATAAACCCTGTGCCTCTTTCGCTAATATATACATCATTTTGAAATATTATTTGTAACTTTGTATGTTTGCTTCTTTGATATTTTATCATTTGACATCTTTGTAGTTTTTCTGGTAATTAAAATAAAATGTTTTATTGTTCATATAACAGCGACTCGTGAATTATTCTGTGAACCCGCAGCGTCTTCTGTGTTGCCTGTTCAGAGTAAAAACAAGCCTATTTATTCACAATTCAAGTTTCAGTGACACGTCAAATAATTTCACAGTTAAAGTATGTTTAAACCAATGTTATTTGCATGGGAGGATCATGGGAATATCTTTTGGGTTCAAACAAAGACGACTATTGTCACGGCCATTTGTTGGTCACCACCATAAAGTATGCTTACCACAGTGAGACTAAACCATTATTTACTCATGTATTGGTAGGACTTGGAAAACATCTGGCATGTCAGAGCTTGTACTCTGTGCAAGAGAAAGGTTCATAGAATTTTGTCATCAAGTGAAGATTCAGACAAGCTGTTGATTTTCCCACAAATAACAACAAACAATCATTAGCTTTTTAACACAAGAACAGGGACTTGAACCCTGGATCCTCAGATTAAAAGTCTGATGCTCTACTAAATGAGCTATCCGGGCTCTGCTAAAGTGTCTGCTGTTGTGACACCTGGCCTCAATAATATACTTGTCTCTGTGCTTGCTCAGTAAGGGGCGAATCTCAGGAGTTTCTTGAAGCTTTCTCCAATTGTTTAATGTGCTTTTCTTGTAAGAAGCCCACCATTAAGGTTATCCCCGATTTCATGTCCAACAGCAGTATTCAAGGAGCTCAATTCAAGGAGTATTCAATTAATGCAGGGGTCTCCAAACTACGGCCCTCTCATCCGGCCCGTGGAGACCTTTTTGTCTACGGAAAAAAATTACAGAAATTTACATGTATCCTGCCAAGATCAGCCGCCGCTTATGTGGACGTTATGTTTTCCAACCGATCACTACATTGCAAAACCTTATTCGCTGCTTACTTTTTCTACTTCCGTTCACAGTCAATAAAATGATATAACGCCATCTAGTGGTGAAGTTTTTAAATGGTTTGCTGCTTGTTAAAGACTTGATTATTTTGATCACATTTTGACAGTTGCGGTTGACTGCTGCGATGAGGAGTTGTTGGTGTCAGTTAGCGTCTGATTGCGAAACATGTTGCACTCTATTTTATTTAGTGATAATTTCCTTCACATAAGTGTTTAAAGTATTGGGAATGTCGTTAGTTTAGTAAGAATTTTTCAAATATTCTGAAGAGGAAAGATTAAAAGCAACAATCTTTCTACCATAAGTAGATATATTTGCACACTTTATTCAGGTAAGTTTAACTTAAGAACTCATAAGATATTTTAAAAAATTGTTTCGGGTCATTTGCAGCTATAATTGTGACGAAATTATTCCGCATAATCAGGTTTTTTGAGCGATATTGTGTGCAAGATACTTTCAGTTTCACTATTTATTTATGTTGAATTCACTTCATTTTAGTGCCCAGTGATGGCCGAAAAAAGGAAAAGAAAAATAGACGATGAGTGTCTGCAATTTCAAGAAGAATGGAGTTTGAAATACTTGTTCAGTAAATCCTCAAATGAAAATTAATCCCTAACTAAGGCCAGTTATAAAGTTGCCTACATCCTGGCTAAAAGTGGCAAACCGTTTACAGATGGTGAAGTAGTGAAGGAATGTTTGTACAATTTGAAAATGTAGCTTTGGGTGCAAATACCATTGCCCGCCGTGTTGCAGACATGGGTGAAAACATTGTGATTCAAATAGCGAAAAATGCAAGCAAGTTTCGCCATTTTTCAAATGCAATGGATGAATCACTGGACAGCTGTTCCACCTCTCAACTGCTTGTGTTCATTAGAGGTGTGGATGAAGACATGAATATAACACCTGAGCTGGCTTCCCTACATAGCAGGTATGGCACTGTTACCGGAGAGGATATATTCAATGAATTGAAAAAAACATTTGCTGATTATAACTTGGACTGGACTAACCTCAGTTGCCTGACTGTTGATGGAGAAAAGAACATGAGTGGCATAAAGGAAGGCTTGGTTGGACAAGTAAAAACATTCTACAACCAATGTTCCTGCACTGTATTATTCACCAGCAAGCTTTGTGTGCTAAATATGTGGACATTAGCAGTGTACTGAATCCTGTGGTGAACATGGTGAATTTAATAAGGTCACATAGCCTCATGGTCTAGTGGTTAAGATGCAGCGCTCTCACCGCTGCGACCCAGGTTCGATTCCCGGTCAGGGAACCATCCCCAGTCACTCTCAGTGGCGGCCCCAAGCCCGGATAAATTGGGGAGGGTTGCGTTAGGAAGGGCATCCAGCGTAAAAACATATGCCAAATCAAACGTGCGGTGCATCCGCTGTGGCTCCCCCTAACGGGAGAAGCCGAAAGAAACATAGCCTCAACCATAGACAGTTCAGAGGCATGTTGAAAGATACAGACACAAAATCGCAAGATTTACCATATTACACAGCAGTAAGATGGCTAAGTTGTGAGAAAGTTCTGAGCAGAGAATTTAAGTTAAGAAAGGAAATAGGTGACATCCTGGAAAGTAAAGGCAAGCCACAGCCTTTACTGTCTGATGAAGAGTGGGTATGGGAATTGGCCTTTGCTGCAGACATAACTAGTCATTTACATTTTCTGAAACTAAAACTACAAGTGTCACATAAAAGCAAATCAGTGTATGGCTTTACACTGTACACTGGTCTGCATAATCCAGTCCTTTAATGTTTTCTGAAAATAAGCTTAGTATGTGTCATTTGGACCTTTTAAATATACAAAAAAAAAATCTTACTATTTTATTTCATATAGGTTGGTCTATTTTGCAGATTAAGAAAAAGTTTTACAAGGAAATTGTGATCAAGGAATCCTTCATGGCAATCTGAACACACAATGCCATGGAGGTGTCAGAATGTTGTGTGCAAGATCTTCCTATATGCAAATTTTCAGCTGGCATAGAATCACTTAGGCCAAAGTCATTTTTAGTCATACATTTAATAAATGTCACAATTTTATAGGAGCCACCTTTCATTGGGAATAAGTGTAAGAATGTAGTGCTTAAATGTAATTAGCAGAGAGGTGGACATCGATTGAGATCACAGATAAGGATGAGTATCGCTTCAGAGTGAAGAACAGTAAAACCTATTTCAAAATTCTTTCACTTCAAGATCTGCATGTGGTCAGTACATGGTTGAAGAGAAGAAATGCAGGAACACAGCTCTTTAACACTGCAGCAGCACGTTTTGAAGTCGACCCTGTAGATAATTAAAACGGCAACAAAATACATCCATGACTTTTGCGTGTTCATTATTTGGCCTACACATGGTCACCAAAACAAAAGTCTAGGTTTAATTTGAGATCACTGGCTTGAACACTTGTTTTGTTATCATGATAGCTGAGCATGGTCTCTGACTGACTCCTTTACATTGTAATTCAAATTCAATTGACACTTCATCTGATATTGACAAGAACCCCACTGGGTTTCCCAGCACCGTTTGGAAGCTAGAAGAGTAGAGCCGAGCCACTCTTTGCCACAAGATGTGAGTCCCGTCTCGGTTGCTCGCAGCGAGCAGAGTGGCGCAGCGGAAGCGTGCTGGGCCCATAACCCAGAGGTCGATGGATCGAAACCATCCTCTGCTAACTGTGACCTGTTTAATACCGCAGTCCCATTCCTCAATGGAAATCTGAACACATAATGCCATCAAGGTATCTGAATTCTGTGTCGAACATCTTCCTATATGCACATTTTCAGCTAGCCTAAGGACAGTTAGGCCAAAGTCATTTATAATCATACATTTAATAAATGGCACATCATTTTATATGAGGCCCTTTTCATTGGGAATAGGGGTAAGAATGTCGTGCTCGCATGTGATTAGCAGAGAGGTGGACATAGATTGAGATCACATATAAGGATGATTATCACTTCAGAGTGGGGAAAAGTATAAACCTATTTCCAAATCCTATTACTTCACTATCTGCATGTGATGAGTACATGGGTGAAAAGGACAAATGCTGGATTCGAATGACCTGCCTACTTTGTGCACCAAACAGAAAGATTGCCATTGGTTTCCTTTTGATGCAGGCAAGCACCAGTTGACTCATTGATGGATGTGCAGGGGTCATGGAAAACCTTCCATAATCAAGGCTGAGAGGATAAGGTGACGGACCTAAAATCCGTTGGGGTCTCCCTGCGTCATGTTAAAATCATGCCTACTACATTTGTGATCTTAGTGTCTTACAAATTCCCCACAGATTGTTCCGCCAGAACACAGCTCTTTAACACTGCAGCAGAACTATTTAAAGTCATCAGCGTAGATAATTAAACCGCGAACGAAATACGTCTTCTACATTTGCGTGTTCACCATATGACCTAGACAATGGTCACCAAGGCAAGAGGCAGCTAACCCTGGCTGTCAGGATGGCCGAGCGGTCTAAGGCGCTGCGTTCAGGTCGCAGTCTCCTCTGGAGGCGTGGGTTCGAATCCCACTTCTGACAGGTGTGTACCTTGTTGGTCAGTTTTTCTGAACTGAGCCCATGCAGGGGAGACTTACTGAGTTGATACTGAAAGAACATGAAAGAAAACTATTCAACATGCTGGCTGTTCGAGTCTACAGTTTGCTTGGATAATGCTCAAGTCTTCTGCTGCTTGTTTGATATAAAAATATCTTGGCAAAATTTCACTGAATATCGAAGACTCATCCAAATGCTTGAGCATTTCTTTGGACAAAAATAGTTGAAACCTTGCTGTGACACACCAGTCTAGCTTTCATTTGACATCACTGGCTTGAACACTTGTTTCGTTATCATGATAGCTAAGCATGGTCTCTCATTTGAACAGAATCTCGTTCCAGGAATGGCACAAAAGTGTGCAACTGTGTGGCTAAATCTGTGTGTAAATAAAGTGCAAAGGGAAAATAATGCAATGTCTTATCTGCTAGTATCCTCAGATTCTTTATTTTTTCGGTTCTACAGTGGCATTTTATCATGATAATTCAATTAGGAGATGGATCATTGATGAACTATGACACTCTCTTATTTACAGCGTTTGTGAAAGAAAAGGTGTCACCTAAAAGTAAATCAGTGCATAATGTGAACAAGTGAAAAGGACAGATTTCACAACAATGCTGTACAGAGTACACTGATCTGCATAATCCAGTCGTTTATTGTTTTCTGAAAATAAGCTTAGTATGTGTGTTTTGGACATATCTGGTTGTTCGGAGAAATAAATACAAATCATTACTGCTTCAGAGTGAAGAACAGTAAAACCTATTTCAAAATTCTTTCACTTCAAGATCTGCATGTGGTCAGTACATGGTTGAAGAGAAGAAATGCAGGAACACAGCTCTTTAACACTGCAGCAGCACGTTTTGAAGTCGACCCCGTAGATAATTAAAACGCCAACAAAATACATCCATGACTTTTGCGTGTTCATTATTTGGCCTACACATGGTCACCAAAACAAAAGTCTAGGTTTAATTTGAGATCACTGGCTTGAACACTTGTTTTGTTATCATGATAGCTGATCATGGTCTCTGACTGACTCCTTTACATTGTAATTCAAATTCAATTGACACTTCATCTGATATTGACAAGAACCCCACTGGGTTTTCCAGCCCGTTTGGAAGCTAGAAGAGTAGAGCCGAGCCACTCTTTGCCACAAGATGTGAGTCCCGTCTCGGTTGCTTGCAGCGAGCAGAGTGGAGCAGCGGAAGCGTGCTGGGCCCACAACCCAGATGTCGATTGATCGAAACCATCCTCTGCTAACTGTTACCTGTTTAATACCTCAGTCCCATTCCTCAATGGAAATCTGAACACATAATGCCATCGAGGTATTTGAATTCTGTGTCGAACATCTTCCTATATGCACATTTTCAGCTAGCCTAAGGACAGTTAGGCCAAAGTCATTTATAATCATACATTTAATAAATGGCACATAATTTTATATGACCCCCTTTTCATTGGGAATAGGGGTAAGAATGTCGTGCTCGCATGTGATTAGCAGAGAGGTGGACATCGATTGAGATCACATATAAGGATGAGTATCACTTCAGAGTGGGGAAAAGTATAAACCTATTTCCAAATCCTATTACTTCACTATCTGCATGTGATGAGTACATGGGTGAAAAGGACAAATGCTGGATTCAAATGACCTGCCTACTTTGTGCACCAAACAGAAAGATTGCCATTGGTTTCCTTTTGATGCAGGTGTAGCGTCTGGCACAGATCATTTAGATTTCATGTCCCAGGCATTCCTTTTAACCTATGACATCTTCACCTCAATCCAAACTTGAAACTTTTATTGGGGGTGATATATCCGTAAAATGTCCCACTCCCCCTTTTAAAGACACGAATCCTCTAATCCTAAAAACACACACCCACACACAACTGAATGTAGTGCTTGCATGTGATTAGCAGAGAGGTGGACATCGATTGAGATCACAGATATGGATGAATATCGCTTCAGAGTGGAGAAAAGTAAAACCTTTTTCAAAATCCTATTACTTTAATATCTGCATCTTAATATCTGCATCTGATGAGTACATGGGCGAAGAGGACAAATGCTGGATTCGAATGACCTGCCTACTTTGTGCGGCAAACAGAAAGATTGGTTTCCCTTTGATGCAGGCAAGCACCATTCGACTCATTGGGGGATGTGCAGAGGTCATGGAAAACCTTCTATGATCATGGCTGAGTGGATACCACTGCATTTCCCAGCACCATTTGGAAGCCAGAAGAGTAGATCCAAGCTGCTCTTTGATCTTTGGTTGCTTGCAGTGAGCCGAGTGGTGCAGCGGAAACGTGCTGTGTCCATAACCCAGAGGTCGATGGATTGAAACCATCACCTGCTGAAAGTTCCCTGTTTCATAACTCAGTCCCCTTTCCAGCTCAGAGTGGGGCATTGAGTGGAATTATCATACTTTTTTTCCTTCATATTGGTTGGACAAGTTGAAACGATCAAAGCAACCAACAAAATTTTCCTACAGATGAAAATACAGCTCTACACGGAAATTGTGATTGCCATTGGTTTCCTCTTGATGCAAGCAAGCACCAGTTGACTCATTGATGGATGTGCAGAGGTCATGGAAGACCTTCTATAATCATGGATGAGGGGATAATTCAATGGTCCCGAAATCCATTGGGGTCTACCTGCGCCATGTTCAAATCCTGCCTACTAAGTTTGTTCTTTTGTTTCTGACAATTTCCCTGCAGATTGTTTTGCCAGAACAGAGCTCTTTAACACTGCAGCAGCACTTTTCCAGGTCAAACCCATAGATAATTACTTCTGATTTCTGACACCCTGCACATGTTGGTGACGGGAAAGCGAAATCCAAAAAGCCAGAGTAATGTTCAGCATAAAACCAGAGTAATTTAAAGGTCGTCAGGCAATTATGGCCTCAGTATATTAAAGACAAGAAATCGCTCTCACAGGATTTCAACGTCTTTGGTGCTATGAGGTAACAAGCCCTAAGTAAAAACCAAGTTATCATATAGTTGTTGCGATACAGTTGTCTGATAGCTCTTGTTCACCCCAACAAAGGTTATTAAGGGCAGAAGTTGAGTTTGTCCGGGATTTTAAACCAGAGGCCTCTCGAACCCAAAGCGAGAATCATACCCCTAGACCAACGAGCTGGGAGAAGGGAGCACTGGTTGCATGGCAAAGGTCTTAATGGTTACTTAATGGTGTCAAGCCAAAACTGCACTCTGGGAAATAGGAACGTGCAGCAAACTATAAACAAGTTATCACCAATACAGTGTTCTGATCTAAGTTTATTTTCTGTAAAACATGGGCTTGTCCGGGAGTTGAACCCGGGACCTATAGCACCCGAAGCGAGAATCATACCCCTAGACCAACAAGCCTTGCCCTAAAGTAACCGAAAACCTTAAGGTGTCCAGTCAAAGCCGCCCTCTGTAACTGCAAGAAACAGAAAGGTTCATTAGAGATTTAAACTTCATTGAAACTTTTGTAATAAAATGTCACTGTACATTGCAAACACGTTATCAGCGATACAGCTGTCGCATCCAGGATTTGAACCCGGAACTTCTCACCCTCAAGATAAGAATCCTACCCCTGGAGTAAACTGGATTTTAACATATTCAAGTAACCATTAGGCATTAAAGTGCAAATATGTAAACGTTGCATAGAGCAAAAACATAACTTCCTACAGTTTCACAACATTACTGTTCCTAGAACAGTTTTTTTTTATTAGTATAAACAAGTGCAACTGCACAATAATGTTTGCAATAAACAATGCTCAGAGAACTAGTGGTCATTTCTTTGGTCAGAAAGTGAGCGTTGGAAAACTGATGTTGACGGATTTCAGTGCGAGGCTTCGCCAGGTGAAAAAGCAAATGGATCAGATAAATAATAGTGCTGAGCAGGATGTTGATATTGTGCAAACGAAGTCGAGGGGCCATACTGTGGCAATGCAGGTCTAAGCACTGCAGAATTTGAACCATGAATTGCTGGGTCTCTCGAGCACGCCTGTCTTCAGCTCCCTGACGTTTTATCTCAAATTCAAGACGTGCTTTGTCCAGATCCAACCTGGCCTGCTGGAGCTGTCTCTTCTAGGCCATGTGCTCCTTGTCAAGATGCTGTTCAAGCTCTGCTGCTGTTGTATCAATGTCATGTTGTATTAACATGTTTATCCCTCTCTCCATGGCTTCCATAATTTGTTTTTTTTTTCCTTTTCGTTTACGCCCTGATGAGAAAAATCACAAAATTGTATTGTATCATAAGACAAAAAGATGTGCTGTTATATGATAATACAATATATCATAATAATGAACATTGTCAATATTGTTATTGTGGAGACTTTAAGATGTAATAATTATGAATTACTTGGCTTTTTAGAAAGAGTTTACATTTTTAACTGGTTAATTTGTTTCTGTAAAGTATTTAAAACTTTTTCACTCTGGTGTTCACCAACTATTCAAATACAGAATACTTTAACACCTATGCATTTTTTTTTTCAATATAATTTAAAAATGTACTATAAATACCATTTAAAACTGTTCCATTTCTTTATTGTTTCTTTAAAGTCATGTTCAATCTTGCTTAATATTAATTTCAAACTTACTTGTAATGATGGAAGTTTGGCCAGTATTGGTGGTCTGCTCTGACCTTTGACCACTGTCATCTTCAGTCGCTGTAAATGTAGCTGCTTTGTCTCCTGATGGCTCTGCTATACCAGATGAGTGTGAACTGGTACCTGTAACAAATCTTATAATTTAGAAAATTCGAGAGCTTCAAGATATTAAATAAATAGCAACACTGACATTTTGTACAGAGAAAAATTCACAAACTTACCAGTGATATCACCTTCCTCTAAACTTGATGCATCCATATGTCCATCACCTGGGTTATTCACTGGACGACAAGCTAAAGAAACAGAAATATCTACTCAATATCGACAGTACTGGTTTAATTACAGTACTTGATTGTGTCTCTATCGGTAGCTTGTTCACTGCATTGTATTATTTATGTCTATTATTTCATTTGATATGTATGCCTATGAACATAGCCATACATGCTTTGTACACTGTTAAATACATTTCAATACAAAATTAATACTCTTAAAAGTAGCAACTAAACAAGAACAGAGTCCAGTTCCTCGAAGAATGTGCAGCGTTGTGGATCCGACCCAGTCTTCTTATTATGCTTCACACATTCGCGGTAACGTAGTTTCAGATATTCTATACAGTCTTTGCACTTTACCCAACCAAAGGTATTTTATATGGATGGACAAACCTCACAAACTTTTTTACAAACTGCCTCCCAAACCTTGTGGTTGTGTATAAAATTTTCAAACTGAAACTGAAACGTAGGTTCGCTCCAAACAGAAATTAAAGCCAATGTTTCCTCCCGACTTCAGTGTTGCGTCGCTTTCTTTTTCGCCGCTATTTTACTATTGATCGTCATATGACCATACACAATCCATGCATCATGGACATGTGGTCTTGTGCAAGTCCCGTCCGAATCCATACTTGAAATCACAGACGTTGGCTAAAAGAAATTCTAACTTAAACGTCGTTTGGAAAACTAGTCCCGTCTGAATAGGGCTTATGTCTGTGTTTGGAAGACAAAGAGGAATAATTATTTTATTATTGTTTTGATTTTTATCCATCTATGTAAGTCTTATCTGATTTTAGATCTAAATGCCTATATGCCTGCGTGACACTAAAACATGTAGTGGTAACGGCTACTTTTTACTTAATACCAAATGTCAGAGCCCAAACTTTTTTACTTTAACTTGAGTAAAAAAGTGTAGTCAGTACTTTAACCTTTACAAACATTTTTTTTAAAACATGAGTACCTGTACTTCTACTTAAGTGAAGGATGTGTGTACTTTTGCCACCTCTGATGATTGGCTATTGCTTTAAGCAAACCCTGCATTGACTGGTCAGTTCACATACACAATGCGCTCATGCTGGACGTTTTTTTTGTGTGTATTCTAGCAACTGTAGTAAACAAAACATTGGCTGATAATCACGTGGCGAAAAGTTCACTCATTTTGCTCACAGCTTGTCGCAACTGTTCTAGGTTCGAAGCAGGTACCTGAGCAGAGCACGGATATCTCAGTCGGTGGAGCATCAGACTTTTAATCTAAGGGTCCAGGGTTCAAGTCCCTGTTCGGCCGTTAAAAAGCCAACAGCTGACTAATTCTTGGTGGTGGGATAATCCAAAGCTTGTTTGAATCTTCCCTTGATGTCAAAATTCCATGAGATTTTTTTTCTTGCACAGAGTACGGGCTCTGACGTTTCCACATGCTTTCCAAGTCTTACCCATACATTAGCAAATTATGGTTAAGTCTTACTGTGGTAAGCATCCTTTATGGTGTTAATTTTGACCAACCAATAGCTCTGACAATAGTTGTCTTTGTTTGAACCCAAAAGATATTGCCATGATCCTCCCATGCAAATATCATTGGTTCAAACATACTTTGACTGTGACATTATTTGAGGTGTCACTGAAACTTGAATTGTGAATACATCTTAGTCACTATTTGCAGAGTTATCTTTTTTTCAGCTAGAGCAAATTGACAAAGTTTGGTAACATGTTATAGGAGGGTTATAATGTACTAACGTTATTTTGATGAGACAGACTACACTTTGGACAAATTCAAAGTCTCCACATTGGACAATCAAAGATAGAGCAGCTGCTAATAAAGGCCAAAAGCAGGAGTCCAGCAACCATGACCTCGACGTGATTCGAACACGCAACCTTCTAATCTGGAGTCAGATGCGCTACCGTTGCGCCACGAGGTCCGAGGGGCTGTTTTGGCCAGCCTCATGGCCCAGAAAAGGCTTTGCATTTATCTTAAGGTAAGGTTCTCGCTCTCCTTTACTCTCTATACTGTTCATAAAAAGTAGATTTTTAGTTTAACATGAACATCTGTCTGTCCAAAACTATAAGAAATGTGGAAGGTTGGTTTTATTTTCCCTTTTCTTTCTTTTTTCTTTTCTATTTCTAATTTGTTTCTTCTCTTTTCCCATTTCCTCTTCTTTTTCCTTCTTCCCACCCCTTAACAGACTACTGTTCCCCAGCTTTTGGTGCAATCAGTCAGGGCTTTCGTCTGTTAACCAAAAGGTTTGTGGTTTGAGCCCACCCAGGGATGCGGTTGGTTGCATGGATGGATGGAAATATATGCATAAAAGAAAAAGAAAAGATTTTCCAAAAAGCAGCAGGCAAAAATTTGAGGTGGAGGGGCATCTTCTACATCTACAATCAATTATAATCGCCACAGCGGATCATCCGCATGTTTAATTTGGCACATGCTTTTACACTTCCTAACGCAACCCTCCCCATTTATCCGTGCTTGAGACCGGCACTAAGAGTGGCTGGGGTTGGTTCCCTGACCAGGGATTGAACCCGGACAACAGCGGTGAGAGCGCCGCATGCTAACCACTAGACCACCAGAGATCAACATATAAAACACTAATATAATTATAGTATTATATAGTTTATCTGTTCTTATAGCTTCATTGCCAGTGATTGTTCATCCATTTCTGATGGTTCTTTGTGTCCTTCAGTCTGCTGTCCTTCATCTTGCAGTTTGATCTCAATCATGACTTGTTTGTAGAGGAATGTATCTACCTTGATGTTATCTCTTTTTTGCATCTCCACTCCTTCTGGTTCTGCTGGAGAATCTGCCTCAGAGCAGTTTCCATATCTGTAGGCTAAAGAGAACAGCAATAATCAACCCTGATAATGCTGTCCGATTTGTTGCAACTGCCTGAGATACTCTTACACACACACAAACACACACTCAATTTAAAAGACAGTCAGAGACACCGTTGTCCCTGTATTCTGTCTTGTGCTGCTTGTTGAGGTGCAGCGACTCTCTCATTAAGGCATCTGGACCATTCAGCATCTGCTGTACGAATTTTTTAAGACCTTTTAGTTAAAAAGATTCAGACCTTCTCCATGGTTTAGGGAGGATTCTGGTCTCCTAATATACATGTGGGTTTAAATCCCACTTCTGAAATGACAAAATTGTTTTTTATTTGATCTATTTAATGTCCAAATATTCACATTTGTATCTGTAATAATAACTGGATGTGGGCATGGTCTCCACTATAAACACCTAAAAATGAAACAGTTTTAAAATAAATGTGAAGGAATTGGAAATAAATGATGTTTGTGATCTGGCACACTTGATAAGATTTCAGATTCTTTGAACTAGATGTCGCTATTAGCCAATTATATTTATACCCTTACCATCATTAGACTTTACAACAACTACAACAAAAATTCAGTCTTTGTTTGTATTCCTCCCATTCTACTGGATCCCCACACACACACACACACACACACACACACACACACACACACACACACACACACTTATAGAAGAACTTAACTTCAGTGTCTTCTCATGGTTTGTTGCGTTTTCCATCAGCTCTTGGTACTTTATCTGAAGGTGGTTGTGTTCGTGTCTCTCTTAAATCAGGTCCTAAAACAAAGTCATTGAGCAGAAAATGAGTAAATTTATGGACTTTTTTGTTGAATCTTATAATAAAAATTCTCAAGCAGTTTTATAAAAGTCATGACTTAGTAATACAAAAAACTTTCTCGGAGTACATCGTTGTGGGGTTTTACAGATTCTTTCATCCAGTCGTACTTCACTGTCAGTCTAAAGAAGCTCATCCTCTTTCAGCTCAGCTGTGACCTACAGTTAACCCTCTGGAGTCTGAGGGTGTTTTTGGCCTCTTGAGAGATTTTGACATGCGCTTACATTTGGTTATTTTTAGTTGCTTTTAAAATATATTATTGACAAAAGACTTATTACACTGTATTCAGCACAAACTGGGCTACCATAATATGTAAACAGCTTATATGTGTGTGTTTGTATTTTTTACTAAATAAGGTTTATGCATGGTTTTTGAAAAAAGCAAAAAAAAAAAAACCTCACTGAAATAAGGCCACAAAACCCGATAGTAAACATGTTTCCCCAAGACTTTTTAAGAACAGAGCTTGTAATGTAGGGTTTTTTATTTTTAATCATGTGAAAATCATCCTGCCTGCTCATTCACCTTAAACAATACTTTGAAATAAAATGTAAAAGACACTTTCTACTTTGAAAGGCCATATGTGAAGAGGCGTCGACATGCTGTGACTGACAGCTTCGTAGACAATGTGTCGCATAATGAGCTGTCGATTACATAATGAGCTGTGAATCACTGAGCCAGGATCACAGTGAGAAGTACAGTACTACAACAAGGAATGTGTTTCCTTTGTGTTTATTAAAAATACACATTAGCAAGGACAGCAATAAAAAGGGAATTGTGTAACGATAAAACAATACAGTACAGTATGTATAAAAAATAAAGAGTGCAACAAAAACAATAACACAATACACTACAGTAGGGTTCTGCAAATCCTAGCCTGTAGGGCTACAATACTATGCATTAAATAATAATAGTGTATCCATTTGAGGAATCGGCAAGAACAAACAACTTGAACCCCCACTTAGTTGGCTTGGCTTTTCATGTACTGTGTCCTCCCAGTGTTAGCTTTGCATGCTACCATCCTCTCATCCACGGCAAAATGTCTCCTAGGATGATAAATTGCTTTGCAGGTCTTAAGGATTGTGTCCATAAGCAGTTTCACTCTGAACAGACAATCATGTTCAGATGTGCCCCTCTTTCTGTCATTTTCTTTGTCTGCATCTGGGTGACTCATGTGTACATTCCATGAAATTGTCCTGTATCTGTCCCTTCACATAAGTGTTGCTGGAAAGGGAACTGTGAAAATACTGCTCTGTTGCCAGTAGTCTATGATGGAGGGCAACTTTACCATTGCCATGTAAAATAAAAGCCCAATGTAGCGATACATCTCACTCACGGTTACATCTCTCCATTTGTATTTGCGTCCCTTGGCTATTGACTTGGCAGCTTGAGCATTTGTGTTGTGGCACAAAGTATACAGGGAAAAATATTTTAAATAGACTAAATGGAGAATGAGAGTCAGAAGACCTCAGTTACGGTCCAGGTTTCACGTGCGGGCAGGAATCGCAGAGTCTGTGGAACTGTGTCGTTATCTGTCTGATCCTTCCATGACATGGTGGACTGTGTGTGCTGCCTTTGCCCTTTTTGGAGCAGGTGCTTGATCACATCTGTTTATGAAACACACAAACGAACATCACTAATTGTGTCATTGGTAAAGTTGTTTGCATATGTCATACAATGCAATAATGATTCAAACTAAATATAATAAGAAAATATAAAATATGTACTTACTCAGGATGATTCTCGGTCAAACTGAAAATGGAGCGACACCTGCGTGGCCTGGTGTGAGTTTCCAGTGAAGGCAGGGGTGATGCAGCCACATTCCTAAAAATAACCAAACGATATATTTTAGGATGATGAATACACTTGAACAATATATTTGTTAGCATGCATTGTACAGCCTATAGGCCTATTTGTTGATGGGCAATAGGACAGATAAATGTTTGTTGATGGGCCATAGACCATAATGCATCTCAGACATGTACACCATCACCATTTACAGCTGAGCAAATAATATTATTATTGATAAAGTTGTCATACAATGCAATAATGATTCAAACTAAATATAATTTAAGAAAATATAAAATATGTACTTACTCAGGATGATTCTCAGTCGAACTGAAAATGGAGCGACACCTGCGTGGCCTGGTGTGAGTTTCCAGTGAAGGCAGGGGTGATGCAGCCACATTCCTAAAAATAACCAAACAATATATTTTTCAGTATTTTTGATGAATACACTTGAACTAATTATATATATATATATATATATATATATATATATATATATATATATATATATATATATATATATATATATATATATATATATATATATATATATTTGTTAACATACATTGTACATATAGCATTTACACCTCAGCATTCCAGAACATCTCTGCTAGATAACACTACATAACAGACACAGGATGACCAGTGACACGAACCAAAACTGAACTGAGGCTAAAATATAACTTTATATAACGTCAACAATATTTAGAGCATACAATTACAAACAGTTCATGTTATAAATGAGCAGATATTGGCGGATTTCTGTTGTAACATTAAAAGGCAATGCTGACAAAATCTAGGCAGAGATGTCTACAAACAATATGAGTTTTATATGATCACAATGTAAGACTTAATAACTTACTCATCGTAGCAACTTGCTGGAAAGTCCTCGCTCTTCAAAATGCAAACGCTCCTCGTCGTAATCGCAGTCTTCTTTAGATGAAAAGGTAAATTCTCTGCCATTGTTTTATGCCACTGTCCGGGGGGCGTGTGTGTGTGTGTGTGTGTGACTCAACGTGTGAACTGTTTTACCTGTGAATAGCGGGGGGGCGTGTCCGCTCGCAGCTCATTAACAGATAATTGGTGGAAAATCTGTGCCTCTACTTGGTTTCACATGATTTATATTCATTGAAAACATATGTTTTTTATTTCACCGACTTATTCTAAAACTACACACTTTAAGCTGTCTAAATATATATTTTTTATTTCTGTGTGTCAGCTATTGGCCGAGTTTCAGCGCATATTGATGACGTGTTTCTAAACGAAGTTCACGCAGACAAAGGCGACAGATGGCGCACCCTGACTATTTTATTCATTAAAAAAATACAACGTTTTGTTTATACAGTGAGCATACACAAATAAAAGTAGACCCTTTACAGATTTAAATGATGTATTACTTTGACATGTTTGATCAAATATGACCGAGCAGTTTAAGCTCTTTTTGCTGGCATCTGAAAAAAATCACGTTTGGGTGCCGGCAGCGAATCAGACTCCAGAGGGTTAATACATTATTAAAATACATACTTTGTAACCTGTCTGGTTAGAAGAGCCCAAGCTACAAAAAAGGAAAAGAAACAAATTCAATATTTAAACTTAACAGAAAAAAGGTACATACAAAAATACTTTAATACCTAAAAAAGATACACAAATAAATCAATAATTGTGGGTGGGAAAAAAATTATATATATAATCCCAAAAGAACAGCCTACCTGGCTGGTTGCAGTTTATATTTCATTAGCATGAGATGCCACCGCGGGATTCGAACCGCGAATTTGTCCTGCAATGAACACTGCAACCAGATACGTAACCACTAGGCTACGTGCAGGTAGAACAAAAGAAGAGATCAATCACAGCTTAAGAACTACAGCTCTGTACAAGTCCCGCCCCTTTTCACAGTTGATTGGTTGGCGCTATAAGGGGAAAAAAATTTTATTAAAATTTTTACAAAAAAAGGCATCTTCTTTTCTTCTTGTTAACGTTAAATTAAATAATACAAATACACAAATAAATTTATATATTCGCCGCGGAGGCAAAAGAAAAAAACACATCAGGAACTGATTGAGCGCCATAAAGGACCACGTGACCACAGGGCCGAGTGATGGCGCTATATACTCTGTACAAGTCCCGCCCCTTCTCTCTGATGATTGGCTAGCACTGAAAGCAAACCCTGCGTTGATTAGTCTGTTCACATACATTATTCATAGACTTGCAGGAAAAAGCTGATAAATTTGACTAAAAAATAAAGAATAAAAGAGAGATAATATTTCCAGAAATGTTGCAGTGAGCAGAAACTGACATTTCGGCTAATAGTGTAGGAGACATCATAATTAGCCTCATGCTAGCCGGGTTTGCTAGCGCTGTTTTTGTGTTAACTAGTTTCTTAGAATTTCTGACTGAAATCTAAACAAAAAGAGGAATACATTCTATTTTACATTATTATGATACGTATAGTTTATTTATAGCTCACTAAATGTACAATATTTAGACTGAGGATGAAAACGATTGAAGCTAAGATTAATTAGCCGGCTAGTTAGCCTAGCTCAGTGGATCTCAAAGTGTGGGATGCGGCCCTCTAGTGGGGAATAAAGACATAACAGGTGGGGCGCAATAAACGGCAGGATTTATTTATTTATTTGTTCTTCATTTATGATTTTCACTATTAATAAAGTTCATGCACTCAAAGCAAAACAAATAAACAATTAGGAACAAATCACTTATACTGCATACACACATTGTATAGTCCTTACAGAAATTGGGCCGACCCAATCACATCTTCAATCATCTCCCCTTTTGGGCTCTGTGTTTAGTTCATAATTAGTTTTAGGATTCATCAGTGTGGATTAGAGTTTTTTTGTATTAATAAATCTGGACCAAAATGCCAGAGCTTGATTTTTTGTCCCAGTCCAGTTCTGCTTGGATCCTTCTCAGATGGTTTCCATATCTGTAAAGAGAACAGCAATAAGTTTCATTCCACACACTGACTCTGTGGACGTGTAGGGGTGTGTGTACCTTTTTCTCTTTGCATGGTGGATGTGTGTGTGTTCTTCTGTAGGACGGTCCAAGTATGTACCTGCTGCATGTGGCTGGACCTGAAAACAAGTACAGATAAATGTAATGAGGTCGAGTGTGGGTGTTTTCCTGGACAGAAGAAAGTTCAGGCTTCCAAGTCTTTCTTCTTACATTGTGAATGAATCAGTGAATGAAACTAACTGTCTTCACTCTAAATCATTTCCTGCATGTTCATGGGACACTGTACTGTAGCGGTGTGTAAGTGTGTGTCACCTCGTCTCATCTCTCTGATCTCATCCTGATAATGCTGTCCGATTTGTTGCAACTGCCTGAGATACTCTTACACACACACACACACACACACACACACTTCTGCAAGGATGACCCCCTTTTCAGTTTTATAATTGATCCCTCTTGTATTTAGAAGACAGTCAGAGACACCGGTTGTCCCTGTATTCTGTCTTGTGCTGCTTGTTGAGGTGCAGCGACTCTCTCATTGAGGAATCTGGAATCTGGACCACCTCAGACCCTGCATTTAAACAAAGTAAAGTAAGATGTTACATTAAAAACGAGTATTTACGTATTTTCAGACCTTTCAGTCAAAAAGATTCAGACCTTCTCCATGGTTTAAGGAGGATTTTGGTCTCCTAATATACAAGTGGGTTTAAATCCCACTTCTGAAATGACAAAATATTATTTTATTTGATCTATTTAATGTCCAAATATTCACATTTGTATCTGTAATATTAACTGGATGTGGGCATGGTCTCAACTGTAAACACCTAAAAATGAAAGTTTTAAATTAATTGTGAAGGAATAAGAAATAAATGATGTTTGTGATCTGGCACACTTGATATTGGACAAAGTGTAAGAACTGCTCTCCAACTTCTACAGCTTCATATCTACAGTGGGGGAAATAATTATTCAATCTCCTGCTTATTCTGTAAATGTACCCTCTTACAAATCCTGTAACACACATATCTATCCATTCATCCACCCAAAGAGAGTAACTACTTGTGCTACTGCATGTCATTAAAGAATGATTAAAAAGGAAGTCCAGGTTAAATAATGAAACACATTAAAAGGTGACACGTGACAAACCTTTTCCTCGTTTTAAACCTATAGATGTATGTAACAGGTGTATAATTTACCCTGTTAAATTTACATGTCCTGTTTCAATTCATACAAACATTGTTAATTTGTCTTGTTTATACTCATATCTGTGTTTATAAATGTAGTTGCCTGATCAAAATGGGTGCTTCCTTTAAATGCCTTGATAATAGAAGCTGATGTCACTTCCTGTCCAGACTCCTCCTCTTCCCTTTCTGTATTGTAATCTCATTGGAGTGGTGGGTTTCTCCTAAATTTATGATACACTGGTTTAATTTTATATAATTTACTTTTCTATTTATGTATTATTTATATATATTTTTTGGTTGAAAGAAGCAGAAATAGAGGACAGGGTAGTGTGGAGGAGGATGATCCGCTGTGGCGCCCCCTAAAGGAAGCAGCCGAAATAATTTTTTTATTTCTTCTCACTGAAGTTTTTGTGTGAGGTTTCTTTATCTATCTGTGTGATTATTTTACACTTTTTGTTTGTATTTTTATGAATGTGAGGGCACATGGTGATAAGTCTACCACACATTTATTTTATAGAGAACAATAAGTGAAATATCACCACAGAGGCTCCTGATTTGTTGTGTGTTTATCAGAAGAAACATTAAAAACTTCCAGTGAGCTGCAGTCTGCAGTCCCGTGTCTGATTTCACATCACAACACACAGAGTCAAGTATTTCAACTGGTGTCATCAATATTGATGAGCGATACCAATCATTTTCTTTTTAATCCGATACCGAGTACTTTCAAGATGAGTATCTAAAGTTATTATTAATAATGAATTATATTCATCTATATCTAGTCATTTATATTTTAATATTGTCATTTAAAACAAAAGAATAGCAACAAAAAAATTAGATGCAGCTCACTGGTAAGTGGCGCTATAGTGTGCTATTTTTGGAAAAGGCCCGCGGGCGACTCATGTGGTCCTCATGTGGTCCTATTTCTTAACCGTGTGAGGTAACAAAATATGAGAGTTTCTAACTAAGAGAACCTAGGCCCCATTCCAATAAAAAAATCAAGGGGAATAGGGAGCTACATGAGGAAGAAACCTTGAGAGGAACCAGACTCAAAAGGGAAACCCATCCTCATTTGGGTGATATCAAGAGTGTGATTATGAATCTTAAAACAATACAAAACACCAAGGAGTAAAAACTACCATGAGCACTGGGGTGTGTGATGGTCCGTAATCTTCATGAGGTGTGTGTGTGTGTGTGTGTGTGTGTGTGTGTGTGTGTCTGTGTGTATTAGAATTCTACATCATTCTCAATCCTGTCTCTTGTTTTCTAAGTCTTTTTCCCCACCTCTATTTTTTATTTTTTTTTATGTGTGTCTCTGTGTGTGTGAGAGAGTCTTAACCTGTGCAGAATGGCCGCCTTATCTTCACGGAGTTGCTAAATCTCCTGTGATGTCCTAAGCCCTATTCAGACGGGACTAGTTTTCCAAACGACGTTTGAGTTAGAATTTTTTTCAGCCGACATCTGTCATTTCATGTATGGATTCGTACGGGACTAACATCTCTGTGTTTATTGCGGAGGTAGGAATGTCTGTGTGTTACATGTGGGCGTTACACAAGACCTCTACATCCATTATTGGTGCGCAGAAAGCAGAAATTTGAATACTGGCACGCTAGGGTTAGTACGGTAGTTCAGGTTGACCAAAACACACAAGTAAACGCGTTTTTGAAAAAAACGTTTTCGCCAATCACAGAAATTCGCATTCAGACAAGTACCTCTGTGAAACAGAAATTTCTCTAACGACCCCCTGTAAAACTAGTCCCGTCCGAATAGGGCTTTAGGCAGCTTGTCATTGCTTGGTAAACTGTGTGTCTGCCTCTAGTGTTGCCTGGAGATACAGCCAGTTTTGATCTGTTCTCCCTCGAAATTCAAGCTCTCGTGGGTCTCCTGAACTCATTAGACTCTGAGGGAGATGGTGAACTACAGTGTAAACTACCAGTGGCCATTCGACATTGTGCAACCTGTCACTCAGCACTGACCATTCAGGAGAGTCACTCAGCACTGACCATTCAGCAGTGGTCACTCAGCAGTGGCCTTTCAGCATGCATTCTGCATCACGCAACCTACTGAACAGCAGCTAAGATAGCAAGAATCACCTTATATGCGATCAGTTCTATACCCAGTGAAGTTGAGTGTTCTGAATCCTGTACCGTGTTTTGACTGACACGCTGGGGCGAGTACGATCCCCTGATCCCCACACCAGATAGTGAAAATCCTAACATTTTGTCCTTCGAGCTGGATAGGAAACCTTCCTAACAATCGGTCGTGATTCTGTCCATTGTGACTGTGTATGTAAGGGAGTGGCATTGCATGACTACAGCACAGTGCTGTGCATAAAAGCAGACCGACCCAGGCGGGAGAATCATTTCTTCTTCGCATTTTTGAGAACGCACATCAGGATGGCCTCGCAGTAAGAACGTCTCCGCGCAACAGGCTTTAGCCTGGCTTCAGGAAATGGACGGAGCAGACTCTGATGGAGGAGAGATTTCAATTGTCCAGCAGGCCACTGATACCTCTTTAGAAGAATCCGAAAAGGAGACGGAACAAGAACCCAACATGCTTCCACGGAAGATGCACCGTGGTACTGGGAAGCCCTGTCTGAGCCAGACGGCAAAAGACGACACTGTGTGGGTAGAGGAGGACATTGGAATGCCCAGTGCAGTAGCAAATCACTCGTGCTTCACTGCACAAGCTGAACCCACAGAGTCTGCTAAGGTTTGTCATTGCCATAGTACATATGATATTTATATAAACCTATTTAGAGTGAGGTTCATGTAAATTTACCATTCTCTATTTGTTTATCTTCCAACAGCGTAAAATTACAAGCGTGCTCCAAGCTTCCTTTGCCTGTTAGACGTGGGAATGCTGCAGACCATCAGGAAATGCACGGTCCATCAAGCCCGCAGAACAGAGCGGGACTGGAATTTGGCAATTCATGAACTGATTGCATTCATTTCAGTTCTGTTTGTAAGAGCAATCATGTATCCTGTTGGTGCCAGTGTGGTTTGCTGGTCAGAAAGTTTTCTGGTGCCAGTAATCAAAGAGACAATGCCCCGAGATAGATTCATTTCAATTATGCAACACCTTCGATTTGATGACAAGGACATGCGGGCAGAACAGGTGAAAACAGACAAATTATCTGGACACGCTTCAACAAGAACTGTGCTGAGAGTTTCACTCCAGGAGAACACATGACCATAGATGAGACCTGGGCAAACTACGGCCTGCTAATGACGCAATAAAAAAGCGCAGCTTGCACACAGTTATCTGGATAAGAGCCAACATGTCTGCAGTGTGGACTTATTTCAATATCTTAGAGAAAGACCCACGGATAGCGATTTGCAAAACATGCAATGCTGAAATTTCAAGAGAGGATGTATCTGCAAAGAGTTTATTCCAGTGATGTGCCAAGGAAAAAGGCATAACACAAAAAATATGGAATTCATTGCCTTAGATCATGTGGTCATCTTTGAAACATTCCCCGTAGATCCAGAAAATACTTAATTATTATAATATAATAATACTTTCCATTCACTTGAATGGGCTTCCAAATGTTCTGCAGGCAATTATTTTGTATAACAGACCGTTGCTAATAATAATTGACCGCTGTCTGTCTGTCAATGCTATGAATGGTACCAAATAAATTATAATAATTTATAATAATAAATAAAAAACTTTTGTAATTGAATTTATTCTTTGAATTGCAATTCATTGATTTTAGTGAGGTTAGGATGACAATAATCTTTTTTGTTTTCTTATTCGATACACCACAATTTTACAAATATTTACAGAATAGTTTTATTCTTCCGATGATCAGTACCAGCTATTCAAAATATATAATTTAGTGCATTTTACAATGGAAAAAAGTTGAGCAGAATGAAGTTCAAGTTATCGTTGGTGTGGCCCTCTGACACAATTCAGTGAGACACAATTCTGAGTCTTCTTCTGGCCTCTGAGCTACTCTGAGTAAACAAATGCAAATGTGCCAGGCCTCACAGGTAATTGGTGTGTTTGCACAACAAAAGCAGGAGAACAATGGAGCTGAAGGCCTGTAAAAATCTCAGCAGGGGTGCTAGTAGGTTTTAGGTCCAGGGAATTTACGCAAATTTGCACAGGTTTAGTAAATCTATTAACAACGTGATACACTTGGATAATGCACACGAAACCCCTGAACAATGGGGGTTTTTAAGACCAGAGTTGGGACACTAAGCGCCCCCTATAGGAAACCGTTAGTCAATGCATTTTAGGTTTAACAGAAACAAAGAAAATTTGATAAGAAATACAAATTGCGATCGTATTTATTTCAAGGCGTTTTAATAATATAAGTAAAATTATTATTCTTTTCTTTTAAATTAATAAAGAAAAGAAGCGACTCCGGTGGGACTCGAATCCACAACCTTTGAATCACATCGCTACTAGTGCCTGGCCTAGAAGTCCAATGCGCTGTCCATTGCGCCACGGAGCCACCTGTTGAATAAGGCAACATTTTATTAAATATTTATAAAATATATCTAAATGTTTGTAGATCCTAATTAATCAACATTTAATGATTTTGTATTATTTTTATTATTATTTAAATCATATTTTGTGCTCTTTTGGGGGGGGGAACCCCTTTTTACTACTGTACTAAACTCTACAAAGTTTTTCCAATAATTATTATATTGATTGAGTCACAAATAGTAGTTACTCAATATAATACCACATTAAAAGATACATTTTAAATTGCGTTTTTTTCGTAAGATGTTTGCATATAGACCAGACATGGGCAAACTACGGCCTGTTGGATTTATTAATCCGGCCGCCGAACGTGACCAAATTATATTAAAATAGGTACAGGTAAACATGGGCGTAAATCCCGGGGGGGACCGGGATGACATGCCCCCCCATATCCAAGTGTTATCCCCCCAAAAAAATTTATTAAAAAAATATCACACTCTCTATTGTGGAAAATAAATGTATGCATACCTAAATAATTGTGTAAGTAGAAAAAAACTCGCAAAAAAATGCATTTAGAAACAGTTGAGTTCCCCCTCCACTTCCTCACAGTGGTTTGACCCACTGCCTGCTTTCCCAGTTCATCACACCTACTCTACACACACGAGTCAGGTGTGTGTCTGCGGCTCAATTAATGTTCAACTCCATTAACTAGGGTATTTTATTCACTTTAAATAAAGTGATTCTCTTTGATGTAGTTGATGCAGACTCATTCATAAATGAGTTGCGGTAAAAATGCTGATTAGCGGTGTAATTTTCCATGAATCTGCTCTATTAGCGATTAAAATATGACTTATCTAGTGAACGTTAGCGTATTTACGATAGCTTGTAGCATAGTGCACTGACACTAACACACCAAAGCCGTTTCCCATGCAGTGTTTTATTTGGGATGAATTGGTATAATGTTAATTTAACATTAACACACAATTAGCATATTGTTTATCTGTGCATTTACTAAATGAGCGCTGTGCTACATCTGAACTGACCCCACTGTATTTTTATAATCAATTTCTATTCTGTTCTTAAATGTCTTAATTAATTTCAATACAAAATGTTACTTTTTTTTTAATTCCTTGTTTTGCTTTGTCATTGAACCTGAGAAAAACTTGATAAAAAAATTATATTTTTTAATTATATTTTTTTTATATAGTTTTATATTCTGTCTCTTAGTTAAAATAAATCTACTATAAAAATTCTAGACTGTTCATTTCTTTGTAAGCGGGTAAATTTACAAAATGAGCAGGGGATTGAATAATTATTTCCCCCACTGTAGATATGAAGCTGTAGAAGTTGGAGAGCAGTTCTTACACTTACACTTTGTCCAATATCAAGTGTGCCAGATCACAAACATCATTTATTTCTAATTCCTTCACATTTATTTTAAAACTGTTTCATTTTTAGGTGTTTACAGTTGAGACCATGCCCACAGCCAGTTAATATTACAGATACAAATGTGAATATTTGGACATTAAATAGATGAAATAAAATAAAATTTTTGTCATTTCAGAAGTGGGATTTAAACCTACATGTATATTAGGAGACCAGAATCCTCCTTAAACCATGGAGAAGGTCTGAATCTTTTTGACTTAAAGGTCCAAAAATACATAAATACTTGTTTTTAATGTGAAATCTTACTTCACTTTATTTAAATGCAGGGTCTGAGGCCAAGTACAGCAGATGCTGAATGGTCCAGATTCCTCAATGAGAGAGTCGCTGCACCTCAACAAGCAGCACAAGACAGATTAATAAAATGACGGGGCTCAAAAGTATCTCAGGCAGTTGCAACAAATCGGACAGCATTATCAGGATAAGATCAGAGAGATGAGACGAGGTGACACACACTTACACACCGCTACAGTACAGTGTCCCATGAACATGCAGAAAATGTTTCATTTAGAGTGAAGACAGTTAGTTTCATTCACTGATTCATTCATTATGAAAGAAGAAAGACTTGGAAGCCTGAACTTTCTTCTGTCCAGGAAAACACTCACACTCGACCTCATTACTTTTATCTGTACTTCTTTTCAGGTCCAGCCACATGCAGCAGGTACATACTTGGACCGTCCTACAGAGGAACACACACGTAAGGAGAAAAAGGTACACACACCCCTACACATCTACACAGTCAGTGTGTGGAATGAAGCTTATTGCTGTTCTCTTTAGCCTACAGATATGGAAACTGCTCTGAGGCAGATTCTCCAGCAGAACCAGAAGGAGAGGAGATGCAGAGAAGAGATAACATCAAGGTAGATACATTCCTCTACATGTAGATGTTCACACATGAAGCTTCTCTGTTCATCAGCATTCTGTTACACAGAAACGAGGCATGATTGAGATCAAACTGCAAGATGAAGGACAGCAGGCTAAAGGACACAAAGAACCATCAGAAATGGATGAACGATTTCAGTGACAATGAAGTTATAAGAACAGATAAACAACCCTATAATATATTACAGTGTTTTATATGTTGATCTAAAGAAATAAAAAGAAGAAAAGTAGATTCTTAATCACACCGCGTGGCGTTTACCTCAATATGGTTGACACTTTTCTAAATGTAATACAAAAACTAATAATTGATTGTAGCTGTAGAAGATGCCCCTCTACCTCAATTTCTTGCCTGAAAATCTTTTCTTTTTCTTGTATGCAAATACAGTGGAACCCGGTTATGTCGATGTCCTAGGGGGTCGCCAAAAAGCATAGAGGTAACCGATGATCGAGATAAACTAAAATCAATATGGCGCCAATATATTAACATGCTAGACATTTCTTTATGTACATGATGTGCGTTAATAAATGAGAATGTGCATGCACGTGTTTTTGAAGGGTTTTTTTACACAACAGCGTTGCCGCGATTTGTTTGATAAAGGCATGCTATAAAAATACATACAGTACATGTTTGTTAACTGTCAGGAATCCACCTGCCACGCCCCCTTCGGCACCCCCTTCGGCGTTGCAGGTGCTTTCTCGGACGCTTTCTCTGAAGCTCCCGGCTTCAATCGCGCACATATGGTGCTCGTTTAACATTCATCACCAGCTCCTATTTAAACTTCCACACTCTCACCGTCCGTTATTGTTGGTATATGTTTGTTCACGGCGGTCGCTGTTATCGCGCATGCGTATCCCGGTACGTGTCTTCCCACCGGCACTCTCTCAACGTCTGCGCTTTTCTTCCCAAAGCGCATCGCGGATTCCCCCCGATCCTGCCTTTGTTCATTCTATGCTTTTGCTGCTCATCCCACGTTCTCCCGTGTGCTGTTCAGCGCCGCGCTTCTACTTTCGCCTCCCGTTCATCGCATAACATTTAACAACAAAAGGCATATGTGCACTAACTAACAGCAGAGATTCACCAGTATACAATACAACATCTGTGGCATCTGTAAGGCTTGATTTTTCCGCCACTTTCTCGAGTTCTTCTGCGGCTGCACAGTGCCAATCGAGATAACTGACGTTAAATGGCAAATTTTTCCCCCCTTGTGCTCGAGATATTAGGGTTCGGCGACATAAAAAAGTCGACAAACAAATAGAAATGCTTAGAAAAAGCGAGAATTTGGCGGTTCCACTTTAAAAACGTCGACTTAATAGGGTTGTCGAGTTAACCGAGGTCGAGATAAGTGGGTTCCACTGTATTTCCATACATCTATCCAACCAACCGCTAGAATACACACAAAAAAAAACGTCCAGCATGAGCCTATTGTGTATGTGAACTGACCAGTCAATGCAGGGTTTGCTTAAAACAATAGCTAATCATCAGAGGTGGCAAAAGTACACACATCCTTCACTTAAGTAGAAGTACAGGTACTCATGTTTTAAAAAACGTTTGTAAAGGTTAAAGTACTGACTACACTTTTTTACTCAAGTTAAAGTAGAGAAGTTTGGGCTCTGATATATAAAAAGTAGCCGTTACCACTACATGTTTTAGTGTCACGCAGGCATATAGGCATTTAGATCTAAAATGCTAAGACTAACATAGATAGATAAGAAAAACACAAATAGAAGGATAGAAAAGACAAACAAGTAGACAGAAATTTGTAAAAATAGTTTTTTTTGAGGGGATAAGAAACACAGGCTTGTATGTCAGGATGGCCGAGCGGTCTAAGGCGCCAGCCTCAAGGTTCAATACCTTCCAAGAAACTGAGTGTTCTGGTCTCCACATGGAGGTGTGGGTTCAAATCCCACTTCTGACAGTGACTTTATTTTCATTAGAAATCAAAACAATAATAAAATAATTGTTCTCCTTTGTCTTTCAAACACAGACATACAGAATAAACAAGTAGATGGTTACCTAATAGTGGAAAAAAAAACTGTTAATACAGACTAGCAGGAAGATGGATATATAAATTAGACAGATCGATACATCTCAATAGACTTAAAGCACTTTTGTATGTCACTCTGAATAAGGGCGTCTGCTAAATAAATAAAACCCAGTCATTAGGGAGGCACAAGCCAGTGCACTCTTAGTGCCGGTCCCATGCCCAGATAAAAGGGAAGGGTTGAGTCAGGAAGGGCATCCAGCGTAAAACATGTGCAAATTCAAATATGCGGATCACGAATAAGAATTTCATACCAGATTGTTCGAGGCCCGGGCTACCAACGACCGCCACAGGTATTGTTAGCCAACAGGGTAATTGGGCTACTTTTGGCCGAAGGAGGAGAAGGAGAGGAGGAAGATGTCTACAGAAACAGCAGGAAAAGGAGAAGTGTAGGGGAGTGGAGGTTCGGGTTGGTATTTTAAATGTTGGTACTATGACTGGTAAAGGGAGAGAGGTAGCTGATATGATGGAGAGGAGAAAGGTAGAGATGTTGTATGTTCAGGAGACCAAGTGAAAAGGGAGTAAGGCCAGTAACATTGGAGGTGTTTAAACTGTTCTTTCATGGTGTGAATAGAAAGAGAAATGGTGTAGGGGTGATTCTAAAGGAAGAGTACAGTAAGAGTGTAGTGGAGGAGAAGAGAGTTTCTGATAGCGTGATGAACTTGATGCTGGATTTTGAAGGAGTGATGATAAATGTTATCAGTGTTTATGCTCCACAAGTCGGCTGTGAGATGGAGGAGAAGGAAAAAATCTGGAGTGAGTTAGATGGAATGGTGTAGCAGGAGTCATGAAGCTAGAAAGGTACTTGGTGTGACATCTGGAAATAGAAAGGAAGACAAAGAGACGTGGTGGTGGAATGAGGAAGTGCAGGAAAGCATAAGGAGAAAGAGGTTGGAGAAACAGAATTGGGATCTGCAGAAAGATGAGAAAAGTAGGCAGGAGTACAAGAAGATGCAGCAGGTGAAAATGGATGTGGCAAAAGCTGAGAAAAAGGCATATGAGGAGCTGTGTGAGAGGTTGGACACTAAGGAAAAAGAAAAGTATTTGTATCGATTGGCCAGGAAGAGGGACCAAGCTGGGAAGGATGTGCTGCAAGTTAGAGCAATAAAGGATGGAGATGGAAATGTGTTGACTAGTGAGGAGAGTGTGTTGAGAAGGTGGGGGCAGTTTTTTGAGCAGCTGATGAATAAGGAAAATGAGAGAGAGAAAAGGTTGGATGGTGTGGAGATGTTACCTGGAAATAGTCACCTGCAAGCTTTTCTATATAAATACACACACGTATTTAGTGTGTTTTATTGTATCTGATTTTGTGACTGCACTGTGCAGGCAGAAGACAAAGATGTCATTCAAGAGTCTATGGAGGAGACTACTGTCGGAATTGACGGTCCTTGAAGGCCAGATGGTATTTCAAGACTTGGATAATGTTGCATGAACTACTGCCATGTTGTTTAGTTTAATGTATGCTTTGAACTTTAACTACCCATTTAACTTAAACTTAACCTACCCATCTAACTACCCACGCACTGTATAACCTGGACTTAACACTTAACACACACTCATTACTCATCTCAGCCCATTTCACCATCATTTATTTATTATTATTTATACTTTACCATACTACACTGTTTACATGCTGTCTTTTGCACCTTTGACTGTCTTTTATTATTCTATACTGTTATTATACTACACTGTTTACATGCTGTCTTTTACAACTCTTGACTGCTGCTGTTTTTTGCACTACACTGTCTCTGTTTATATTCACTCTCGGATATAGTTTTTACAGTTCTCCTCGCACAATACTGTATAATCAGAGTATACAGTAGGTTTACTGGTTGGCGCTATCTCAGGTTTTGTGTCTTGTCTTGTGTTGTCTGTCTGTACTGTTTCTCGTCTGCACTGGTTGCACTAGGTTGCACTCAATGCACTTTATGTAGCTTGTGTTGTGTTGTAGCTCTATGTTGTTGTTTAGTGTAGCACCAGGGTTCCGTAGGAATGTTGTTTAGTTTTTACTGTGTACCACTGTGTATAGTAGAAATGACAATAAAAGCCTCCCGAGACTTGACTTGACTTAACTGAAGTATACATTTAAAGTATTGCAGAAAGTTGTCATGGACCTTTAGGGCCTGCACTGCCCAACAAAGCACAAACTCTCAAAAACAGACTCTTTCAATGAGCGGATGTAGGACTTTTTGGAGACAATGTGACAGAGGCTTGATTAAAATTGTTTGAACATGTGCAGAGGATGGACATGGGGTATATCTGTAGGAGAATGCTGAGGATGGAGCTGCCAGGAAGGAGGAAAAGAGAAAGACCAAGGAGAAGGTTTATGGATGTGGTAAGGGGAAGACATGCAGGTAGTTTGTTTGAAAGAGGCAGATGTTAAGGACAGAGTAGTGTGGAGACGGATGATCCGACGTGGCGACCCCTAACGGGAGCAGCTGTAAGGAGAAGAATTCTCTTGGTCTGTTGTTGCCGTTTCATTGCAATGGTTGTGAATTCAGTGTCTGGATAGATTGAAAAGCCTTTGGAGAATCACTTTAAGAACTCTGCATCTGCACTACATTTTGTATGCTACCTCACATACATCTTTGATTCTGTATATGTGGCGTGAAGCCTTGAATAGTGTAACTGTGCTTTAGGATTACACTGCAACATCCAAGTGCAGCATCTGTGATATTTTCAGATTTGATCTTTAAATTAAGAGCCCTTACTGTATTGACCGTTGTTGCTGTTTCGTTGCACTGTTGGTGGATTCAATGCACGAGTGAGCTTACACATTCATAAGTTTTGGACACCCAATTTGCACTGCGTTTGTACACATTACATGGATAGAATTTTTGGATATACAGCACATGTTATTTTGGTTCAGTGAGGTTTAATAGTAAATGTATTTATTGTTTTCAAACTTTAGGGGTAATTATATTTTTAAAAATGTTTACGTTATTTTTCTGTCTAAGACTGTATCAAACTTTATAGTTGTGGGAAAGCAAAGACTTTGACACCTTGCTATGGAACTTATTCTTTGTATATCCAAATAAATATGTTTACTAAAAGCTGTTTTAATATGCTTTTGTGTATGCCCTTTTTATTGTACAGTCTTTAAGAGTTAAGCATACTAAAGCTTTGTAAATAATAGTGTGAGACTTAATTGATCTGGCAAAACATCCCAATGTTGGCATGTTTACTTGGCATAACATACAGTACTAATGTTTCAATATAGAGTTAATTTTTTTTTTTTTTATCTACTTAGCACTTTAATATGGAATTAAATTGACAAAAAAAATAATTTGTTTAACAGTATTAATAAAATTAGATTTTTTTTTAATAAAATTTGATTACATTTAACAAATGTTTGTTTATATTTAAAATTAATTAATTAATAAAATAAAAACAAATACATTCATTTAAAAAAATAAATATACAATTAAAAGATCATCATAAAGGCATCTTCGACATCTTCCTAAAACACAGCAATGAGAAGAAAGAGGTTCACAAATGAATTCTGAATTTTTACAATGATTAAAAAATAGATTCAAATGATTTTTGTTCAGATAAAAATGTAAATAGCTGTGTTACTGTGTTCATGGCTTAGGCAGAGGGAAAGCTTAGCATTTGTAACTCATCCTCTTGTTTCAATGTTTTTTGGTATTGTTTTAATGCTTATTGTTAGCCTTCAAGAACTTTTGGAGTTTAAAAAAAACTCACTTGACTTGTAATTCACTCAGGAGTATTTTCCCCATGGCTGTCACACTAATCTTACAGAACACCTCATTGAGATTTGCTCTCCCCACCAAAAAAAGAAGGTTTTTTTTGGTCATGTTGCAGGAAATCAGGTGTCATTGTCAAGGTCGTCATCATAAGTTTGGGTCTGTTGATTAAAGGCAGCAGAGAGGTCAGATGAGGTCTGTGTGCCCATATTACGTGTAAAGGTGCTCTGCACGATGCGAGGAGGCAGAAAGGGATTCTCTGGAACAGTTGGGCTAGAGAGATGTTCAATAAATTGAGCAATCTCAGTAGCAAGTGAGAAGAGCTGGAATTGGCGATACTGTTTGCAGAGACCACTCTTAGGAGATGTCCCAGAACGTCTGCGTGATTAAGCTGAGCAAAAGAAACCAACAGAGATAAAGATGTTAAACGGGGTAAAATCACAGTGACAAAAACACAAATTAATAGGTGCATGCAAGATTGACTGGCTTGCAAATGCTTTCTCCTGTGAAGTTCAACACGCTATGTAACAATCAGTTCAGAAAATACAAATGAAGTATAATCTAGGTACTTGTATAATCATGTGGAGTAATATAGACAAACATATACGAATAGACAATCTAATACATTGATATAGCTAAATTCAATGAAAGTAGAATATCAAACAGCATTATAAAAAGAATAAAACCCATTGCAGATGCAGGAAGACAAAATAGGCCGCAAAATGGTTGTTCGCACTTAAAGGCTGAAGCAATGTATAGTTGGACTCAGAGAGAATAAAGGTTTTATACATATTTATTTTGTCTCAATCAAACCAGATAAAGGCCGAAAATAAGGTGAATGGAGGAGAGCAGGAACTCCAAACCCTGAGCTTGTCATTGCTTGGTAAACTGTATGTCTGCCTCTAGTGGTGAAGCGTGGAAATACAACTGAATAGGAATCCTTTCTTACAGTAAGCACCACAAAACACCATGGAAATGCCTGGCATGCGATGTTCACCTGTGTCTTCAGTTGAACAGGAACTGCTTTCAAGAGTGGAACAGGGATTTTTAATGCAATTTTAAATAAACCACAAAGGAAACACATTCTTTCTTGTAGTACTGTACTTCTCACTGTGATCCTGGTTCAGTGATCCACAGCTCATTATGTAATCGACAGCTCATTATGCGACACATTGTCTACGAAGCTGTCAGTCACAGCATGTCGACGCCTCTTCGCATATGGCCTTTCAAAGTATAAAGTGTCTTTTACATTTTAAATCAATGTATTGTTTAATGTGAATGAGCAGGCAGGATGATTTTCACATGATTAAAAAAAACCCCTACATTAGAAGATCTGTTCTCAAAAAGTCTTGGGGAAACATGTTTACTATCGGGTTTTGTGGCCTTATTTCAGTGAGGGTTTTTTTTTATTTTTTTTGCTTTTTCAAAAACCACGCATAAACCTTATTTTGTCAAAAATACAAACACACACATATAAGCTGTTTACATATTATGGTAGCCCAGTTTGTGCTGAATACAGTGTAACAAGTCTTTTGTCAATAATATATTTAAAAGCAACTAAAAAGAACCAAATGTAAGAGCATGTCAAAATCTCTCAAGAGGCCAAAAACACCCTCAGACTCCAGAGGGTTAAATCTGTGTGTAAATAAAGTGCAAATGGAAAAAAACAATTAAACGTCCTTTCTGCTAGTATCCTCAGATTCCTTTTTTCCCTTTTCTACAGTGGCATGTTATCTTAATAATTCAATTAGGAGGTGGACCATTGTTTCCCAAGGTGTGAAGAGCATTATTCACCATAAACCTTGACACTTTCTCATGTACAGCCTTTGTAAAAGAAAAAGTGTCACATAAAAGCAAATCAGTGAATGGCTTTACACTGTACACTGGTCTGCATAATCCAGTCCTTTAATCTTTTCTGAAAATAAGCTTAGTATGTGTCATTTGGACCTTTTGTATATACAAAAAAAAAAAATCCTACCATTTTATTTCATATTGGTTGGACAATTTTGCAGAATAAGAAAAAGCTCTACAAGGAAATTGTGATCAAGGAATCCTTCATGGCAATCTGAACACATAATGCCATGGAGGTGTACGATGTTTGTGTGCAATATCTTCCCATATGCAAATCTTTAGCTGGCCTAAGAACACTTAGGCCAGAGTAATTTTTAATCATACATTTAATAAATGTCACAATTTTATAGGAGCCACCTTTCATTGGGAATAAGTGTAAGAATGTAGTGCTTAAATGTGATTAGCAGAGAGGTGGACATCGATCAAGATCACAGACAAGGATGAGTATCGCTTCAGAGTGAAGAAAAGTAAAACCTCTTTCAAAATCCTTTCACTTCAAGATCTGCATGTGGTCAGTACATGGTTGAAGAGAAGAAATGCTGGAACACAGCTCTTTAACACTGCAGCAGCACGTTTTGAAGTTAACCTTGTAGATAATTAAAATGCCAACAAAATACATCCATGACTTTTGTGTGTTCATTATTTGGCCTACACATGGTCACCAAAGCGAAAGTCTAGGTTTTATTTGAGATCACTGGCTTGAACACTTGTTTTGTTATCATGATAGCTGAGCATTGTCTCTGACTGACTCCTTTACATTGTAATTCAAATTCAGTTGAATCTTCATCTGATATTGACAAGAACCCCACTGGGTTTCCCAGCACCGTTTGGAATCTAGAAGAGTAGATCTGAGCCACTCTTTGCCACATGATGTGAGTCCCATCTTGATTGCTTGCAGAGTGGAGCAGCGGAAGCGTGCTGGGCAATAACCCAGAGGTCGATGGATCGAAACCATCCTCTGCTAACTTTTACCTGTTTAATATCTCAGTCCCATTCCTCAATGGCAATCTGAACACATAATACCATTGAGGTATCTGAATTCTGTGTCGAACATCTTCCTATATGCACATTTTCAGCTAGCCTAAGGACAGTTAGGCCAAAGTAATTTTTAATCATACATTTAATAAATGCCACATAATTTTATATGAGCCCCTTTTCATTGGGAATAAGGGTAAGAATGTAGTGCTCGCATGTAATTCATTCATATAAGAATTAGTATTTTATTCAGAGTGGGGAATAGTAAAAACCTATTTCCAAATCCTATTACTTTACTATCTGCATGTGATTAGTACATGGGTGAAAAGGACAAATGCTGGATTCCCCGTTGGGGTCTCCCTGCATCGTGTTAAAATCGTGCCTACTACATTTGTGATCTTAGTTTCTTTAGATTCCCCACAGATTGTTCCACCAGAACACAGCTCTTTAACACTGCAGCAGAACTATTTAAAGTCATCCGTGTAGATAATTAAACCGCGAACGAAATACAGCTGTCAGGATGGCTGAGCGGTCTAAAGCGCTGCGTTCAGGTTGCAGTCTCCTCTGAAGGCATGGGTTTGAATCTCATATCTGACAGGTGTGTACCTTCTTGGTCAGTTTTTCTGAACTGACCCCATGCAGGGGAGACTTGTTGAATTGATACTGTAAGAACATTAGAGAAAACTATTCAACATGCTGACTGTGTTCGATTCTACAGTTTGTTTGGATAATGCTCAAGTCTTCTGCTGCTCGTTTGATACTGAAATATTTTGGCAAAATTTCACTGAATATCGAAGACTCATCCAAATGCTTGAGCACATGTTTTGTTATCATGATGGTGAAGCATCGTCTCTTATTTAAACAGAAGAATGCAATGTCTTATCTGCTAGTATCCTCAGATTCCTTATTTTTTTATTTCCATAGTGGCATTTTATATTAATAATTCAATTAGGAGATGGATCATTGATGAACCTTGACACTCTCATATTTACAGCGTTTGTGAAAGAAAAAGTGTCACCTAAAAGTAAATCAGTGTATTACATAATGTGAACAAGTGAAAAGGACAGATTTCACAACAATGCTGTACAGAGTACACTGATCTGCATAATCCAGTCCTTTATTGTTTTCTGAAAATAAGCTTAGTATGTGTGTTTTGGACATATCTGGTTAATCGGAGAAATAAATACAAATCATTACTTTTTGACTAAAAAAGGCTAAACTTGACAAACTGAAAGAAAAACTGTGTGCAGTGCAGGATAACCTTTGTATTCTATTTGACAAGAGCTCGTGAGACTGTTTAACATAGAGCTAAAACGAGCACCTTTTGACTAGCATTTAAAGCGACCCTCGATCTCGACGGATCTAGAGTTTGGACCCGCTGATTAAATTCTGCAGTATTTACGGAAGGAGATTTGACCAAATTAATAAAGTGGCAGCGGTGGGATTCGAACCCACGCCTCCAAAGAGACTGGAGCCTAAATCCAGCGCCTTAGACCCCTCGGCCACGCTACCAATAGTTAACCTCTGAGATAGGTCGGGGGTTCAAGCCCCGGTATCGCCAAGCTGCCATTCTTGGGCCCTTGAGCAAGGCTCTTAACCCTCTATTTAAAATGTTTTCTCTTCCTTGTGGATTAAAATGTACATGAGTTAAAAATTATTCCCAGGCCCTCAAGAGTTCTTTATAAAAGTCTGGCAACCCCTCAGTCATCCAATTCTTTGTTTTCATCCACAGTATGTTGTCACCAAGACACTTGTTGCTACACTTAATTTAGAAAAAAACCCATTGTTGCTTTCCATGCCGCATTGCTTTCTTCATCCATGTATTTTTTTATCATTTTCACCCTCAGACTGTTTTTTCTTTGTTCCACATCCATTAATCCCAGTCCTCCCTTCTCTATTGCTCCTATTAAAGTGTTGTATGCAATTCTTGCGGGCTTCCCTTCCCATAAAAAATCTAAAAAACATTTTTTCAGCCTTTTTTTCTGCCCACAACGGCATAGATGATGTGTATAAAATGTACCACAGTTTAGAAATCATTTAGACTTTGAGAACTAAAACTTTCCCTTTTAGTGTTAATGTTCTCATTTTCCAAAATATCAACCTCCTTTCAATCCCTCCTAATATTTCCTCCCACACTGTTTCCTCTGCTTTCTTTTAATCCCTCCCCATTAAAACTCCGAAAATCTTTATTTCTTTTGCTTCCATAAAAGTAAAATGCTTCGTTAGAACCGTCGCCCTTCCCAATCTCATGTGCACCGTTTATTTCGGCTCCTGATTCCCTACAGAACTTTTGTATGATTTGCATTGCTTTTTTCACCCCTCCAGATCTTTGACCAATAGCGTTGTGTCGTCTGCATTTTGAAATATTTTAATCTCTTCACCACTCGGCCACGCTACCAGTAATTAAGCTCTGAGATAGGACTGCCAGCTTGTGGAGGAGATGCTGTTGCAGCCGGCCATAATGTCAGCAGCATGCATGAAACACGCTTAACAAAAGACTTTTGTTTGAGAACAAATTATTTCTTTTGCTTCTATAAAAGTAAAATGCTCCGTTAAAACCGCCGCCCTTCCCAATCTCATGTACACTGTTTTATCCTCGTTTATTTTGGCTCCTGATTCCCTACAGAACATTTGTATGATTTGCATTGCTTTTTTCAGATCTTTGACCAATAGCGCTGTGTCACTCGCATACTGAAATATTTTATTCTTTTCTCCCTCGATGCCTAATCCTTTTATTCCTTGCTCTTGTACCCTTGGTTAGTTTTAATTATGCTCAGCATTACTTCCTTCAGTCTGTTGGCTAAGATTTTGGATAGAATCCTAAAATCAGTATTCAGCATAGTGATTGGTCTGTAGTTTTTAAGATCTGTTTTCTCCCCTTTTTTCTTGTATATCAATTTTATTAAGCCCATTCCCATTCTTTGATTCAACTCTCCTTTCTTAAAAATATCCACATATACTTCTTTCAAAATACAAGTTTAAAGGTCTTGAATAACTATATATATCTTGAATAACTCAGGATACTAGCGGAACGGATGTTGCATTTTTTTCCCTTTTGCACTTTATTTATACACAGATTTAGTCACACAGTTGCACAATTTTGTGCCATTCCTGGAACCAGATCCTGTTCAAATGAGAGATCATGCTCAGCTATCATGATAACAAAACAAGTGTTCAAGCCAGTGATGTCAAATGGACTATTTTTGTCTAAAGACATGTTCAAGCATTTGGATGAGTCTTTATTATACAGTGAAATTTTGCCAAAATTTCAGAAGACTCAACATGTTAAATATTTTTTTCTCATGTTTTTTCAGTATCAATAACAACTCAAGTCTCCTCCACATGGGCTCAGTTCAGAAAAATTGACCAAGAAGGTAGACCCCTATCTGAAGTGCGATTCAAACCCACACCTCCAGAGGAGACTGCAACCTGAACGCAGCGCCTTAAAAAGCTCAGCCATCCTGACAGCCAGGCTTTGACTTTTCTTGCATTGGTGACCATGTCTAGGCCATATGGTGAACATGCAACAGTAGCAGATGTATTTCGTTCGTGGTTTAATTATCTACGGTGTTGACTTAAAAAAGTGCTGCTGATCCACTCAGCCATGGTTACGGAAGGTTTTCCCGAATCTGCACATCCATCAAAAACATTTGTTTTACTGATGCGCCAAGTCTCAAATCAGCACTGAAATCAGCCATGATGCGCACATTCAGCATTTTACTGTCTGGGGGCGGCAAACACGGCAGCACGTTTTGTGCCATTTTTTTCTCATAACACCGAAACGAACATAAATTACTGTCTTTTTTGATCGAACAGAGCAACACATCATTCAAATATGTAAAGGCTCTACTTTTTTTGTACACAATAATAATAACAACAAAATGCTGTGCATTTGTAAAGTAAAGAAAACAGATAGGGGGCGCTTTCTGCCATCTCTGTCATCTCTCTTCACATTTAGAACAGCGCGATTATATATTTGAATCGACTGACAGCCCTAATATTAATATGATGTGAGGTCCAGTTACCAGTGTGACACTGAAACACGTAAAAAAGAAGCCTTTACTACTAATTAAGTACATGTCAGAGCCTAAACTTCTTCACTGTAACTTGAGTAAAAACGTATAGTCAGAACTCCACCTTATACCAGAGTCTTTTAAAACATGAATATCTGTACTTCTACTTGAGTGAAGGATGTGTGTACTTTTGCCGCCTCTGCAAGCAGGCAGATGGAGAGATTAAATAGATAGATATTAATCGATAGGAAAGATGAGCAGGTATATAGGCATTCAGACAGAAAAACAAAAGACTTACAAAAATAAGAAACACAAATAGAAGGAAAGATAAGACAAACATGTAGACAGAAATTAGTAAAAATAGTTTTATCAGCCACTGAGGGGATAAGAAACACATGCTTGTATGTCAGGATGGCGAGCGGTCTAAGGCGCCAGACTCAAGGTTCTATACCTTCCAGGAAACTGAGTGTTCTGGTCTCCTCATGGAGGCGTGGGTTCAAATCCCACTTCTGACAATGACTTTAATTTCATTAGAAATCGAAACAATAATGAAATAATTATTCTCCTTTGTATTTCAAACACAGACATAAAGAATAAACAAGTACATGGTTACCTATTAGTGGGAACGACAGGCAGAAAAACATGGCAGCATCAGTCGAGGATCTGGTAAAAAGTGTAACTGAGTTCGGGAGGCAAAAAGGTATCACTAAAGGATCAAATAAACTTTCTAAATCACCGTGTTAATAACACTATAAACTAAACTCATTTTAACAGCACTCATTTTATTAAAGTGCATTTAATGCAGCATGCATTTCTCTATTTTTTATTACAAATATAAAAAAATAAATATTATTTAAAAAAGGCAAAATTAAAACCCATCTTAATACTAACAGATATGAAAAAATTTTTAAATCTCCAGTGAAAAATCATTTGCAAAGCCGTTCACATCATGTGCAAAATGAAGGCAAAGAAAAAAGGAATTAGATTTGCTCAGCAAGTATCTTCTCTGTAGTGAGGTAAGGAGTTGATTCTCTTATCATCTTTTTTTAATTATCAAACTTATTATTAAACTACTTTTCATTTCCAAGTGTCAGTGTAATCTAGTGGAACAAATTCCTTATAAATTCATGTTGAACTAATCCGTCAGTTATCACTATATTATTGTAAACATCATTTTATTGAACTGGGTATTGAAGTAAAGAGCTGCAGCTTGCAGTGGTTTATGCCACTCATGATCTGGCAGCCAGCAACCCCAAAGTCACTGTAAAGATTTTGGAATCATGGTGGCAAGACATCACAAAGCTCATTCCTCCAGCCGTCACCAAGCCTCAGACTCTCTTTATAAATAATTTTATAGATTACTTTTATAATGATTTACATCTAAAACTTTTATCTAAACGTCTAAAAAAGGCACTGTGGCTTAGTTGGTTAAAGTGCCTGTCTAGTAAACAGGAGATCCTGGGTTCGAATCCCAGCAGTGCCCGATGCCGTTGTCCTTTGCTGCTTGAGTGCCTGCCAGCTTTTTCTTTATGGCTTGAGATTTAACATTGCAAGTGGATAAGATGGTTTCTTCGGGGCACTGAATGGTGAATTGCAGGCTTTGCTCTGACCCTTTTAAATGCTTGATAGTATTTGTTATCAATGGAAAAAACTGTGCTTTTAAGGACAGTGTTCATGACTCCACCATAAGATAGAGACTGGGCAAAAATGGTCTGCATGGCAGAGTTACAAGACGAAAACCGCTGCTGGGCAAAAAAAACATAAAAGCTCGTCTCAGTTTTTGCCAGAAAACATCTTGATGATCCCCAAGGCTTTTGGGAAAATACTCTTTGGGCTGGCAAGACAAAAGTCGAACTTTTTGGAAGGTGTGTGTCCATTAAGTCTGGCGTAAAGGTAACACCGCATTTCAGAAAAAGGACATCATACCAACAGTAAAATATGGTAGTGGTAGTGTGATGGTCTGGGGCTGTTTTGCTGCTTCAGGACCTGGAAGACGTGCTGTGATAAAGGAAACCATGAATTCTGCTGTCTCCCTGAAGGACAAAGTCTGGCCATCTGTTCATTACCTCAAGCTAAAGAGAACTTGGGTTCTGCAGCAGGACAATGATCCAAAATACACCATCAAGTCCACCTCTGAATGACTGAAGAAAAACAAAATGAAGACTTTGGAGTGGCCTAGTCAAAGTCCTGAAATGAATCCTATTGAGATGCTACCTTAAAAAGGCAGTTCATGCTCGAAAACCTATTAATGTGGCTGAATTACAACAATTCTGCATAGATGAGTGGACCAAAATTCCTCCACAGTGCTGTAACAGACTCATTGCAAGTTATCGCAAACGCTTGATTGCAAATGTTGCTGCTAAGGGTGGCCCAAACAGTTATTAGGTTTAGGGGGCAAACACTTTTTCACACAGGACCATGTAAATTTCGATTTAGTTTTCCCTCAATACTAAAAACCATTTATTTAAAATCTACATGCTATGTTCACTTTTATGTTACCTTTTTAGTAATATTTAAATTTAAAAAAAAGAAATCAGGAAGGGGACAAACACTTTATCACACCACTGTATATATATATATATATACACATATTAGTAAAACCAAACTCTTTTCGTGAATGATTTAAAGTAATAATACTGTATAGTAAACACATAGTATACTACTATAGTAAACAGTATGTTAATGCAAATGCTGCCTGTATGAGGAAAACACGCCGAATGAGGACAAATATGCAGGAACCTGACCTGAGCTCCTATTGTTTCATGCAGTGAAAAGGAAAGTTGAGTAGTTTAGTGCGAGTCATTTGCATGTTGTTAGCGTGATGCTTGGAGTTCACAATGCAAGTTATTGCTTGTAATGTAAGTTAAATAAAATAATCAAATTTGCTCCTCCTGTAAAGTATTTATAAATCATGTTACTCACAATACAAGCTTCCACTGTACGTAAATTATCAGGACACCAATCAGAACTTTTGCTGTTTCCTCACGGATGGTTTTAACTGGCGGATTTTGGTTCTTGATTTGAGACTTAGTGCATCAATAAAAAAATGTTTAGTGATGAAAAAAAAATTTTCGCTGGAGATTTTTACATTTGTTCATGTCTGTTAGTATTAAGATGGGCCTCACACTGGTTCTCTAAACACATTCCTATGTTGTCTGTTCAGTGTCTATAAGATCTTAATAATGTGAGTATGTAAGGTACACAGAAAGTCTTTGTCTGGGTTCACACATCCCTGGTTACTATGTTTTCTTACCCAATCAGAAACAGTTTAAGCTCGGCTTTTTTCAGTGTGTATATTTACTTGTCTGTTATCTGCAATAAACTAAAGAAGAACATTTGCGACATTCTGTGTGCTGTGTGATTCTTCCCTGATCAGAAAAGACATTGTAGATCGTATGGAAAACCTCTCCAAGATTAAACTTTTTACATGATAAAAATCTAACAATATCTGAGGAAAAGAAAGGATGTCGTGAATAAATGTTTGTTGTGTTAAAGTTTTTAATTTTCCACTTCTTTGTTTTATATTTATTTATTAATATTTTTAATAAAAATGGAAAAACGTGTGCTGCATTAATTATGCATTAATACAATTTGTGCTGTTAAAATGAATTTGGGTTAAAGTGTTATTAAAGTATAAAGGACATTATATAAAGGTCAACCCAAAGTTGTTAAGCTTTTTCATGAGCCATTTATACTTTTGCATCTTCTTTGTAGAATCTGTACAAAAACACATAATTTGACTTAATTTAAAAACAGCAGGAAAACTGTAATGCGAGGAAAATGCACAAGAATCTGCATGCGCTCTGTTATACTGCATCTATCATATGCTGTATAATAATGATGGTTTCTACAGCTGTGGCATCATATTGATGTTATTAAGAGGATGATTGGACTGAAGGCAGATGATTATGTGTGAAATGCACGACCCGCCACTGTAAAGAGACAATCAATAACACTGTGCAGATCTATTATGTATTTTATTTATTTTTGTACAAAAATATTTTAAAAAAACTAATCTATTAAACATTATTTATTGTGATCATTTTTTTTGTCTTTATGTGAGAACAGAGGAAGCTGATCTGCTGAAGGCACTTGGTGACGGCTGGAGGAACGGGCTTTGTGAGGTCTTTTTTCCACGACTCCAAAGCGTTCAGAGCGACTTTGGGGTTGCTGGGTGCCAGATCATGAGTGGCATAAACCACTGCGAGCTGCAGCTCCCACGGCAAATCTGCACACAAAATCCATCATAAAATTAGGACTTGCTGAAGCACTTTTCTGTTGATAGAGAACTAAAAATCAGAAAAAAGATAAAGATTGATAAAGGACTTGTTTATTTGATACCTTTTTGCTCCCTGAACTCATTTACACGTTTCACCAGATCCTCGACTGATGCTGCCACGTTCTCCTTAAGGCCATTTTGGCCAAGTCGCCCTGTTTGAGATGAACAAAGAACATGAGTAAAAAACAGAAGAATCCAGAAATAATAAGAGATAATGCTTTAAAACAGAATTTACAGGAAACTTACCAAGTAGCCTGAATATTGCTGCTACAGAGACGTTTCTGAACTTTGTTTCCTCTGTTTGTGTTTGTTTCAGCCAAGTATTCAAAATGAGCCACACACTTTTTCTGTTAAATAAAAAATTGGACATATTAAGTTTTTTTGTGGCGGTAATAGAATACCATCAATTGTAAGTTTATGCAACAAGAATGGACATTTTGCAGTATTTGGTACACACACTGTCTCATATGAGTCTCACATTTGCCGGTTTGCAATCTATTAAATGTTCAAAAAAACTAAAAAGATGAGAATTAAACACGTTGAAGCAGTTTCACAATCAGTACCGTATAACATGGGAGTCGGTCCAAATCCAGCCCAGTTGTGCACAGAGAAGGTCCAGGCTGAATACGTAGTCCCAGGCAGCAGGACAGAGATCATCACCGTACCAACTGCTCTTCTGGAAAGACTTTGACTTTTGTCTTTCAGAAGAGCCTTCAGTGTGCTGGTGATGGCTCTGTAGCTGTCTCCAGGAGGCTCCTGGCAGAAAATACATTCATTCATTCATCATTCATTTTCTCCCGCTTATCCGTAATTCGGGTCGCGGGGGCAGCAGTCTAAGCAGGCCCCCGCCTTCGACTGCTGCCCAATCCTCACAGCACCGTCCCTTACGGTCCCTCCTGCAGGTGGTGAGCCCACGAGAAGGCGGCCCCACGTCACTCCGACGTCACGGACCTTGATATTTCCCTCGTAAGGGACCCCCGGAGCATAGAGGGTTAAGGGCCTTGCTCAAGGGCCCAAGAGTGGCAGCTTGGCGATACCGGGGCTTGAACCCCAGACCTTCCGATCGGCAACCCAGCGCCTTAACCGCTGGAGCCACCACTCCCCCTGAGAAAATACATCTTTTCTTTAAAAACCAGATCAATGAAACAATGTTTACAATAATATGATCATAACTGAAAGGTCACAACCAATCACAAGTGCAGATGATTGAAATACTGAGGTAGAGCTCTAACTGTGCATTCTGCTCTTTTTATAACCTCCATTTATTACTCTTATGTAAGGAGGAGTCCTAGAAAAGATTTTAGATACACATGCAAAGTAGCACACGTTCCTAAAGGGTTTATGTATCAGACAGTAGCAGGAGTAAATAATGCTCTAGAATAGTACATGAGTATGTAATTTGAGGCACAGATTTAGTTTGTTTATTCAGTAGTGAGCACAGTGTCACATGGTTCTATATCACTTCCTTTATTAGTATATTATGAAACACAGATTTATTTGCATGTTTATTGCACTGATCTGATCATTTTGATCATAAACAGCGTCATTAACGCTGGAGTTAAGTGCAGTTTCTTTGCTGCTGGTTATCAGCACTAATACACTACACTCATAAAAAAAGACTAAAATAGTGATGTAGAATAGGGATAGATACTTATTGATTTAATTCTACATGAATTTATAATAAATTTGCTCCATAGATCACATGGACATTGGAAATTAAAAGTAGATTAAGAATGAAGTAAAACATAAAAAGTCCAGTTGAAAAAGGATGTTTAATGACTGTTCTGGTGACTGTTGTGATGAGAATCAGCTACTTACTGTATCCCAGTGCAGATATTTGCTGAGCAAGTAATACACCTTTCCGTATGCCTTCATTTTGCACACGATGTGAACGGCTCTGCATAAAGGGCTGTTACAGGAGAAAACACTTGGCCATGCTGTCACCATGACCATTATCAGTTTTGGGGCTTGAGAAAAGTCTGCAAAGGAAATAAAATGATATCACATATTTAAAATACACTGTATAGGAAGAAAAACAGAACCAAAAACAGAACACAACTGGCTTCTTTATATACCTTTTATTTATTTATTTATTTATTTATTTATTTATTTTTTTTATTTTTTTTTTTTTTAGTAAATATATAATGAAATGTCAATATAATCTCACCTTCTTTAAGAAATCTGTAGGCGAGGGCCTGTGCTTTATGAGAGTCTCCTCTCTTTTGACACAAGCCCACATAAACCCTACAGAGAGACTGCAGGAGTTCATGTCCCATAGACTCTTTCTCCGCCTTGATCTTCTCCAAAACCGCTTTCAGAAACGTCTCTGCTAACGACTAAATGAGACAGAAGAAAAGTTTCAACCAAAAAAAGTTCAACCAATCATGTTTTTAAAACAAATATTAGGGGGTTAAGACTGGACTGTAGATTAGGTTTAGGAAAACTACTCGACTTTGCATAAACCAAAACCTGGAGTAAACATTTTTACATGACAAATTATATCTACTGTTCAATTTCAGAACATCAGGACCAGTGAATTATGGATTGACTATTAAAACTGATAAAACTCAAATCCAGAGCTATAGAATTGCATGTACACTAAATTAAATGCATGCGTTTGAATTGAATGCACACTAAATAAAACAGAAGATAATCACTGACCTCGTTCACACAAAACTTGGAAATGACAGATTTTTCTTCCTCTGTGAGAGAAGGAAGTTCACATTTCCCTTTAAGTAGTGCATCAATCCAGTTTAGAGATAAAACATCATCACAGGAATCCTGCAGTGTTTTTAATGCACTAGTGATGAGGGATTGTGTTGTGTGTTTGTGAGGTGCAGCAAGTCGAGGCTTTTTAGCAGCACTGGGTGGTGGCATGTCTGATGCAGCTCTCTTTGTTCTAATATGAACAAAATGTGATCAAATCACATGACACAGAAAATTCTACAGTATAGATAATACATTGGGAATGTGATGTTACAAGAAAATAATCAGTATAAATAAAGTAAAAACAGTATTCGAACTGATCGAGTCGATTGCGCAACCTGATGCTCGCGAGTCACGACAGAACAGATCCAGTGCGTCTCCCGAAGTTACAAACAAACAGTTTACACAATAACACTTCAATAAACTACACCATTTTCACATGATGAGGATAACAGCATTCACTCACAACCAATTTCATTATCGATTATTATGTGATTATTGTTGCAGCTCTAATAATAAATAATAAACTCAGTGTTTCAAAGAGAATAAAAACCCATAAAGTTTGGAAACTCACTGTTCCAGCAGTCGTACAGTCGCTCTATTGAACATTTTTCTACTATTGAACATCAGGTAGCTGGTAAGTGTGTAAGTAGTAGTAAAATAAATTTGTTTGTTTTACTAAAGTCCTGTATTAGATCTGTTTAATATGAATTGTGTGTTGACATGACGTCCCTCCTGAAGGTTGTCGGTTACGAGACGGAGACAAAAGGGTCTGAACTCTTCCAATTAAAATCTCAAGAGGCGGCAAATTTGGTGAAAGAGAATCTTGACGGCAAACTTTTTAACGACCTTAAAGTGTAATCTATTAATATAAAGGGTGGGTTTGGTCATATGAGGGGATTTCAGTCAGCATCAGGGGGTGATTTTGCTGGTGTCGGCATAAAGACTAACAGCAGTGTGTAAGAGCAGTGTCTCTGTTCTGTTACAGCTCCATCAACACTTTAATCTCATAAGGAGCGCGAGACTGAGAGGAACCACCACAACCAGAGTCCACCCACATCCAGCTCAAGTTCCAGCTGTGAAGGAGAAACCAGCTGCAGCTCAAGATCCAGCTGTGGAGGAGAAACCAGGACAAGGATAAAATTCAGTTAAAGCTCCTTCAGCATCTGTGAGTGAAGTCCAGATCTACAAGGACACTACATACACACACACACACACACACACACACACACACACACACACACACACACACACACACACACACACACACACACACACACACTATAACTATATTTAGTAGTTATATTTGGGGCTGCAGCTATCGATTATTTTAGTAGTCTGTGAAAACTAAACTCATTTAAAGCATTTAATTGGCATATTACATAAAAATGCAAATACAAATATATAAATAAATAAACTCTGACTTTATTTACTTATAAACATCCAACATTTCTGGTGCCTCCACCGGTAACCATGTTGTGGGTCTGAAGTTTGAAGCTGTTGGTGTGTGAACGAGGCTCCTCTGCTTCATCTGTCTTGTTCCGTCTCCTCCAGAGCTGATTGTTAGACAGAGTTCTCTCCAGGGTTCAGAGGCTCAGATTAATATCATGTGATTTTATTGATTGAAGCACATTTTATTTTAAATATGTGAAGCTTTCTGGCACTACAGAGGAGGTGACGCTGCCCGACTGCCTAAAAAAGTTGCAATTGTGAGAAAAAAAACTTTTTTGGGTAAACCTTTTTTTATGTGGCAGAAACAGACTTCCATATGAATCTTCTCCTCACCCTCACTGTTTTCTCCTCTTTCCTAAATTTTTTCATTCTGCAGTATCTTTTACTTCCTACCATCTGACTTCAGTTCATCACCTCACCTTCTGTGTGGCTTTTTCCCCTTTTTACCTTCTGTGTCTCCAGAATGTGTGTACACCAGTCAAGTGTTTTTTTTGTTTTTTTTAAGAACACAATGAACACAAACCTTCGACATCTCAGCATGTCACTGCAATTCCTGTCCTTACAAAACGTGGGGCACAAATCCAGCACCCTGAGATTAAGAGTCTCATGTCACATGGGCCTCATGCAAAACACACGCCGGCTACTGACTGCTGGTTTAGAGCCAAATGTGGTTTATCCAAACCACCAAAGGAGATGTTAATGAAAGATCTCTGTTGTGCAGTTGGTTAGTGTGTTCTGCTGTTAGCCAGAATGTTGCTCCTGTTAAAAAGCTCAGGGTTACAAGGGACAGGAACTGCTGCTGTGATGGCTGAGTGGTGAAGGCGTTAGACTCGAAATCTAATGGGGTTTCTGCTCACAGCGTTTCATCAATGTGTGATAGTGATTTATCATTACCTCTTTAGGAAACATGATTCATCTCGTGCTTTCTACAAGATCAAAAAGGTTCAGAAAAATCTTTTTAAACAAAAACATGTTTCAAATGTCTCAGACATGTCTAAAACGTCTCAAAAGGCTTTAGGAGATGATGAGTGGACGTCTCATCTGTGGCGGTAGAGGATGATGAGTGGACGTCTCATCTGTGGCGGTAGAGGATGATGAGTGGACGTCTCGTCTGCGGGGGTAGAGGACGATGAGTGGACGTCTCGTCTGTGGCGGTAGAGGACGATTAGTGGACGTCTCATCTGTGGCGGTAGAGGACGATGAGTGGACGTCTCGTCTGCGGCGGTAGAGGACGATGAGTGGAAGTCTCGTCGGCGGCGGTAGAGGACGATGAGTGGACGTCTCGTCTGCGGCGGTAGAGGACGATGAGTGGACGTCTCGTCAGCGGCGGTAGAGGATGATGAGTGGACGTCTTGTCTGTGGCGGTAGAGGACGATGAGTGGACGTCTCGTCAGCGGCGGTAGAGGATGATGAGTGGACGTCTTGTCTGTGGCGGTAGAGGATGATGAGTGGACGTCTCGTCTGTGGCGGTAGAGGATGATGAGTGGACGTCTCATCTGCGGGGGTTTGGCAGCACTGGGGTTATTCTCTGAAGCTGGAAACACACCTGCTCCCCATCAGAAGAAATAGTTTGATCTGTTACATAAGGTTTGTGCTGACAAAAATGTATAATAGAAGATGATTAAACACATTTCCCATAACCTAAAGGTCTTTATTTGTACAGAGTGAGAAATGTCCAATGCAGGTCCACGGCCAGTCGAAACTTTTCGGTGGACGATGAGTGGACGTCTCGTCTGTGGCGGTAGAGGACGATGAGTGGACGTCTCGTCAGCGGCGGTAGAGGACGATGAGTGGACGTCTCGTCTGTGGCGGTAGAGGACGATGAGTGGACGTCTCGTCTGTGGCGGTAGAGGACGATGAGTGGACGTCTCGTCTGCGGCGGTTTGGCAGCACTGGGGTTATTCTCTGAAGCTGGAAACACACCTGCTCCCCATCAGAAGAAATGGTTTGATCTGTTACATGAGGTTTGTGCTGACAAAAATGTATAATAAAAGATGATTAAACACATTTCCCATAACCTAAAGGTCTTTATTTGTACAGAGTGAGAAATGTCCAATGCAGAGATTTACAAAATCTCATAAAAGTGATGTTTATGTAACAAATGCACTGAAAGAAAGACAGACAGGCAAAAGTTCACCAAGCGGAGCTTCTTTATGTTTCTTTGTTTTTCATGCTGGCATTTTTCTTTCCAGTACTCACACCAGGGTTCACCCACACACTCGCGGTTCGGGACGCCTTTCCTTCTTGACGTTCGCTGCTACAGTTTACATCCCTAATCATATATAACAATGTCTGCTTTATCTATTCCCATGTCTCATCCAGTGATCAAATAGTGGAAGCACTGAGATCATTGTAAAAGAATTTGGATTTTGCTCAAGTGTGTTAAAGTGTGTTATATTTATAGATCTTCATATCACTTGACTTCTGCCCTCAGACTCTCACTAGTGTACAGAGATGATTGTGGATTAAACATATTAATGTGTGAATGTTAGATTTTGCAATGTTTCTTCTTATTTAGATCTGTAATAAATACCAAGACTAAAAGGTGAATAAAACCTGTTTTCCACACTCTTTATTGTTCTTTTACCAGGTCGTAAGTGTTCCACCTGCTGCAAGTGTTCCACCTGCTTTACTCCACTCCTACTGCTGTAGCGCCCCCTACCTCCACCCCCACCATTATACAGCCTGCACTTACATTATCACTGCTCATTCATTATTTTCATATTTCAGTATTTACTCCACACGCAATTATCTCTGGAACGTCCCCAAAGCCTTTTATAGTCATATTGTCTTTTATTGGATAGAAGATTATTTGTGTTTTCTTCAAAAGGGAAATCAGATCTTTACATTTCCAGCACATGTATGATTTTACATTAATGTCAGTCTGTTCTGTCGCCTCTCTTTTTCAGTTTACAAAGTCACGGTTTGGTGGATCCTTCAGCAACAATTCAGCAGCCAAACCTAATGTAAATGTACTAATGCAGATTCCTGTAATTTAAAAAGATCTTCATATGTCATTATTATCATCATTATTATGCTTAAGTTCATAATATACAATATGTGTCTTTACAGCCTGGTAGTCAAAGTTCATCTCCTTCAGCCAGACCTTCATCTGCATCCAGTCCTTCATCTGCATTCAGACCTTCATCTGCATCTAGTCCTTCATCTGCATTCAGACCTCCATCTGCATCCAGACCTTCATCTGCATCCAGTCCTTCATCTGCATCCAGACCTTCATCTGCATCCATGATTCTGTTTTTGTGGATTTAATATTTGTATCTATTGTTGTTTATTATTTGGTTGTTTTTTTAAACCCACTTTGGAAATGTTTAATCATAAATGTTTATATTTGTTGTTAAATACCCCTCACTAATATGTAAATAATTTGTAAATAGTATTTGTATCTTTGTGTGTTTGCATTATTATATTTTATCATGTGACATTTTTGTAGCATTTTCAGTAATTATAATGTTTAATTGTTCATAGAACAGTGACTCGTGAATTATTCTGTGAACCTGCTGAACCCATTATCATCTTCATTATTATTATTATCATTACTGTTATTAATATTAAGTGGAATGAAAATATATATATAACATTAATTATACATATATTGAAAGAGACTTTTGATAAAATAAGTGTTAAAGTTAATTCCCAGGTTCCCAGGTGGTCTAGTGGTTTAGGATGCGGCGCTCTCACCGCTGTGGCCCGGGTTCGATCCCCAGTCAGGGAACCAACCCCAGCCCCTCTTAGCGCCGGTCCCAAGCCCGGATAAATGTGGAGGGTTGCGTTTGGAAGGGCATCCAGTGTAAAAACATGTGGAGGATCCGCTGTGGCGCCCCCTAATGGGAGAAGCTGAAAGAAATTAATATAAGTGTTAAAGTTAAATAAGTACATTAAGAAAACAATGCATACATTTTAAGCACTTAATTTATTGCAATTTCCAGCAAAAATATTACAGCACACAGTGACAAGTGATTTATTTTCATTCACATGAAAAGAAAAAGCTGAAAGAAATGAGAATAAATAAAAACTGCTGAAATTTAAGAAAGGAAAAAAAAACAGTTATTTAAACTTTTTTCTGCTTTTGTCTGGTTTTATATTGTGAGGAAAAGAAACACAGAGTTTTGCACTTACAGAGAAATAATCAGTTAAAGAGTGGTGCCATGTGGCCTCCATGAAGCCGAGGTTCTGTCATCACTGCAAAGTTTTCCTATAACAACATCCACATTCACACACATTCAGACATTTCTGAAGACTGAGCAAGAATTCAGAGAGACAAAAACATACTAAAGGAGAAGAACAAATACATCAGTTCTGCACAGAGCCTGAGAATTTGAAAACAAGATATACACAAATAAATAAATCATATTATATAAATATATTACATCTTTCATACATTATTAAAATACATACTTTGTAACCTGTCTGGTTAAAAGAGCCCAAAGCTACAAAAAATGAAAAAAAAAAAAAAAATAATCAATATTTAAACTTAACAGAAAAAGGTCTCTTCACATTGTTTACATTTTAAATACATTAATACCTAAAAAAGATACACAAAGATATAAATAATTCTGGGTGGGAAAAAAATATATATAATCCCAAAACAACAGCCTGCCTGGTTGCAGTTTATATCTCATTAGCATGAGACGCCACCACGGGACTCGAACCGCGACTTTGTCCCGCAATGAGCACTGCAACCAGATACGTAACCACTAGGCTACGTGCAGGCCGGACAAAAGAACAGTTTAATCACAGCTTAAGAACTACAGCTCTGTACAAGTCCCGCCCCTTTTCACAGTTGATTGGTTGGCGCTATAAGGGAAAAAAAGCAATCTTCTTTTCCTCTTGTTTACGTTAAATGAAATAATACAAACAAATACACAAATAAATTTATATATTCGCCGCAGAGGCAAAAGAAAGAAGAAAAAAAAACATCAGGAAGTTATTAACATAAACGAACTTGTGACCACTAGGGCCGCGTGATGGCGCTATATACTCTGTACAAGTCCCGCCCCTTCTCTCGGATGATTGGCTAGCACTGAAAGCAAACCCTGCGTTGATTAGTCTGTTCACATACATAATTCATAGACTTGCAGGAAAAAGCTGATAAATTTGACTAAAAAATAAAGAATAAAAGAGAGATAATATTTCCAGAAATGTTGCAGTGAGCAGAAACTGACATTTCTGCTAATAGTGTAGGAGACATCATATTTAGCCTCATGCTAGCCGGGTTTGCTAGAGCTGTTTTTGTGTTAATTAGTTTCTTAGAATATCTGACTAAAATTTGACCAAAAAGAATACATTCTATTTTACATTATTATGATACGTATAGTTTATTTATAGCTCACTAAATGTACAATATTTAGACTGAGGATGAAAACGATTGAAGCCAAGATTAATTAGCCGGCTAGTTAGCCTAGCTCCGTGGTTCTCAAAGTGTGGGACTCGGCCCTCTAGTGGGGAATAAAGACATGACAGGTGGGGCGCAATAAACGGCAGGATTTATTTATTTATTTGTTCTTCATTAATGATTTTCACTATTAATAAAGTTCATACACTCAAAGCAACACAAATAAACAATTAGGTACAAGTCACTTATACTACATACACACATTGTATAGTCCTTACAGAAATTGGGCTGACCCAATCACATCTTCAATCATCTCCCCTTTTGGGCTCTGTGTGAGCTTGCTGCATCAGATGGAGGTCATTATTAGTTTTAGGATTCATCAGTGTGGATTAGAGTTTTATTGTATTCATAAATTACACTTTTTAAAAAAGACATTTATAATGTGTAAATTCTCACTCTTTTCTACCTGTTATTATATGGCTTTAGTGCTTTTATGAAATAGGAGTTTATTTACATAATCAAGGGTGTGCAAAGATGAGATGTGTTTGTGATCGTATGTAGTGGGCCGATCTGGACCAAAATGCCAGAGCTTGATTTTTTGTCCCAGTCCAGTTCTGCTTGGATCCTTCTCAGATGGTTTCCATATCTGTAAAGAGAACAGCAATAAGTTTCATTCCACACACTGACTCTGTGGACGTGTAGGGGTGTGTGTACCTTTTTCTCTTTGCATGGTGGATGTGTGTGTGTTCTTCTGTAGGACGGTCCAAGTTTGTACCTGCTGCATGTGGCTGGACCTGAAAAGAAGTACAGATAAATTTAATGAGGGCGAGTGTGAGTGTTTTCCTGGACAGAAGAAAGTTCAGGCTTCCAAGTCTTTCTTTTTTCATCGTGAACGAATCAGTGAATGAAACTAACTGTCTTCACTCTAAATTAAACATTTCCTGCATGTTCATGGGACACTGTACTGTAGCAGTGTGTAAGTGTGTGTCACCTCGTCTCATCTCTCTGATCTCATCCTGATAATGCTGTCCGATTTGTTGCAACTGCCTGAGATACTCTTACACACACACACACACACACACACACACACACACACACACACTTACTTCTGCAAGGATGAGCCCCTTTTCAGCTTTTAATTCATCCCTCTTTAATTTAGAAGACAGTCAGAGACACCGGTTGTCCCTGTATTCTGTCTTGTGCTGCTTGTTGAGGTGCAGCGACTCTCTCATTGAGGAATCTGGACCATTCAGCATCTGCTGTACTTGACCTCAGACTCTGCATTTAAATAAAGTGAAGTAAGATTTCACATTAAAAACAAGTATTTATATATTTTCAGACCTTTCAGTCAAAAAGATTCAGACCTTCTCCATGGTTTAAGGAGGATTCTGGTCTCCTAATATACATGTGGGTTTAAATCCCACTTCTGAAATGACAAAATATTATTTTATTTGATCTATTTAATGTCCAAATATTTACATTTGTATCTGTAATATTAACTGGATGTGGGCATGGTCTCAACTGTAAACACCTAAAAATGAAACAGTTTTAAATTAAATGTGAAGGAATTAGAAATAAATGATGTTTGTGATCTGGCACACTTGATATTGGACAAAGTGTAAGAACTGCTTTCCAACTTCTACAGCTTCATATCTACAGTGAGGGAAATAATTATTCAATCTCCTGCTCATTCTGTAAATGTACCCTCTTACAAATCCTATAACACACATATCTATCCATTCATCCACCCAAAGAGAGTAACTACTTGTGCTACTGCATGTAATTGTTGAATGATTAAGAAGGAAGTCTATGGCAAGCCAAAAGGGTCATAATTACGCCTTAGATTAAATGCGTTAACATTAAACAGTATTGGCGCCGTAAAATACGCCGTTGTGATCACAAACTGATTATATTGTCATGTGACGGCGTAAAAAAACTGCGTTTTTCTTATAGTATAACGAGTCACAAATAAAAACTTCAGCAAAGTTTCTACAAAAATCTGAATCTTTGGATTTTTTATAACAACTCTGGTAAAAAATTGGTTGCAAGATCCAAATGTATTTGATTGTCAAAAAATAAATCAGAAAATAATTTTGGTGTGGCAACTGGGCACTTTTATTTCACCAGCATTCCAGGAGACCTCAACATCGACGTGCATTGCCTTAAATTAAATACGTCTTAACATATTTACATATTAAAATAATGACTATTAAAGTCATAGCCGCAAGCTTATTTGTATCTATACAAATGTAAAAAGGTGATTTCGCCAAATTTCACCAAAAAAATTTGGATGTTTTGGACACCGGTTTTTTGGTGTCAAGAAATAAAAACCTGAAAGTGATCATGTATAATGGAACATACTGTAAACAAACTTGAAAGGTTCGCTCTATTTTGGGATGAACTTATCCTTTCTTATGATTCATTTATGATTCATTTAGTTTTGTCTTGTAATACAATAACGCCAATAACCATTTAAAACACTAAAGAATATAAATGGAAACCTGGCAAGGTAATGCCATTAAACATTATCACAAATGATCTGTGCTGAATTGGTCCGGTCTGGTTCTGTTCATCATTGATTGGATGAGAACAGTTCAATATTACTGGCTGTGGAAATCAATGGGTGGTGACTCGTTATACACGCCGTAAAAGACACGTGCGCTCTGTGCAACCAAAACGCCGTCACACGACAATATGAACGGCGTAAAAAGCGGCGCTTTTCTTGTGTACTAAATGACGTCAAACACGACGTCATTTACGTATTTTCACGCGCTTTTTACGGCGTTTGTGATCACAATACTGTTTAAAACGCCGTATTTAACAGCGTCTTTAATGTTAAAGCGTTTAATCTAAGGCGTAATTATGACCCTTTTGGCTTGCCTGGGTAAAATAAAAAACACATTAAAAGGTAGTCCGGGTTAAATAATGAACACAGTAAAAGGTAGTCCGGGTTAAATAATGAACACATTAAAAGGTAGTCTGGGTTAAATAATGAACACATTAAAAGGTAGTCCGGGTTAAATAATGAACACATTAAAAAATAGTCCGGGTTAAATAATGAACACAGTAAAAGGTAGTCCGGGTTAAATAATGAACACATTAAAAGGTAGTCCGGGTTAAATAATGAACACATTAAAAGGTAGTCCAGGTTAAATAATGAACACAGTAAAAGGTAGTCCGGGTCGGGGGATAGAGAGAGAATGTGAGAGCAGGTGATTATGAAGAGACGTGTATTGAGTCACGACCCGGACCAAATTCAAATATTTCATACACTGTATTTATATAACGAGATCTGTACAGTTGACCCTATTATGGTAGTTGAAAAAAAGTTCATCACTAAGTTTGGGTTACATTGTAAATTGTAGTGTTAAAGCATGATTTTGATCACAATACTGTTTGTTTTAATGTTTGATTCTATAAAAATTTTATATTTATTTAATCTGGTCAATGCCGCAATGCATCACGGGAAGACATACTTCCGCAAACATCTTCAAAAGTATAATAGGCTTCAATCTTGTTTAAAAAGCTTTCCTATAATAATACTACTGTATAAAAAAACCTGTTTTAAAAAGTTGTTTGACAGTTAAATTTACAGACAAAACACGATAAATATTTACATAACATATTATTAACTTATAAACTTTCACTGCACCTCTCTGGATTCCGCTTCACATCAACGCCATTTAGCCACGCCCACATCGCCCGTACCGCTATTTAACAATGACACGTGACAAACCTTTTCCGCCGTTTTAAACCTATAGATGTATGTAACAGGTGTATAATTTACCCTGTTAATTTACATGTCCTGTTTCAATTCATACTAAATTGATAATTTGTCTTGTTTATACTCATATATGTGTTTATAAATGTGGTTACCTGATCAAAATGGGTGCTTCCTCTAAATGCCTTGATAATAGAAGCTGATGTCACTTCCTGTCCTGACTCCTCCTCTTCCCTTTCTGTATTGTAATCTCATTGGAGTGGTGGGTTTCTCCTAAATTTATGATACAATGATTTAATGTTATATAATTTACTTTGATATTTATTTATTATTTATTGATATATTTTTGGTTGAAAGGAGCAGAAATAGAGGACAGGGTAGTGTGGAGGAGGATGATCCGCTGTGGCGCCCCCTAAAGGGAGCAGCCGAAATAATTTTTTTATTTCTTCTCACTGAAGTTTTTGTGTGAGGTTTCTTTATCTATCTGTGTGAATATTTTACACTTTTTGTTTGTATTTTTATGAATGTGAGGGCACATGGTGATAAGTCTACCACACATTTATTTTATAGAGAACAATAAGTGAAATATCACCACAGGGGCTGCTGATTTGTTGTGTGTTTATCAGAAGAAACATTAAATACTTCCAGTGAGCTGCAGTCTGCAGTCCCGTGTCTGATTTCACATCACACCACACAGAGTCAAGTATTTCAACTGGTGTCATCAATATTGATGAGCGATACCAATCATTTTCTTTTTAATCCAATACCGAGTACTTTCAAGATGAGTATCTAAAGTTATTATTAATAATGAATTATATTCATCTATATCTAGTCATTTATATTTTAATATTGTAATTTGAAACAAAAGAATAGCAACAAAAAAATTAGATGCAGCTCACTGGTAAGTGGCGCTATTGTGTGCTATTTTTTAGAAAAGGACCGTGTGGACTCATATGGTCCTCATGTGGTCCTATTTCTTAACCTTGCGAGGTAAAGAAATATGAGAGTTTCTAACTAAGAGAAACCAGGCCCCATTCCAATAAAAAAAATCGAGGGGAATAGGGAGCTACATGAGGAAGAAACCTTGAGAGGAACCAGACTCAAAAGGGAAACCCATCCTCATTTGGGTAATATCAAGAGTGTGATTATGAATCTTAAAACAATACAAAACACCAAGGAGTAAAAACTACCACGAGCACTGGAGTGTGTGATGGTCCGTAATCTTAATGAAGTGTGTGTGTGTGTGTGTGTGTGTGTGTGTGTGTGTGTGTGTGTGTTGTTTTTTTCTTGTTTTTTTTTTTTTTGTGTTGGATATTTTGCTGTAGTTTGTTTTGTTTTTTGGTGTCTTTTTTTCCCCACCTCTATTTTTTTAAATGTGTGTCTCTGTGTGTGTGAGAGAGTCTTAACCTGTGCATCTCCCGGGATCTGAAGTTCCAGGACCCACCCAGTAAACTCCATGCAGTTGTAGCGACTGGGGGAGAAGAGGGACAAACTTATAATACAGATAAATTGAGTATATAGTTGGAAGCACAGTCTGCCCCCATTCTCCACCATTATATGTAGCGAATTTAGCTCGCAAAGAAAAGGGAATATTTATAAGTAATTATAACGGGTTATAGTTACACCTAAATATTTAAATTAAGTTGAATTGACGGTAATGGAATTAACATTACACTTATTTGTCTGTTCGTCCTGCAAACAGACAGTATAATTTTATATTAATTCTATAAAAGAGGTATTTCCCTGGCCAAGAAAGACGTTACCCCCTTTTACTTTATACCGTAAATTAAATTAAATTAAATAGAGCATGTAGTTCAGACCTGATGTTGCAGGAACTTCGCATTTATGGAACGTACTCAGAGACAATCACTTATGAAAAATACGGCGTATAATAAATGAGACAAACACAACATAAAAATAATAACTACACAAACAAACAAACAAAAAAGAAATAAAGAAAAAAATTAAAATTAAAATAAAATAAACAAAAGTTGAAATTAGGAAAGGAGGAAGAGAAAGGAAAGGGAGAAGAAGATAAAGAAAGGAAAGGCAGCTTACTTCAAATTAATCACATCCTAACTGAGAAATCGTCACGGAAATTTAAATTCGCCTTAATATTAAGGGGTTCAAATTTAACACGCATCTAAATCAGTTGGTAAACCGGTTACTTGCATTGACTTGTTGCACAAGAGTCCAGATGCGGTAGACAAAAGAATCTTGGACGAGTCGGTTAGAATGGAGTCAGATGTTCGGGCCCCGGGGGTCCGAGCCTTTCCGGTCGAGCCGAGTGAGCGAGTTGCTCTCTTGACTGAACTCTGACTGGACCCGACTGAACTTTGACTGGACAATGATTAGTTGGGTTCAAGATGTTTTAAAGGTCCTGAACCCCACCCATCTTTGGGGGAATGGCCAATGCTATGGCCTGAAATTTTGGAGGAAAAAACTTCCTTTGTTCATGCATCTGAGGGCATGGTTTCCGGGCTATACTTGCTTTTGGAGGACTTTAAAGTTTTATTCAAAGTGAATTAAGACGGTATGGTACATTTCATGATCAAATAAAATGCACCATTGTTTGAAACAGATAATTTTGCGGTCATTTGGATACTAAACATGAAAAGGAATGACAGTATAAGGCAGAGGTACATTAACTTACAGAGATCAGTAATTAACTGATGTTAATACAATGTTAAATAAAATGCACCCTTGTCAGTAAAGTAAAGAACAGATACTTCTAAGTCAATCAAGCCTTAAGAAGAGAAGAGACAACATTTAACACAGAGTTATATTGCTAAACATTTTAAGGTTTAAATATTATTGATGTAGAGTTAAACACTTGCTTTATTTATAGTAGAAGATACAAACAAGATGTATGTTTGTATCATGTGAAGTGGGTCATTCTATTTATTATTTAATTAATAAAAGAATGCTCCCTTTTGGTGTGTGTGTGTGTCTGCATATGTGTGTGTGTGTGTCGCAAACAGACGTACTGGGGCAGAGTTCCGAGAGTGAATTGTTTTATGGTCTGAGGGTCGCTGTGAATTCAACCAGAGAGGCCAGGGGGGTTATCTGGCTTTCGGGGTGGTGTGTGTGTGTGTGTGTGTGTGTGTGTGTCTGTGTGGTGTGTATGTGTGTGTATGTGTGTGTGTGTGTGTGTGTGTGTGTGTGTGTGTGTGTGTGTGTGTGTGTGAGGGTCAAACAGAATATCTGCGAAGGGGGTTATCTGTCTTGTGGTAAAATCCAAACGTTCTGGAGCCGGTTGTGTGTGTTTGTCATAAGCAGCCATGCTGGATCAAGTTTCGAGTTTGGATTGTTTCATGAGTTTTATGACTTTATTGTTTAATGGGTCCCGGTAAACTAAACAAGAGTTCAGGATTTGGTCCTGTTTAGTGTCTTCGAAGGGGGAGTGTGACACTTTACGGATATACCACCCCCAATAAATGTTTCACCTTTTGATTGAGATGTAGATGTCATAGGTTAAAAGGAATGCCTGGGACATGAAGTCTAAGTGACCTGTGCCAGACGCTACACAGTGGATCCAGTAGAATGGGGAATAATGCAATCAGAGACACAGGGTTTATTTTTATGTTTTTATTTTTGTTGTTGTTGTTTTAGATTTTTGTTTGTTAATATTTTAAAGTGATTATTTTTTGTGATATTTTATATTTAGGTGGTGGTGAAGGTTTGGAGGTGATCATCTAAAAAAACAACAAGAAGATCACACACTTTAACGGCAGGAACAAGAAGCACACGATTGCATGTTCATTAGCTGAATGAGATCCAACACACTCGTTCACAGTGTGGCTCGGTAACAGCATCTGCTTTGAAGCTGCGGCTTGAGACGTGTCTGGACTCTAAAGTCCGTATTGATTGTCAATGGCATAAACAACTATAACTGCAAAGGAAGAAAAAAACATTTAACACGAACCAAAAAAGTATGATTTCCAGCATGATGAAATGATACATTATTACAGGTTTATTTACTGTGTGAGCTCTAACATGTTCATTTACACACTCGTTCACACACTCAGTCACACACTCCTACACAGTGGTTCTGTAACAGCATCTGCTTTAAAGAGGAACTTACTTCTGCCTGTATCCTGCTCACGTAATATCATATAATCATGAGTGATGGCATCAATATAAATATAGTCAATGATGGGAGCATCTCCCGTTTGAGGGTTTGTCTGGGCTCTGGGTATACTCTGAGAGAGAGAGAGAGAGAGAGAGAGAGAGAGAGAGAGAGAGAGAGAGAGAGAGATCATAAAAATATTTTAAAACAAACAGATGATTAATAGATTTTACACAGAATTAAGCAAAAATCAAGCACTGACAGTGCCACTAGAGGGCAGTGTGAGACTGACAATTGTCAATGTGAACTGTGTTACACTTCTACTTTTTCTATATCTAATGCAGTTCTTCTTCTTCTTCTTCTTCTTCTTCTTCTTCTTCTTCTATTATTATTATTATTATTATTATTATTATTATTATTATTAGTGTTATTAATTTTTTCTACTCCAAGCTTTGATCTTCATTTAAAAAGTCCAAATTCACAATAAAGAACTACTGCAGCATTTCAGTGGTAACATACAGCATGTTTTTTTACAGCAAGTGACTAAAAACCCCAAAGGAATTTTCCTGCCACTTTATATGAGTTGTTTTAGAAAAAGCATCAATTTAATGCAGAGAAGCCCCTTTTTTAATAACACTCTGTTTTTGGTCCTGTGTATTTGGGTGTGTTTTAATTTTAGAGCATGTTGTATTTAATAACCTTTGCATGTGTTTAAGAGCTTTTCTGTTTCATGTTTTATATTATAAATCTTATATATTATATTATATAATCTTATATATAAAATAATATATATAATCTATTTTTTATATATTATAGTCATAACATTGTATATTTTTGTACATAAATAAAATACACAGTAGATCTGCACAGCGTTACTCGTTGTCTCTAATAGTTTATACAGTGGCAGGTCTTCAGTCCCAATCCCCCTCTTAATAACATCATTATGATGCCACAGCTATAGAATTATACAGATATGCAGTATAACAGAGCGCTGCATCACAGACATTTCATACAGCGTGAATGAATGCCGGTAACTAAAGCAGGAAACCCAGTGAACACAATTCAACAAATCTCTTTACACTGCAGCCACAGCTGCACCACCGTATTCATCATCTCTAGCAGAAGCTTCAATATTAACCTCATAAAATATCTCCAGGTTTCCACGTGCGCTTATGCATTTTTTCCTTCTTATGCTTTTCTGGCTCCTCCCTCCATTCACAAACCAGCATCCAACCATCACAAACCAGCATCCAACCATCACAAACCAGCATCCAGCCTTAACATGGCACTGTCTGATTGTTTATGGTTTGGTGTAACAGACTTTGAGAAACTTTAAATATTTCAATAGAAAGTTCTGAAAAACAGCTCATGTGAGACGGCTGCCTGGTCTGCCTCCTGCAGGAACAGTTTGTGAGAAACTCTGACTGGATTTCAGTTTGCCTTCTTTATTTCTTCTTGCTCCTGTTTCTCTACAAAATCTCTGAAATACAACCCCAAATTCCAAAAGAGTTGGGACTCTGTGTAAAATGGAGAGATGTGAAGTAATGAACTACAAATACTTCAATACTGTACTTAAGTCGATTTTTCTGGTATCAGTATTTTACTTCACTATTTATTTTTCAGACACCTTTTTACTTTCACTCATTAAATTTGTACATAAATATCTGTACTTTCTACTTTTTACATTTACAAACTAGACTCTTTACTTTAGTTTTAATATATTTTTTGACATGATCAATATTTTTTCTTCTCATTGTGCACCGTTTTCAGCACATCAACATGTTTCTTGTTACGGTGTGACTTTTCAACCTTCCACTGGTGTATCATTTCCTGGCTCTCAGACACCACAGAGGGTAAAAGTGTGTATGAAGGGTGTATGTTTAATCATCCACAATGCTGGAGGATTTGAGAGACCAGGTGAGTTTCTCCACAGGTAAACACAAGATTGTTGAGTCTGCACTAGTCCATTATCCACTGCATTTCCTGTCTGAAAGCCGTCTCGTTGTTCTTGATGATGAGACCCACCATAGTCATGTGACTGATGAACTTGATGATTTGAGCTGTGCATTGCAGCACAGTCATGAATCACAGTGTGAACAGCTGGTGACTGAGGATACGGCCCTGAGGTCCCAGTGCTCACTGTAATGGGTTTTGCTGGTCCTGATCCAAACTGTCTGATGTCTCCATCATGAAGTCTATAGCATACAGGCTTTTTCCACATAAACATAAACTATAATAGACAGCAGATAACACTGTACAGATCTAAAATGTATTTTATTTCTTTATAAACAAAAGTTTTAGATGTAAATCACTATAAAAGTAATCTATTAAATTATTCATAAAGAGAGTCTGAGGCTTGGTGACGGCTGGAGGAATGAGCTTTGTGATGTTTTGCCACCATGGTTCCAAAATCTTTACAGCAACTTTGGGGTTGCTGGCTGCCAGATCATGAGTGGCATAAACCACTGCAAGCTGCAGCTCCCACGGCAAATCTGCACACAAAATCCATCATAAAATTAGGACTTGCTGAAGCACTTTCCTGTTGATAAAGAACTAAACATCAGAGAATAAAGATTTAATGATATCTTTTCTGAGTTTTTCTGTTCCAAACACAACTATGCTTTTTTGTCAGATTTTGGACTGACATTGGGAGTTTATCCTTAAGCCCTTGTTAGCCAAGTCGTTCTGTTTCAGATGGACAAAGAACATGAGTAAAAAACTGAACAATCCACAAACAATGTGAGAAGATGCTCAAAATCAAGATTTACAGTAAACATACCAAGTAGCCTGAAAACTGCTGCTACAGAGACGTCTTAGTACGGTGTTTGCTCTGTTCTTGTTTGCAACAGCCAAGTGTTCAGAATCAGCCAAAGGTCCAAAGTGCTTTTTCTTCTGGGTAAAAAGGTTTTTATGAGCAGACATGTTACCCTCGATTGCATTTGAGAACTGCAACAAATGAAGAATGTGGGGGTCCCATTCTTGAGCTAGTTGCTGAAGTTCTTTGGACAGTCTGACAAGGGTTGCAAGGCGCTCGAGTGTTCGGCCAACCTGCAAATTTTTTTTATATTTTTTCATATCTGTTAGTATTAAGATGGGCCTCACACTGGTTCTCTAAACACATTCCTATGTTGTCTGTTCAGTGTCTATAGGATCTTTATGATGTGAGTATGTAAGGTACACAGAAAGTGTTTGTCGGGGTTCACACATCCCTGGTTACTATGTTTTCTTACCCAACCAGGAACAGTTTAAGCTCAGGTTTTATCCAGTGTGTATATATACTTGTCTGTTATCTGATAAAGATAAAGATTGATAAAGGACTTGTTTATTTGATCCTTTAGTGATACCTTTTTGTCTCTCGAAATTCAGTTACACTTTTTGCCAGATCCTCGACTGATGCTGCCATGTTTTTCTGCCTGTCGTTCCCACTATTAGGTAACCATGTACTTGTTTATTCTTTATGTCTGTGTTTGAAAGACAAAGGGGAATAATTATTTCATTATTGTTCTGATTTCTAATGAAAATAAAGCCACTGTCAGAAGTGGGATTTGAACCCACGCCTCCATGTGGAGACCAGAGCACTCAGTTTCCTGGAAGGTACAGAACCTTGAGTCTGGCGCCTTAGACCGCTCGCCATCCTGACATACAAGCATGTGTTTCTTATCCCCTTAGTGGCTGATAAAACTATTTTTTACAAATTTCTGTCTACATGTTTGTCTTATCTATCCTTCTATTTGTGTTTCTTATTTATGTAAGTCTTTTGTTTTTCTGTCTGAATGCCTATATACCTGCTCATCTTTCCTATCGATTAATATCTATCTATTTAATCTCTTCATCTGCCTGCTTGCAGAGGCGGCAAAAGTACACACATCCTTCACTTAAGTAGAAGTACAGATATTCATGTTTTAAAAGACTCTGGTAAAAGGTGGAGTTCTGACTATACTTTTTTATTCAAGTTACAGTGAAGAAGTTTGGGATTTGACATGTACTTAATTAGTAGTAAAGGCTTCTTTTTTACGTGTTTCAGTGTCACACTGGTAACTGGACCTCACATCATATTAATATTAGGGCTGTCAGTCAATTCAAATATTTAATCGCGCTGTTCTAAATGTGAAGAGAGATGACAGAGATGGCAGAAAGCGCCCCCTATTTGTTTTCTTTACTTTACAAAAGCACAGCATTTTGTTGTTATTATTATTATTGTGTATAAAAAAAGTAGAGCCTTTACATATTTGAATGATGTGTTGCTCTGTTCGTTCAAAAAAGACAGTAATTTATGTTCGTTTCGGTGTTATGAGAAAAAAATGTCACAAAACGTGCTGCCGTGTTTGCCGCCCCCAGACAGTAAAATGCTGAATGTGCGCATCATGGCTGATTTCAGTGCTGATTTGAGACTTGGCGCATCAGTAAAACAAATGTTTTTGATGGATGTGCAGAATCGGGAAAACCTTCCGTAACCATGGCTGAGTGGATCAGCAGCACTTTTTTAAGTCAACACCGTAGATAATTAAACCACGAACGAAATACATCTGCTACTGTTGCATGTTCACCATATGGCCTAGACATGGTCACCAATGCAAGAAAAGTCAAAGCCTGGCTGTCAGGATGGCTGAGCTTTTTAAGGCGCTGCGTTCAGGTTGCAGTCTCCTCTGGAGGTGTGGGTTTGAATCGCACTTCAGATAGGGGTCTACCTTCTTGGTCAATTTTTCTGAACTGAGCCCATGTGGAGGAGACTTGAGTTGTTATTGATACTAAAAAAACATGAGAGAAAACTATTTAACATGTTGACTCTGTTTGAAGTCTTCTGTTGCTTTTTTGATACTGAAAAATACTGGTAAAATTTCACGGTATAATAAAGACTCATCCAAATGCTTAAGCATTAAAAACTACAGACCAATCACTATGCTGAATACTGATTTTAAGATTTTATCCAAAATCTTAGCCAACAGACTGAAGGAAGTAATGCTGAGCATAATTAAAACTAACCAAGTGTACGGTGTAAAGTGTAGAGATATAGCAGACATAACAATTAGTATAAAAGATACAATAAGATACATGCGTGAGCAGAATAAAGATGGTTTTATTATCAGTTTAGACTTTGAGAAAGCATTCGACAGGGTGGAACATAGTTTCTTATTTGACGTTTTAAAGAGGTTTGGTTTTGGAAAACATTTTATTAAATGGATTAGGATCTTATACAAAGGTGCAGTAACAAAAATTAATGCAATGGGTTTTTAACACAGTGTTTTAAAATAACCAGATCAATAAGACAAGGATGCCGTTGTCAGCACTTTTATATTCTCTAATTGTGGAACCTTTAGGACTAACTATAAAACAAGAGCAAGGAATATAAGGATTAGGCATCGAGGGAGAAAAGAATAAAATATTTCAGTATGCGAGTGACACAATGCTATTGGTCAAAGATCTGGAGGGGTGAAAAAAGCAATGCAAATCATACAAATGTTCTGTAGGGGATCAGGAGCCAAAATAAACGAGAATAAAACAGTGTACATGAGATTGGGAAGGGCGGCGGTTTTAACGGCACATTTTACTTTTATAGAAGCAAAAGGAATAAAGATTTTAGGAGTTTTAATGGGGAGGGATTAAAAGAAAGCAGAGGAAACAATGTGGGAGGAAATATTAGGAGGGATTGAAAGGAGGTTGATATTTTGGAAAATGAGAACATTAACACTAAAGGGAAAGTTTTAGTTCTTAACGTCTTAATGATTTTTAAACTGTGGTACATTTTATACACATCATATATGCCGTTGTGGGCAGAAAAAAGGCTGAAAAGATGTTTTTAGGATTTTTTATGGGAAGGGAAGCCCTCAAGAATTGCATACAACACTTTAATAGGAGCAATAGAGAAGGAAGGACTGGGATTAATGGATGTGGAACAAAGAACAAACAGTCTGAGGGTAAATATGGTAAAAAATAAATGGATGAAGAAAACAATGCGGCATGGAAAGCAACAATGGGTTTTTTCTTAAATAAGTGTAGCAACTTCAATCTTGGAGACAAAATACTGTGGATGAAAACAAAGAATTGGATGACTGAGGGGTTGCCAGACTTTTATAAAGAACTCTTGAGGGCCTGGGGCAAATTTTTAACTCATGTACATTTTAATCCACAAGGAAGAGAGAACATTTTATATCACTCTTTATTTTTTAAACCATGGCATTTTAAATCAGGGGAAAGAGATATTCTTTAAGAAATGGTGGGATGTGGGTATTATGAAAGTAAGAGATGTTTTATATTAATTCAAAGAGGGTTTTTTACCAACACAATACATTGTGGACATAATGGAGGAGGCAAAGGAGGATTTTAGCAGACAGGAAATAGAAAATAAATATGATGTAATCAAGAACTCTATACCTCAAGAATGGCTAAAAAGAATTGAAAACATGGAAGAAGGCCAAGAAGAAAAAGATGTGAATGTGAGTCTTGGGGGAAAATTGTTTGCTTTTAAAACATGTTCTGTGAAAATGTTGTATTGCCTTTTTAGAGACGCTGTTTTTAAGAGACCTGTTGCAAATGAATATTGGTTATGCACGTTTAAAGATTTTAAAGAAGACAGCATATGGAGGAATATAAAGGGGAAACTTATACAAAGTTGCAGAACTCAAAATATTTTATCAGACATAAGGCTATTTTTACAGACGCAATTTAAAATAGAATTGGAATGGAACAGTCCGCTTCATGCAAAGTTTGTAATGATGATGCTGAGGGATTTTTACACCTGTTTTTATACTGTAAAGAATTTGAGGATTTTAATGGGAAATGTAAAAGAATGATTGTAAAATTGAGAGGGGAAGATGATGATGATGATGATGATGATATGGAATGGAATAAGGTGATGATGTTGGGCTTTGAGAAGAAAAGTAAAAATAAAACACTTCTGAATCTACTTGTTATGTTGATAAAGAGTGCAATATGGGAAAGACGGGTGGTAGCAAAGAGAGAACAATTTTTAATGGATGTCTGGTTTGTTTTCAAAAGGAAATTTGTAAGGAATGTTGAATACCTGTTCTATTATTTAAAAAAAGATGGAAATATAGATGGTTTTAGAAGATTCAGAT